>NW_020289975.1:887495-1562467 GCF_003144245.1 Jaminaea rosea | reverse complement strand
CCCCCCCTTTTCATCGCCTCACAGATTGCCCGCGCCCAGCAAATCAAGGAGCACTACATCCAGCACGAGATGCGCCGTGCAAAGGAGCAGAGAGAAAAGGGCGAGCTGCGTGCTACGGGTGGGATCATGAATCTAGGGCTGATCAGCGGAGGTGGAGAGGAGAATGGGTCTGGGGATAAGGGAGGAGAGGACAAGAAGCAGCCGCCGGCTTCAGCGGGAGATGATAAGAAGGGCGGGTCAGATGGGAAGGAGGGGAAGGAAGGCAAGTAATGTGGGTAATGTGGATATGCTGATTGGCCGTCTGCCCAGCCCTTGGCTGTGAGAGTCAATCTACGAGATTATATGACAGTCGCCGAGCGAGACTGGGGCCGCTTCAATCGTCCTCTTCTGTGCCCGGCAGGTAGAACTGGAGGTGGACGATGTCAGCTCTCTGTGTCCTCTTCTCTCACTGATCTTCGCCCACCTAGCCTCACTCACCGTAACAACTCCGCTTGTGTTCTTCGGGTCGCCTACGTACACGTAGAAGATGACACAGAGCGGCTGGCATATGCAGACGATGCATCGCGACTCGAGGATGTGAGAGCTGAGGAACTTGAGGAGCGATTTGGCATCGACCTTGACTCGAAAGTGTTTGGTCTTGTCTGCCTCCAGGTCGGACGTCGAAGCTGAGGCTGCGCTTGTCTGTTGAGACTCTGAGTACGAGTACCCGGGATGCTTGTCAGCATGAAGTCGATGTCTTCTACTGACTGCTCGTCAGACTCACCATTGTGGATTCTCGGATGCCCGCACTTCGCCCACTTGCTCTCTATTCTGACCTCTGGCTCTTCGACGGACATCAAGAACTCCTCGGACCGATTGGCACTGACATAGATGTGCCTAGTCACATTCCTCATCTTCTCGACGACACTGCGCACCTTGAACATCTTGGGCATGTAGATGTGCACCTGAGGATCTGGAACCATAGGATCCCTCATCTTGTTGGCCTCGGACGCTCGGATGATGCGCACGCCTATGTCTTGTACCACCTCGAGTCGCCCACCGGTGTGACTGGCATTGGCAATCGCCATGCTGAGCAGTGGCTCGCCCTCGCGCTTGCTCAGCCTTATAGCGACGCTCATAGCATGATCACAGCTACGCAGCGACTGGGCGAATAGGTCTGAATTGATCTCGAAGTCGATCTGATTGTTGAACTTGCTCTCCACGACGGGGTCCTTGAGGAAAGCCTCGTTTGTGAACTGAGACCAGACTTGCACGCCGCCATCGCTACCGTCTGCGGTGCAGATGAAGCGGATCTCGACTGGGTTGACACGGACGTAGCAGCGTGGCGAGACCTTGGCGATTGTTTGGATGACCCTTTGCAAGGTATTGACGTCGACTAGCTCAGCGTGGAAGCGCATGTCGTCGTGGATTGAGGGCCTGCAAGCAGGGGCAGACTATGTCGACAGCGCCGTGAGCTCGCTTGTTCGCCCGAACGTCCTCCCTGAGAGGGTCGATGGTCCTCTTGACTTTCTTTGCTGATCTTGAGTTGAGTGGTGGTCGTCTGGTGAGGAAGGCTGAGCAGGACGAGACGGAAACGGGCCTTGATTCGCTTTCCGTCTGAGCTCAAGCCACCTTCAATCGTCGCCCGAGGCGGAACTGGACGTGTCGGGCGAGTGGAGAGAGGAGAGGCCCCCGTCGACTTTGGGTCCGTCTCGCCTGAATCTGTTGCCTCTCTCGTCTGTCCTCATCACCAACGCAATGACTAACGATACCCAGTCAGCACCGCATACCATATCTGTGTCGCTAGAAGGAGCAAAGAGCGCAGCGCTCAGCTTCGACGGTACCCTCTTCTGGCTCACTCGATCCAATGTCACCGACAGCAAGGATACACGAGGTGAGCACTCTCTCCAGAATATCAAGTCTGAGCAAGGCTGAACGTGGCTGAACACCCGTTTTCGCACTCGCAGACCCATCAAAAGCCTTCACATGCATCCCACTCGACCTTATCCTCGACTGCAGCTTCGTAGAAGACTCCGACGGCGGTTCTCTGTACGTTCGTCTACTCGCCCCTCCCTCGCAACAAGCTTCGCCCCTTTTCCCCTTCGCAAAGGTCAAGTCACGAGCAAGCGCAGTAGTCGATACCGAGCACACTCTGCCCAAAGTCGCCGATCGCTCTTCTCTGTCAGCCAAAGAGCGCTCAGAACGTCTGCTTGCCCATCTTGAAGGCGCGTGTCAGAAGTTGCGTCTCCTCAAGATCGAGGCCAGGGTCGCCTCAGGGGAGAAGGCACGAGACTGGGTAGCCGAGCTTCTGGCGAAGGCGTACTGCGGACTCAAGCCCTATCGCCGTCTCAAGGTGCTGGTCAATCCCGTCGGCGGACCGGGCAAGGCTCGCCAGCTGTTCCAGCAGAGGGTGCGCCCGATACTCGAGGCTGCCGGGTGCAAGCTCGATGTCCAGGTTACGGAGAGGGTGCAGCACGGCTTGCAGATCGCAAAGGAGCTCAAGATTGAGGACTATGATGCTATTCTGCTCGTATCGGGTGATGGATTGGCACACGAGATCCTAAACGGCTTCGCTCAGCGACCTGACGCAGCCAAGGCGCTCAAGCTTCCCATGGTGCCCATCCCTGCCGGGTCAGGCAATGGGCTCTGCGTCAATCTCCTCGGTCCGGAGCAGGGTTTTAACCTTGCATTGGCATCACTTAACGCCATCAAGGGTCAGCCGATGCCGCTTGACATCTGCACCGTCACGCAACCGAAGGGCAAGGCGAGGGCGAGGTCGTCGAGGTATGGTGGTGGCACGGCAGAAGCAGTAGCAGCACCATCAAGCAGTCAAGATGACCCCGTTGCTCTCTCTGGCGCACCGGAGCTGCCCTACGACCAATACTACTCCTTCCTCAGCCAGGGCATTGGCCTCATGGCAGACGTCGACTTGGGCACCGAGCATCTGCGCGCTCTCGGCGACACGCGATTCGTTTTGGGTTACCTATCGGGCGTCATCTCAAATACGGAGTGCCCAGTCGATATCGATGTCAAGCTGGGAGAGAGAGGAACGAAGAACAAAAAGGTGATGCGGGAGAAGGTGAAGACTTTCAATGAGACGGGACAGTGGGAGGATGAAGATGGCAGCGGAACTCACGAGAACGGAGAGGTTTCAGCCAGCACGCTGCGACACGGTGCTGTCACCGAAGCCTTATACGTGGGCGAAGCGCAGTCATCGCCCCCACTACTCAGCGGCGTCGATCCATCATGGCCGCACACTATCCTCTCCCCGACGCAGCCACCGTCACAGGATCCTCCATCAGGCAGCTGGTGTCGCCTCCCACACAGCATCTCCACGCTATACGCAGGCAAAATTCCCTTTGTAGCGCGCGACCTCATGCAATTTCCCTATGCTCTCCCTGGGGATGGGACCGTCGACATCGCACTGCAACTTCACGAAGGGGGGAGAGCTGGCAAGCTTCGAGCTATCAATGGTGCTGAGACTGGCTCTGTCGTGTACGACAGGGCCGTGCTGTACTTGAAGGTTGAGGCGTACCGTGTCACCCCCAGACTGGCGCAGGGAGACGCAAGACTGAAGAAGGGCGGACTAGTGAGCATCGACGGGGAGCATCGACCCTATGCTCCCTTCCAAGTTGAGGTGGCAGGACTGCAGGCAAGGACATTGAGTCTCTTTGGGCGCTTCAATGTGAGGGAGGTGCCGCAGCCGGCGGCCCCGACTCAATGACTGTGGTGGCACGGAGGTCGAGGAAGGGGTGAAGAAGAGAGCAAGGCCAAGCTGGCTCAAACGCAGCTGCCCGTCTTCCACAACCACCCAGCCTTGACGACGGCCTTCGTGTCGATTCTACTCATACCCATGTTTGCCTATTGGGCGCACGTCTACTGCTTCGCTGTTTTCTGTTAATCTGTATCATTCTACTCTTCGTCCCTATCATTGATCGATCGAGTCAGTTTACACAGTGTCCTGTCTCTATTCGTAGGCCAAATCTGGGTTTCACTCACCGCCTGCACGGGCCCCCGCCTTTCTCTCGGCCGTCGCCTCCACAGACCGCCGGCTCACATTCATGTCACGTCAACTCGCTCCGCTCGAGAAGTGGACAGCTTTTGCTCCTTTCTTCCCGACGTTGCCTCTTCTCCCCCGCTTCGCCTCTGGCCCTCCTTCCTAAGATCACCACGACCTCCGCACTCAGCTACCTCTACGAAGTATGTCCCTCGCCAACGCCCCTCCCAACCCTTACCCATCCATCGTCTGCTTCGGTGATAGCCAGACGCAGTATGCCTACTCGAAGCAGGGCTTCGTAGGGCAGCTGGCCAATGCGTATCAGCGGAGGGCGGATGTTGTCAACAGGGGGTTCAGCGGCTACACGACCAGAGATGGTGAGTCTTGTTTACCTCGCCGTCGCCGATGCCATGGAACATTCACAATGAGCTCACGGATCTTCTCACTGCGCCGCCAGCCGTCCACCTCCTCAAGTACGTCTTCTCCCCCACAGCAGGAGTAGGCCAGCCAATCCTCGCCGCGACCGTTTGGCTAGGCTGTAACGACTCGATCAATCCAGGAGAGAAGCAGTATGTGAGTCGACTCCTCCTTGCCCCTGTCCTATCCCCCCCTCCCCCCTTCGCCTTCATCGGACCTGACCACTGGCTCGCCCCCTCTAGGTCTCGGAGAAGGACTACTCTCTCAACCTCATCCAAATCATCAAGACGATTCAAGCCTCTTCGCCCTATCAACCCCCCTTCATCATCGTCCTCGGCCCCACACCCGTAATTGAACTGCCCGGCGCAGCGCACAAGAACGATCGCAAGCTCCTGTACACCGATCTAGCACAACAGGTAGTCGAGCAGGCCAACGAGCACACCGATGCCTCACCCGCCGAAGGAGGCAAGGCTGTACCTCGCGTAGACTTCCTGGACACCTATGCTCTCTTCCATAGCGCGGCTAAGCAGCATCAGGGCGGCATGGAGGCATTATTGGACGAGGATGGGCTGCACATCAAGCCGGACGGGTATGAGGTTCTCTTCCAGGCTATCATTGAGCGATTCAAGAACCAGCCGGGTCTCAAGCCGGAGGAGATGCCTATGGTGTTCAAGGATTGGAAGGAGTTGAGTGCCGATGAGAACAAAGTTGGTGAGGAGTTGAAGCCTAGGGGGCCTGGCGTGAGGCAATGAGGGCGACAGAGCAGGTCGTGGGGCAGGCTTGGTCATGCGTGTATTGGATGGAAACGAGGGGAGCGGCTGTGATACATATAGATTAGAGGGCGAGTGCGCTGAACGGCCAGAGATGATCACGCAGCTGGCCTACTGGCCGGGCAAGCTCGACGCTCCTGTCTCCATATTTGCCGCGCCAGGCTTCACGCCTTCGCTGACGAGAAAGTCGTCCAGGTCCATCGCGTCTTGCACTTCTCGCTCACGGGTAGGCTGCTGCTGGTGCGCAGGAACCTGGCGAACGTCGAGCTCCATCTTGCTCCCTGTCACCTCTTCTCGAGCCGCTCCGACTTTTGCTTCCTGATCTCCGCTCGTCGTCGCCTCTGTCTTCGCGACGGCCTCATCTGCATCATTGCTCACCACACCCTCTCTTACAAGCACAAACTCAAAGTCTTCCTGCTGAAATGCGCGCTGCGACAACTTCTCGCCGAAGGCTCCGCGTACTCGATTCGAAGTGCGTCGTGGCGCAAGGGGCGTTTTGATTGGTGAGGAGGAGGTGGAGGTGGGTGTTGATGATGATCCGGGGGGATCGACGGGCAAGGTGGATGCCGATGTGGTGCTTGGCTTGCTTTGCTCGGCTGAGCCCGGTGATCCATTAGCTGGACCAGCCGTTCCGCCTACATCCGGCTCCCGAGCAGACTTGCTTTCAGATGCCGCTGTAGCCGCTGATGCCGCAATCGTTGGCTGTCCTACTGCCTCATGGCTACCACTCCCACCGCTCTCATCGGGCGTCGCTGCTACGGTCGCCCCCGTCGAACTTTCGCCCGACGAGGGCTGGCCAAACCCCGCCGGCGCGCCAGTGCCGTTGCTGCTACCACCTGCCGCACCTTCGTCCCCACCCGGAGCAGCGGCGGCGGGACTCGAGCTCGGCCCACCTCGCGCAGCAGCCATAGCCGCAGCCATCATCTTTTGAGCCTGCTCGAGCGAGAGTGCGCCTGGGGCCGTGAAGCGTGGCGCGATCGGCTCGTTTGCTGCTGCGGCCGTTGCTTGAGCGTCTTCATCGCCTTCGGCCCCACTGCTACTGCCACTGCTCCCCTCTCCCTTGTTTCGCTGCCCAATCAAGAGCCTCACACGCTTAGGACGGCGCTCCGCCGCTTCTAGCTCGGCGAGGCTTGGTCCTGTGCGATTCATGGCTCGAGCTTCGAGGACCTCTGGGTCTGTTTCCTGCGCCTCCTCTGACTCTTCATCACCTTCCGTCTCAGGGCTAGCAGCAGACTTGATCTTCGCTTTCGCCTTGCCCTTACTCGAATTCCTCTTTTTGGGAGGCAAAAGCCCAGCGGCCCTGGCCTGTCGCTCGGCCTCCTTTTGCGCCTTCTTGACCAACTCGGACGGGCGAGGTTTACGTGCTGGCTTGTAGCCACCTTCCGGGTCGTTGGGATCGATGACGGCGCTGCGAGGTGCAAAACGACCTCCCGAGGTGCGGGCGTGGATGTTGCGGTGCTCCTTTTCTGCTCGGATGATGACCTCAGACTCGGAAGAATCGGGCGAGGCAGCGTTGGAGACGGCGCGAGGCTTGCGTGGTGGGGGTGTAGCGGCGGTACCGCTGGAGGACAGCCGCGTCTTGTGGGAAACAGAGGGGGAGCCAGCTTTGTTTGCCTTGTTGCGGGCGGTAGAGCCCGACGAGGCTGTGCCGCTGCTTGACCCTGGAGCGGGACTTTCGGCCACAGGTACAGCGAGGCTGAGCACAGCGTCGTAGCGGGCCAATGTCTCCTTTGTCTCGGCGATGAGCTCCTTGCGGAGCTGCTCGATCTTGTTGAGGTTGTTCGCTGCTTCAACGCTCATGTTCTGCTTGCCTAGCCCTATGGCAGCCTCAGCTCCTCGGAATGAATTGCCGGCTGTACTAGACGCTGGCAATTGACTCTCTCTAGCTGCGATGATGGGCATGAGCATTCGTGGGTCGGCGCTGCGCGAGGACAGGGGCGTAAATTAGCGGCATATACGCTGGTATCGACGGTATGGGAGGCATGACTCACGTCTTGAGCTGTTCGATACGGTCTCGCAGACGTTGCCTGTCCTTGATCAAGCGCTCTTTCTCCATCCTACGTTGCTTCTTCTCGAGGTTGTCTGGTCGACGATGCCGACGTTCGTATGCTGCATCCGATGTGTCCTCCTGCGAACAGGCAATGGTGCAGAGATCAGCAAATCGCCTTGACCTGACTGTATCGTACTTTCACGCTCACACTCACCTCTGAACGCAATGCTCCACCCCTCGTCTTTCCCATCTGACTAGCATCATCCCTTAGCTTGAAGTCGGGCGTCTCGATGAGAGCCTTTTCACGGCACGCCATGACCATCTTGGGGTCCTGGAAGAAGCTGAGGCTGTCCAGTCCTTCCTCGTCCAGCGGAGCGTCGAAGGCTTGGACTGCATCTTGATTCCTCGACGAAATGACGATGATTGTCGAGTCTGGCAGGCTGCGATGAAGGGCTGCGAGGGGGGAGGACAGTCAGCGCTGCGCCGTCTTGGTGAACAAAAGTAGACGTCGTACTCACGAGTGCTTTCACGCCCGCTGGTGCCATTGACCTCGTCCAGTCCGTCACCTCCCAGTAGCGCCGATACCCTTCTCAATCGAGCGGGCAGCACTCTTTTTCCTCGTGCCTCCTTCCTACTGTCTCCCGCCGCGCTGATACTGCTGTTTAGGGCGAGAGGTGAGGATGATGAAGAGGCGATTGGAGCATCGATGGGCTGCGCTGGTGCGGATGGCGGAGGCTGCACTGATTCGACCACTGGCGGTGATGTGCGAGTCATCGATGGCTTGCCATACATGCGATCGGCTGGTATCTCGCCAGATGATCCCTGTCCGACATTGGCTGATGCGGATGGCGCTGGACTGGACCATGGCATCACCGCGGCCAAGTCCGCCGAGTCCGAATGATCGATGGCGGCCGTGGCGGCTGGAGCAGCACCACTTGACTGCTCCTGATCAAGATCCATGTGCTGATGCTGCGACGGCGATTCGTGCTCGCACCAATGTCGACTTCGATGCAGCGAGTGGTCACGTCGATGCTACTGTGATGTTGGCCGTGACCTTCTCGACGGGTCGTCGTTCTGACGTCGCGAAAGCGGCGGCGGCGGCGGCGAGGCAAAGCACCTGGCCAAGCCACGCGGGAGGAGCAAGCTGCTTCCGTTCGTCGCGCCACGTGGATTGAGTCTGCATCTCACACCGTGACGGCCGCTCAGTCAAGTCAAGAGCATCAAGCAAGGTCAGGAATCGAGGATGAGCAGCTCTGTCGTTGAGAGATAAGGCTATGAGCAGACCCCGACGCCGCGTGAGCTTGCGATATCGGGGGCTTCGAGGCCGCTGAATGACCCCTCCTTCAGTGCGTGACCCAGCTTTTCTCAGCGCTCGCACATATGCTTGCCCACATCTGCACCTTCGATGGCCAGTGCGAAGCCTGTTCATGTGATTACCACGAGACTTGCTCACGGCCGATTGCCGGCAGGATCGCCATCGCAACTCGTCACTCCAGGTCTATTCCGCGGTCCACGACAAGACCTGGTCAAGATCGTTTCAAGGCCGTCCGAGGGTACAGTACGTGCCTCGCTTCGAGTAGCGTGAGATCGCCTCCAGCCTCGACCTCACCTCACCGCTTCGGCCGCCCGACGCACCAACGAAAGCTGTCATCGCTTCCCTGAGATTGGTCGAGGGAGTTAATCACTGACTGTATGCCATGTCGGGGCCCAGCGCAAGGGGATGGACGAGGGTTCTGCTCGCTACAGGAAGGTCCCGACAGTTGCGATTAATCAACGGGACGGTCACGATGACAAGAACGAGAATGAGCAAGCCGATGTGTTCATCCCAGGCTGATCATGCGGGCTGGCCGATAGACGACATCATTAGCAAAGTGTAGGGGGCTTCTAGACCGCCCGGTGTGAGGAGAAAGAAGCCCCTTCGCCTGGACGCCTGGATGGACGACTAGAGTCGAAGCGTATGCTAAATCTTGACCCCGATGGTGGGAAACAGGCGACGTTCGGTCGTGTCGTGAGATACAGCTCAGATACCCAGGCCACACTTTCCCCGCTCTCAGAGCTCAGTGCACAGGGTCGTTGTGTGGTCATGACTGAAGAGAAGACGGGGACAGCGGCGATGGGAAAAAGAACCCGGCGTTCATCAGAGGCCTTGCTAGACCCATTGACCGCAACCTTGTGTCTCAAGGTTCATTCACGCGTGGAGAGACTGAGCCGGCATTTGTGTGCGTGTTGTTGTGCCTCTCCCATCATGGTTTAGCCTATGTGCCTTTGCCCCTCCTCGTCATCTGAACCTCAACTTTCTTCATCATCCTTACCATCTCCGCCCTGTCGCTACTCAAACACCTTCCCCATCTCCTGATCCTCTTTCTCACACAAGCGCCTCTCGCGAGGTGAGTTTATGAAGCTAGTGCCGGCACCCGCGCTCCCGCTTGCACTTCGTCGCTTTCTTCGGCCTCGGCCATTCGACGAGGCGGTCGGAGCATTGCATCTGCTCCTCCCACACCTCCCTCCTTTATCGGGGCACGCCGAGGTCAGTAGCGCAGCAGCCCGCAGCGCAATCGTGGGTCTGAACAGGGGTGCGGTGATCGATGAGATCGACACCATCTCGCTGCAACAGTCCCCCCTTGTGATCACGCTGGCTGGCTGCGACTATTGCTCTCTGGCTCGTCCTACGTCCCCTTGCTGCCACGACGTCGTAGTAACGATCCGCGGCCTTTGTGGTGGGCAGGAAGGCCCTTTTGACAGTGAGGCAAGGGCGGAACGTACAGATACGCGCGTACGTAACTCAAGCTCCGTGGCAGGCGAAATCAAACGTCGAGCCTGTCTGTGCCGCTAGAGTGGGTTGCGTACAGCTGAGGGTTGCGAGGGGGGGCTTTAGCGGCGGTGTGCGTTACGCCTCTTGCTGCTTCCTCTCGTGGATTGCTCCGCTTCTCGATGCTCCAAGTAGGGGGGCGAGCATCGTCGCATGGTCGCGTCGTCGCGTCGTCGTCATAGTCGTTCGCCGCCACTGCTGCATTTTGTCGCCGCCGCAATCGCTCCTCTCCTCGTCCCTGTGTGTCATCCATGGCTGCTGGCCTTGGATCAGTGAGCAAGGGCCAGGATTGGCAGCCTCTCAATCGGTGGCGAGATTAAGGGAGGGGGCGCGCGCGGCAAGGGGTTGGCGTTGGTCGAGAGGCGGGCGGAAGCCACTTGCTGCCCAGCAGGCATCAGACGAGACGACGCGACGCCCTCGTCCGTCGGCCTTTTTCGCAGCCTAGCCCAACCCAACACCTCCTTGCCTCGCGCCTTTTGCCCCCTTTCCCTCGCGGGCTACCTCCTCTCGCACAACCCCGCCTCGTCAAGAGAGGTGTTGATGTCGGCGTCGGCGTCAACCTTGTGTGTGACGACGATGACGAGAGACGAGGGCAGACGAGCGAGGGGATGGAGCGAGCGAAGTTGCGGCCAATCGCAGCAAGGGGTCTTCAAAGGGGAGAGAGACAGGCGCAGCATTGCAGCACCACAGCATCACAGCTTCATCATGGCACCTCTCGCCCGCCGCGTCCAGTCGACCAAAGGGTGTTGGAGTCGGCAATCGGCGGTTCAATAGGCTCCTTTCATCCCATCCCATCCCACCCCTCGCACGCCTCGCTCAAGGTCTGATTTGAGTTAGGCAGGTATCAATCGACGCAGCATCACAGTCGTCGTGTGCCCACAGGTTGCTGTTGTCGTCAACGACACGACCCCGAACACACGGACCGACGGATCGTCCCAGTCGAGGCGAGCGAAAGGGGGCGAGGCCGAGAGGCAAATCAGGCCTACCTCGCCGAGAGAAGGAGGAGGCGCTTGCTTTCGTTCATCACTAGGACGCTCAAGCCTGCGCCGCCCAACTCTCTTCCCTCGTCTCCTCTTCATTACCCTCCTTTCTCCTTTCCTTTCCATCATCACCATCTCCTCGTCCCTCCTTATCCCTCTGACTCCTCTCCCCTCTCTCTTCTCTGTCTGAGCCCCTTTTCGCTCTCGTCTCGGCCACGCTCATTATAAACCAACGCCAACAGCTCAGCAGCTCACGCAACGACGCTCCTCCTCCCACGACGCAGCAACGCATCACGCTCCGGGATCTCTCTGCACTTCATCATTATCACCATCAGTGGCAGCTCTTGAGCTTCACCCATCGAAATTGGCATGGCATCGACGACGCTCGCATTCTCACCAGACTCTTTGCAGCGCACCGACAGTAAAAGCAGTCACAGCAGCAGCAGCGCCAACAGCGACGGCAGCAGCATCCAGACTTCGCCCTCATACTCAGACTCCATCCTCTCGTCCAACTCGCACCTCTGCACGCCAGTCAGCGCAGCAGGACCCGGATTGCCTCTCCACGCAGTTCCCGCCGCCAACGCAGTCTTTCACTCAATGGAGGCCCTCAACAACCTCGCAAAGCAGCATCAACAGCAACAGCAGCACCAGATGACCAGCCAGCAGCAGCAGCAGCAGCAGCAGCAGGACCCGGGTTCTCTGGCATCAGCACTCGACTTCATGAATCAGCAGAAGCGCAGCGGTCATGGCAGGACGGACTCGACTTCATCGAGGAGGCACAGTGTCCAGGCTCTCATGCCTACGGCTGGCTCGTCTTCTCGCGACCTTGACCTCGCCTTCTTCTCGCAAGCCTTCCTTGACTCACAGAGCAGCGGCACCAACAGCGCAACGAACTCATCCATCCTCTCCACGGGCACCAGTTCCGGCAACACCGCCACGGATGACTTTGACTTTATGACCTCTTTCACGAACCAAGACCCTTCCGAGTTCCTCATGTCGCCACCTAGGCTCACTGTCAGCATGTCGGGAGACGGGCAGTCCGATCAGGCCGCCCACGCTGCTGCAGTCACCACTGCCAAGCGTCACCGTCTTGCCCCTACTGACGGCAGCGATCCCTCGGAGCGCCTTTGCAAGAGCGTGGGTCACAGCCCGCTCATCGCTGACACCGCGACGCTGGCCTTTGAGACACCGCAGCGACCGGTCCACCAGGTTCAGCCTTTCCTTGGCGGCCACCGTCTCTCCAATGCCTCGACGACGATGCAGACCCCGTCGACCGGCGGCTCATCATCATGCGCCTCAACCCTCTCCCTGGCTAGCGAGCGATCACGTCGCTCCTCCATGGACATCCACGCCGGATCCCCCGGCATGAACCGTCTGACCGCCAACAATATGATGCGGAGCCTTTCGCACGGCGACTACCCGACGCCGCCAAAGTCTGCCTCACCCACCATCACGGGCTTTGCTAAGTCATCACCGATCCTCAACAAGAACGGCGAAGTCTGGCCCGATGACGTTGAGGTCGCCTTCTGGGAGGCTCTGCGTCTGATTCCCAAGCTCGGCAGGCGCAAAGTCCTCGTCAACGGCAAGCCATGCGGACGCAACGAGCTCATCGCCGACTACATCGAGCGCAAGACCGGCAAGATGCGCACGCGCAAGCAGGTCTCGAGCCATATCCAGGTGCTCAAAAACATCAAGAAGGACGACCCGGAGTTCCAGCACCTCATTGCTGAGCCCGTCACAGAGGAGGACTTCTACATGCCCGCTGGCGGAATGATGTACGCTCAGACCTTGGCCGGCTACGGCTACGGTGGACTTGGTGGGCCCAACCCTCTCCTGACGGACAGCCCCCAGTCTGGCCTCCTGTCGCCTTACTCCCCTTACCCGCAACAGCAGCAACTGGGCCCTTCGCCCATCTCGACGCCCCTCACTGCCCAATTCGACCGCCTGAACACCACCAGCACGACACCTTGCCCCATCGTGCCGGCGACCTTTTCCATGTGGGCTCACTGCTCCGACTCGGACGACGTGCACCTCTACACAACGCTCGAGCACGGTGAGATGGCCCTGCCTACAGTACCCCTCGACATTCCCCGCCTGGGTCCGTACCGCTTCCCGCGCATGAACGAGATGTTCCAGCGCCTGCCCTGCCAGTTCCTGCATGTGCAGGTACCCATGTCAATCCCGCGTCAAGACGTCATGCTCCCCAAGTTCGATCGCTTCTCTACACAGCTGTCCCTCACCAGCAACACCGAGTCGCAGCTCACCTCGGTCACCACCGTCTACTCCCACGGTAAGCGCGTACTTTCCCTCGTCGAGCCCCTGGATGCCCCCCGACGCATCTCGCCTCCGGGCCGCAATGGCTCAGACCAGATGCCCGGCTCCCCCATGCCTGGCAAGCACCGCTTTGTCCACCAAGCGCCGTTTGCCACGGACTTCTGGGCAGACTTCCTTAGCCGCAATCACCCAGTGCACGTCTACCGGGGCCGCAATGCTCGTCAGTCCTTCTGCAAGGAGCCCTCTGAGCGTGCCGCGTTGGGAATGGCCGTATCTGGTGTGACCATCATCCAGGAGCTCGTCGACGCCGGGTCTGCCCCGCAAGAGGACGGTGCTCGCCTCCTTCCCGAGCACGCCGCCGCTCGCGTCAGCCCCGGTAGCACCATCGGTGACGTTGTGCTGGTCATCGCCTGGGAGCTCGAGTGCGTCGAGGCTCTCGGTGGCAAGCCTGGCCGCCCCATCGTTTCCCTCGTCTCCGAGCCGGCACAGCGCATTGCCCCTACGCCGCAGCAGCAGTTTGCCAACTACTCGATGGCCGCACCTCCTCAGCATCAGCAAGTACAACGCCAGCAGCAACATCAGGGCTTCCTTCAGGCTCCCGCCTCCGCCCCTCTCCCAACCTCGGCCCTGCCCTCTACGTCGAGCCATTCAGGCCCCACCCTGTTGAGGAAGCGCGGCCTCTCACAGACGAAGCCCAACCTCATGCTCAACATTCCGCCCACAACCAACCCCATGCGTACCATCAGCGCCAGCCCGAACGCGGCTGTGAGCCCGAACGCCTTCGCCTGGGGCGCTATGCAGCGTCAGGCTATGCACTCGCCCCTCACGCCGGCGCATGCCCTCGTTGGCACCCCACTGGCGCCTCCTGCGCCCTTGTCTGACGATGAGGCGCGAGCTCAGGGCGAGCGACTCAGTCGCGCTTGGGCTAACTCGGCCGCGCAAGGGCTCCACGAGTTCGCTTCGCCCATGGCACCTAGCTTCCCTTCACCGCTCCCAGCGGACATGATGTCTACCATGAGCAACTTCGGGCTTGAGCAGAGCGGCAACGGTGGCACTGGTGGCGGGTTGGGTGGCTCTTTGGGCCTCACCTTCGACCCGGACAACAGTGTTGCCTCGGGCGGCTTGGCTCCCAACGCCATGGCCAACGACTCTTTCGGGAGCTCAATGTCGGGCGGCGAGGACGACGCCGAGACGAAGGCCTTCATTGACAACCTGCTTCAGGGGATCGGCGCAACCGTACCCCGCGACGAGGCTGCGGCGCACTAGAGTAGAGTCAGAGTAGAAAGATCCCGGACAGACGCAGTTCCAGAGACTCATCATTGTATTACTAGCATTCAAGCAGACCCATCGCACCGTGCTCCCTACCTTCGATTCATCACACCTACCCTTGTTCAAATTCTGGCGCCTGGTCGCCCGTCTCTTGTTTCTTCATTTTGCTTCTCCCTCGCTCTTACGCTCTTTGTTTCGTATAACTTCTCGATCTCGCCTCGATCCAATCTATGATCATTTAGCATCCATCCCCGCCCTTTGATCGTGCTTGCAGCAATGGAATTGGGCTGAGCTGGTATTCAGTACAGTAGAACTCTCCCCGTCATGCTTCCTCTTCCTCATCGTCGCCTCTCTTTTGCTCTACCGGAAAGAAGAGTGGCCCCTCATCCTCCTTGTCTTCCTCCCTTTCTCTGCCCTCGCCTTCGTCCTCCTCATCCTCAGGCCCCGCCCCCGCTCTTCCACGATACTCAGCCGGATCTCTTCTTCTCCTTCCGCCACGCTTGCGCTGTGCCGTAGCGTCCGGGTATGGCGGCGTGAGGATGCCGTGGAGCGAGTAGAAGAGGGACTCTGCCTGGTTCGTGGAGGACTCTAGGGTGGTCGAGAGCAGTGAAAGACCTGCTGAGGTCGTCGTCGGTGCGAGGCTCGATGTGGGAGTGGCTGCGTCTAGCACTTCGA
The DNA here is from genome assembly GCF_003144245.1 of Jaminaea rosea. NCBI lineage: Eukaryota > Fungi > Basidiomycota > Exobasidiomycetes > Microstromatales > Jaminaea > Jaminaea rosea. The sequence continues at coordinate 1,547,307 of NW_020289975.1, read as the reverse complement.
TGATTTCCTCTTGATCATCGTCCACTGAGAGCCAGAAGGCTTCCATGAGCGGTAGGATCGCTTCAGCCCCGGCTGGTGATCCTGACACTCCGCCGCCCACGTGTCCTGCACCCTCGCTCCGCTCCTTCTTCCACTCGACCTCACTTTCGCTCGCCAACCCTAGAACAGCCTGCTTAGCCGCGTCGAACAGCCTGCTGGCTTGGCCTTGCGACTCAGCAGGCAGGCCCGCAGCAGTGATCTGCACGACGTACTGTCCCTTCGGGCAGCAGAAAGTGCCTTCGCCTAGAACGAGAGCCGTGACAGTGACTGGGCTCGTGTCATCCTTGCTGTCGCCGAGGGCCAGGGAATGAGGAGGGAAGACGATGAGGGCCGTTTCGATTGGCGGTTCTGGCTTTTGTGGTTCATCAGCATCGTTTGAACTCGTCTCTGTTGCGGCGGATGAGGGCATCTGTACGCCTCGATCCAGAATGAGCAGACCCTGCAGCGTTGACGTAGAAGTCGTCGCCTCCGCAGCGGTTCTGCTGGGCCCTGCGTGGAGCCCGAGTCTCGTGAGATCTCTTTTAGTGCCCACCACCTTCCCACATCTGAATGTCTCATCAACTCCTTGCACTCTGACATCGTAGACGTCCTGACCATCCTTCCTCTCACACTTCTCTACTCTCCTCCCCAACACGAACGTCGCACCACCGACGGCAGCCGCTCGTGCATAGCCCTGGACCAGCTCCCCTGCTCCACCATACTGAGCTACGAGGTACGCAGCGTTTCCATACTTGCCCGTAGAGCGTAGGTGCGTCTGCAACCTCTTCAACGCGGGGAGACATGGCTCTGAGCGGGCGTCAGGAGAGTGGCAGAGACCGTAGGCTATTGCCGTGGAGAGGGAGGGAGACAGACGTTGCTGAGCTTCGAGGAAGGAGTGGAGATTGGGCGACGCAAGAGCTGCAGCGAGAGTCGGGTCGTCTCCACTCTCTTCGCCTGTGTATCTGTCGTCAAGGGACGCTGTCGCGCACCACTGAAGCAACTTCATGAGTTTGCGCTTGTCCAAGAGGGACAGGACCGTCGCCGGCGTTTTGAAGACGTCTTCTTTGCTCGAGGGCACCGGACGCAACCGAGAAGACTGTGACGACGATGCCTCAGCGCTGTAGCCATCGTAGACAGCCGTCCGTTGGAGCAGCCTGAAGGTCGCATAGTTTGCCACCTTGGATCTAACAAGAGCGTCCAACGCGGGGCCATGAGCAGCGAGGAGGGCAGGCGTGAGGGAAAGACTGTAATGCCTATCCAGCGCTGCAAGCTGAGATGGGATCTCCTTTGCCTGACCTTGAGCATCAAAGGCAGGAAATGTCATTCGTGCTTGACTCGAGCTGGGCAGCCCGGCCAAGTAGTCCTCGAGCTGCTTGAGCGTCAGAGAGGCATTGGGGCCACCATAGTAGTCGTTGGCGTCCACCTGAAGGACGCGGGTATTCCGCGTTTGGCAGAGGGAGGCCGACAGGATGGAAAGGGCCAGGGAAGTCCCGAGGATGAGGTGGGTGTAGGCGTTCTCGTCGCCCTCTTGCGCCATCATCGAGGAAGAGTGTTGAATAGTGAGGTGGGGAGGAGATAAAAAGCAAAGAGAAAGAAAGCCAAGCCGCGCTCGGACCCTCTTGATTTTGCTGCAAAAGTCGAGGCCGGAACCAGCAATCGAATCGAGAGATCCAACACTTTGCCTCCTTGCCATCTTGCCCTCCCTCATCCATCTCCCAATCGCCATGGAGACGCACACCTTTCCCTTCCTGTCCTCATCAGGCGGCGACACATTACATCTCTCCCTTCTCCACAATGTGCGCAACGTCTCCACAATCCTTTCCTCTCTCCGCTCAGGAAAGCCGGACCCATCCTTCCCATCTTCGATCACCGCTGAGGACCTCTCTTCGTACGCCTTTCTCGATGCGAGCCTGGTAGTTTCACGCAAGCAGGTCGTCAATGCAGCCGTGCAGGCTATCATGGCCAGGGAAAGGGGAGAGATGAAGACGAGGGCCTGGAGCACCGAGGTTATGTGGGTGCTGTGGCCAGGGGGCAATGTGAGTGCGCCAATCGCGAGGTAGAGAAAGGCTTCTCATGAAGTCGCTCATCGACCATTGCCCTCTTAAACATCCAGATCTCCGACTCGCTCAAAAACGTCGGTCTCAGCGCTACTTCATCCTCGCTCGTCGTTGTCCGACTCTGCTCATCTAGCTCCTCGGAGCATTCTCGCGAGAGAGTCTTGGAACAGCTCACCACCCTGGTAGAGGGGGATCTCGACCCGAAAGGACTCGATGCGCTTGGCATTAGCGACAGTAGCCATAGCGATGCAGTGACCGACTGGGAAAAGGTCAAGAGGATACACAGACTCGTGCCACCTCCTGCGCCTGCTGATGGCGCCGCAGAGGAGGGCGAGATGGAGTGGATTCGCAGAGTAGTGGAGAGCACGACGGGCATCAAGGCCGTCGCTGGCTGATTGGAGGGAACCTCCACTGATCGAGCGTCGCACAGATCACTGCGTCACCATGTCCATGTACTTGTACGAAAGATGATAGATTGAATAGACCGCAGCTAGTAGTACACGAGGGCGTGATCCCCTCCCGTTTCCCCACTTGACTCCTTGCTGCCCTTCCCACGTCTACTGCGCCCTTGCAAAGGTGATCTTGATCCCCTGCTCATCTGTCTCCCTAATCTTCCTCCCGTTCAATCCCTCTCTCGCCCGAGCAGCCAACCCCTCATTCGCATACTCCACAAATGCGACGTTGCGCCCTGGGATCATCCTCACGTCCTGCAACCCCTCATAAGCAGCAAAGAGGGGTTCCAGCACCTCCCTCGTAGGCGGATCCTCGCTGGGTAGATTCTGAATAAAGAGGATAGGGTTGGGAGGGAGATACTCGTCCGGTAGTTGTGCTGCCTTCTTCGGGACAGGCTCTCCATTCGCACTAACCCCGCCGTCGGGGGCTTTGCGCTTTGATCCTGCATTGGCTGCATTGGTTGCTGCATCTGCGGCTTTGCGCTCTTCCTTGCGTCTTTGGCGCTCAGACTTGTGGGATTGAAAGTCAGGACAGGAGGAGTCGCCTGAATGCTGGTGCAAGACGACCGAGTCTGAGCGGGTTTTGGCGAAGGACAGTTGCTGGCAGGAGAGAAGGAGGATGAGAAATTCAAGGCGAGGGTGCCAGGGCGTCAGAAATCTCCACAGCGACAGGCAATTCCACGGGTGCTCGGCGCTGCTCACCATTGCCTTTCCATAGAGTGGGAACCCATTGACCTCTTTCACAGCCTTCTTGGCCACCTCTACATCATCGAATGCCACGAAAGCCTGGCCCCGCATGCGAAGATTGCCATGCGCCGTTATCCCCAAGACGTGCCCATAGACGGAGAAGAGGGAATTCAGGGACGTCTTGAGGATGTCCAACTTGACCTTCTCATTGAGGTTCTTGATGTACACCGTCGAGGTGGCCGAAGGGTCATCCCCAGACGGCGGTGGGGCTGGTGAAGCAGATGTTGAGGCTTGAGCTGGCTGAGCTGTGGCTGGCACTGCTGCCGCTGCCGTCTCTACATCCGCCATGATCGTCGTCGTCGCTAGATTATTGGCTTTGAGGACAAGAAGATGGGGAGTTCATCAGCGGACCAGATCAACGCGGAGAGAGAGAGGGAGCGGCGCTGCATCGCCAACCACGTGGCTCACTCCGTCCGTCGACTTGCTCGCTCTCCGCCCTGGCTGCATCACCAGCTCGAGGCAACCAACACTCACGTCCCTCGACTTTTGTCCTTTCGCTCCTCAACACCACAGCATGCCATCTGATGTCCGCCTCACTCACTCGCATCGACTTCCTGGGCCATCACACTCCATCAATCTCTACAATGGCACTCATCTCCCCTCTCAGCCCTTCACGGTAAACGCCTCCTCCGGTCCATCAACACAGCGCATCTCTCAGGTTGCGCTAGAGGAAGCAGAAGGCGTTGCCTCAGGTAGCAGCCACGTCTCTTCCTATGCTCCATCTTCCGGTCGCTTTCCATCTACGTATGCTGATCAAGGAGTGCTGGCTAGGCATAAGCGTGAGACACTCGAGAGGGCTGTCGAGGCAAGAGGTGGGGCAGGGGTGACTGGCAAGAGGGGGCACGCCTGGGGACGCGATGGTGACGAAGATGCGTGGGGTTGGGATCATGAAGGTGAGCAGGCGAGCCTGCGACCACAGACAATCTACATTTCAGACTGACACCCGCATCACGCAGACATCTACATCCGGCCCTCGCTCCTCCCGACCCACTCTTCCGCTTATGGAGGAGCAGACGATCCACTCCCCTCAGAGCAGCACATCTCCTACCCGCTCGGCAGACCGATAGAGCCACGACCTCCGAACACGCATCCGCGTGCCTTACTACCTCATCACGTCCAGGTCAGTCGCGTCTTTCTTGCTGAGGCGGCTGCGTGGAACAGCGGGATAGGGCAGGGAGCGGAGGCTGGAGCAGGAGCGGCAAGCGGCGGAGGAGGGCAACCGAGCGCGCCTGCTCATAGTGGGCAGGTAGGGACGACAGATCAAGCTACAGGAGGAGGGGGACGGGACGAAGCCCTCTGGAAGCCTCTAACCGGATTGCCGGCGTACCTCGCCAGCCTGAAGCCGGCAGCAGTAGCCGCCTCCACAACTCAAGGGGCCTCTGCAGGCGGGAGCAGCAGGGCAATTCAAGCGCATGCATGTGGTTCGTGGCCCTTTGTCAATTTTGGTCCAGGGACATCCCTTGTGAGGAGGAGGGATGAGGACGATTGGGATGATGCCAACTCAGGACCAGGCACAGCGGCTGCCGCTGCGAGAGAAGTGTGGCTGGAGCACGACTTTGAGCGATTGCTGCCGCTGGGGAGGGAGGGGGACCCGCTTGAATATCTTGCGACGAGCGCCTCGAGGCAAGCAGCGGCGCCAATCTCGAGCAACACCGCCGCCGCTGGTGCTACAGACGAGGCTTCCACCTACCTGGATCGCATCGACACGGAAATGACTCAACGCCTCCTCACTGCGCAGAAGGGAAGTGCCGGGCAGGAGGTGCACAAGGAGGAGTCGGAAGCGTCTGCACAGCTGAAGAAGCTCTTTGCGAGCGGGTCGAGCCCAGCTCTGCCTGCGATCACGCGCTCACAAGGGCGTCACGCTCAAGATGGCCGCCAGAAGCAGCAGAGCCGGCCGCTGCCCAGCCTTTTGCTCGACCGATTTGGCGGGGACGCGGAGGAGTTGAGGGCATTGCTTGTTGCTTCGAGCGGCGGAGGAGCGACGCCGAGGGACCAGGCGGGATCGTCATCTACCTTGCCGGGCGACAGGGGTATTGAGAGTGAGTGGGTTAGGCGGGCGAGGAAGGCGAGAGAGGCGACAATGGCCTCGACAGCGACGGTGACAACATAAGCAGGACAAGGGATATATACCAATTGCGAATACCAGCATGATTAGCAACACCAAACATCGAAGCTCTCCGCCGCTACGGGAAGAAGAAGCGCCAAAATGGCTTGACGATGATAATCGTCACTAGAAGGGCACAGAGCAGGATGAGGAAAAGGATGCACTGTCCTCTCCCCGTCCGCCTCTGCGTCCTCGTAGCGACCTTGAGCTCCTCATCCGCTCTTTCCATGTCTCTTGCCATGCTCTCGATGTTGTAGTCGATGCGATCCACAAGTGAGCCCTGATCCAGAACGAGCCCTTGTAGGTCCTGGAAGAGCTGGGAGAGCTCGACGATGGAGGAGGCGAGGCGTGTGATTTCATTGTGACGCTGGTTGATGTCATCGTCCCCTAGGTTTTGTTGGCGATCACCCTCGATGAGCAGGAGGTCCTGTTGTTGCTGCTGGCCTGGCTGCGAGGAGAGGTGCTGTTGGCCAAGCTCCATGTCCTCTCTCGCGGCCAGCTCTTCTCCCCCATCCTGTCCGACTACACTTCCCGCCTTTCCCTGCCTTGGTCCCAGCCCCAGCTCACCGATGACCTCCCTATGCCTCACATCCTGACCCCTCAGACGTTGCATATAGTTGGTCTGCTTCTTCCTGAACTGCCCACTAGCAGACTGCACCCGCTGGGCCAAGGCAGTCTGCACATTCTTCGCCAAGATCGCCTCTTCCTTTGTCATTCCTCCTGCACCTCCACGCAGCTGCATCTTCCTTTGTAGATCCTGCGCTAGCCCAGCAATCATCTTCGTACACTTGGAGAACTCTCGAGTAATCTCGCCTTGTAGGCGGGCAATCTCCCTCTCCTCGGCGGTGCGGTCAACAAAGCCGGGGAGTAGGTGCTTCGCTTGTAGGCGATCGAGGGTAGATATTTGGCTGGGCAGGGAGGAGGAGAGGATAGAGTCTATTTGGTCGGATACATCGACCCACCGTGGTGGGAGAGTGGCATGCGAAGAGGAGGAAGAAGGCCCATCCATATCCAAGGAGAGGTGGTCGCGTTGCCGATGCCCGTCTACTGAAGGGCGGGTAGGGTCGAGGAGGCCAGATGCTTCGCCCTGCTCTGCATCTTCGTAGTCGTCTCGATAGCCTTGCGAGCTGTTGCTCGGTTGCATGTCATCTTCATCATCGAAGTCAAAGTAGACCCCACCATTGTCTGCTTTGGCTTTTCCCTTTCCCTTCCCCTTGCTCGACGCGCCCAGTGGATCGCCCGCTGCTGGTGAGCCATCAGTCAGTCTAGGTATGTCAGAGGTGGGGCGCCGTACTCTGCGAGAAGCACCCGAACGAGGCACAGAGTCGCGGTAGGAGAGGAAGAGGAGGGTGCGCGACCGTGTGACGCCTAGTACGAAGTCGGCTTCGACTGAGGACGTGGACGAGCTCGCAGCATGATGGCTGTTGGTGTTATCCGGATGCAGCCGGCCAGAGACGGGCGGTGTGGATGAGCGAGACCAGAAGGACGACTGTCCTGTTGGTGTTGCGCTGCGGGATATCATGGAGATGAGAAGATGACGAAGCCAGAAGGGAGACGTGAGTGCGCAGGAGAGAGGCAGAGTTGACTGCAACTTGCGTCTTGCGCCTTGGTGCGCTTGTGATCCGTGCATTCAGACAAACGGAATCACGCCGACTCGCGCCCTGATCGTCTTCCTTTGCAACCAACACGTCCAAGACCCGCATGATGCTCGCTCGCTCACCACGGTGCTAGCTTGTAATCGGTTCTGAGCTTGTGCATACCCTTACCATCGGCCAAGCATGTCGTCGTCCTCTTCAGGCCCGAGAGGCCCTTCATCGGCGGTCCAAGTCACCTACACGTCAACCTCTTCCTTCCTCGACACACCTCTCTGCTCGCACATCCTCTCGTCCATCACATCACAACTGCCTCTGCGCAATGTACACCACCGCCCATCAGCACCGACCAATGCTGCAGTCAAGACTATTCAGACACTGCCCGTCCGACTAGTCCCGTTGGCCGATGAGCAGCTCAAGGCCAAGCACAAGCCCGAGACGAGACATCTTGTTCAAGCCAACCTCCTGGAGAGGCCCTTTGTGCACGTATTCCTCGTGGCTACAGCGGACAGTGATGCGTACCGATCGCACATTCGTAACGAGATTCGTACCTGGATGAATGAGCTCAAAGAGACGCCGACTCTTAATGCGGTACCCAAGAGCAGCGGCACACAGCCTGCTTTGCCGTCAGGAGCCCAAGATGACGAGAACGCTACGGCTGCAAGTAGCAGCAAAGACAAAGAAGAAGAAACTTCGCCTGAATACCTCATCGTCTATGTCACACCGCCAGCGGGCGCAAGCGGAGCGACGGGTTCCTCGGGAGCCGGCTACTTTGATCGGTCGCCCTCGTCGTCTTCCAACGCACTACCGGCTGGCACAGGCTCTCCTTCGACTCCGGCCAAGGATGATGCCACGACCAGCGCATCCTCCGCCAAGACGGGCATGGGGCGCTTTCTGTCATCATCGACCAGTTCATCAAGCAAGGATCCGACGGGAGGCGTCCTCGACAAGCTCAAGACGGACTTTGGAGGAGGAAAGAAGTCGGAGAGGTGAGCCGCAATGCTACGGCCATCTTTACAGAGGGCAAGCTGACTCCTCCTCCTCCTCCTCCTCGTCATCGTCACACAGGATCGTTCACATTTCTCGCCTCCCCGCCTCGTCCAACTCTCACCTCACTCAATTCGCAGACCCAACAATCTTCGCCGACCTCCTTACAGCCTTGCGCCAATCGGTCACGACGACATTCGATCTTTCCATCAAGGCCCAACGCGAGGAAGCGGTCAAGCTCAAGTCCCTCCGCAGCGTACGCGGCTGGAACCCTGTCAGCGTCTTCGGCAAAATCGAGTGTCTGGCAAACACGTACGAGTCCATCGGCCTGCACGACGAGGCGCTGCGCTGTTTCGAGGAGCTCGACGATCTCTACGAGGACTGCCTTAGGGAAGGAGAGCTTACCTGGTTCCCGTCCATCACCCCGACGTCCCTCAGCGAAGGTGAAGACTCTACCTCCGTCCTCTCACCGACGGGCAAGCCCTACAGAGAGATGATTCTGCACAGCTCTGCCAGTCTTTGGGAGCTCAAGAAGTATCTCCTGGCTCGCCGACTCATGCTACTCAGCAAGATGGGGCGCGGCCTTGCTGTCATGCGCGAGGCAATGGCTTGGCTAGCTGAGATGCGCAGCATGGTTGCCGGGCAAGATCTGCCCCCACACTGCTTGGCTGCTTTCGCCATCTCCGTCTGCCTGGATATCGTGCATCACTGCCAGCACCTCTTTCTCTCCCCCTCGGGCGTGCTGACGCATAGCTTGCCGGCTGCTACGTTCGATGATACGATCAAGGCACGGACGACGGAGCTGGATAGGCTTCCGGCCAGTTTCCACTCGCTCAGCGGAGATGTCCTTGCTGTGGCTTTGGATCAGGTGCAGAAAATGGGCGTCGGCTTTCAATATCTGCCTGCGGCTGAGCCTTTCATCACCGCTCAGGACGAGGTGGTGAAGACGCGCGAGACTACCGGCGTGACACGGCCTGAGCTTCTCAAAGCGGTCGAAGACGAGGAGAGCTTCGATACCTTCTACACAGCTCTAGCCGAACGCGCGCTCGATGCATTCGCCCGCGGGGGTCGTAACAAGGGCAGACGCCGTCTCCAGATCTCCCTCGCTACCCTGGATCTTCACCGCAATCGCGTCGAAAAGGCGCACAGCTCCTTCAGCACTCTTCTCGAAAGCTTCTCAGAGCGTACAACGGCCACTTGGCCCAGCATTGAGCGCCTCCTCCTGCGTCGCCAGCTGGAGTGCCATGCGAAGCTTGGCAAGCCAAAGAATCGCGCCTGGGTGGCAAGCGTTGTGCAGCTGTTGCGCTGTATGCCTTCTTACGGCAGGGACGGGATCATGGCAGCAGGACAGGATCGCGGCCACGAGGAGGATGAATGGGCAGATGAAGCTACGCTCTTCAGCAAGCTCCGCTCAGCCTCAATGGACTTCGAGAAGGAGGTGCCCGTCTCCGGCTTCTCCAAGCTAAGCCTGATTGCACCAGCATCGTCACGCGCAACACTCTTGGATGAGGAGGACGGGGTTCAACTGCCCATCACGATCTTCTCATCACTCCTCACTGACCTGCAAGTGGACGACGCCCGCTTTTGCCTCGCAGGTGGAGGACAGAAGTATCAGAGGGAACAGTACTGGCTTACCAGTGGAGGTATCACGCTCAAGCCCGGCCGCAACGAGGTAATTCTGCGGAGCAGCTCCAGTGCCCCTGGCAATTTTGTGCTCGATGTCAGTCAGATTAGGCTGGGCCGCATCGTCTTCCAGTACGTGGCACCCAAATCTGCCCCACCACCTAGTAGCAGCAGCAGTATGGCCGCTGCTACTGCCTTGACGCCCACGCTCGTGAAGATCCCGCACGATGGCGAGGCCCTTGATGCGGTGTTGGAGCAGCCGAGCGTGATTGCACTGGATCAGCCTCGTAATGCCCACTTGGTCGTGCGCAGTGGCAGAAATAAGGTGACGAAGGCTACCCTGCGCGTGAAGCACATTGCTGATGCGAGACCGCTCATGGGCTTTGCAGCGGGTGAGGCCGACAGCGGATCTGCAGCTCGCGTCGAGCCAACAGAAGATGAGCTTGGCCTGGAGCTGAGCAACGTCGAGCCGTGGACGGAGACGACAATCGTCTTCCCGCTGGACGAAGCCCCTCCGGCAGACGGGTCCGCTATGCCTCTCCTCATCGACATCGAGTACCACACTCCGTCCAGCAAGGCCTCTAACTCAGCAGCGACAACCAAACGTCTCTTCCGCAAAAGAGCCGACCTGCATACCGCCCTCCCGCTGGGCGTAAATGTTCAAGACTTCTTCCGGCTGGACTGCTTGATGTGCAAGTTCTCAATCAGTACAGGAGGAGGGTCCACGCTGAAGGTCAAGAGGGCGGATCTTGTGCAGCAGAGCCAACATGACGGTGCAGAGGTGGGAGCTGAGGAGAGCGAATACTCAATTGCTGGTCCGCCGCAGCTTGCGGAGGTGAAGAGAAGGGGAGCAAGCGTGGTCGTCACGCCCAGACAGCCTGTAGCGTATGTCTTCAAGATCTCGCGACGACCGGCGAAAAAGACATCGAAGGGTCACGTGACCTCGAGCGGCGCACCATCAACGTCTCTTCGCCTCTCGATCGTGTATCGTACCCTACACGAAGATGCCAAGGTGCAAGTCGTCCGAATACTGGACAAGCGGCTGGCATCGGAGTCGTCTATCTCACGAGGCACCTCGACCCTATTGTCTCGCTCTCTGGCCGACTTCGTAGATGAGCAGCTGGACACGGCGGCTTACGCGGCTACAGGGTCGATTCGCTTCTACTCCCCCGACGGTGGCACCCATACTCGGGAGTCTGTCCTTGCGCACTGGCGCACAAGCGTTCTCTCCCGACAATGGGCCCTCTCGCCCACCTCAACTGAGGGCAAGATGACTCTTGACGTTCTGCGGGATGTGCTCACCTCTGCGGCACGATGTGGTCCTTTGCCCACCAGTGAGGCTCCAGAGGCGGCGTGGCGCACCCTCGAAATCCCGGTCGAAGTCCCGCAGATGGACATCGTCAACTCTGTGCGTGTCCTTCCTGCCACTCCTACGCCGGTTGTGGTGGGCCACCCACTTCCCGTCGATGTACACATCACGAGTACGCTGCATTGGGGATCGAGGCGTGGCGCTAGCGGCGCTGCACCTGTTGATGACGCTGCCTCTTCTTCTTCGCTCGCGCTTCCAGGCGGTAGCAGACGACGCTCCTCCACGCCTTCGTCTCCCGTCACCGCCGGCGGGGGCGAAGCGGACACGGATGCGGGGTCCGTATTCGAGGACGCGGTCTCTGCTGCTGATGGCGGTGGGTCGGACAAGACTGAGAAGGAGGACAAGCATCCTGCCTCTCGAGACACTACCGACTCGAAGGCAGCCGTGGCCGGTGCAGAGGACAAGGCCAATCAGCAGCGCATGCACTACGAGATCCAAGCAGACTTCGACTCCTGGATCGTCTCTGGTCCTCGAAGGGGAGTCTTCCACCTCTCCCTCTCACCGCCTAACCCAAACACCACAAAGAAGACCATCGCATATACTTCCCTCATCCCACTCCGGTCGGGATCCCTTTCCCTCCCCTCGGTAGCCGTTTGGCCCCTCCGAGCAGCACCTCTTGACATGCCGCCGAGCTTGGCACATGGCGGTGGGCGACGCGATGACGGGAGAGACGAGGGTCAAGGAGCTCTGCCTACTTGCGAGACTTATGTCGAGAACGTGGCGGAGAGAGTTCGAATTGTCGACGCTGAGCCGAGCGAGGGCGAAGGGGATGAGGTGGAATGGGATGCAGGGAGTCAGGTTGAGCAGACTGGAGAAAGCTTCATGGCAAAGAGGGAGAGGCGGAGGGTCAGCAGGCGTGAGACGTTCTGTATTGATGCGACCGCATTGACGGCGGCGTGAGGCGATCGAATTCAGCGGTGCGCTGGATATGCAATGGACACCCGCTTCTTCATCGTCATTGCTCGCGTAAAGAACTCGAGTTTCTGAATGTGCCGATGTCATTCAAAGAAGAGGCCACTGCTCGATTGACGGGTTACAGAGGTATCGTCTCCGCCAGATCAATGACCGCCTCCACGCCTCTTGGCGCTCTTTTTGACGACCTGCTGGAACCCGCCGCCTCCGCCACCAGCACTGCCAACCACAGCACCACTGCTCGCAGCTGGCTTCGCGGCCACTGGCTTGCTAGCAACTGTCGTCCCATTGACAATCGCCGAAGGTGCCGAGGCCGTGGCCGCGGCCGCCGCGCCCCTATTCCTCCTGCTGCTGCCTTCTTGCACCCCGGCGTCCATCTTCCTCTTCGCAACAAAGTCATTGGCCAACCTCCTCCCGTCCAAGGTAGACGAGTTGGCATAGATGCTCTCCGCGATGATCTCCACCACGTCCGGCGTCGGGTCGAGAGGGAAGCTGAGCAACATCTCGATGAAGTCGTCAACTTTCACGTTCGAGGTGAGAGCGCGCAGTTGGTCTTTGCAATACTTGAGAAACTCAGGGGAGGGGCTGTTGGGATCGCGGGCAGTCGAGGTAGGAGCAGAAGCTACAGCAGCCCCGCCACCTGGGGTGATAGAGGTCGTCGCAGGAAGGGAGGTCACCTTGCCCGCAGAGGGAGTCGTGATCGCTGCAGGGCGAGCGCGAGCTGCAATTGAGGAGGCGGGCGCGGCGCCGCTGGCAACAGATTTGACCCCGCCATTGACTGCCGTACTCCATGGAGAGCCGCTGCTCGAGGCCGTACGAGGCTGCGCAGCCGGCCGAGGAACGGCAGACGAAGCCTTCGGGCTGACCTTGGCAGCCGCCGTGGCTGCGGTCGGCGTGGGAGTAGAAGCCTTGCCTCCTGCACCCACGACGCTCCAACCGGGAGCGGGTGCAGCAGCCGGAAGAGGCGCAGCGCTGGTACCGGCACTGCTATTCTGCCTGGAGAGGGACTCTGCAAAGGCCTTGGAAGCCGCTGCGGCCTGCTTGCGCTGCAGTGCTAGAGCTTGCTTGCGCTCCTCCTCTTGAATCTCCATGAGTGTCTTCTTTGCACCCGCCTTGCCAGCGCTGGGCGTCGCGATCGTCCATACACCTCCGGCGAGCTGAGCTGCTGTAGCGGGCGAAGCGGGACCGCCGTCGGCACCGGAGACATTAATGTTAGACTGCGCAGGCTTGTTGACTGACGAAGGGATGCTGGCCAGGCCCCACGACATTGTGGTGGGAGGGGCGGCGTCGGTGTTGCTGTTGGAGCGGGCGGCTGCTCGACGCTGCTGGGCCGCGGATCGCTCGACGGCGCGCTTAGCTTCGGCTTGCTTTGCCTCAGCCTCCTGAATCTCGCGAAGGCTCATGGCCGCATTGGTAGGGGCGCTGCCTTCTTCATTGTTGGTTTGCGCCCAAGGAGCAGCCTTGGAAGCAGTGGACGACGCAGGGCTGTTGTTGCCGAGGAGGCTGCTAAGGGGCGTCTGGACAGAAGTCGACTCTGCAGCCGTACCCTTGCGGAACTGATCTGCGCCTACGACCTTGACATTGCCTCCTGCCGCTGAGGGGGCAGAAACGTTGCCGGGCTTGCCAGGGATGGAGATAGCCGCTTTGCCTCGCACCCCCTTCTTGTCGCTCGCGACTCGTCCGCTGGCAGTAGTGGCGGCCTCTGCAGCATCGCGGGTCGACCCAAAGTCGGGCTCGGAGGCGAACTCCACGGCAGAAGGGGATTGAGGCCACTCGTGCTCCGGCGCAGGGTCTTCCGCAGGAGGCGGCGTGGCTGGGCGAGAGGGCTCCTCTTCGACCTGAGCGGGTTCGTCTCGCACCTCCTGGACTTCCTCCACAGGCGCATCCTCAACAGCAGCTGGGTTCGAGCTCTCGTACTGAGCTGCGGCTTGATCGAGCGCATGTTGCTGCTCAGCGGGAGCTGGAGCGGGGGAGCGAGCGCGCACAGGCGTTCCAATGGCGCCAACATTGGCCTCTGGCTGGTAGACTTGCTGCTGGTGTTGCTTCTGATCAGGTGCTTCGCCCCAAGGTGCAGAAGTCGGCGTGTTGTCATTGACCATGCCGGTGGGAAACGCCGACGTGGACCATGGAGAGGACTGCTGGTGAGAGGAAGAATTCACCTGGTCCACAGCCTGCTGAGACTGCTGCCAGAGCTGAGGCTGGCGGTTCCAGCCATCCAGCGCAGCGTAATGGCCGTCGAAGGGTCCCATCTGAGGGTGCTGCTGTTGCTGTTGCTGCTGATGATGATGTTCAAATTCGCGCTGCCTCATAGCATTGATGTAGTCCTCTTGCTGCCGCAGTCGTGCGTCGAGACCCACGTGCTCGCCTGCCCCGGGGGTGCCCATGCCAGGCTGAGAGAGGAACGGCGACTGAGGAAGACCGCCAAAGGCGCCGAAGGGAGAGCCAAATGCTTGAGAAGGAGCAAAGCCGGCCCTACCGAGCGAATTGTCGAGCCAACCTGGACCAGGGACAGCACCTGCTTTTCCGTTCCAGCCGAGGTCTGCGCCGGGCATCTGACCGCCGTTCAGGTTGAACATCGAGTCTTGAGGGCCATTGCTGGGAGCAAGAGGTGGCTCATCGGCTGGTCGACGCATTGAGGGAGGCGGTGCAAGGAAAAAGCGCGGATTGTTGCCAGCAGCAGCGAAGTAGATGGCGAGAGGGTGGAAGTCGGCCTCTTCTTGAGGTCGGATGAGCAAGTCTTGAGCGAAGTATTCTTGCTCATACCAGCTTTGCATCGTAGGCGCTGGGAAGGGGCCTTGGACCTGCCCGCTTGGGTCACGATACAGCCATTGCTGAGCATCGGCCGACCAAGGAGAAGCGGCGGGCGCGCCGCTGCCATTCATGTCCAACCCGGCGAAGTTTTGTTCAAGTGTTTGCGTGGGCTGTGCGTCGTGGTGATCGTTGACAGTCTCGCCACTCGGATCAGCATGACTGTCGTCGTCCGGAGCTTGGTTCTCGGGTGGCGTTGCTCGAGTTGCTGACCCAGATCTCCACGTGTCCGCGTTGGATCCTCCAGTGCGTTCGCGCTGCGGGAAGTGAAAGCAGGATCTGGCAGTCAGCAAAGAGCAGGTGACTGCACGTGGACTGCGACTCGCGCTCACCTTGCGGTCGTAGCCAGCAAACTTGGCAAAGCCAGCTGCATTCTCAACTGCTCCTGTCCCGGGATTTTCGCTCGGACCGCGCTCTCTGCGCCTGCCGCCCGTCCAGGCCTTGTCGCTGCCCGTATCCTGCTGCGGTATGGACATGTTGTCGAGCGACGGCTTTGACCTTCCCATTCGAGCAGCAGAAGCGAATGCCTCGCTGCCTCCAGATGAAAGCTGGGATCCACCGCTGCGCTTGTCCCACAAAGGGGGTTCGCCGTCCTGCTGCTCGCCATGAGCGGTGTTGGTGGCGGAGGGATGCTTGAGAAGTCGCGAAGAGCCCTCGCTCTCCTTCCTCCTGCGCTGCTGCTCTGGAGGCGCGACGCCTGATAAAACTCCTCCTTGAATGCCGCTAAACCTCTCCCGCTGCACGCCTGTACCGCCGAGTGAGCCGCCGCTGCTTGCCCTCTGAAACAGACCTGGCCTCTCACGATCACTGGAAGCCGTGGTGCCACGAGCATTGAGGCCTCGTGGCTCCGAGGGGAGCGTTGGCGAAAGGGGCTCAGTCGAGCCCAATCGCTTGAGTCCATCGCGCTCGCCAGATGCCTACGAACGAAGGATAGGCGAAGGAAAGAGAGGAGGGAATGAGGGTCAGCGAAATGTTCACTCTCGCGTGGGACTCCTCAGATTAGACTGACCTTCTTGCGAGACTGAGACCCGTGAGCGGTGTCACTGCCATTGGCCGCGACTGCCGACGGGGAGGCCGCGTCGGCAGACATTGGCTGACCCTCGGTGCTGGGACTGAGGCTTCCCTTTGAGCTGTACAAGCTCAATGACTGATCGCGAGCGTAGCGTAGCGCAGCGTCGCGGTCAAGCGCTGCTGAGCCTCCCCCGGGGACTGCGGCCGAGAAGGAATGGCTAGGCGAATGGCCGGAATTGGACGAAGCCCCTCGGTCCATGCCTCCTGCCGCTGCCGCTGCAAAGGAGAACGTGCCAGGTGAAGGTGCTGTAGTCGGAGTGAGCACAGGAGTAGGCCCTCCAGGACTCATGGTACCCAGACTGGGATGCCTCTTTGCCTGAGGGGCAGAGGCGTTGCTAGCCGGCTGGTGTTGGTTCTGATGCTGAGTTGCAGCGCTGTTGCCCTGCTGCTGCTTTGTGTGAGCGGGCTTGCGCATCCACTCTGGGCCGAATTGAAGGGATGATGAGGTCATGATGTCGGTCGAAATCGGTGATGAAGGTTTGCGAGTGGAGTCTGTATGCTGGAGCTGAGCGATTAGTCGTTGGTTGCTGAGGGGGTTGGTGGTGTTGGTGTTGGTGGTGGCGGCGTCGAGGAAGGCTGAAATCGTTTGTTGTCAATGATGATTCTGATGATGATGGAGACGGCGGCGACGGCGATGTAGATCGAGCGGCGACGACGATGGTGATGATTGGAGAGAGAGAGAGCAGCAAAGCCCTCTTGACCGCCTCTTGCTTGGATTCTCGTCCTTGTCCTTCGAACGAGTCGCAGGCGAGCCGCGCGCGAGTCCGACTGGAGCAAGAAAATCGACTGGCTCACCCGCGACTCCACCCAAGACGTCCGTCCAGTCTACATAGCTCACGCGACGGGCAGCACAGCAAGGCAGCGAGCAGTCGAAGACGCATTCAACGAAGGCTCCAGACGAGCACTGACAGGCTGCGAAGAAGGATGACACGCACGACGTGTTGATCAAGCGCCACAGCGATGAACATTGGTAGCTTGCGGGGGCAGCCGTGGTGCCAGTTGAAGGAGAGCGGCCACGAGAGTCTCATCGGACCGGGACGCTGTGCTGTGCTTCTTGACGCCGTCGGACTGAGAGTCGAGGCGACGCGACTGCGCCTCAACTTTCCCACCACGCTGACCATCGACCCTCATCAGTACCGCAATGGCGGCTACTTCGACGGCGTCAACAGCCATGGCGACGGCCGGTAGCTCACTTTCGGCGTCTTCGTCGAATCTTGTCCCATTTGAGAAGCTACCACCGCCCTTCACCGAGGCATCCAGCTCAGCATCATCCTCGTCGTCTCTCCTCACGCAACCTACATCGGTTAGCAAGCTCACAACAACGGATCGCCTCCTCCTCGCTCAGATCGTCAACCACCTTGCTGAGACGCCACCGAACTGGCCGAATGTTTCTCAGATGATGACCAACCACCCGCTCATCAAGACGCCAGCACGAGTCAAGGCGGCCGCGGATGCAGGCTTCACGCTCGGACGCCTCTTTGGCAGTCGCGAGTGCGAGAGGTCATGGGTCCAATTGATGAGGCAGTACAAGCTGGTCGTCGACGACGAGGATGGACAGAACGATGGAGCAGACGGTTCGAATGCAGCCAGTTCCTCAGCCTCAGCTTCGGCGGCCATGAAGCAGCGCCCTAAGGAGGCAAAGGGTGCCGTCCCTCGTACCGACCGCAAGAGTCAGCTCGCTCTTGCTCAGATACTCTACGCAGAGAGAATGGAAGAGCTCAAGGAAGGTCTCAAGAAGAAGGAGGAACAGTTCTTGCAGGTCATCAAGAATATCGACGACTATAAGAGTGGCAAGATGGATGCAGAGCTGCAGAAGGAGATCGATAGCGGTAAGGCGACGTTGAGGGCGCCGAGCAAGACGAAGGAGGGTCCCAAGGAAACAGTCGCCTCTGCACCTACGGGAAATGGTGAAGAGACAAAAGAGAAGGCCAAAGACGAGTCGCTCGAAGAGAAGGAAGATGCTGCTGCGGCGAGCGGCGAAACCAACGAAGAGGCATCGACGTCCAAGGCCGCCGAAGCGCCACCCATTTCACCGACGGCAACGCGTACGACGCGAGGACCAGCAGCGGCGAGCTCTTCCAGGCCAACAAGAGGTCGAAGCGCGGCCGCTCACGCCGAAGCCAACGCCGACGACAGCATGGACGTCGATGGCGTCGAGGAGGTGCTGGGCAAGGGCCAAAGGAAGGGACAGGTCGAGGAGCAGCGCAACTCCGAGGCCGCCGAGAAGGACGATAATGCCGAGCAAGCAGACAGTGGGGACAAAGCTGCAGCTGAGGATGACGAGGCAGTCGAAGCCGGCAAAGCGAGTGTTGACAAGGAATCTCAGCCTGCCGCATCGCGCGCCTCAACTCCAGCACCAGCCAGCAAAGAAGCCAAAGCCTCTCCACGAGCCAGCCCGCGTTCCAGCCCCGCCACTGGGCGAAGGAGCAAGCGCAAGAGGGAGGAGTCTCCGGCGAAAGAGGGCAGGGAAACCACGCCGCAGACTGGTGAGCCAGCGGAAGCAGAGCGACCGGCCACGACGAAGAGGACCCGCTCATCGACTATCACTTCAGCGTCGCGCGGCGAAGGCGACGAGCAACCGCCAACGCCTACAGCCGCCACGCCTGCAGCCAGTAAGAGGGCTGCCGCTGCCGCAGCTTCTTCTCCTGCTGCCTCCGGTAGTGGCTCGAAATCGACCCCTGTACCGCGTCGCGGCGGCCGCAGGGGAGCAGCAAAAGAGGAGGAGGAGGTAGGTGCAGAGGATGAGGCTATCAAGGACAAGGACGCAGCTCCCACATCACCAGCCCTGTCCGCCTCCTCATCTTCCCGACCAAAGGCGGCGCCCCGTCGCAGCACTCGAGGAGGGACACGAGCCAGCTCAGCCTACTCACGCGAGGCATCCACCCTGGATGAAGACGGCGACGTTCCCGCTCAAGAGCAGGAAGAAGAAGAAGAAGAGGAGACTCCTGCCCGTCCCTCCTCCTCCCGTCGAGCGAGCACGGTCGCTCAGCCGCCGGTCAAAGGAGGTCGTCGTGGCTCCACGACCGCTATACCCGGCTCTAAACCAGTAGATCCGGCAAAGAGACGTCTTCTGAACTCCATCTTTACGCAAGTCTCCTCGCACCCACACGCGTCACTCTTTGAAAAGGAGCCCACGGACCGTGAGGCTCCCGACTATCGTTCCCTTATCCGCCAGCCCACATCCCTCCGTGCGATCAAGATGGCCATCCGCGATGGTGAGGTCAGGACTGTGGTGGGTCTGAGAGCGAGACTGGAAAAGTTGTTCGCAAATGCGAGCATGTACAATCCCAAGGGGAGCGATGTTGCTAAGATGGCGACTAGTATGCGGAAAGATGTCGAGCAGATGTTGAGGGAGTGGGATGAGGATGTAGATTTGAGGGATGGGCTTGGTGGCTCGGGGGGTCGCGCGGGTGAGGAGGAGGAGAAGGATGATGAAGAGGGGGATCACGATGAGCAGGAGGAAGACAAGCCTGCCTCGAAGGGATCGGAGAAGGGCAGCAAGCCAAACGCTACCACTAGGAGGAGGAGTGCCATGGGAGCCAGTGGCGGTGCTGGAGCGAGCCGCTCCTCTCGCTCGAGGGGATAAAGCAGTTTGCCTGGCCCAGGCGCAAGATGGCTGGCACGGCGTCAATCATACCTTCATAACTAGGAACCGCAGTGTGAGGGCATCGCAGTGAAGAGTGAATGGTATTGTACAGGGAAATGCAGGCACCCGGAAGAACGAATGATGAAAGGGGTAAAGTAAAGACACAGCAGAGGCGAGGACCGTCATCGCTCTACATCACGTCGTCGTCGTCGTCGGTTTGGTCTCCGTCGACTGATTTCTTGAATGATTCGAGAACAAGCTGCTGACCACACCACCGCTATCATCCTTCGCCCTGGTCGCGCTACTATTGCTCGAGGGCGAGGAAGTGCCATCGTTGCCATGATGCAGCAGATGACTGAGCGAGCTCGACGAGGAGTGAGCAACGCGTGCCTTGGGCTTCGTCAGAGGGAGCTCGCTGTCCTCTGCCTTGGATACGAGTGCATGGTAGCTCCGTCGCTTGGGGTCGGCCTGACGCTCCCGTAGGTGCTTGGCTACCTTTGCTTCTGGGCGGACGACCACAACTGGCGGGATAAGTACGATACGCTGGTCAGCTCGAAGCCCTGCGTATCAAACCTGTTGAATCCTCAGCAACTCACCAGGCACCGGCGACCTAAGGAGAATATCTCTGCTCGACCCTCCGATCATGGCCCCGCCCATCAGCTTCTGCAGCGCATTATGCGTCCTCCCCCTCGTCCCGATGGTCAAGCTGTCCGGCCTGTACATGTGTATCAATCGCACAATGGTGCTTGTGACCCTTCCCGCCAGAAATTCGACAACAATACTGATCTTCCTATCCCTAACCTCCTCATTGAGCGTCAAAATGGCCGACATGAGTTCCCTCGCTGCATCGCGCGCTTGCTCCTGATCGATCTCATCCGGATCCCCTTCAAGTACAGTGACGGTGACAATCTCGTCGTTGTCCTCTAGGAGGGACTCCATGAGCCACTCGAGGGCGCGTTCGCTGTACGAGTTGCGGTCCACAGCACACATGAATGTGCGTGTGTTGCGGGTTCGCTGGTATCCGTGAGATTTGACTTGAAGGGTGAAGCCAAATGTGCCTGAAGCCGTCTCGTCTGCGTCTATCATTGAGTCGAAACCCTGCGTGAAGATTCGAGTGAGCATCGCGAGACCGAGGGTCGATGTCGTGTGCCGAGTACTCACCACTCTGCGTTCATAGCCTGGCTTGATATCTGCGCTCAAGCCTCCGGAGCTTGAGGTGCGACTCTTGGACAATGCTGGCCCTGTGCCGGGATTACCACCGTAGTTGGGCTGGCTTTTATGCTTGAGGATACCATGAGGATGAGCAGAGTCATCTAGTGCCGCTGGTGAAGGAGCAGGTGAAGGCGTTGCCCCCTGGCTCCCTAGAATGCTCAACGAATCATCGCTGACCCTTCGCAGCGAGGAAGGTCTCGACGCAGGGTGAATGGAGCGGAATGGGTCGCTATGGTGACCCTGTCCATCTACACCATCTGAGCTGCTGTTGGCAACGGGCACATGCTCGGGATGATTGCCCGAGCTGAAGTGTATGCTGCTCGTATCTGGCGTACCGGGGCGTGAGGACGAGGGAGGGAAGAGGGCAGAGGACTTGAGGATTGAGGGGAGCGGGTGCTTGTGCTCTGTAGGTGAAGATGTCGAAGCATTGTCGCTTGCTGGTGCTGATGTTGTTGTGGTTGTTCGTTCTTCTTCCATGCTTGCGCGATGGACAAATGAAAGCAAGGTTGAAGGAGTCAAGATTGAGAAGCGGAGAAGCGTGAGCGTGTGCGGGGTCGCCAGACAGGGCCGCACTCGTGAGAAAGCCGCCGAGGCCCGCCCTGACGCTCAGGCCAGAAGCACGGCGGCTCAAAAGTGAACCCCACGGCCTCGCGTCCGAGTCATTCACTTCTTCCTGTCACACATATCTCGCAATGGCCTCAACATCAACGTCCTCATCGGCGGAGAACATCGCTCGCAGAGCAAAGACGGCCTTCCAAGAGGCACAGAAGCGACTTCCTGGGGGAAAAGAGGCCGATGCTGCACGAGCTAGGGCACTCGAGAAGATCCGGGCGGCCCTTGAGGAGGCAAAGGATGAGATCAAGCAGGCAAACGAGAAGGACATGGAGGTGAGAGCCAGGATCACTGACTATATGCTGCCCAAATCGAGTGCTGATCAGCTCTGCTTCACCCCACCCTCAAGGCCGCAAACGTCCTCGTCCAACAAGGCAAGCTATCCACCTCCCTCGTCTCCCGTCTCGACCTCTTCTCCAAGCCAGGCAAGTGGGCTTCCATGCTTCAAGGTGTCAGCGAAGTAGCCGCTCTCCCCACACCACTCGATGTCTGCACCTATGCCAAGCGCCTGGCCGACTCTGATGCTAGCAGGGGCGCGCTGGACCTGTACCGCGTCACCTGCCCCATCGGCGTGTTGCTTTGCATCTTTGAGGCTAGGCCAGAGGTCATCATCAATATTGCTAGCTTGGCAATCAAGTCTGGCAACGCGGCGATCTTGAAGGGAGGTAAAGAGAGCAAAATGACTGCAGCGGTCATGAGTAGGGTCGTTGCGCAGGCGCTTGCGCAGACCGAGCTCCCTGCCGACGTTATCCAGACAGTGGAGACTAGGGAGGATGTCGCGGATCTGCTGCATCAGGATCGGTGAGTGCGGGCCACATAGGGCCAGCTTGAGTATTGACCGGAGGCTAATTGTCGTCCTATATTCTGTCACCGCTCAGCTACATCGACCTCGTGATCCCACGAGGCAGTAACGAGCTGGTGCGAAGCATTCAGCGCGAAGCCCGAATGCCCGTGATGGGCCACGCCGATGGGCTGTGTCTCATCTACGTGCACGAAGACGCAGACACTACCGCAGCCGTGGGAAGCATCGTCGACGCGAAAATCGACTATACTGCCGCATGCAATGCAGTGGAGACGCTCTTGCTCAACGAGAAGCTGGTTGAGGGAAAGGGCAAGGATGCTCAGCTTTGGCCAAAATTGGCCGAGGCGCTGCTGAGGAAGAAGGTGACGTTGCATTGCGATCAGAAGAGCAAGGCGGCACTCGAGGCGGCAGGGCTGGACCGCGAGCTGGCGTCGAGCATCGTGGACGTCAAGGAGGAGGACTATGACACCGAGTTCCTTGACCTGGACCTCGCAGTCAAGGTAGTCCCTGGCATCGATGAGGCCATTGACCACATCAACGCGCATGGTGAGTACCATCCATGTCATGAGGAAAGGGCCACGCTGACATGTCTTGCGCCTCTCCTCGCCAGGCTCAAACCATACCGACGCCATCTTCACTACCTCCTCCTCAGCCTCGGACCGCTTCACTCGCTCCCTCAGCAGCGCAAACGTCTTCGTCAACTGCTCGACGCGCTTCGCCGATGGTTTCAGGTATGGCTTCGGCACGGAGGTGGGCATCTCCACTGGTCGCATACACGCGAGAGGCCCCGTGGGCTTGGAGGGGCTGGTGACGTACAAGTACCTGGCAAAGGCGGGCAAAGAAGGCGGGGTACAGGCGGCAGGGGCTTTCAATGGGGATGGGGCGAGGGAGTGGAGTCACAGGGAATTGGAGAAGGGCTACCCTATCTTCTGAGGGGAGGGCGAGGAGCGATGAAGAAGTGTGGACGACATAGACGAATTGGATTGCTGTCCATTCGAGTTGAAAGAAGCAGAGTATGCTGATGATGCTGAATGAACATTCACAACGACCCAGGGCACTCACTTGCCGCCCATACCGTATCCACCCTGCTGCTGTTGCTGCTGCTGGTAATGCGAAGGCAAGATAGGCGAAGGCCCGCCTCGACGACGGAACGCAGCAGCGTCGTGCATACCCGTGGGGCTCTCTGTCCTCGCCGGCGTGTTCGCCCCGCCAGTCATAGCCCCGAATCCACCAGGCGTGACCATCCCGCTCACCTCACCACCGATAGGCTGATCCGTCTGCTTGCTGTCCATGAGCTTGTACTCTGGTGGGCCGCTCCCCTCAACCCCATCCCCGTAGGTCCCCGACGACTTATTGCTAGGCTTCTCCGGCGCAGGCGGCGGCTCAACGGCAGCCCACCTCTGCACTTCAGGCGCGGCATTCGGGTCTCCACTAGGTCCAAAGATGTCAAGCTCAGCCATGAACCCTCGAAGGGCGCAGACCCACCTGTTCCTCCTCCTAGCCTTCAGCCCGGCATCTTGCCAATTACTCTTGTACCTGATTCCGGTCGAGACTTGTAGCTTGCTCTGATCTCCCAGTGAGCTGATAGAGATGTTGAGCCCAGGACGGAAGTCCCGCCCTTCCGTCTCTAGCCAGTGAACCATCCGCGTGCGCAAGGCCTCGAGTTGGGTGAAGGTGGTGCTGTACGCCAGGTCGAGCTTGAACGGCTCCTCGATCGGGCCAGAGCGACGATGGTTCGTGATAGGCTTTTGGGAGAGTTGAGCGTTGGACACCTGCACGAACTTGCCCTCCGAGGAGCGAAAGACCGTAGATAGCAAGCCGAGCTCCACGACCTCGAAGTGACCATCAGCGCCCGCCTCGCCCATGCCGGGGATATCTACTCGATCTCCAGTGTCGTATGGATGCTTGCCAATTAAAAAGATGACGGCAGAGAAGGACTCTGCTGCGGAGGCGGAGAAGAGCCAGGAGAGACCGAGTACCACGGAGCCAAGGGAGGTGACGAGCGTCGAGAACTTGGTGCTCAGCATGGCCGCGATGATTACCGCTGCTATGAGGATGTAGACGCTCATGAACAAGTTATCCAGACTGCTGACCGCAGAGTCTACGTCGTGCATCGAATTGACCAGGCCCATTCTGTCTCTCATGATCTCGAGACAGCTGGCCTCGAGCTCCTCACGCGTCAAGCTGCCATTCGAATCCTTGTCAAAAATGCTGAACGCTGCCTGCGCTGTGCTGCCGTCTGGGAAGATGTGACGGAGAGCGTTGAGTGTGATGACGAGGGCGCCCTTCGGATCTTCCTGATCGCGCTCAGAGAAGGAGTAGAAGATACGGCGTGCCAGCTTACGCGTCTCTTTTGCCGACTCGAGGGCGGAAAGGACGATGTAGCGCGGATTGTTAAGGGAGAGGACTGACTTCTGCTCCTTGAGCTCCATGGCCACATTGCCCAATACAGTGCCAGTGTTCTGTGTAGCATTTCTGAACCGCCTCCCCACGCCTGCGGTGCCCTTCAATCGAGAGGCCGACGCGAAGGGAATGAGGGACAGGCGGGGCGTCTTGGACTTCTTGCCGCCTTCTGCCTCGAGCACCGTGTCCCTTCGTGAAAGCGATGCTGACGAGTTCTGAAAGAGAGTGGACAGTACAGCCACTTGGAACTTCGAGGCGGCGAGGCGATCGGAATACGTCGCTTGGTGGAAAGAATATGCGACGCTTTGAATGGCCATCTTCTCAACCAAAAGCAGTGCTGTGCAGAGGACGAGACCGAACCAAAAGCGCGAGATTGTCACGAAGAGTTCCGACGTCGATGCGGTGCCGTTGGAATTGGACGCCGAAGTGTTCGTACTACCCGTCGCCGTCGTAGTGCCGTTGGATGCCAGTGGATTGACCTCCGTAGACCCGACCGTGTACTTGGTGGGCGACTGGTAGTGGTCCCAGATGATGGTGAGCCAGAGTACCCAAACAGCGACCGTCGAAAGGAAGAGCGCAACGTAGACTTCGCAAGCAATGAAATAGTCGAGGAGCTTGCGAACTCCTAATTCGGTGGCTACGGCTACGGAGCCTAGCATCTTTTGAAGCAGGCGCGGCCCCAGTCCGGAGAAGGCACGACAGATCCACCAAGACATCCATGCTCCACTGAGGAACACACTCCACCAGAAGATGCCTGTGTCGAAGACCTTTGGGTTGGCAAAGTTGTTCGCGGGCCTTGCGTTGTACGAGACCAAGGCAATGATACCCGGGACCCAAAGCACGGCGAGTACGGGAACGATGAAGATGAACCATGATAGAATACGAGAGCCATGCATCACTGAGCGTAGCCAGGAGAGAGGACCCTTGACTTGTCGTTCTGAGCCCACACCCGACGCCTGACCAGAGCCTCCGTCCTTGCTTGGATCGTAAATGTAGCCAGCCTCTTTCATGAGCTTGCCCCAGTCGTGGGAGTTGCGGCGAGAGCGTGGCGGTTGGGCTGCTGTAGCTTGACGATGATGCTGGTTGCGCGAGGGAGCTGGTGGGTAGGCATCGCGACTGCGACTTCGGCCTCGACGCTCAGCTCCAGCTGGCGAGGGGGAGCCGGATCGAGACTCGGGACGAAAGGCGCCTGGCCCGCCGTAGGGCGCCATCGGTCGCCCTCTTGCCTGCGGTGGTTGCTGTTGCGATTCGTAGCTTCCAGATCCCTGATGGGGCGAGTGACGTGGACCGAATGGCCCTGAGGTGTAGAGATGGTCCGCCTCGTGGGAGTAGGGCTCCTTCGTGTAAGGGTCGTTGTAGGCCGCTGCTGCAGAGGTAGCGTGCGTCTTGTCCCAATCTCGACGTGGGGCAGTCTCGACTGGTGGCGTGTCAAGGGGAATGTTGTTGCCGTGCAGCGTACCCTGATCCCACGAGTTGATACTCGCGCCACGGCGGAGGTCCATGTTGGTGTTGCTTTTGCTGTTGCTGTTGGTGTTAGAGATCGGGGGCTGAGGATGAGAGGTATACTGGGTCGGAGGGTGAGGAGGTGCCATCGGCTCCGTCAAGCAGGCGGCAGAGCTATTGCGACGGCGTGTATGCTAGGTGAAGTGTGTATGTGGTAGGGAGGGAGGAAATGAGGGCAGCGTGACAACGCAGCATGATGACTTCGATTCATGAATTCCTCGGAGATCCAGCGTCCTCGGTTGATTGAACTTTGTGGGCCCCTCCCTCGGGCTCGCTGCGAGCTGCATCTCAATCGCGCGTTGACGTCGGTTGCAGGAGACCGTCCGAGGTTGGACTCGACGAGTCCAATTTCAGCCCCTGTGGAGGGTCCCTGACCAAGGGAAGCCAGCAAGCAGCAGGGCGTGATGGGATAGCGATGGGAGGCATTCAACGTGGCAACGAAGTGCTGAGCACAGACCATCGAGCTTCCTGATCATCAATCTGACCGCGCTAAAAAGTATCTTCCCTTGCCGCTCGTGACCGGATGAATTGAATTAGAGAGACTTGCACATTCGCATCGCTCCTCACTCCTGCCCACCGATACCCCTCATCAGGTCCTCGCCGACTCCGACCTGACCCTGACCGAAGAAAGCCTTCTGCGAGCCACATACAGCGTTGGAGCAGCCCGGGCAGCGGATTTGCATCTGGCGAGAGGTACGACCTTGGTTCCAGGCAAAGACTTGGCCCGTCGTGGCTGTCTGTGCGACTTCGCCCTGTGGGAGGAGTGAGTGCGAGCAAAAGAAGGGAGGGAGGGCGGGAAAGGAGCAAGGAGGTCAGAAGATGCTACATGGAGTACCGCGAGTGCTCCTTACTCACCGTCTTGTCGTGAACACCACCACCGTATACCGAGTCCAGGTGGGCGGCGGCAATGTCAGCCAGAGCTTTGATGAAGAGTGGGTGGTCGTTGAGAGACTCGGCCCTCTTAAGCTTCATGCCGTGCTCCTCTGCCTCCTCTGCCAGCTCCAGATCCAACTCATACAATGTCTCAATGTGGTCTTGCGTGAAGGCGATGGGCACGACGACGGCGTCCTTGTACCCTTGCTTCGCCCAACCCTTGACCGTATCGCTCGTCTGCGGACCCAGCCACGCCGAGGGTCCAACCTGACTCTGCCATGTGACCCTGTACGGGTTTGACCAACCCAGTCTGCCCATGACCGCGTTCACCGTAGCCGCGACTTCAGCCGGATACGGGTCGCCTCGGCCAGAGACGATCTGCATAGGGAGAGAGTGAGCCGAGAACATGATGGGGACAGTAGGTCGGATAGATGGGTCATACGTGTTGAGGACATCCTTGACTCGCTGAGTGAACGCCTCAACCAAGCCCTCATGCGTCGGCCAACGATCAATGACACTCCACTCGATGTTGCCCTCTGGTGCACCACGCTCCTGTCTTCGCATGATCTCGCGGTAGAGCTCGTTGAGGTTGCTTCCCGTCGTGCTGCACGAGTACTGGGGGTATTGAGTAAAGGCGACGGCTCGCTGCACACCATCCCTTGCCATCTCGTCGAGCGCTTCCTCAGTCAGCGGGCGAGCATATCGAAAGGCGACATACGGCTTGTGAGGAGCTGTCTCTGGGTGGATCTCGTCGAGGAGCTTGCACATCTCCTCTCCCTGCAGCCGGGACCATCGCAGGATGGGAGACCCGCCTCCGATCTTGCGGTATTGCTCTACAATCTTGGGCGTGCGACGAGCGGCAATGAGAGGTGCGAGACGCTTTTGCCAGGGAAGTTGGATGAGATCGCGGTCGTGGAAGAGGCGCGAGAGGAAGTCGCCTACTTCTGGTAGCGTGGCTGGGCCGCCCATGTTCATCAGGAGGACGCCCGTGGGACCCTTTGAAGAAGACGGAGAAGAGGTGGCATGGGTGGCAAGAGAGCGTGTCGGGGCGTTTAATGGTGAAGAAGCGGTGGCTGAGCGTGATGACGACGACGACGACGACGAGGTCGTGGCTGCGGGTGCGAGAGTGGGTGCTGCCTTGGATGACAAACTTCTTCTTGTCGCCGCTGACAGCGCTGAGCGTGTGAGTGATGACGATGATGCCGCGAGAGCCGCTCGTGGTGACGAACGAGCGAGAAGGGTCATGATGAGATGGGCGTGAGGTAGCAAGTGGGTGGAGTGGAAAGCAATTCGAGATGAGGAACAAGATGCGGAAGGCTCTTTGGACTCGAGGCGGCTTTCCGCCGGCCTTCTGACAAATCCCCGCCGAGACGCACGACCATCAACGCGCTCGTCCTGGCGTAGAGCGATGAAGCCTCGCAATGATGTCTGACGATGTTCGAAGCGGTGACTGATATATTGCAATTGAGTCGTCTCCTGCTACCTCGAACTTGCCTACTCTTCCCTTCGCTGGTCATCGATGTTCACCATCTCCTCAGACGACGTGTTTCTTCCCGTCATGGTGCATTGGATGGTCTGCCCCGCCTTGGCTGCCTTGAGGTGGCAGCGACGAAGGCGGCTCATTTGGGAACTGTGAGGATAGTGGGGACATCCTTGAGATCAGCTCGACGCTGCGCAGGCGCCGCGCTGGGCGTCAACCATGAGCTCCACTTACCGCTCCTTCGCCCCTCCTGCTCTTCCATACGGCGCCTGTAAGCCAGAGGCCCCAGATCTAGTTGCGAATGGATAATCAGGCGGATGAGCGGGCATTCTTTTTCTTCGTCGCCTGGCTGTTTACTCACCCCAAGGCCAGCGAGGCCAGTGACGGTGGCTCTTTGGGCGATATCGGCCAGTGGAGGCATACTGGTCGTCAAAAGCTGGACGTGCGAAGGGAAGAGCGAGTAACGCAGGGTGGTGAGCACACCTCAAAAGCGACTTGGCCTGTGTTAGTCCTCAACCGGCTCACAGTGGGACGATGATGCTCAATTTGATGTCGCAGAAGCTTAGGTAGCCGTCTGAGATGGATGAATGCCCTTGACTTTTTGGACTCGCCTCCATCGGCTCCACCCCGCTTTGCCTCGTCGTCTCCGCCCTCTCCGGTCGGACCGACAGTTGGAAAGTCTGGCTCACTACTTGTCGACCAGCACCTACTCACACGACCCAGCCTCGACCCACCAACCAAGCAAAGCCAGCCAGCCAGCCATGCCACCTATGCCAGCTCAGCACTTCAACCCTGGTGGGCAATCAGGGCAGGTGCAGGTCGTACCGCAGGCCCCATCCGTTTGGCAGAAGCGTGAGTAGCCTTCGAGCTCATTCGCCGCCAGTCGCCTCACTCGACAAGTCCTGACCCTTACTCGCCTTCCTCTCTGCGCTGCCAGTCTCAATGGGCGCAATGATGGGCACAGGTGTCGGTCTTTCCATTGGCTTCATCGGTGGCATGGTACAGATCATGAGGGCTGGACCCGGACCTAGAGGGACACTTGCCACCTTGAGCCAGTACATGGCCACCAGTGGAGCGACATTTGCGTGAGTCTACGGACCTTAGCTGCCGAGCAGTCCAGCTTATCAGTCGACTGATGACTTCTTCTTGCTGCTCGCCCGCGCAAACAGCTTTTTCCTGTCCATCGGCTCGGTCATCCGTACAGAGGATGGCAACCCGGCTAACGAGGCGGCATGGAGGCAGACGTTGGCAAACAGGGGGAGGATCGTGACGGCCGCGAGACCGGCATTCGCAGCATCGTCGTAATGGAGGATAGGGCATGATGTGACGTGGAATTGAAAACTATTGTACAACTGACATGAGGGAGCGCGTGGGGTGAAGCAGGAGGAATGTACAGCAGAGGGCAAGATAGACAGCGGGATAGCTCACAGCCACGCAGGCTTGTGGGCTGAGTCTATGCGTACTTGCGAGAGGTCGAAGGCTTCGATGTACTGGTGACGAGCACGGAGCGGGATCGTCAAGGAGGATCTCATCGAGTCAGCAATCAGCCGCCGCTCACCTCTTCGTCGACGGCCTTTGTTCCCGCGAATCTGGCGAACTCCTCGAAGGTGGACGTGTAGCTCCCTGTTAGGATGGCAAAGAAATAAGCAACGCTTCTCGCGGCTCGTCGAGATAGGTTGTGGCATACGCACAGCCCTGTAATCTACGCAGGATGCCAATGATGCAGCCCACTCGGTACTTGCCCTTGTTGCAATGAACCCTGTTGAATGGGGAAGGCGTGTCAAATGCGTGTGCTCTCTCTATTGAGCAGAGCAATGCGCTCACAGTATTGGATGATTCCTCTTATCTAACAAGCACTCCAGCGCCCTAGCAACCTCCTCGTCCTCCATGATCGCAAAAGGCTCCTTGTTGACCGAAATGGGACAGTGAAGCACCTTAATCCCCTCCTGCTCACAGAATGCACTCATCCCCGGCCGATAGTCCTCGTTGGCTACATAGAGGACCGTTTTGAGCTCAAGGCGTCGCAAGAATTCGTAATTGCGCTCATTCGGGTGACCCGACCGGGAGATACCGACTGAGACGTTTGCAAAGTTGAGAGGGGGAACAAGGATGTGCGGTGGTTGGCGGGTGGGAGAGTGAGACGATGAGGAAGATGAGGCATTGGCGCCCTCCTGTTTTGTTGGGCCGATACGGCCTATCAGTGCCTGCCGAAGGAAGGGCGGAAGGTCTTCTGCCATCATCGCGGCGAGGAGCAGGCGGCGAGACGGCAGCAGAAGTGATGATGAGGTGGAATCGTCTGCGGACGGAGACGAGGCGGAAGGGCAGGTGGAGTTGGATGCGTGTCCTCCTCGACCTCAGCGCGTTCAATTTCACTTCTTGTCCCGGCCACACCAAGAGCATCAAGACACAGGCAAGATCGATTCAATACGCTCGGCGCTGATGCCCTATGCGGTACCATTGACTACCGATGACCGCAAGGTGCTGAGGCCCATAGAGCGCAATCCGTGGAACAGGCTGCATAGCATCGATGAGGATGCTCGCTGGGTGCAACAAGTCGTCACCGAGGTGCTTCGACCACGCCTGCCCGTCGTAGCCAATCTGCGCTGCGGTGCGTGGTACGTCCCGTCTCCTCCTGATGGGGCAAGGAGGCCTTTCTGCTACTTCAAGTCGACTGATGGCCACGCAGGCGAATGGTCCTTCAGCCTCAAGAGGCCCAACCTGGAGATGCTGCATTTGATTCAGGCTCAAGGTGGAGCAGTCATCGTCGACTCAACAAGGAGAGGCAAGTCAATGCCTGATGCGCTGAGCAAAACGATTCCTATATGGTGCGCAGTCATGAATGAGGCGTCGACAAGGAGGCACGGCCAGCCGTCCAAGCTGGCAGACGAGGCGCCGCTTCCCTGGCCGTGCCGCAGCTTCAACCGTGGCAGCACGGGGCTGTTGACGCCTGCTCATCAGGTTCCGCCTAGCGAACATGCTCAGATGGAGGAGCGCTTCGAGGGATGGATTGCAAGCCTGCTCGCTTCCGACCTGCCCATTCTCAAACTCGACCGGCCGCTCGTGCCGTACTTCCTAACTCGCAGAGAAGAGGACCATAGCCGCAGCGACAGAGCGGAGCTGCCTTCTACCGGTCTCCCTGTCATCCTCATCTCGGCCTCACGCAGGGTGGAGGCACCCACGCCCAGCGACGATGGATCCTACTACTATACGCAAGGTAGCGGAGACGATGAAGAGGCATGGTCGCGCGGTCTGACACCAGACCTCTTCTGGCAGGAGCGTGAGATGCTCCTGCGGTGCCGCAGAGAGGAGCTAGCAGGAATGATTGCGGAGATCGTGCGTGGACGAACGGAGCGATGTAGTAAGCAGAGGGCCAGCGACGTTCAAATCAAAGGGACGAAGATCACCCTTGGGATCAGAGACGAACGGCATGCCTTCAACGCAGAAGAGCGTGGGCGGTATGCGCTGCTGATTCACTGCAATGGCAGCTTTGAGGAAGAGGAGCCGCCTTCAGTAGTCGTGAACTTCAAGATACCACCCGGCAAAGCTGGTCTCAGCGCTCTCCGCAGCGGACTCAGTCAAGTCGTCGACACCGGCCGCGCGCCAACTAATGGGGACATCCTGATCATCGATACGACATTCAGCGATGCGTTGCTAGCCTTTGCGGTCGCTCTTCTGGCCAGCCTCTACACAAGCGGGCGTCAAAGAGTCGCAGACGTCGCCGCACATTGCCTCACGCTGAGCAAGGATGACGTGCGGCGGAGGCTACAATGGGTCCAGCACGATCTGCCTGGCGCCAATCCGAGCAGGGCAGCAATGCAGCGCGTAGACGAAGTGGTCCTCCGCAGGCCAGGTGGATCAGTAGGGACAGGCAGTGTGCAGGCAGATGGCGTCCAGGTGGATCATACATGATATTAGAATGCAGCATTGTTACATCTCCATCGAGTGAACGCTCCCCTCCTTAGTTCTTGCCCTCCTTCTTGGCAAGGATGGCCTGGTCCTCAGCCTCGAGAGCCTCATCGATCTTGGCTCCCTTGGAAGGCTCGTTGCCGTGCTGCAATGTGGGACCGTCGTCAGCAAGGCGCACACGCGAAATCTACACTTTCTCCTGGATTGCGCCGCACTCACCCTCTCAGCGGCCCAAGTGGGGGGCTCGTTGTTGGCACGCTCGGCCTGCTCCTGGCGCTTGTCCTGCTTGGAGGCCTGGTCGAGCTTGTTGGCAATGGACTTCTCGTCCTTGGCGTCGAGGTTCTGGTGCGAGTTCTCGACTCCCTTCTCGTGCGAAGGACGAGTGTCCTCGGGGTCAGCACCACCGCCAGTGCGCTGGTCGGCGGATGACCTGGATGAAGACGAAGTGGAAGGTGAGAGATGGTGAGCATGGCAGGCAAAAGGCTGGCTGGTGTCGTGGTTTGCAGCCAACTTACAGGTGCATCAGAGTGGAGGACTTGTCAGACATGGTTGCGATTGGTATTGAAGTTGTTGTTGGGTCGATTGAGAAAAGGAGGAATGGAAGATCGAAGTCTTCTTTTAGTTGGATGTGGTCGCGCGAGGATCTCGCCCTCTCTGCGGGTCCAGCTCCACCCAAGCGCCCTCCGCCGCGGGTCCGCTGGCTGAACAGTCGACCCGATGCCTCAGTTGCTGCTCTCTGATGTCATTCGCAAAGACGGGGAGGGACAGGGTCCTCTTCCGAAGCGCGTCGAAGCGGGAGCTTGAGGAGCACGATGGCAAGGCATAGCAAAGATGGCAAAGCGCAAAGCAGCGAAAGGGAAAACAACAATGGTACGGATGAGCGTACCTTCACGCGAAACAGCACGTCGTACGCCTACCCTGCCATCGTCAACGCGATTCGCATTAGAGAGTCTATTTGCATTTCCAGGCATCATGTTGCAAGCCCGCTACTCCTCTCGCCCAACCATGGCCACCAGACACTCGCTCAGCAACATAGGCAGCGTCCTGAGATCCTGACAGTTGAAGGCCTTGCCGGGCATGTCCTTGGCCATGCTCGCAGCCTCCTGCTCACCACCAATGAAGATAATCGCCGCCTTGACGTTGTCGATCTTGTTCTTCGTCATTGCCCTCTCCAGCTTCTTGGCTGTGATACCATATCGCCCCAGGTTGGCGTCGCTCAGCGCAATGACAATGTAGTCGTCCATTTCGGCGTCAGGCTCTGCCTTGGGAAGAGAGGTGACTGCTGCTTCGATGCCTTCCACCGTGTTGTCACCGCTCATGGTGAACTGCGTGCTGCTCGTCATGTCGCGCAACACCTTCCAGCGCTTGCCAGCGTTCTCTGGCGGATTGGCGGCGTCAACGAGTGGTAGGGCAGCCGTCTCACCATTGTGGGCAACAATGTCGTAGAGAATCTTGGAGCGCTCCACGCGCGCCATAGCCTCCATGATCATCAGCACGCTCTTGATCTCGCGCTCCAGTCGACCGTCGTAGGACATCGAGTACATGCTTGCCGAGCAGTCTACCACCAGGCGGATGCGCTTCGGCTTGACCTGGGCCGCTCCCGGCTCAGGCGGTGCCTCCTCGCGACGCTTGAAAACAGCACGCTCACCGGAGAGGGCGTTTGTGAGACGACGCTCGTCCAGCTCCCCCTCTTGCTGCCTTGTGAGCCAATTGCGCTCCTTGCGGTTGGCCTGCAGGTCATTGAGCACTGTCGCAAGGTGATTGATAGGCGCCTCGAGCTCAGCGCGGTAGGCCTCATACGTAGCCGCTTCGTGTCGACTCAGGCCCTCCTCAGCCAGCTTGCGGGCCAATGCTTCTTGCGCCATCCTCCTTGCCTGCTCCTTGATCTCGGGAGGCACGTCACGCTTCAGCTCGTCACTGACCTGCTTCACTTCGTGACCTGAACGCAAACGCTCGTAGCCTCCACGGCCACCAAGACCAGCCGTATCGCGTCCACCGGTGCCGCCTCGCCAGGTGTTGCCGCCAAAGTGTTCCTTGTTGTCAGGGTCCACCTTGCCGTCCTTGGGTCCGTTCAAATCGGTATCCCTGCCAGCCTTCTTCGGGTCAAAAGCCACCTTGCCCTTCGCCTCTGCGGCCTTCTGTAGCTCTTCCTCCTTCTTCTCCCTCACTTCTGCAATGCTCAGCCCCTTTACATCGAGCCCACGTCGCTTCAGCGCCTCAGCGACGGTCTCCATCGCTTGCGGGCGATGCAAGTCGAAGCTGAGAGTGTTGAGCAGCACATCCACGAGGGGTTCGTCGGGGTACTTGTCCATGTGGCGGACGATGTGAAGGAGCTCTCTCAGCGAATATGGGTAGTTGATTAGGCCGGCGTCGAATTGCGCACGCAGATCGTGAAAGGCGAGGTCGAGGCGCTTGATCAGATCTTCGCTGACAGAGGGAGCAGCCTGGTTGAGGAGGCGCACCTCAGAATTGAGGTCTGGATTGCCCACGGCGAAAGTGGAAAAGCCCTCACCGAGCGTTGTCAGGAACTCGTTGCCCATGAAGGGGGCGCCCGGCCGGTTGGCCAGCAGGACACAGCGGAAGTTTGGATGTACGATGATGTCGTTGGCCGATCCCTGCGAGCCAGGCGGACGCACTTGACGTCCATCGGGCAGCGTCAATTGACCACGCTCTGACAGACTACGGAAGACAGCCGTAACTGCCGACGAGACCTTGTCTGCTTCATCGACGATGCAGATTCGGCCGAGCTTGATCGCTCGTACCAGTGGTGAGTCGAGATAGACGAGCTGACCGTGCTCAAGATTGACGATCTGCAAAATCGAGTTGACTGTCGAGTCGCGGGAAAGCTGAATGTATTCGCGCGGGCGGTGCAGCAATTCGCACAAGCGGTCAATGACCTTGTTCTTGCCGGTTCCTTGATTGCCCAAGAGAAGCAGATGCTCGTGCAGATCGAGGTCAATGGCCAGATCACGCAGTAAGAGCGACTGAGTCGGGTTGTTGTAGAAGTTGCCCGTCGATGGGATCAAGGTGTGAGCCCCTTCTGCGTCCTGCGTGACATCGAAGAGCGGCAGGCGCGTGGTGCCTTCTGGCTTGCCTAGCGCATTGAGATCCTCGAAGACAAGTTCATTGGCCTCGGCGCGAGGGTCAGCGAGGAATTCGGGTGGACGATACGTGAAAGCTCCCTCTGCTCCTCGAGTGAATAGTCCACACTCTGCCAGCGTATTTCGGACCAAGTCCCGGTTGGTACGGGGCAGGAAGTCGACGAGCAGCGCCCGCTCGATGCTCGTGCGGAGATCCGTCTCGGGGTACTTTGCGATCCTCTGAGCGATGCGAATGAGGGACCTCGTGCCTAGCCTGCGTCCTTTGTTCAGGCCTAGCGCAGGATCCGAGCTCAGCTCGCGATAGCGTCGCGTGAAGGTGAAGAGTTTCTCGAGGCGTCCCGGCGGGCACTGTGAGCGTTTGAGTACAATCTCCTGCTCTTCGGCCTCGGACATGGGCGAAGGAGACACGAAGCTGAAGAGGGTGGAAACTTCTTCATTCAGCCAGTCGGCCTTGGACGATGAAGAGGTGGCAATCAGGCGGAATGAGGGGTGAATGGGGGTAATGTGTCCCAGACCAATCGGTTGAGGAGCAGTCGATGAGGGGTCTGCTAGTGCTGCTCGACCACCCTCCCACAGCTCCAGTGTGCGGTCCTGCAGGAGGCTAGCCAAGGACGACATCGTGGGACCCAAGACATCGATACCAGCCAGGTGTACGAGCTTGGCTTCCATTGCACCTTTGAGGAGTGGGCTTGGCTCAAAAGTTGTGTCGCCATCCTTGGTAGTGACGCGACGCATGACGAGCTCGTTGCCGCCAATGTCCTTCCAGAGCCAAATCGACTCGACTGGGTATCCAAGCAAAGCGCCAAAGATACTGATGGCAGTGGACGTCGATGACGAGGACTGCGGGACAGTAGTGGCATCCGAGGCAAAGGCAGAGGGCAATAGTGCGAAGTCGCGGCCAGTGGCATGCAGCTGACACATCGCTGTGAGAGTGGCTCGCAAGCGTGCGGTGACGAAGACGCTCTGCTCGTTGAGATCGTAGACTTCGCCCACCTCTGGCAGCTGACGGAAGGTAAGAGGGCCGCAAGGTACCTCGACTTCCACAGTTCGGCCTGCGCGCGTCGCGTGCTCAAACGACATGGTGGCTCGCGTCTCACTGAGTCGATTTACTTCCTTGAGATGGTAGCCAAGCAAGCCGGTCCCGGTCTGCGAAGAGCTGCTCGTTGAGCCGGTGCCCGCGCCGATGCCGTGGTCAAGGCCGAGCTTCTCAAGCAAGTCGTCGGCGATCTTCTTGCGAGACTTCTCTATCGTGTAGAGGTTTGGCCAAGCTGCTCCCAGTAGGTCGCGCGTCTCTTTCGCGATGAGGCCAGCTGGCTTAGGCGGGGGAAAGCGAGAGAGCATCTCGAGCTCACGGGCTTCGACCTTGGACCGAGTCATGTCAGAGACCTGGAGAGCGCCGTCCTGCGGTGGCGGGTACTTCTCCTCCGGCGGTCCTTCGAAGGCGGTGGAGGTCGGTGGTGGAACGAGTGCGTCGACAGGTGGGAAGAGCTCAACGATATCCTCGAGCAGAGGCAGCATCGTCTGCGGCATTGTGGGAAGGCGCTCCGTTTCTGGCAGAATGTCGCCTCCGGCAGCGAAGCGATCGTGGTACTTGACCAAGGACGTAAATTCATTCATGCGCTGTGCAAGAGCTATTGAAAGCTCGCGAGGGACGCCATCGGCCTCAGCGGGTGAGGGCTGGACTTTGTACTGCGGCAAGCCATTCGTGGGCACCAGGCTCTCTACCCAGCGACTTTGAAAGCGTGACCTGAACGGCGGGTCGAGTGAAAGGCCCTTGTAAGGTGGAGTCGGCAAACCAAGAGCAATGACCTTGAAATTGGGGTGGACTGGGATGAAGCGTGAGGTGGGCTGTACACCCGTGGCATGCGTGACGCCAGCCTGCTGCTCCTGCTCAGCCTTCCTCAGCCCTGCCAACCGATTGGCTGGGACGAGCTGTGTGCCATCTGCAAGATTGGCTTCGCGGTTCTCGAGAACGTTGTTGAGCAGCGGCAGCACATTGCGCTCTGCCCTCTGTACGCCGTCGATGATGAGGATGGAGCCGTTCTTCATGGCTCGCACTACCGGTCCGTCTACGTAGTCGAGGGTGCCTCCGGCTCTCAGTGACCGTTGTTGAAGGAGTTCTGACTCGCCGACATCGCGATGCATCGAGACATACTCGAATGGCACCTGAAGGAGTGCTGAGAAGGTAAGAGCCAAATGACGTGCATAGGGTCCAGGGGGCGAGAGGAGGAAGATGTCCTGGCCTAGCTGCCACTTCTTGCCCATCCATGTCAAGTCGGAGAGGACGTTGGGGTCGTCAAGGTTGAGCAGAAGACGCTGTGCCGGTAGTCTGAGCGGGTCGTGAGGCTGAAAGACGGGCAGCTGAACATCTGCTCCCAGCTTTAGATGGCCGAGGAGCTCCGGCGGGTCATTGGACGAGGGGCGGGTCGAGAAGGGAGACGAAGGGAGGAGCTGGCGGCCGATGGCGGCGATTCGAGAGAGAGGGCCGCCTGTAGTACTGCCGCTACCACCGTTGGCACCGTTTCCGTCGTTGCCCATAACGGCAGGTCGACGGGCTAGGTGGCTGAGTTGACGAAGGTGAGCGATTGAAGGGCTGGTTGGGCGTGTGAAGCTGCGGTGCAAAGCCCTCCTGCCCGCTATCAAAAGCATGCGTTGATGAAGAAGATATTAGAGAGAATGAATCTACCAAGGTGTGACCATCAAACGACGTCTATCGGGAGCGAGAGCAGTGGTATCGATGAGAAGGATTAGTGAGAAAGCTGGGAATCTGCTCATCGAGCTCCGGCTATTCACGTCCTCCTAAGCCAGTCTCCCCCGCCTCGCCTTTCCCCGATTTGAATCTGCCGGCCAGCCGGACACGGACCTGTCTCAACCAAGCGGGCATGCGGAACTGACGGAGGTTCCGCCAGGCCAAGGCGAGAAAGCCACACAGCCAAGCAAGAAAGCCGTTGAGAGATTTGGACCCTGCCTGCCCTGGCCCTGAGAAGGCGGCGTAAGCTCGGCCTGCATTACCATTTGAGCTAGGCAACTGGCTTAGCCTCAAATTGGCAGTTTGCCACTTCTTATCGTCCTCCTCTTCACTCCAATAGCAACGACACTCGACCTCCTGTACCATCAAGCACCCCAACGGGCCGTCACATTCGGGCCACCAGCATAGCATCAAGGCTTTCGCCGCTTGCTCCACCGCCACGATGAGCTCAAGACGCGTGGGCACGTTCTTCCTTGCCACGCTCTGCCTGCTCCTCTTGTCACAGCCCGCAGCAGCCGCAACAACGCTTCAACCAGATTCGATCCTTCAATATGTGCCCTCACTACCGGGGAACGCCATCGTCACCGCCTTCTACGGCTTCTTTTCGCTCGTCCTCTTCATCTACGTCTTCCGGACGCGCAGCTGGTGGGCCCTCTGCGAACCAATTGGGGCCTTCTTTAGCTTCCTCGGGTACCTACTCAGGATAGTAATGAGGAGCAATCAGAGCAGTCAGACGATCTACATCGTCCTCTACCTCTTCGTCGTCCTCTCCCCAGCATGCTATCTGGCCTTCAACTATATCATTTACGGTCGTTTGTTGGTTGCCCTCACTGGCATCGACCGTCACGACGATAGTGTCAAGAAGTCAAAGGTCAAGAGCCCTTACTCTCCTCTACCGCCGAGGCTCTACACCGCCATCTTCGTCATCAGCGACGTCGTAACCTTCCTCATCCAGGCTGCAGGCGGAGGTATGCAGACGTCCAACGGCCCCATCGTCATTACGGGCAATCACGTCTTCTTGGCCGGCGTCGTCCTGCAGATGGCCTCGTACGTCTTCTTTTCGTTCCTGATGCTCTTCGCACACTTCCGTCTCGCTCGAGATGACCCAGCGCACTTCTCCCCGCTCAAAGCGACGACGAAAATGCGCCAATCACCGGGACTAGTCCTGCTCTACCTCCTCTACGTGAGCAGCATCGCAATTATTGTGCGTCTCATCTATCGCACGGTCGAGATGGCTCAGGGCTATGGCGGTCAGCTCTACTCGAACGAGATCTACACATTCTTGCTCGATGCTATGCCGCTGCTCATCTCCATCGGGGTATGGGCGGCAGTCTGGCCTGGCACGCTACTGGAGCGCGTCCAGCCTACGGAGGCTGCTCTGAGAGGTCGAAGTGGCGCGGAGCACAATGCGGAGTCTTTGACCACGACGGCTGATGCTGGCACGCATGAGAAAGCGTAGTCTACTTCAGAGAGAAGATGAGTAAGGGCCAGGCCCCGCTCTTCCAGGATAGGCCCGCTCGAAGGAGATCAGACTGGAATCGCATGCGCTCCACTTCATAGACCAATGGACACTGTCAATAGTATTCTTGTTTACTTCAATTTCTAGAAAAAGCACCATGAGTTGTCACCCGTCGCTGCTCTACATCATGGAGAGGGAATAGGATGAGCAAGGTAGTAGGTATAGATAGCTCATTGAGCTTCGAGATTGACGAGAAAGGCACTAGCCTCAGTACCACCAGGCCTTGTGGTCATCGGAGAAGAGCTGGGCAGCGACCTTGATTCGGTGAAGGTGCTTCTCATTAACTGCAAAGGGCCGGACGAAGCCTGTCAGCTAGGCTTCTTACCGAACGCAAGCATGCGCAAGTATTGCACTCACCTTCCTGCTTCGCCTCAGGCGAGTCGAGCGACATCAAGCCATTGAGCACGGTCCTCACAACGGGCTTTCCCGGCTTGGCAGCGTTCTCTTTCCCATCAAAGCGCTCTCGCAGCCACCTAACCGTGCCAGGGTACGACGTGAAGCAATTGAGAGCATGTCCCGGCGTTTGGTCCTTGATGAGCTCGATGGTCGCATTCCCCTTCGCCCAGGCATCAGTGACCATCTGCATCTGCTCAGGAGGGATCGCCTCGTCAACGAGCGAGCCGGTGAGGTAGAGGGGCACTTGCGGCGCGTGATGCTGTGCTGCTAGCAAGAGGTTATTCTTTGCGAGCTTCGACTGTACGATGGGGTCTGAGAGCGGATCGTTCACATTGAAGTATCCGTCCGGCGGGCCAGTGAGGACGTCTTTGCCAAAGGAGGCGAGCATGTAGTCTGCCCAGCACTTTTGGAGGGCAATGTCATAGAGGCTGTGACCCTTCTTGGTGAGCAGCGAGTTGACCTTTCGAGCGAAGTCGGGATAGGCGTTGCTCTGCGCGCGGGCGTGCGTAGAGGAGTACTACGGGTCAGCTTGGAGTCGTGCCGGGGCTCTCCACGCTTCTCGCAGTACTCACGAGCCCGGCGACGATGCCCACGATCAGGCCAGCTGCAAAGTTATGGTTGAGGCGATGCGCGCACGCTTCGAGGTCAGCAGGGAGCCCGCCACCAGCATAGCCCACAACGTGGTTGTCAAGCTCCGGGGCGTACTTGTGCTGGAGCTGCGCAGCCCAGAATGTAGCTTGAGCCCCTGCCGAGTATCCCCAGAGGCCAAACCTGAGGCCTTGATCGAGGCTCTTGAGCCCGATCGTATCACGCAGCTTGATCATTGCCTTCATCGAGTCGAGGACGAGGCGACCAGATCCGAGCCCGTCACCAAAGGCGTCAAATTGTCCGCCGAGATCCGGGATGCTGACGACCCATCCCTCGTCAAAGAAGGGTGGTAGGAATGTGCTCTCGCTCAGGCTAGCGAAGCGGTCCTCGGTGCCCTTGCGCAGCGAGTAAGAAGTGCGGCAGATGGAGTTAGCGCCGTCCGTTTTTGGTTGCATTGAAAGAACCTTGTCGAAGGTAGCCTTGGGAGGGACCATGACGGTCGCTATTCCTATCTGAGTTCTCCCGCCAGTCGCGTAGAGGTTGCTGCCATCGAGTCCCACGTCGTCCGTGGTGACAAAGGCGATCTGATAGGCTTTGAGGTGCTCAGCGTCGAGTCCAGGGAAGGAGGTGATCTCGATGGGCCTCCAGCGCAGCACGTCACCCGGCTTGTGGTTCTGCAGGGCAGCTGGTTTGCTGTTGATGCCATAGAAAGGGTCTTTGTCAGGATGAGGCCAGGTAGAGGCAACGAGGCCCATGCCGGCGAGGAGGCGGTGGAACCAGCCCATGTTGGGATTGTCGCGGGGCGGGTCTGAAGGGACTTTGACCTGCTCGTAGCCGTCTTTGTAGTTGCGATCGTTCTTGGTGATACGGCGTAGACCAAAACAGCCCAGGGCACGATCGGCGAGTCGAAGTCGACGACCTGGACACATGGCGGCAGCGGCGGCGGTGATGACGAGGATAGCGGAGCGGCTGTGCTACTGTCCTTGCTACAGAGAGAGTGTGTCGGCGCGATAGTGAGGGCGGCGTACAATCCGGAGGGAGCAGGTAAGGAAGCAAAGTGCTCATGCCTCATCGCCCACCCACCCAGAATCGGCCCGCGAACCGTCATTTTCATGAACCGTGCTTGCTCCTCTTGCTGTGACCTCTCTCGTTCCCTGAAGCCGTCCTCTGTGCCATATCGATCATCACGGCGTCAAATGAAAAGGGGGTTCAGCGGAAGCGCGGCAGGAAGCGCGAGTCGAAGCGGGCCGAGCTCGCGTTCATCTCGCCGTGACGAAGGCAGCGGCGGCGGCGGCGACCAAGAAGCGGCTTCGCAGCCAACCAACACTTCCCCTCCGTGCCATCCTCATCATCCAGATAGTCATCAAAGACACAACACCGCTGAGTCACGCGGTACGACGGACTCATCGAGGTGGCAGACATCGTCCAAGGCAGGCCTCGATAAGATGTCAGCGGCTCAAGGCCCTGAAGCGGCCTCACAGCCGCCTGCGCCTGCGCCTGCGCCTTCGCCGCCTACCCACGAGCAATACCGCCAGCTCTACACCTCTCGCCAATTCACGCTGCAGCTTGAGCTTGTCAACTCACTCGCATCTCCAGCCTACCTGTACCACCTCACCCTCACTCCGCCGGGTCCCGGCCAAGTCGCGCCGCTCTCGCAGCCGACCTTTGTGCGCTATCTAGCCCACATCCACTCGATCTGGTCGAAGCCAGAGTATGCCAAGTTCGTGCAATACCCCAATGGACTGTACTTTTGCAGACTTCTCGTCGAGAGTCCGGAGTTTAGGCAGGCCGTAGGCAGTCAGGAGTGGGAGAATGAAACTAGCGAGAGATTGATTGAGCATTGGGCTAGTTGGAGGAGGGAGGGCGGCGCCGACGAGGCTGCCTGAGGGCTGCGAGCACACTGTCATGCGGCTGGCAGCGTCTCTCGAGGGGACCCAGCCAAACACTTTCCCCACCATCGTGAGCATCATCTGTCTTTTCACCTGGTCTCATCACGTCATCTGTATTCATAGCATCACCAGAATATTGCAAGC
The DNA here is from genome assembly GCF_003144245.1 of Jaminaea rosea. NCBI lineage: Eukaryota > Fungi > Basidiomycota > Exobasidiomycetes > Microstromatales > Jaminaea > Jaminaea rosea. The sequence continues at coordinate 1,504,804 of NW_020289975.1, read as the reverse complement.
AACCATCTCACTATCTGCATAGTCGAGCCGCGGGTCCCCTTTTCTCCACCTCGAAGCTTTTGCATACATGTCCCTTCGTCTGTCCGTCGCAGCCGGTTCTCCGCTCCCTCGTGACCGATCCTGCTCCTTCCAATCCTCAAATTGACGCAACGCAACATGAGCCAACGTGTAGTAAACGCCGTCTTCAGAGCATCTGCAAGCACCTCAAGCTGGTCGTCCCCAACGCGAACAGCGCTGGCTCGCGCCACCATCTGTCCTCTACCCTCTGCCTCACCGTCGCCCAGCCTCGTCCGCTTCAAGTCCAAGAAGAACAAGGCGTCCTTAGCATCTAACGTCGACGAGCCGCGCGCAGGCAATGACGATGTCCCCGTCATCAAGACGAAGGGCAAAGGCAAGTCAGACTTCTCCTCTGGCGCGCCTCGAGGCGCGAAGTCCAAGCGTGGAGGCAAGGAGCAGGCTCAGGTCGAGGACAGCGGCAACTTCCGTCACTCCACGAAGAATGACGAGCTGCCAGGCGAGGTTTTCCGACTCGATGCGACGGAGAAGGAGATCAAGCAGACGGTGGACCAGTGCAAGTCTAGTGTGAACCAGATGGTTGGCATGCAAGGGAGGGCGGACCCTTCGCTGCTTGACCGGGCGAGAGTGCGATATGGGGATGATGGGGAGGAGTACCCGCTGAGGGACTTTGCCAGCGTAGGGACCAAGGATGGAGCCTTGATAGTCACGCTGTATGATTCGAGCATGCTGAAGCATGTGGAGAGGGCGATTTACTTGGCTGAGTTGGGCTTGACGCCGCAGCAGGTGGGGTCGGGAGATGAGGCCGTTCTCAGGATCCCCGTGCCCAGGTGAGTGACTGCAAGGCACACGACTACCGTGAAATATCGCTGACCCTTCGCAACACCCTCATCCTCGCCATCAGACCCACGTCAGAAACTCGTGCCAAACTCCTCCAAGACGTGAATCGCATCTGCGAGAACTGCCGCGTATCCGTCCGTTCGATCCGCCATCAAGCGCAGAAGCAGATAAAGGGAGACGTCAAGAGCGGGACGATCGGCGAGGATGAAGGCTTTAGGAAGCTAAAGGCTGTGGACGAGACTGCCATGAAGTCGACGAGGGAGGTGGACGATCTCCAGGCGGGGCTCAAGAAGAAGATTGAGAAGGAGGACGCGTAGGGCGAGAGGGTGGTAACACTTCATATGATAATCTAGCGAAGAATGCGTTGGTATTGTTTGAGAGAGTGTGTGATGTTACAGATGTTCGGGATCGGTAGCGGGGGCAAAAAGAGCGGTGGCATCTGGCCATCTAGTACTTATGCCTAGTCGAATAATCCTTGGGGCTGACGACGAGACCTCTGCCCTTTGATGCCCCACGATATACCACCTCGATGAGGTCGATCATCTCCTGCTTGTCCTCTACAGCCCAATTGACCTTGTTGTTGTTTCCTGTGCCCAGGTCGATCATGATGTGCTTGTTGCGGTAGAAGAACATGACCGTGCAGGGGTCGTAGAGCTCGTACATCTGAGAGCGAGGAGCGAGGAGCGAGGTGACGAGATCAGCATCGTGGCAATCGGAGGAAAAGCTTGTTAGCACTCTCGGTGCGCTCACCTTGTTGAAATCTGGGACCTCGGTGATATCGCAGAGGTAGACGACGGCGAAGTTGCGCACCTTCTCAGCGATGCCGTAGAGCGTCTCATCCATCCTCATGCAAGTTGGGTCATAGTCGTGCCCAAAGCGGATGACAACGACACGATCCTCTTCGGCGAGGATAGCTTGGTCGACATGCCAGCCTGAGGGAAGGTGGGGAAGAAGATAGGACATGCTGAGTGCGAGGAGTGGTGAGAAGGATGGACGGAAGGAGCGGCAGTGGCTGCCTGAGGTTGATGAGGCGGAGAGAGGCGGACCGCGCGAGTGAGTGAGCGAGTGCAAGGGCGAGGAGAAAGTTGCAAGGCGGCCGCGGCCACGACTTCGCTTCATCTTCTTCCCTCACCAATAATTCCTCACACAAGCATGGCAGCGCCGATACGCTCCTTTTCCGCCTCACACTGGCTTCGCTCATCAGCGGCATCATCATCACGCACTTTTGTCGCCACAGCTCGCGCTGCGTCTTCGCATGAGCGCACAGAGTCGCCCGCCCGTCAGCACAGAAAGGGATTGTCGGGCGGCGTTGAGCATGACCCTCAGACCGAGCAGCCTCGCAATGCTTCCAGCCAATTCAAAGCTGAGGCGGCAGCTAGCAAGCAGCAGAGCATCGAGGACTATGCATCTGGATTTGCAGGGCCAGGAGCGCAGATGGGTGGCCTCGCAAAGGCGCAAGCCGTCGGAGGTACAGGCGAGGCAACAACGCAGCAGGCAAAAGACTCGGTCCTCTCATCGTTGGAAGCTGGTGCCCTCGCCTCAGGCGCAGCCTCGACATCAGCATCCCCCGTTCCTCCACCACCTTCTACTCCCGGCTTCCCTCTGGGCGGGCTAGGCTACACGCCCACCACCCTTCCTCCCAAGTCGGATGAGCTCCTCGAATCCTTCGTTGGCTACCTTCAACGAGACGGCAAGAAGGCTCAAGCCACATCTCACGTCCTCAAGATGCTCTCACACCTCTCCGCAGCCCTCAATTCGGATCCACTGCCCGCTCTCCGCCATGCAGTAGAGTTGGCTGCGCCCCTCGTCAAGATGCAGTCACACACAGTCGGCGTAAAGACGACCATGGTCCCCGTAGCGCTCAATGCTCGTCAGCAGCGCCGAAAGGGGATCATGGCAATCATCACTGCGTCGGGAAAGAGAAATGATAGGGAGATTGACAGGAGGTTGGCGAGGGAGGTCGTGGCTGTTTTGGAGGGCACGAGCGAGACGTTGAAGAGGAAAGACGAGGTGCATAGAGACGCTGTGAGAAACAGGGCAAACGTGGGAGTCCGCATGTGAGCAAAAGAGTGCAGGGAGAAGCAGTGCGCATGTATGATTCCAAAGGTCATGACGTTATCTTGTTGGCGTAGCAAGGGAATGACAAGACTACCACATGGTCTGCCTCAGTCGGACCCAATTTGACCGACTCCTCCTCTCTACGCGCCTAGTTGCGCTTCCTGAAATCGATGCTGATATCCAAGCAAGTCAACTGCTCCGGCTCGGGCTCCTCACCACCGTCATCCCCACCCTCCTTGTCCTCTGGCGCAGCGAGCGCGACGACGTGGACGTTGAACTTGGCAGGCGGGATCTCGCGGGGAAGCTCGACGGTTTGGGTAATGTCGTACTCTCCAGGCTCGACGGGGCATTGTACCTCTGCCTTGTTATTGCGAGCCTCTTCGCAGATGTCGAACTGACGGTGCAAGAGGCGGATGACGCCAATCTTGACGTTGACGTCGGCGATGGAGCCCTCCTAAACGGGTGGGATGGTGGCGCGTGGCAGTGCGGAGAGAGATGAAAGAGGGAGTCAGTGGATGCTGGATAAGCATCATAAGCGGATCTGTGCTCACCTTGATCGTCCTCTTGACGACTCCCCTCGCCTTGACGGTCATGTTCTTGCCAGGGACAGGCGGGTCAGGCGAGACGTCGATGCTCTTTACCTCCACCACATCATCTGGCTGACCACAAGAGGACCAGACCCAGCCGCCACCAGGGGTAGGAGTCGGGACAGGAGGCCAGAATGGGTTCACATCACCCTTGACCTGGTCAAACGCCGCTTCTGCCTCCGACTCAAGGATGTCAACAAAGTCTGGCTCGCGGTGCGAGTCGGGACGAGTAGCCGCGGGGACGGGAGCCTCGGCGGCGTCGTTGAAGATGAGTTGGCCCTGCTGGGAGGGAGCAGCGAGTGCTGCAGTGGCGAGGCCGCCTGCAAGGAGGACCGATGTGGTAAGGAGCTTCATGCTGTTGGCTGCTGGGAAGAGATGTAGAGGGAGAGTGAGGATGTATGGGGATGGAGTTGAAGCTTGATTGGGTACGCTCGCGACGACGACCGGATGCAGTGTGGCTTGGCCCCTCTCAGTCGGCTCCAGTTCCGCTCGCGTGGTTGGCGGGGGCGATGACGTTGTATGCAGCGCTCCTCACACTCGATGGCATTGCACGCCTTGTGATGACCTGCTGTGATTGAGGGGTTGAAGTCGATCATCTGGCAGAGATCAGTGACCGCGACGCGACTTTGCCTTTTCATGTTCGTCAAGGCATATCAGCTTGCCGCCGCCCGATACCAGCCTATCGGTGCTGAGAGCTGCGATGATTTGGTCGGCCTCCACGCGGACCAAAATCGCATCGCAGCAGATGTGGCTGCGTCGAAAGAGCAGGACCGACGGACCGACGGACCTGGCCGGAAGAAGAACGGGTCCACAAGTCGAGACGCCCTTCGTGTAGAGTAGGCTCCAATCTAATCAGAGCTTGCGTTCTCTCTTTCCACTTCAATAATCTATACCAAGCTTCCTTGTCGCCACCAGGATTACCAGCATGAGCCAACAGTTCGGCACACATCATGAGACGGGGGACCCGAGGAAGAGACAAGCGTGAGTGGCGGCCAGTGAGCATACACAATGTAATCGCGAGTGGTGGCTGATTACGACTTGGCCTTGTTTTCGCTCGCAGGCAATACGATGCTGCGCTGGTGGGAGGCCTAAAGGGAGGAGGAGGCGGTCTGGCTGTCGGCTTGCCTGCTGCCTACATCCTGAATCAAAGATGGGCAGCCTTTCGTGGGCTGACGCTACCTCTCAAGGCCTTCTTTGTCACCATGATCACCATCTCGTCGGGTGTCATCGCGGCGGACAAGGCTGGCATCGCTTTCGAGGTGGGTACAGCGTAGCGATGACGGCAAGAGCTCACAGGCCTCGATTGACCGACGTTGCTCTCTGCCCCGCGCCGCCAGCGAAACGCCTACTCAGATCAGGGAGCTCAGCAGAAGAAGCGCTTCATGTCCAGAGAGGAGCAGCAGTGGGAGCAGCTCTCAATGAGGGACAAGGCGCTTACGTGGACCAAGGAGAATAAGTTCAGCGTCGTAGCAGGCTCGTGAGTGCGAGCGACTTTTGCGTCAGCTTTCTGTCCATGCTGACGCTTCTCACCCACATGCCCACGCCAACGCAGATGGGTTGCTTCAATGTGCGGCTCATTTGCCTACATTCAGACGCAGCCCCTCTCATTTGCACAGAAGCTCGTCCAAGCTCGTGTCTACGCACAAGGCCTCACCCTAGCCTCACTGCTGGGAATGGCAGCTATCACTTCGATCCCGTCAGCGGGGGACAAGCTTATCGAGGAGCAGAGCCACGCTGGCGAGCACAGCTGGAGAGATATGATTGGCGAGTCAGCGAATGATGATAGCAAGCAGAGATCAGGACCGCAGGGCAAGTCGCAAGGGAAGGAGGGTCAGCAGCAGTCGAAGAAGGGGAAGAAGGAGACAGAAGAGCACAAGTAAGAAGGTGGTGCCACCACATTGATTGTCACCACTCTGTTGCTTTTCAGGACGATTGCTTTTCCCTTCGTATCGTAGACTTGTACCACCTTTTCTCCACCTCACATCAGCAATGTCACGGCTTCGCATTCACTTCTTCTCGTGCGCCAAGTCGTCGTCGGCCGCCCGTCCGTACGGCAGCCCACTCACTCGATCGTGTCTGTGTGTCTATGTGATGAGCTCGCTCGCGTGCACACTGGCGAGATGCTCCGCCTCGCATTGGAGGGTACAGAGCGGGGTTGGCGGCGTCGTCGACTGCGCCTCACTCGCCTGATGCCTCCTAGCTGTGCCCTGCTTCAACGTACGCCCTCTTCCCCGCAGGCCTAGCCACTCTCGCTCTCGCCTTTCAGCGCTCTCGCTCTCGTCTGCGAGCTGCCGCTGCCTGCGTCAGTCGAATGGGAGTCCGACTTTACTCGACTCGACTGCATTGGCAGACCCAGGCTGCCGTCGTCGCTGCCGTCGCTGCCTTCGTTAGTAGCGGCGAAGGGCCTCATCCTCTTTTCCTTTACCATCATCCCCTTTGACACTTCTATCTTGTCGCTATTGGTACCGAGTCCACTGCTGCACAACAAGTTTTCATCTAGCCGCGTGTCCTTCATCTTCAGCGCGGCATCGTCACTCAGCAACGCACTCGAATTCCGTTTCGCAGCACACGAGCAGGCAGGCATTCCTCACCGCCACTCGTCCTTCGCCCACTCTAGGCTGCTGCCATCCATCCACCCTTCTACCCCGTAGCCAAGGAATTGCAAGGCACATTCTCCTCTCCCATCTCAGCGCCCTGTCGTCGTTGCCACCATGCTTTCTCGCCTCTCTCTCGCCTTCATCCTCCTTTGTGCAGCCGCCTCGGCGCAGGTGACGCCCACCTCCTCAATCGACCCCCTCTCTGGCACCACCTTTTCCACGCCCGTGTTCACGCCTGCAACCACCTTCACCCCCGTCACGACTTTCAACTCAGCAGGCTCGCGCACCCCGACGTCAATCGATGGCCCCGGACCATCGGTCTCGTCGAACAGCTACACGTTTAGCTACGAGAATCCTCTTCAGACTGTTTCGGGTACCGACTTGAGCAGAGTCTACAGCTCCTTGGCAGCGCACTCTACACCGACTGCGGCCACCAGCCCTCTGGGGCCGGATCCAACCTATTTGCAGGTGGGTACGAAGAGATAGGGATTGGGAGAGGCGGCCGTGCAGGGAGACGGGGTTGTCTTGCGAGGGCGGAGAGCGACGCAGTTCGATACGTCCCAATGCCGCACTCATGGAGCTGTGACCCTGACACACTTCCCTTCGTTCCACAGATCGTCAATGGGAACGCAGCGCCCGGCTCATTCAGCGGCATCCCTTCGCTCTTGGCACTCGCCGGAAGTTTCGGTGTTGGCCTCGCTCTTGTAGCCATGGTATGAGGGGTGGTCCGCTACAACTCATCCACCCACGGGCACGTATCGTCCCACGGGGCGTCGATTCCCGATCCGCCCATCGGACTGCGGCCGGATACTACCCACTGTCTCTACTTCTTTGGCACCGCCGGCAACGCTGCTGCTACTACGTGCTGCGCGCGCTTCCCTTCCTTGACCCCCCTCTAATCGTACGCACGTTTGCGCACTCCTGTGATCCTTGTAACGTTTCCTCTTGTTGTGGTCTCCTCGTTGTCTCTTTGTCCTCTTTCACCTCTGGAAAATATTGTATGGACTCTTCATCGCATCTGGCCGCGCTGCTTGCGAATTAGACGTGACGCTGAAGAACTTCACGCGTTTGCCGTGGCGAGGCCCAGGATCACAGCGGGTTACATCATCGATTAGCCATGAAGCGTCAGATATCGGACAAGAACGAACGGCGGGTGCTGCGGGTGCGCTGAGTACTGAGTGATGCAGTGGCCCTCTCTTGCCTTAGAGCTGGTGCGTGACAAGGAGGTAAGAAGACGATGGTCAGCTCGAAACATCGACTCATTCCACTGGCTGCAGATGAGCGGCGTCGTACCCACGACGAAGCGCATGAAGGCGAGAAGGAGAGCGCCAGCACCCGTGGCGACACCGACGAGGTATTGGCTAGATAGCGCGGGGGAGAGCGTGGAGGAGGGTGAGTCGCCCGCAGCAGCCTGCTCTCTAGCCGTCCTTCTGGTCCACTCACAGCACGTTGAACTTCGCACTCTGAATGCTCGTCCTTAGCCCAGCAATCTCACTCTCAATCCTCGTGTCGACCTCCTTGATCTTCAGCGCATGCACACTACTCTCATCCCTTATCCTTCCCTTCTCCAAGTTTAGATCCAATCGAACGCCAGCAGTAGTACGGGTAATCTCCTCGCGAAGGCGTTGCTTGAGCTTCTCGACGTCGGCCATGAGACGCTCGTTCTCGGCTTTCATCATCGCAAAGTCATTGCGTTCAAGCAGCTGAATTTCGCTTTTGAGACGGGCGAAGTCGACCTGTGGGAGCGGGGCAAGGGCGAGGTTGAAGTCAGTCACTCGTACCACGCGGCGCCCTACAGCATCTTCGACCGGTCGCCTCACCTTCTGCGCATATCTCCACTTCTCCCCTTCTTCCCTGCCCACACACCCCTTCTCGAGCTGCCGCAGGCTCTCAGAGATGACATCGTCCAATGCAGCGACGAGGGAGTCCGCTTGCGCTCGTGGCATGCCGGACGATTCGAGGCGGGTGACAAGGGCGTGCGTGTCGAAATGATGGGCGGGCTCTGAGCGGCATGAGGTTGTCGAGAAGGCTGCTGCTTGACGCAGAATGAGAGACGACGGCGCTGAAGGTGTTGGGCGACGAGGAGCGAGGGATGGAGGAGGTGGGGAGACCGGTGTGGGGCATCGTGAATGGAGCGTACAGCGTGATGTCGAAGCAAGAGGTGATGCTGATGTCGATGCTGGCATACGTGCAGCCCTCAGAGACGACATGGCGCCTTGCGTGCTGCTGCTAGCTCTCATGATGGCAAAATGTGTGGTTGAGGAAGGGAGGAAGGGTTCGTAGACGAGACGAGACGAGACGATAAATGCACACGAGTCGACAAGTCGACGGACAGGGCAGCCGGACGGGTCAAGACGCCAACCAACACCGGCCGAAGCTCATCCTCACGCGCAGCACAACCGACAACGAATGACGAGAATAGATTCATTTCTATGATGATAGAACGGAGACGATGATGCGAGTTGTGGGTATCTCGACGTACGATCTCAACGATCAGTCCACCTCGACGAGGCTGAGCAAGCGCAGATGAAGGGAAGATAAGTCAGCGTACATCCTTTTCCCTCGAGTGCTTGTTGCTCGATCCTCGCATCCTGCAACTCACTGGTAGGAAGGCGCATCGAGCTTCTCCTCTCCCTTGAGGAAGGGAATGGCCACGACGAAAATGTACTCGACCGTCTTGCCGCCGACCTTCTTGACCAGCTCGCCAGCCGCGCCTGCGGATCCGCCAGTAGCGATGAGGTCGTCAACGACGATAATGTTGGCCGGGCCGCCGTGCGAAGACTCGATAGTGCGAGAGGGCATCTCGAAGATGTCCTAGCGGATGAGGCGGAATCATGATCAGCATGGAATCACTATCGTCCTTGGGGCGGGCGGGGGGCGAGCTGCCCTCTGCGGCCTTGGATTCTGCACTCACCTTACCGTACTCCTTGACGTACTCAGCCTGCACATTCTCTCCAGGAAGCTTGCCCCTCTTTCTCACAGGCAAGAAGGCAGCACCCAGTCTCTGAGCAAGCTGCGGTCCAAAGAGGAACCCACGAGCGTCCAGCCCAACAACGGCGTCGATCTTGACGCGCTTCCTCTCCTCATCCGTCTTGGCTGCAGCGCGGAGCTTGGGCAAAGTGACGGAGAAGATGTGGTGGAGCATGTGAGTAATGAGAGACTCAAAGGCGATAGGGTCACGGAGGACGGGGAGAATATCGCAGAAATTGACGCCCTTCTGGGGGAAGTCGGGGTGGAACTCTGTGTGCGAGAAGGGAGAGGTGAGCTGCTTGCTGCTGCTTCTACTGGCGTTGCCTCAACCGCACGCACCAAAGAGGGACTTGAGATGCTCGACGTCGGACATGTTGGCTGATCTGACGATGTCGGTGATGGTAACGAAAGCAAGTCGTTGCTATCAGCTAGCAGCCCTCGACCCTTCTTCCTACCCACACCAACCCAGGCACGCACATTCGCTCCAATTTTGGCTCAACTGGCGGGCCGCTTTCCGAACCGCGGCTCCACTGCCAAATCTTCGCACTGTCGGCGACGGCTTGAAGCTTTGCTTTTGCGTCCTTACCACGTCCATTCATTCAACAAGGGCCATGCCGAAGTCGAGGATCGGCGAGGCTAGCACGTCGGGTGAGCAGTCGATATATGTGGCCTCGTAAAGATCGCATCGCTGACACTGCTGCTGCTGTTCAGCCAACACGCTCGACTCGAAGCCTGCTCCCAAGGCTCGCAGCGATGGCAAGGGAGGCCAGAAGCCTCGCAAGGGCAAGGCGCCCTACCCTGTCAAGAAGCCAGCTGCGGAAGGCGAAGTAGGCGCCAGCAAGATCAAAGCGGCCCTACGTCAGACCCGTCGATTGCTAGCAAAAGTGAGCAGGCAGCACACAACAACAGATCATATGGGATGGTTCTGACCGTCTTTCTTCTCCCTGCTAGCCCAACCTCGCACAGGACGTCCGTCAAGAAGCCCAACGGCGTCTCCTCTCCCTGCAGTCTGACCTGGCAAAACGAGAATCAAGCCAAAAGGAGCGCAAGAATGCCGATCGATACCACAAGGTTCGCTTCTTTGAGCGACAGAAGCTCGTACGCCAGATCAAGAAGATCAAGAAGGATCGAAAGGGCAAGGGCGCCGATGACGACGATGAAGAGCTAAAGGAAAAGAGAGTGCTCCTCAACTATGTGCTGGTGAGTAGTCTTGCCAAGAGCCGTCAACCGCTGCACCTTCCGCCGCGCCCCTCGTCGAGAGAGGCAAAAAGGGATGAATCAACCATCGTTATCAGGAATCTCGTTAGTCTTACCCACCATGGGGATAAAACGTAACCATTCATTCTTCATTATCTGAGCACATCGCCTCGACGACGATGAGGAGGGCGTGGGGCGGGCGTGTGCAGCCGGTGGCACAGCACGGGTTGCAACGAGTCATTGACACCTCGTACTTGCTCCCTCATCTCGCTCAGAACTTTCCCCCATCCCTCAAGTACGTCGCCCTCTTTCCCTCCTCGGGCGAGTCACCCCTCATCAAGCCTGCCCAGCCTGCAGAAGAGACGGATGTGTCGCGCCGAGCTAAGCAGGCGTACGAGCGGGCGATGGATGTGCGGAAGAAGATCATCGCGGCCATGGAGCGTGGCGAGTTGAGCACGGAGCCGGAGGTCGAGCTGGACCGTAGGGCTGGAGACGAGGCGCCGGCTAAGAGAGCGCGCTTGGATCTGGACAGTGACAGAAAGAAGAGCCAGAGTGGGCGTCAGGCGACCAAGAAAGCGAACAAGGCTGAAGAAGAAGAGGAGAAGAGCGACGCAGGAGGAGGAATCGACGGCGACGACTTCTTCGCGAGCGACAGCGATGGCGAGTGACGAGCGAATAGCGTCTCTGCATTCAGCACTATGTATTTGTATCTTGGCCAACACTACCATGCGATCATCATCTACATCAATCTTGCGCTATCTGTATCCTTGCTTTGACCTCGCTGTGCTCACCTTTAGCTTGGCCTCCCGTCGTCGGTATTGCCGGCAATCGGCAGAAGGAGCGCCTCGATGCGAGACGGGAACACGGAGCCCCGCCCGCCCGATGGGATGGACAATGTCCCGTCAGTCCCTTGTTGCACTTCTTCCCTCCTCATCCCATCATCATCCAGGGCATCCAAATATGTCTCTATCTGCTGGAAGGACGCTTCGAGTCAGGCCGGAAAATCTGCTCCGCATAGATGTGAGTGCGCCTAGTAAGTGAGTGAAGCGAAGAAGGTAGCGATTGGTGTTGACTCGTATTCGCCTCGCAGCCCTCTTCTTCTTCTTCAGCAACCACTCGTCCTGCTCTTCTTCAACGTCATGCCCTCAATGCTCCGCTTGCCAGGACTCTTTCGACCTCGGCAGATGCTCCTCGTCGGCCACGATCTGGTCTCGCAACTGCCCTCGTCATCGGCATCGTAGGCGCCGGCGCCTATATCGCCGGGTCCATCTATCCTCCCACGATAGTCACAATGGTTCACCCCCGCGAGGCTCCCGCAGCTCCCGGCTCAGACACAGAGGAAGGTCGTGCACATACAGCCAACATAGAAGAGCAGCTCATGGCCCTGTCCCAGGTCCAAGCCCTCATGGCCTCGAATAGTCCGATAGAGGTGGAAACCCGCTCTCCTCCTAATGGTACCTCAAGTTCAGCAGATGGCTCGAATCCCAGTACACAAGTTCCGTCCCTTGAGACCACACCCACGCACCACCCGCACTTCATTGCCTCGCGACCTTACAGGAATTACCCTCCCTCCAAGCTCCTCCACTCACTCACAGCCGGCACCCTCCGCGGACCTGGGCGCTTTGCTGTTGCTCCCCTAGTGCTAGCCAAGACAACCACGGGCGCACAAGCATTGGGCGGTAATGAAGGGGACTGTCATGTCTTTGTTCACTTGGGTCGCTCGCTCTGCGGGCACGATGGGATTGTTCATGGGGGGCTACTGGCCACTCTCTGCGACGAGGCGTTGGCACGTACGGCCTTCGTCAGCCTGCCCGCGCACGTAGGCGTCACAGCTAGGCTAGAGGTGGACTATAAAGCTCCCACGATGGCGGACCAATTTGTGGTGCTCAAGACCGAGCTCGTCGAAGCGGAAGGCAGGAAAGCAGTCGTCAAGGGAACACTGATGGATATGGGAGGCAAGACGCTCGTGAAGGCGAGGGCAATCTTTGTTCAGCCCAAGTTTGCGCATCTGCTGGATACGAGCTTGGTCAAGAGCGCGATGGATGCGGATGTTGGGGCTGAGAAAGCCAAGAGAGCGTAGGAAGGTGTCGTCGGACGAAGGCAAATGGGGTTGGAGCAGCCGCCGCCTCGCTAGACTATCGTAATAGACTGCACGTAATATGCTTGGTGACTCTGCTCTCGCGCTGAGCTTGAGCCTCGATCGTATCATGCTGCCCCTTCTGAGCGAGCGCTTGGCTCCTGTGTGTGTCAAGGCGATTGTATGCTATTGAGGCCGACGGGTACTCTCGTCTCTACAGATTCCAAGCCTTTGGCCTAATGCAGAGATGAAACATCTACTGCTTGCTGCAATGCGGGGAAAGCGAGGAAGAGGCGGGTGCCAGTGGGGATGGTCAGCCACGATCCCGGAATGACTGCTGCGAGTGGCCATTGCGACTCACTACCTCTGCCAAGCAGCAGCGACGAAGGGGAGCGAGAAGCCCGAGATGAGGAAAGTGGTGATGCCGACCGCGAGACGGGCCTTGTACTTGGGTCCAGATTTGAACGGGACGGCCTGAGGACGAGAGATCAGAAGCGATGGAAAGGTCAGCTTCCCTGCCCATCATCGATGTCATCGTCGCTGACGAATTGCGACGACGGCATTGCAGAAAGGAGTGGACGCGATACGCACAGTATCAATGGTGTTCTCAAAGTGGACCATGCGGACACCGCGGGGCACCGAGGTGCGCGCAGCCTGGCGCGAAGCGTTTGCGAGGATGGCGGAGACCATTGTAGTTATGGAGGAGGTGTTGAGGGAGGACGAGGTGAGATGCAGACGTCGATAGTCTCGACTCGAAGCTCCAGTCAACGAGCCGTTCCTCCCGTCGTGGCCGTCGCCCTCGGCCAGGCTCGATGGACGACTTGGTTCCGTTCCGCTCCTTTTCCGCGTCTCGGTCCCCTGCTCAACCAGCCGGCTTGGGCGTGAGCCGGTGTAAGAGGGAGAGAAAGGTAACTCCACCCGATTGCCGATTGTGGGGTATCAGTGGGGAACGAGTTTCTTTCATCACATCCAACTGGTATTCAACAAGAAGATGGCGGGCCAAGATGAGCAGTCGAAAGGCAAGAAGATCGGTCAGGAGTATGGCGAGGTCAGACAGGCCGTCGATTTGGACAAGCTGAATGCGTATTTGAAAGGTGAGAGCACGCCGGTCAAGCTACATTTGCAATGAGGAACGAGACGGGGCATCGTCTGACCAGCTCCTGCCCCTCTCTCAGAGAGTGTTCCCGCCATCAAAGCCCCAGTAGAGGTCAAACAATTCTCCTTTGGCCAGTCCAATCCAACCTATATCCTTACCGACTCCAATCGCTCACGGTACGTCCTCCGCAAGAAGCCTCCCGGAGACCTCCTCTCCCCGACAGCCCACGCCGTAGAGCGCGAGTACCGTATTCTCGACTGCTTGAACAAGTTCAATCGCACACTTGACGCATCGCAGTATGGTGGCGACCACAAGAAGCATCCAGACGCTGTGCCCGTGCCGCAGGTCTACTGCTTGTGCGAGGACAAGAGCGTCGTGGGCACCAACTTCTACATCATGGAATTCGTCGAGGGACGAATCTTCACAGACGTGCGAATGCTGGACATTCCAAAGGAGCAGCGCTTGAAGTGTTGGGACTCGGCCCTCAGCACTTTGGCAGCAATGCATCGTATCCGGCCAAACGAGATCGGGTTGGAGGGATACGGCAAGCCTGCGGACTTCTATCCTAGGCAGCTGAAAGCGCTGGGAACCATCTCGCACTTGCAGGCAAAGACCAAGGACAAGGAGACGGGCAAGGAGGTCGGAGAAGTCCCAGGATTCCACGATCTGGTGGGATTCTTCAAGGCGAATCTGCCCAAGGACGAGAACACGATTTGTCATGGGGATTATAAGATTGACAACCTGGTGAGCAGCGCGACGTCACGTCTCCTCATCGCAGGCTGACACCACCTCCTTTGCGCCGACTCGCACACAGATCTTCCACCCGACCGAGCCGCGCATCATTGGCGTCCTCGACTGGGAGCTCTCCACGCTCGGCCATCCCCTCTCCGACCTAGCCAACCTGATGCAGCCCTTCAGCCTGGACTGCCCGCACCCAGACCGGATCAACGACCCCGCCGAGCTGCAGCGCTCCCTGGAGCGAGGCGAGATGTATATGCTCCTCGGCGGTCTCTCACCCCAGCAATCCCCTGCACCACAAAAGGAGGATTTGCTCAAGGCGTACGTCCGCTACGCTAAGCGGGACCAGTACCCTATCCCAAATTGGGCTACGTGCGAGGCATGGGCCTGGTTCAGGAATGCGGTCATTAGTCAAGGCATCGCGGCGAGGGTCGCACAGAAGCAAGCGTCGAGCGCGCAGGCCAAGATGTATGCTACCAAGTTTCCTGCGGCTAGTGAGGCGGTCAAGTCGATCATTAGGAGGAGTGGAGCTAAGCTGCCTGGCGATGGAGGGGAAAAGGCGAAGCTGTAGCTTCGGAGGCGCATGGGAGTGGTATGTATGCTTGTTTCCTATTGCATCGCTGTAATGAGATGGAGTGACGATGCGGTCCTGCGTGCGATGCAAATGCTGTCCAGATCGGTGGCTGCAGCCTCCTTGCCTCTCTACAATTGATGCGCTCTCAGCGGGCACGCCACGGCGTCCTTGTCTGCGAAGGTAGCCTCGTGCACCTGCCCCCTGAAGAGGTAGCGCACCCGCAGCACCTTGCGCTCCCCCATCGCTGCATCGTAGAAGCCGAGCAAGTTGCTCTTGGACCTACCGCCAGGGATGACCAGCCCAGAGCGCGAGACGAGGGCTTGCAGGGGGATGCGGACGTCGCAGTAGAGAGGTTGGGCAGAACTCGACGGGGACGACGCTGGGCCGCCAACGTCGTCGTCGTCGGCCTCCTCGTCGGCTTCACCCTCTGCTTCTGCGTTCCTCGCCTCGCCTAGCCAAGCGCGCCTATCAAGCTCTTCAGCGTCCACGGCGCCTTCGAGGATCGCCTCGCTGACGGGCAAGGCGTCCGCCCGTCCATACCAAGCCTCAATAACGATCAATCCCCCTTTTGCCCTCTCCGAGCTCGCCCTCTTTCTCGCCTGGCTCCGCAGTGCCTCCACTCCCTCCTTCGCCGCTCTTCTTCTCTGCCGGATCAGGTCCCAATTGTCGCGCCTCAGCTCAGCCAGCCTGCCACGCACCTTGCGCTTCCTCTTCGGGGCGAGGTACAAGCTTTCCGCGGCGAAGAGGCCCATGAGGGGTAGAGCCGTGGCTGCGATAACGAGATCGGCTCGAGGCGCCGGTGCGAGCAGGATGGGAAGCGCGACTTTCTGTCCCAAGCGGTTGAAGCTAACCCTCATCGTCACTCCACCGGGCAAGCCCGCCGTCACCCCCACACCCACGTCCGTCCCCTCTGTGACGCGCTTGTCGCCATGCAAATGTACGCTGGCGCCGCTGCCTGAGCCGACGCTCAGCCCCATGCGCAGTCTTGCTCCGCCGAGCCACTTGATTGGGGCAAGACCGCGTTCCAGATTGACGTTGGTGTCGCTCAGCCCGATTGTAGTGCTGACTGTCCAGCCTTTGCCGGAATTGTGCTGCGACGTCAACCCGACGAGGACGCTCGGTGGGTCCATTCGTAACAGGCCTGCTTCGGCGGCTGCGCGACCCCACGGACCCAGAGTGTAGGTGCCTGAGCGGACGGTCGTGAAGCCAGTAAGAGGTGACTCGTTGGAGAGACGCTGACCGTAGGTCACATTGAAGCTTGGCGGAAGCATCGTCGTGGACCCGCCGACTGTCCAATTGAAGAAGCTGAATTCATTGATTTGGTATTGACCCTTCAGCTGGACGATGCGCGGCTTCATCAGGGTAAACATCAGGTCCGTCTGCAAGCGTGGCGACCATTGATGCTTGACTGTGCCGAGGAAGTTGCCGCCGCCAGAGCCATTGCGGCTCAGCATCTGGCCGGAGAAGTTGACTGTCGTCCGCTCTGCGAGGGGCACATCGAAGCCGTGCTTGCCCATGAGGGAGCGCACCTGGACGAGACTAGCACGGTCTGCGAGGGTAAGCGCAGGAGGTTGCGGTGGCGGCGGCGGCGGCCCAGGAGGAGGGCCCACACCGGCTGCCGTGTCCGCAGCGGTCGGAGCAGTTGAGGGTGCTGGCGCAGGGCGTGGTGCCGGCCGTCTTCTGATCGCGTGCGCAGGTGCGAAGAAGCCTGTCGCATCGATCTGGGCCGTGAACTCCCCTCTTGACCTCACTAGATCCGCCGCTTCTTTCTCCTTCTTCATCTCCTTCTGCCTCTCAAACTCTCTCCTCAGCTCCTCCGGCGACCTTCCTCTCGTGCTGACAGTCCACGTCGAATTCAAGCCTTCCTCCCCAAAATGATCGTAGACTGTTCTCTTTTCCCGGTCGGAGAGAACCTCATACGCTCGCTGAATATCGCGAAATCGCGACTGAGCTGCAGCTTTGGAGCGAGGCTCGAGATGCTTGTCCGGGTGCAGGGCTACTGCGAGCGAGCGATACGCTTCACGAATCTGGTCCGGGGTAGCCTCACGGTCCACGTTGAGCAGGGCGTAGTAGCGGTCTGTCTCGTGCTCGAGAATCTCGTGGTCTGACTCGGCCGCGTTGGACGGCGATTCCTCGTCCTCATCGTCTTCGTCGTTCGTATTGGCATGCCCGTTGTGGTTCCCTCTGCTGCTGGGAGGGTGGGAACGAGGAGGGGAGGCGGCTCGAGGGGGGGCTGCGCGTGATGAGGTCGAGGCAGAAGCTGATGCTGATGACGAACCCTGCGCCGACTCGCCGTACGGATCGTCAATGGCCGCGTCCATGGCTTGAGAAGGAGGAAAGAGCAGGAGGACGAGGCGGTGGTGATGAAGCAAAAAGTGAAATGAAGTCTGAGCTTTTCTGCCCTGAATCGGTCTTCCGCTGACGAGAGTTGCGCACGGAGCGCCGTCCGTCCGCCTCGGCCTGGGTCAAGGGATCAAGCCGAGACCATCGTTGCCATCGCTCCTCATCCTCCGCGCCCACCACCTTGCCTCGTCACCTTCTCGATACACTTGCTGCACGGCCTTCGCCCGCCCTCTGCCAGAACAGACGGAGCTTTACACTGCGGCTCACGCCTCCCACCGGGTCTTCAACCTCTCTACGGAGCAGCACTAATATCTACCGGACAACGGCCCCTGAATCATGTCGCTGCGTCCTATGGTTGGCCCCGGCCTTGGTGAGCAGCGCAGGTGTCGCGAAAATCGATTCTATACATTATGCTGACCGTGGTCACTGCCTGTGTGCTCCTCTCCAACGCATCAGCCGGCTGCTGCACCATTCTCTCCATCTTCGGCGTCCTCTCCCTCTTCGTGATTGGCTATGGTGAGCTCACCCTGTCCTTTCCCCCAAACACGCCATGTGACATGGTCTTGCTCATCACACGGCTCTTTATTTGTCTCCTCCTTACCTCCCTTCGCACAGGCTTTGCAAACCACTGGGAAGCCTTCATGGGCTCGACGGAGGATCCGGAGGACGGAATGGCCGTTGCTACCACATGCTATGTAGCTGCCCTGATCTACGCTGCGTTCATCCTCTTCTGCGGCTGTCAATTGGGAGCGCACAAGAGGTACAGTAGGATACAGCTATGAGCTGCGATTGTGGAGTCTTTGTGGATACGACGACGAGTACTGCATTTCAATGGCATATGCATATACGACACGCATACGCCTTGCGGGATGGGACACGAACTGATCAGGCGGAGGAGGATCATTGCACAAGAGACATGATGCATTGCTGCGCTAGAGCAAGAGAAGAGGAAAGTCGCTTCTCCCTGATTCTCGATCGACTTCCCCTTCTCTCTATGTTGGGTCATCGCAGGCGATGCAGACGCTGCCCAAGCATTCTGCGGGAACGCGGCCTTCCATCGCCGCCTGGTGAGTGTATGCTGATGTTGATGATGCTGCTGGATGATGTCACCCAATTAGTGTTTGTGATGATGTCCCTCCTTGGGATGCGGATGAATGTACCCCTGCACCGTCTCATAAACCAGGAAGCTCACTCCAATACTCGGGGCCACCTTTAGCAGATTGGGCCACAAACCCCTGTAGAGCCCAGTGAACCCGTCAGCACGAATGATGTTCCTGATCGCATCGATGGCGCTCTTGTCCGAGTAGCCTAGCTTGGAGTTCTTCATCCCCGCCACTTGCATACGCCGACGAAGAACGTCGAGCGGGTAGGTGAGCGTTTGGCTGATGGACCCAGCGAGGGCGCCGCAGGAGAGCTTCGAGATGGTAGAGATGTCGCCTTCGGAATCGAGGAAGTGCTTGCGAAGGGCTTCGTATGCTGCGAAGTTGATGGCCACATACGGGGCAACTCCCGCTGCTGTCGGGACGCAACCTCTGTACAGCCCTCTGATGCCGCCTTCCTCCCTGTACACCTTGGCCGTCATGGCCCCGATCCCAGGCACTCTCTTCTGCCTCTCCGCAATCACCTGCCGCATCTCCGCCCTCGACAACTTCGCAGATGGCTTCGTCGTCTCCTCTTTCGCATCAGCATACAGTGACGCCGACGCAATTGAGATCCTTGCCCTTACCAGATCGAGTGGGAAGGTCCCAACGCAAGAGAAGGTCCCGCCAATCGCACCTGCGAGGAGCCGCTGCGGTGTACCGAGCTCCCCTTCAGGGCTCTTAAGCTTCTCCTTTGCGATCTCGTAGGTGCAGAATTGGATTGCCGAGTAGGGGACGATGCGCAGGCAGTTGATGCCATTTCCGCGCATGAAGCCTGCAAAGCCTTCCTCCTGCCACATCTTGATCAGACCAGATACCACACCGCCGTACGCCCCCTTGCCGCCTTTGGAGCTCGCGCTTGCTGCTGACCGTGGTTGGACTTGCATGATGACTGGCGGAGGAGTGGAAGTCAGTGAGCTATTTCAGGGCTGCTTCGACCGCAGCAGTTGCTCGACTCACTCTTCAGCCTCTCAAGCGGAGAAACGACGGTACGACTAGCAGCTCCAGCAGCACCGCCTGCTATGAAGTAGGAGACGAGGTAGGCGGAGCTGACTGCCGATTCCTCTGGCTCGTCGTCGTCGTCCTTTTCCGCTACAGCCTGGAGCGAGGAGCCAATACCCTCCCTTCCATCAGCCTCGACTTGACCCGCCTGGATATCAATCGCCTTCGCCCTAGCTCCTGAACTGTTCGTCGCCTCGAGGACGGACAGGATGCGAGGCCAACTTCTCCGGCTGGCAGGGCCAGGCGATGGTGATGAGGCTGGATGGCAAGCCTCTTCATCATCATCGAGGGTCTTGTTGGAGCCCGAAGCGGCTTCACTCCTACCGCGATGAGTGGGACGCAGAGGAATCATGCTGTAATGCGAGGCTTTTCGAGGCGTCGAGTGTTAAGGTTGCCGAATCCAGAAAAAAGCAGTGGAGGACCCAGGGGCTATGAGGAGCGAATGGGCATAGGCAGATCGCCGAAGTCGATTGGCAGGGCCGCAGAAATGGGTGTGACGCCGGTTGCGCGAGGTGGTGTTGAGTATATAGAATAGACAAGATAGAAGATAAGGAGAGAGGGGCCCCAAAGGAGTAGCAAGACCGCTGAACCGGCTATTGCTGCGAAGTGAGTCGAAGCGGCTTCACGCTCACGCTCTCACCTCTCTGTCCGATCCAGGGTCGGGCTCGGTCGGAGCGACCATGGGGAGCGGAAAGTGGGGTCGGCGTTTACGTAAGCAAAGGGCGCGGATTGAGCCAACGCCAACGACTTCTCATCGCATCATCATCTTCCCGCCGCTCGACCAACGCAGCGTTCGACCGTCACTAGCAATGCCGCTGAGACCCAACGTCAGGATCCTGTGAGTTCATCGTGCTATCGAATCAGACGCAATCTGCTGTCCCTAGAGCTGAAATTGCTCACTTTTTCCCCCGCTGCAGCCGGGACATGGCCAAGCGCCAGTCGGTCGCCTCCAACGAGCTGCTGCGTCGCGCCTACAAGTACGTGGCCCGCAACGAGACTCTCCCGGTCAAGGTCAGACATCAGGCACAGCTTCAGCTCAATCAGTTCCCAAATAAGAGCAGACCAGAGATGGTCAAGGAACGCTGTGTCGAGACTGGCAGGGGCAGGGGGATCATCACTGAGTTTGGACTTTGCAGGGTGAGTTCGAACGTCCCACAGCAAGCTGCACTATAATAAACAAGCTTCTGATCCCTCTGCCTCCCTCATTCACAGTATCAATTCCGCCTGAAGGCTCTTCGAGGAGAGATTCCCGGCGTCCAGAAGGGCTCATGGTAGCTGGGTGCTTTTTAGCCAGATCCTCTTCACGCATCTTCACTTGTACACTATATCGCGAATACACTTCTCTCTAGCACGTTACGAAAGGCGAGCGATCAGGCAAGCCTGTGCCACCAGATGACAAACACGAGCAACCTTGACTGGTTGGCTCAACGCGGCTAGCGTCGATGATGCCCAAGCACAGAGTGGCGGACCTATCATCGTCCTCGCCTCGTCTGAGATGGGCCATCGCTCATTGGCGACCAAGATCGCCCTTAGCTCGGCGTAGCGTCACCTCTACGATGTCGATGTGCTCGATCCACCACTGACAGCACAACGCCCACGCTTCGCCTGGCGCCGTCGATCTCTCGATGCCTCGATTCACGAGCCCTTTGCCTGTCGCCCGCTTCTGCGCCTCGTCGGACTCGCGACTTGAATCGACTCGGCAGCTTCGCAGCAGCTTCGCGGCGCAGCCTCGGACCTCTTCCCCGCATCGACCCCTCAGTCTGAGGCCACCGACGTCACTCGCTCACTCGCTCACTCACCCATTCGCCGCCTTGACGACGATCCACGACCCTCGAGCTGCTATCGAGACTGTCTTGCCAAGCCGAGGTTCGGTAGCTCACTACGTCCCACGCTATTGCTTTGCGATCACCCTCCGCTCGTCCCCTCCCTCACGCAGCTAGATAGCTAGCAATCGAGTACAGGGTGATTGACTAGCTCCGTCTCCTCAGTCTCCTCCCTTCACCCTTCCCATTCCATCCAATCCTCGACACCCTCAACACCATCCCTCAACATGCCTCCTGCTCGTAGTAGCAGCGGCGTCTCCTCGCACGGAGGCCATGAAGCTGTCAAGGTCCAGAAAGAGGACATAGTCTTTGCTGGCTGGGTCCTTAAGAAGAAGAGGAAGAAGATGCAGGGTGAGAGCGTGCTGCAATGCAATGCCACCACGACAGTACCTCGCATCATTACTGACCCTTCTTGTCCTCCCCTACGCACGCCAGGCTATGCCAAGCGATGGCTGATCCTCACCAAGCAGGGCATGCTAACCTACTCGCTCCACCCGGACAAGCCTACACGCGATGCCATTGAAATCCCACACGCCTCAGTCACCAGTAGCAAAAGGCACGGCACTCTACACGTTGACAGCGGGGCAAGCGTCTTCCGTGAGTACCATTGAGCGCGCTACGCTACGCTACAATGCTCAGACCGCTGGGCTCACTGTCCTCACTCACCTCCACACTCTCAGATCTCAAGGTCCTGGAGCCTGCCGACTTTGACAAATGGAGGAGCCAATTGAAGGCATTCATTCCTGATGCTTCGCCTGGCTCGGCGCAACGCATCTTTGTCTCGTCGAATAACAGCACCGAGCTCGTGGCTGTCGACCTCTCGCCCGTCTTCAATGCGAGCATCACTGTAGGCAAGCTGATTCAAGAGGTTCAGTCTCGAGTAGGTGACTTCAAGTCATCGTCCACAGCCAGCAAGGGGCTCGTAGACTCAATGGCTGCCATGGTAATGCCGCGCAACGAGAATGGCACAGAGGCCATTGGCGCGCTCTCGACTATCGTCGATCAGCTCGCAGCAGAGCATGCCAACCTCTCGTACGCTCTGCAGAGCAAGATTCCTGTTCAAGGTTCTGGCTCGACGGGCACCATGCGATCTCTGCAGCATCGCGATGGCATGAAGTCCGACCTTCGTCAGTCGCGCATGAGCTTCTCATCCTTCCGCACCACCGAAACGGGAGAGGGCACCTTCTTCGATGCCGACGCGGCCGATGGCTCTTTCAATGATGACGCAGCCAAGGAGGAGCAGTCCTCTGGAGCCGAGGACTTCGACGAAGATGACGACGACGACGAAGATGAAGGCCAGGGCGGCGACGATGGTAAGCCCATCAGTGGTGTCGTCCCCGCCTCACAGTCAGCGGGCAAAAAGTATCGCAAGCAGCTCCCAGCCAAAGTGTCGGGAGACGAGGTTTCTCTCTTCTCCATGCTCAAGAAGAACGTGGGCAAGGATCTCTCGACCATCTCCTTCCCCGTGTCCTTCAACTGCCCCCTTTCGCTTCTGCAAGCCTCCTGCGAGGAGTACGAGTATGCCCCTGCCCTCCTCGAGCGGGCGTCCAAGACGCAAGACTGGGTGGAGCGCCTGTGCCTCGTCTCTGCTTTTGCGGTGAGCAGCTACTCGAGCACGAAGCTGCGTGCCAGTCGAAAGCCCTTCAACCCGCTGCTTGGCGAGACTTATGAGTGCGTACGTGACGACCGCAACCTGCGCTTCATTGCGGAAAAGGTCGTGCACCAGCCTCCCATCGTGGCACACTACGCTGAGGGCAAAGGGTGGCACTGCACTGGTTGGTCGGCTGTCAAGAACAAATTCTGGGGCAAGTCCCTTGAGCTCATCCCCGAGGGACAGGTGCGGCTAGAATTCGATGACGGCGATGCGTTCACGTTTACGAAGCCCTCGTCGTTCATGCGCAACCTGCTTGCCGGCAACAAGTATCTCGAGCACGTCGGCGAGCTGACGGTCACCAACGCCAACAGCGGGCAGCGTGCCGTGATTGAGTTCAAGGAGGGCAACATGTGGGGCGGCTCTGGATCTCGCAACCAGGTAGTCGGCACCGTCTACGACGAGAATGACAAGAAGGTGACCGGCCTCAAGGGCAAGTGGTCGGACAACTTTGCACGTCAGAAAGACGACGAGAACTACCAGCAGCTCTGGGAGGCTGACGAGATGCCTCGTAACGCCGAGGACTACTACGGTTTCACCTACTTTGCCATCTCCCTCAACGAGATTACAGACGACATCAAGAAGATTCTGCCTCCCTCTGACACTCGTCTACGCCCCGACCAGCGGGCATTCGAAGAGGGCAAGGTGGACGAGGCAGAGAAGACGAAGCAGGACTTGGAGGGCAGGCAGAGGGAGCGTCGTAAGCAGATGGAGAGCAAAGGGGATAGCTACGAGCCAAGGTGGTTCCATAAGTCTAAAGGAGAGGATCCCGAGTGGCAATTCGGCGGCAAGGGCGGCAAATACTTTGAGAAGAGGGAGAAGAAGGAGTGGAAGGAGGTGCCCAAGATCTTCGAGTAGCGAGTTGCGGAATCGCCGCCGTATTGTCTTTCTCGCCTGTGACGTTGTTTGCTTCTAGTTGTTCGCAATGGACCGGCCTTTCACTTCTCTGATGACCGGTGGTGATCCTCGATGAGCATGGCCGATGGCTCGCGTGGCTGAGCCGAGTGGCGGCTGGACGGACAGAGATTTTGGAAATGGTGCGGTCACAGTCCGCCTTGTCAGTCGAGCCCACCCTTCGTTTCCATCACCAGCACCCAATCCTCTTCAGATCGCCCATCATGGCCAAGCGCAAGCAGGTCAAGAAGTTCGCGACAGTCAAGCGCATGCTCAATCCCAATGACCAGCGACTGTGAGTAGAGCGCTTCCCAGCAGAGCATTAGCAGCTCCACCCCGCACTTCTCTCTTCGTTGACCCTTTCGCATCCGACCTCCCTCGTCGCCCCACAGCAAAGAGAATCAAGTCAAAGCCGATGCGAAGAAGAAGGCTGCCGAGGAGCAAAAGGTCCGTCATGTAGAGACGGCAGCCTCTTCACTCTTCTTCCAGCACAATACAGCCTTAGGGCCGCCGTACCGCGTGCTGGTGGATACCAACTTCATCAACTTCAGCCTTCAGAACAAGATTGAGCTCGTTCAGGGGATGATGGACTGCTTATATGCGAAGAGTGAGCAGCAAATAAGCTGCTTGGTTTACCATTCGGGACAGTCACTAATCTCATGCTGCCCCTCTCACCACCGATAGGCATCCCTTGCATCACGGACTGTGTCCTGGCCGAGCTGGAAAAGCTGGGTCCCAAGTACCGCATTGCGCTACGAGTGGCTCGCGATCCACGCTTCGAGCGACTTCCGTGCAGTCACAAGGGAACTTATGCAGACGACTGCATTGTTGACAGGGTGTCGACGCACAAGTGCTACATGGTTGCGACCTGCGACAAGGAGTTGAGGAGGAGGGTGAGGAAGGTGCCGGTGAGTACTACGCCGACAAGAGCAGCGACGAAAGATGTCGAAGTCGTGTAGGCTGACTTGGCTGGCTGTCTGTTCTTGCCATCGCAGGGCATCCCATTGATGTACATCTCCAAGCATCGGTACGCTGTGGAGAGGCTTCCGGACCAAGGCATGCCGTCGTAGTCCTCTTATCTCGTTCGTCCGGAGAGGGACGTCACACCATACCACCGCCCTCACCTTCAGCATCACTGGGCCGCTTTTCTCTTACACCTGTACAATACACTCACCCTCGCAACGCTGCTGTCACGACGTCTTCACAGTTGCTCGCCTCTTTCATGACGTCGAGCGAGCATCTACGCAATCAGGTACGCCGACTCGAGCGACAAAGCGATCCGCCGCAGTGCGCCCTTGTCTCAGCCACTTGGGCGCCGTTGCCAACCCACGATCTACGGTCATGAATGCCTTCCTAACTTCCTCATTCTCGCAGCTGACCCATCATCGAGCAGCCTGACCCGTCCAGCTCTCACCCCTGTTTCCCTGCGCTCTGAAAGCTTTCCTTGCCATGGCAGACGATAAGAAAGATGACAGGAAGGAGGACGGAAAGAAAGACGAAGGCAAGAAGGAAGATGGGAAGAAAGGTGGCGATGCTAAAGGCGGAGGCGGCGGAGGAGGAGGAGGAGGAGGTGGTGGCGGCGGCGGCGGTGATGGTGGTAAGAAGCAAGAGGGTGGCAAGGGCCAACAGCAGCAGCAGCAGCAACAAGGCGGGGGAGATGGCAAGAAAGGTGTCGGAGGTGGTGGTGGCGGCCAGCCACAGCAGCAAGCAGCTTCAGCCGCTCCTGTCCAGCCTACCGCCTACCCTTACGGCTATCCTCAACCACCCTACGCCAGCATGCCTTATCTCATCCCCCATCCGCCTCACTCCTACTCACATCAAGGCCCCTCACCAAACACGACTCATCGACCCGAGTCCATCACATTCGCAGGCGCAGGTCTAGTCTGCTCCTTGGTCCTCCTCTTCGTCCAACTGATCCTCGCAATTACCCTCTGCCGGGCTCCCTCGCCTGCCGCACTGGTCTTCACCGTTCTACTGGTGATCGTCTTCCTCAACGCTGTGGGGAGTTTCGGGCGGAATGTCCTTGAAGGCGATTCGGGGAGGGAGACGACCCTCGCATGGATGCTTCGGATCGCACGAGCCGTAATGGTTGCTCTAGAGACATTCATTGCCGCGGAGAAGAGCAGCGCGCCTCCTCCTAAGCCTTGTTCTCCTCCATACCTTATGGCGACGCCCTGCTGGCCTGCACCGCCTCCTCCTGCTCCTGCACCGCCTCCTCCTGCTCCTGCCCCGCAGCCGCAGCCACAACCGCAGCCGCAGAAGGAGCAGCCGAAGAAAGAAGAGCCCAAGAAGCAGCAGGAGCAGCTGAAGAAGGAAGAGAAGAAGGAGGACAAGAAGGAGGATAAGAAGGAGGAAAAGAGGAAGGAAGAGACAGAAATTGATAAGCTGGTCAAGAAGTACTTGGAGATTCTCAAGGTGAGCGTAAGTGAAGCGAAGGAACCAACAACTTCACTGCTCACTGTCCCTCTGCTCTCGATAGAAATCTCCGCCCCCTGCTCCCACACTCCCTCCTGCCCCCGCCGCACCACCTCCAGCACCAGCACCAGCACCAGCTCCCCCTGCTAGCCCTCCCGCACCCAAACCCAAGCCGCAGAAGCCCAAGCCTCCCCCCGATCAGCCTGCCTCGTGTTACCGTGATGGGAAGCGCCGTGTCAAGACTTGGTTCTCGAGGGACGGGGAATGCTGGGGAACTGTGGATTGTGGGTGCGGGTGTAGGAGTGGATGACATGTTGAGTAGACATCATAGCGTAGCCACGACACAATGACGAGCAGTCAGCGCAAGTGCGATACTATGCAACTGAAATCGTATGAAGGGGCACAGATACAGGAAGCGACACGTCACAGAATCCGAAATCGTTCGATCGCTCAATTACCCGCTCCACTCAATCGTCTTGAGGTCCACACCATCCTGCACCAGCTCCCACAAGGGCGACATGTCCCTCAGCTTGGTGACGACCTTGATGACCTTCTCTGCCACGTAATCAACCTCTGCCTCTGTGGTGAAACGACCGAGACCGAAGCGGAGCGATGAGTGGGCCTACGAGTGGGAAGGGGCGGAAGCAATGTCAGCGAATCGATTCCAATGCGGGAGGAAGGGCTCACATCGCAACTCACATTTTCGTCATCCAGCCCAAGCGCCCTCAGCACGTAGGACGGCTCGAGCGACGCAGATGTGCAGGCCGACCCTGAGGAAAGGCAGACGTCCTTAAGCGCCATGAGGAGGGACTCGCCCTCGACGTACTGGAAGGAAAGGTTGACGCAGCCTGGATACCCATCCACGTCACCGTTGACGAGAACGGCGTCAATCTCCGAGAGGACGCGGTCCTTGAGGCGCTTGGCCAAAGAGGAGATGTGCGCGTGGTCGTACTGATGGGTAGAGTGGAGAGAGGTGTCAGCATTGTGCTCTGGAAAGATGTGGCCAGATCCAACTCTTGGCAATCCCGCTGCGCTCCCTCGCTCTCGTCGTCAGAACCCCTGCATACATGGTCACAGCCACAGAGGAGCTATCTACCCCATCTCGACGCAGGCTGTGATGGAGGCGGGAGACAGTGAGGGACTATCGCACCGCAGACCCAGCTGAGCGCAAAGGCCGCTGAGCGCAGTCGATGTGCCGCTCACTGATCCCATCCCCATCGCCCTGCGCCGTTTAGCATTTGCAGTAACTTCCATCACGCGAGCGCCGTCCGAGCCCACGAGCAACCATCTTGCCACGCGTACTCACAGCAAGCTCCCTCTTGGCGATCCTTGCCGCCTCTCCGAATCCAACAATCAGCGGCGGTGCGAGGGTACCCGAACGCAGTCCACGCTCCTGCCCACCACCGTTAATGATAGGCTCAAGCCTGACTCGCGGCCTCCTGCGCACGTAGATGGCGCCCATTCCCTTCGGCCCGTAGATCTTGTGCGAGGACAAGCTCATCAGATCAACGTTCATCTTGTTGACGTCAATCGGGATCTTGCCTGCCGCTTGAGCTCCGTCCGTGTGCAGCAATGGCTTGCCGCTCAGCCCCTTGGACTTTGCCAGCTCTGCTCCCTTTGTCTTGAGGAGCTTGCCGATCTCTGCAATGGGCTGAATGACGCCGATCTCGTTGTTGACCGTCATGATGGAAACGACGGCTGTCTCTGGTCTCAGAGCGTCCTCGAGCTCCTTCATATCGATGAGCCCGTTCTCCTTGACGGGAAGGTAGGTGACCTCGAATCCCTCATCCTGCAACTTCCTGCACGAGTCGAGGACGCACTTGTGCTCCGTCTGCGTCGTGATGATGTGGTTCTTCTTGCTGCCGTAGAAATGCGCACATCCCTTCAGTGCCATGTTGTTTGACTCGGTGGCGCCCGAGGTGAAGATGATCTCCTTGCTGTCTGCGCCGATGAGGTCGGCAATGTGCTCACGGGCGGCCTCTACGGCTGCTTCTGACTCCCAGCCGTAGGCGTGAGTGCGGGAGTGAGGGTTGCCATACTGGTTGGTATAGAAAGGCATCATGGCGTCGAGGACTCGCGGGTCGACGGGCGTCGTGGCCTGGGCGTCGAGGTAGATTGGGCGTTTCGCTGTGCTCGGTCGAGGTGCTGACTCGAGGACATCTGAGACGAGGTCCCTGTGGCCACCACCGACGGACTTGATGTTCCTCTGAGCACTCCCACGACCAGCGCTGACCGTTGACTGAACCTCGACGGGCGTTGCCATCTGGTTTGGCTTGCTCGGGGTGGCATATCCTCGAGTCGCAGCCGGTGGCGATGATGACGGTGCCGTTGCAGCCGCTGCAATTCGCTGTGTCGACTTGGCACCATTGCGCACCAGTGCCTGTCTGACTGATGGTGCGATCATTGTGGCGAAATGTGTGGGGGTTGAAGAACAGGGGTATTGATATCTTGAAGGGAAGGAATTAAAGGTGGCCGAATCGTCTGCTGCTCTCTGGCCTCAGCGATGCGATGATGAATCCACTTTTGGGCGGCGAAAGGCGGCGAGGCGGGCAGTCGTGCGCCGGCGTCGGCGGCTCCAAGCTCGAGCTCGAGGCAATCGATCGCCGCCCTCCGCCTCAACTCAGCGAGCTTGCTGAGTAGGCCAAAGCCACGTGGTTTTGGCCCGCTCTTCCCGCTCTGCTCGACGAAAGATCGCGCGAGCCACCACCAACCAACGCTTGTCGTCGTCCTCATCTTCCTGTTGCCCATACTCAACGATATCACGCCCAGCCATGTCGTCGTCGCTCTTTGGTAGTGGACTACGAGGAGCATCACGACAGCTGAGGGCGTCATCGTACGCAAGCACCAGCGCCCTCAAGCTCGCACCGACTACAAGGCATTGGTCCACCTCATCCCTGTCCGTAGTCCTCAAAGTCGCATCACAAGATGTTCGCTTCGACTTTACTCTGCCCCGCTTCCCCCTTCTATCAGCGCAAGCACAGAATGAGCTGTCGGCGGGAGCAAACGACTCAGTACCATCACTACTGCCGGCAGGCCTGGCAGCTGAAGGCTCGTCGTCATTGAGCGCAGCAGAGGACGAGGAGGACCCGCTGCAGTGGGATGGGATCCTCAATGCTGTGCCCAAGAAGAAGGTCAGCCACTCAAGAAAGAGGATGAGGGCGGCAAACAAGGGGTTGAAGGACAGAATGGGTGAGTCGCGCGGACCTGGGCTCGTGCAGCGCATACATCCTCCAACCTCTCGACTGACAATGCCTTTTCGTGCTTTGCCTGCGCCTGCTCTTACTAGATCTCGTCCACTGCGGAGGATGTGGTCGACCAAAGGCAATTCATCATATCTGCCCGCATTGCTTTGGGGATATCGCAAGGAGGCAAAAGACCGAGCTGAGAGAGAGGGCGGCGGCAGCAGCAGCTTCGACGTCGACGTCGTCGAGTGCGACGGCTTGAGGGAGTTGATGAGCAGGATCAGCATGTCACAATACAAGCATGTTCGAGCATGAAAGTTTCAGGCGATGTGATGAAGTGGATCTTGGACTAGCAGTCAATGTCCTGACAGAGTGGCGGTGTCTGCTCGAGCTGGACGAGCTGGACACCGCGCGCCCAGCTTTCCCCACTGTCGCCGTCATGAATCTCAACGCCTTGCCTTTCCTCGTCCATGTTGTCTCATTCGTAGATCCACAGCATCGTTGACGGTGTGGCTTGAGCTGCGCCATGATGCGGCTAAGACGGCCTTTCGTCTCGAGCGCGACCCATTCGGCGTTGCAAATCGCTCCTCGGCCTCTGCATTCAGCCGCTCATCCACGCGCATCATTGACCGACTCGACTTGCTCTGTCCGTGGGCCGGGCTTGGCTGCCCGCATCGCGCCTCCCCCCTTTAGCCGGCTACTTCTTCCTCGACCGGCCCCGCACACTACTTTCGCTTCTTTCCTTCCCTCTATTTTGAAGTCACTTACTCAGTCACCCATCATGGCAGACAGCGAGACCTCCGCAGCGGAAAAGTTCGAAGAAAAGAAGCAAGCAACCTCAGCGCTCAAGTCCTTCTCCTCTGGCGGCTTCGGCGGTGTATCAGCCGTCCTCGTCGGCCACCCCTTTGACCTCACAAAGACGCGACTTCAGACTGCAGCACCAGGCGTCTACACTGGTGGACTCGATGTGGTCAAGAAGACGCTAGCAAAAGATGGCATCAGGGGCATGTACAGAGGAATGGGCCCTCCCCTCGTTGGTGTGACGCCCATCTTCGCCCTCTCCTTCTGGTCCTACGATACGGGCAAGAAGATCGTCTACGCTGCTACGCCTGACCGCAAGGACCCCAAGCTGAGCTACGGCGAGCTTGCATTTGCCGGCTTTTTTTCTGCTGTCCCCACAACCCTCGTCGCTGGTCCCGCAGAGCGAGTAAAGGTGCTCCTCCAGCTGCAGGGCCAGGGTGGCTCTGGACCGCAATACAGCGGACCGGTCGACGTGGTCAAGCAGCTCTACAAGGAAGGCGGCATCAAGTCCATCTGGCGTGGATCGCTCGCCACTCTCGCTCGTGATGGACCTGGCTCAGCGGCCTACTTTGTTTCGTACGAGTCCATCAAGCGTCTCTTGACCAAGCCGGGCGAGGACCCTCAGCAGCTCAACCTGCTCAATGTTCTCCTGGCCGGTGGTACCGCGGGTATGGCGATGTGGTCGATTGCTATCCCACCTGATGTCATCAAGTCCCGTCTCCAAGGAGCGCCGGCGGGAACGTACAAGGGATTCTTGGACTGCACAAGGCAGATCATTGCAAAGGATGGCATGGCGGGGCTCTTCAGAGGTTTCGCTCCTGCGTGAGTAGCAGCCTGATCTGGCGAATCACGGAGAGACCCAAGGTAGCTGACAACTCATTTCCGTCCCTTCGCGCTTGCAGCATGGCACGAGCCTTCCCTGCCAACGCAGCGACATTCTTGGGCGTCGAGGTCAGCTTGAGCCTGATGAACAAGGCCTTCCCCAACTGGTAGATGCGCGGCGACCAGGAGAGACGAGGAGAGAGAGGCGGATTCATCGCGAGCGGGCGACTGCGCGAATCTGTCTTGTCCAAGGCGCAGTAGCGGTGCCTGTCATCGATCGTACTCTGCGTATCAGCTTCATCGACTTGACTCTAATACATGCTTTTCATGCCTGCCTATTGAGTGTCCACTGCGACCTCATCCATCTTCGCCCCCTCGCTCCACGCGCCGCTTTCACCGCTGTCCGCCCTCCGCCTTCCCCGCACGGACGGACAACGCGGTCACGCCTTTCGCAGCTTGCCATCCTTCCTCCCTCCTTTTCCTCAATTTCACGTCCTTTCTCCTCCTTATCGTCCGCCAAGCATGGTGCTGCTGGACAGCCCCCGTCGCCGCTATTTGTACCTTGGCCTTGCTTTGCGTCTTGTTCTCATCCTCTTCGGCCTCTACCAAGACGCCCACCTTGCCGTCCCTTACACGGACATCGACTACTCCGTCTTCCAAGATGGAGCACGCCACCTTGTACATGGCTGCCCACTCCACGCCGCAGTCCCGCCGCACATGGAACCCATGGAGACGCTCAACGAGTTTCTCGAGCCTCCTCTGGCACCAGTGCATGGGTGTGCGCAGGGCTGGCTAGCATTGGGAGCGCGCTACATCCTGCAGCATGAGGATATTCTTACGGCGAGGTCCAGGGGAAGACAGGCGGCTGAGATCGCGAGAAAGGATCTGGGTGAGGAGGCAACCTTGTCACTTATTGAGCCCAATATTGTCGAGACGACACTGCTACCCGTCTCGCTGGCGATCCTCAAGCCTATACTCAAGCCGCTCGCAGCAATGGGCAATCCGTACGCGAGGCCGACGTACAGGTACACCCCACTGCTCGCTGTGCTGATGGCGCCGGGAGCGTGGATAGGAGGAGCATTTGAAAAGGTGTGGGGCAAGCTGCTCTTCGTTGCTGGAGAGATCTTGGCCGCACTCCTCATGTGGGACCTGGCGCGATTCAGACGGCCAGCAGCAAAGAGGCAGCCGACATCTACTTCCCGTCTGGCTCTCTTGGGCGATGTGACACACGCAGTCGGGATCCTTTGGCTTCTCAATCCTTTTCCTGCGCAGATCGCCACCCGCGGCAGCTGCGAGGCTCTCGTCGTCTCCCTTGTCCTCGCTTTCGCCTCAGCCGCTGTGCGCATTGTAGAGGGCGAAGCAAGCTTCGAGGCTGGCCTGATCACGTCAGAGGATAGGCCAGAACAGGCAAGCAACGATAGCAATGACCCTTCAATCAATACCGCAAAGCCAGCTGAGGGCAAGCCGACCCCGCAGTCAACAGCGCCTCCTCCGCCGGGCCTTGGTCTCCTCCCCACGCTTCCCCTCCCGCTTCTGGCGGCACCAGTCCTTCTAGCCTTAGCAGCACACCTCAAGCTCTACCCGATCATCTATGGTCTTCCCCTCCTCGCCTCTCTCTTGCCCCATTCACGGCGACGGTGGCTCGACGCCCTCGGCTTCTCTGCAAGCGCATCGTACGCCTTCCTCGGATTGAGCGGCTTCGCCTGGCTCGTGTGGGGGCAGCCATACCTTCAGGAGTCTTTGCTGTACCATGTGGGGAGGGTGGATCACAGGCATAACTTCTCGCCGTACTTCTTCCCACTTTACCTTCTGCACACGCCGGCCCAGGACGGGTGGTTGCCTGCGCTGGCTGGTGGTGGAGTTTGGGCGGGAGAAGCAGCTAGCAGGCTGGGCGCGTTCTTGCCTCAGCTGGCTGTTGTGGCTTGGATCGGGGTGAGAGTGGGCAAGAAGGACTTGATTGCAGCCATGGCGGCACAGACGATGGCATTTGTGGTGTGGAACAAGGTCAGCACAAGTCAGGTGGGTAGGACGTAAAGAGCTCTTGACCCCAAGTCGTGCCAGCTGACGCTCCTCTCTCTTCTCGTCACTCAGTACTTTATCTGGTACATCGCATTCCTGCCCATCCTTCTGCCTTCACTACGCTTCTCCTCCCCGCTCGTAGGCTGGGCCAGCCTCCTAGTATGGGTCGCCACGCAGGCGCTCTGGCTTTCGCAAGCGTACCTCCTCGAGTTTGAGGGGCAGGACGTCTTTGTGCGCGTATGGGCGGCAGGACTTGTGTATGTCGTGGGCAATGCGTGGGTGTTGGAACGATGCCTGGATGCGTGGGCACGGGGAAGAAGGGATGCCAGGGAGCAGGAGCAGAGGGACCGAGAGAAGGCGGTGGCAGGCAAGGAGGTTGATCGGGAGAAGGCAGTTACGGCCGCAGAGGCATCGGCTTCGTCGCGGCCGGCGTCTGAATAGCTTTCGTCGCAACAGACTGCATTTATCGTATCTCTGACAATCAGGAACCCTCGCAGACGTATCCGCACTCTTCAACAGTATCCATTGCCTGCTACGCCGCTGCTGATGTAGAAGGGATAGGATGGGCGGGGCTCTTCTTGACAGGTATCGCCTCCTCCAGCTTGTCTGACGCAACAATTCCGAGAACCGA
The DNA here is from genome assembly GCF_003144245.1 of Jaminaea rosea. Classification (NCBI taxonomy): domain Eukaryota; kingdom Fungi; phylum Basidiomycota; class Exobasidiomycetes; order Microstromatales; genus Jaminaea; species Jaminaea rosea. The sequence goes on along the minus strand of NW_020289975.1, from coordinate 1,471,333 downwards.
GAAGGCTGAGCGAGAGGAACAAGAAGGTGAAAGCAGGGCTGTAAGTCAGCAAGGAGCCCTCGATGTGCATCTCGACGGTACGAGCGTCCTCGTCGCTGTTCCTCACCTGCTAGCGCGAATCCGCATGTCATCCTTGTTCGAGGCGGAAGAGCTGGACGATTTCGACGAGAGATGAGCAGATCAGTCGACGAGTGGTGTCCTGAAGCTGCATCCTGAGTAGCACTCACACATCCAGCTTTGCCAGAGCGTCTTCTTGTTGCCCCCTCTCACGTTCTGACCTTGTTGCACAGCGCGCTCGGCGACGGACGCCTGGCCCTGCTCTGGCTTGGATGCTCTGGTCGCTTTCTGCGCCGGTGTCTTGGATCCTGATGCTCTTGCCGGATTCCAGGGAGCGTTCGAGAGTGATGAAGTTGACGGGCGCATGCTCGAGGAAGTGTCGCCGTAGTCGTCCAACACTTCTGATGTAGGAGGGCGGATAGAGGAAGAGGACAAGAATCGGAGCCTCGGAGCGCTTCGGTCGACGAGCCGAAACCTGGCCCGTGCAGCCTGCTGAGCGTTGTGTTGAACCAATTGGGCCTTGCCCTCTTGACTCTTGATTGGGCAATCTGCGTCCGCCGTGAGAAGAACTCTCCCAGCCGCTATCGAGCCGCTTGCTCAGCATCGAAAGAGATCAGGCGCTCAGCAACACCTCTTCCCTGCTTGCCATCTTCTCCCTCACGCAGTTCATCATCATGCGCTGGCACCCCGCCGCCATACTCAGCCTCGTTGCTCTGGTTTTCTCTCTCGGAGCAGCCAAGCAGCTTCCCTTCTATACCGAGACGAACAGCAATGACTTCAATGCACTCAACGCTTTCGAAGGCAGAGCTACGCCTACTATTGAGCTGCCCTACGATTCTCGTATGCAGGGCTTCTCAACCGGCGATGCCGCAATCCCGACTGTCGAGCAGCTCATCGCTCGTCAGAATGGCTCATTCCTTCAGCTCACGCACCGCGAGATCCCCGGTACAAGCGTCCGAATCAAGCGTCATGCTCCTCGCCGCGAGAGAGAAGCCTACAAGCAGCTTAAGGAGGGTGAGGTGGACCCTGAAGCCTTTTGTGACGATACCGTGGCCAGCTGGACGGGTTACATAGACACGATAGACGGCAAGTCCCTCTTTTTCTTCTTCTTCGAGTCGCGCTCCAACCCGGAGAAGGACCCAGTCGTATTCTGGACTAATGGCGGGCCTGGAGGTTCATCGGCCCTGGGGCTCTTCATGGAGCTTGGGCCCTGCCGTGTGCCGCTGGAGCACCGAGAGGGGGCACCTATCAATGGAACTGTGCACTTCGAGTACAGCTGGAACAACCGTGCCAACGTCATCTTCGTGGAACAGCCAGCCAGCGAGAAGAAGAATGGCGGTGTCGGCTACTCGTACAGGCGCTTTGGCCCGCCTGTATCCACTACGGATCAGGCTGCCGTCGATGTCTACCACTTCTTGCGCATCTTCTTCAGTGCATTCGACAAGTTCAAGGACAATGACTTCCATTTGGCTGGAGAGAGCTACGGCGGGCACTACATACCCCGCTTCGCCACAGAGGTCATGGACCGTAACCAGCGTGTGACGGACGCTGCTCGTAAGGCTGGCGAGAAGCCGGATGAGTCGAAGCTCATCAACCTCAAGAGCATCGTTCTAGGCAACCCAAGTGAGTGAGCGCTCACCTGAAGCACATCCGCGCACAATATTCACTCACCCTTCTCGCCCGCTCGTCAGTCGTCGACAATCTCGATCAGCGCTTCTCCTTCTATTCCGTCGCTTGTACCAAGCAAGCGGGGTACGGCAGGCCGCGCCTCCCCATCTCGACCTGCAAGCAAGTCTATCAAGACACGCAACGCTGCATGATCAACATCAAGAAATACTGCTACGACTCCTTCAGCGAGACGGACTGCCGCGCGCACCACGAGTACTGCGAAGATCACGTCGGATGGGGCGTGTGGGTTGACCAGTTTCACCTCAACCCTTACGACGCAAGCGACGATTGCAAAGCAGGCTTCGAGCCTGACTTGTGCTACGCCGAGTCGGGGGCGATTGCTCGTTACCTTGACCGCGAGGACGTCCGCTCCCTCCTTGGCGCCAGGTCACGAAATGAGTCGGGCACATATGCCGTCTCGAGCTCCGAGGTTGCGGAGAACTTTCAGGCTTCTTTCGACGCTTTGCGATCCAGCAAGCAGTACGTTGCCGGGCTGCTAGAGCGCGACTTGCGAGTGCTGGTGTATGTGGGGTCGTACGACGTTGTATGCAACTGGATCGGGAATTTGGAGTGGGTGAACAATCTCGAGTATGAGGGGGCGATTGACTTCAAGAAGGGCCTCACGGGGTGGATGGAGGGTGGCAAGGAGGTCGGGCTGACTGCTACGGGAGGCAACCTCAGTGAGCAGCTCGAGTCGCAGTCGCAATTTTGACATGTTGCTGACACCATCTCGTTCCTCTGACCCTCCCGCAGCATACGCTACTGTCACCGGTGCAGGCCACATGGTGCCCTTCAAGAAGCACCACGCAAAGAGTGCCCTCGCTATGATCAACCGCTGGCTCGATGGGCAGTCGCTCTGATCACACACTGGCATCGAAATGCCGTGAAAGGTTTTCTTGTTTATTTATGAGGTGCGAATGCATGAGCGATTTCTCCTACTCATCCTCATCTTCGCTGTCAACGATGGCCTTCTTCTTTCTCTGCGTTGACGTGGCGCCGGCCTCATCCACAGCTCCACCCTCGCCACCCTCTGCTGACGCGCCTGTTGATGACGCTGCCGCTGCCGCATCCTTCTTGGCCTTGGATCTTGCTGCCTCCTGTCTCTCGATCTCCATCTCTGCCTTCTCCATATCGTCGAGCTCATCGTCCACGTCCATGTCGGAGCCACCGCTGCCACCTGCTTTGCGCTTCTCCTTGCCTGCACCGCTTGCACCTTTTCTCTTGCTGACGGCGCCCTCTTCCTCATCATCCTCATCCTCTTCACCTTCCGCATCCTCTTCTCCCTCCTCCTCGTCGTTGACGATGAAACCATCAGCGTCATCATCTCCGTATCCTGCCTCGTCTTCTTCCTCTTCATCGTCTGCACCAAGGGCGAGTGAGGATCCACCGGCTCGTCTGACTCCGCCGAGCCCACCTTTACCGCGAGACGACTTGGACACCTCATCAATCATCGTTCTCCTCCTCCCCTTCAACAGCCCCATCAATTCCGCCTCCTCCTCCGCCTCGATATCGCCTCCTCTCTCCTTCTTCTTCCTCAGTCGCTTCTTCCTCTCTGCCTCCAACAGTCGACGCTCAGCTTCGCGCTTGACCTCCTCTGGCGCGCGTTCGCCCGCAACCAAGTCGGACATGGTGACTTTGCTTGCCCCTTCACGTGCCCTGATGGAGGACAGAGATTGGGAGATGAGCCGGTGAGTGGCGGATTGAAGTGAGGTGGGTTGGACAGAGATGTTGGAGTGGAGCGGAGTGAGTGTCTGGAAGACACCAGACTCTGCGTCGGGGGTAGCGAGGTAGGTGAGGGGTTGCTGGGTGCCGTGCTTGGATCCTCCTCGCCGAGCGTTGCCCTGTGATTGAGACTGGCTCTGCGAGCCTGTGACACCATCTGTTGCGGTCGAGGCGTCCTGCCCTCCGGGTGCAAAACGAGTCTCCATACCAGCAATGTCGAAATGCTCCTTGCCCACCTGCAATGTCCAGCTCCCATCGTTCCACCTGACGAATCTGGCGTTCGACCTGCGCTTGCCGTCCTCCCCGACCTTCCATCTCACGGTATTTTCACACCTGAGCCTCCTCTCCACGTCTCTTAGCCTCTCATCCGCATTCCCTGCCTCTGCCTCTGCCTCATTCTCCTCACGACGCTTCTCCTTGAATGACTCCTCGTCGAACGCCTTTGGTTCAACGCGCAGGAAGAGAGGCAGGCGAGCGAGGTGATGAGGTGTGAAGCGTTGAGCCGTATTGGCGAGGGCGACGGATGCGACTAGCCTGGAGGCAAGGGGGGAGGGGGAACGTCCATCCAGCGCTTGGCCCATGGGTTGGCCGTCCTCTGTGTATTCGAGGGCGAGGCGAGCTGCTTCTGATGCGCCATCATCGTCGCCATCTGCTTCGATGGCCTCATCGTCTTCGAAGGTCGGCAGCGCTGAGCTCTGATTAGCATCTGTGTCGCCGCGTGCAGGTGATTGGGAGCTGTGAGGGCAAGACACAAGTCAGTAATGGCGTTGACTGAGTGCTCATCGCCTGCTGAGCGCAACTCACGCGACTGCCTTTCTTCTCCTTCTGTTGCTGGGTCGAATGTCATCTTCGTCGTCATCTTCATCTTCTTCGTCATCATCATTGGCCGCCTTGCCAGCCGATGACTTGGCTGCTGATACGGGCGCATCATCATCATCGTCGTCTCCAAAGAGATCATCATCGTCTGCATCCTGCGGCGCTTCTCCCGCAGCAGGTGACGCAGCGACCGAAGCCATCTCAGCATCTCCATTACTCCCCTCACGAGCCTCTGGGAGTGGCGAAGCAGCTGCTGCCGCGGCTGGCGAGGCGGACATGCTAATGCGTAGTGGGTGGGTTGTGGATGGTGGTTGAGTCGGGAAGATCAACGGCAGCGCCTCGAGTTGCTGCTCCCGTCGACTGCCTCACTTCGCTCGCGTGGCCACGCAATCATCCCTTCCCCTTCCCGCCCGCTCGCCCGATGGACCCTGGGACTGCTCCTCGAGCGACATCTCGCTCCTTTGCCTCTCCTCACCTCACCACCAGCATATGTAGGCATGGACGACAAGAGTACCACGCAGCAATGGCTTCCAGCCTACGCTGCAACACAGCCTCGCAGAGGCAGGCATACCCTCCTCAAGGCACCATTAGCGACCATCCTCTTCGTCATTACCTTGACGACCCTCTTCTTCCGTCCACCCCTTTCACTATTCTCTCACTCCTCGCGGCGCCGTCCCCAACAGCCCAATGTGATCATCATGATCTCTGACGGGTACGGCCCAGCTAGTCACACCATGGCTCGCACCTTTTATCGCCTCACGCATCAGAATGATTCGGAGCCTATCCCAGAGTTTGGCTGGGGCTTTCCCCTCGATTCCGCCCTCGTCGGCAGCCATCGGTCTCGCTCATCCAGCTCTCTCATCACAGACTCTGCCGCAGGAGCAACGGCCTTCAGCTGTGGAAAGAAGAGCTACAATGGTGGAATTGCGGTAGACTCCGAAGGCAAGTCGTGCCAGACCGTCTTTGAGGCCGCAAAGGCGCAAGGCTACCTGACGGGCGTGGTGGTCACCTCCAGGTTGACCGATGCAACGCCTGCGTGCTTCTATGCGCATGCGGCTTCTCGCTCACAGGAGTCATACATTGCGAGCCAGATGCTCGAAAAGCCGGAAACGGGAGGACAGAGAACCATTGATCTGGCTGTGGGAGGCGGCGGGTGCTTCTTTCTGCCCATGGGAGACCCGCTCTCTTGCCGTAGCGACGACCGTGATCTGGTGACGGAGGCTACGGACGCCGGATGGGAGGTCAGACTGGGAGATACGATGCTACAATCCATCGCTGAGGTTGGTCCGCACGGCGAAGTCATCTCCCGCGGCCAGCCAGCCAAAAATACCTCATCGGAGCGACTCCGTGCTCTCCAAACCCCACGTCTTCCCTTCCTCTCCCTCCTCTCCCCGTCCAACACTCCCTACGTAGTCGACATTCCCGCCGACTCGGAGGGTAAAACCAGCTTCCCTACTCTCGCCGAGCTCTCGGAGCAGGCGCTGCAAGTCCTCTCAAAGGGCAAGATGAGCAGTGACTCCACCTCGCCCCGATGCAGCGTCTGGGATCGCCTTCGCCGCCATCGTCGCTCCAGAAAGTCCCGCCCCTTCATGCTCATGATTGAAGGATCGCAAATCGACCTTTGCCAGCACGAGAACGACGCAGCATGCATGGTACGCGAGGCTGTCGCGTATCAGGAGGCCGCTGCCCTTGTAAAGGAATATGTCGACGAGCTCAACAAGCAGGGCAGGCCTACCTTGCTCATCTCTACGTCCGATCATGAGACTGGAGGGCTCACGCTGGGCAGGCAGCTGACGGAGGACTACCCAGAGTATGCATATTACCCTGAGCGCCTGAGCGGGGTCAAGGCGTCTGCGGGGACATTGTCCGCGAGGCTACTGCACTTCTGGCGGCAGGAGAAGCCGAGCGAGGGGGACCTGAGGGAGCATGTTGCTGCACACATCCTCGGCGGGAAGGGTGGACTAGGATTTGGAGAGGAGAAAAGCGGCGGGCCTGTGACTGACGACGAGGTAGGGCTGGTCGTTTCCTGCTTGCGCGAGCACGGCAGCGCTACTGCACGCCCGCTTGACGACGAGGAGGGTGGCAACGAGCCTCCTCCAATCGACAATGGCGACGACTGCCGCAAGGCTATCGCCGAGGTAGCAAGCAGGCGAGCGCAGGTTGGATGGAGCAGCAGCGGGCACACGGGCGTCGATATCAATCTCTATGCTCATGGCTATGGAGCTGATGGGCTCAGAGGCAACATCGAGAATACCGACGTGAGTGCGCGAAACGTCGGAGGCGAAGGACGAGATTGAGAGCGGTGACTGACAACTACTTCCCTCCTCCACGCGCCGTGCAGATTGGCAAATACCTCTTCTCCCTTCTGGGCAATCGTCGTCGACACAACTTAGAGTACTGAACGCTTATCGCAAGACGAACGGAATCGTCGTGACTCGTGTAGCACAGCCTTCTTGACGAGACATTTATCAGCATTTGCCTCCGTTGCCTCCTGCTTTGAACTGAATTGACCCTCGCAGTGCACTGATTGCGGTTGACATCGCGGAATTTCCATGGACTCGCAACCACGTCGGTGGACTGAGTCTCGGCCACCCGGCGTCTGAGGGGAGCACGGACTGCAGTCTGATGACATCGACTCTGCACCTCGATCACTGGCGGACAGGCCGGCGGGAGTTTTGAAGCTTGAGAGGCGGGCACTCAGCGGTGCGGGCGGGCACTTTGCACGCTCGACTCAAGTCCAAGGGGAGAGGGTCTCATTTCTAATCCGCCGACCACCCCGACACATGTCCCTTTTCCTCCTAACGATCATCTGCCATAGCGACAAGAATATCGTCTGATGTTCAGACAATAACATCACGCCCCCATCTCCCCCCCCCCCCTTCTGCGGTTCGCCACAGCCGCAACACCCCTTTCATCGAGAAACTCCTTCATTTCTCCACATCGCCCGCCATGACTCGAGGCCGCCGCAGGGACACAACCCTCGAGCCTACCCGTCAGCTTCAAACTTCACGGGCTTTCCGTGAGCGCCGTGCTGCGCATATCAAGGCGCTCGAGGAGCAAGTGCGGACTCAGGCCGATGAGATTGCGCAGCTGAGAGCGCAGTTGAATCTGGAAGAGGGGGGCTCATCACTGAAGGATGGAGGTGGCGCTGACGGGCATGACAAGGCGAGCGGCTACACGCAGCAGCAGCAACGCTACAATCATCACGCAAGCTCGTCGCTCAGTAGCAGCTTGAGCGAGGCAGATTTGCCAGAGAAGGACGGAGAGGGGAAGAAGCGCAAGACCATGGAGCGCTACAATGATGATCCGTCAACGAGACCATCGGCATCAACGAGCGAGCTGAGCTCGTCGACGACGCCTTCGTCACCGTTGTCTACCTGTTCTAACTGCGAGTCTGTGAAGCAACAGGCAAATCAGCTGGTGAGTGGAAGCTGTCTACGACTCGGTTAATGCCAGTCAGGCTGATCGCCGCCTTCGTCTACCGCAGATGATGATGCTCACCGACATGGAGCAACGCATGGGGCCATTGCGCGCGGCCGGAGTATCCCTGGGGCAAACGATTCAGCACACACCTCAACAGCAGCCCTACCAGCTCTATCAGCACCAGGAAGCTTCGTCGTCGCCGTCATTGACTGTCACGCCCCGCACGACTCGCACCGGGCCGCCGCGCTACATCAACAACAGTAGCCATGACTCGGTCTCTCAGCCTCGTTCTCTGTACACCGCTCCTCCGGCTGCTACTCCAGCTTTCGCATCTCAGGCGCCGCCACAGCACCACTCCCCGCTTCCTCCGCCGGTGCCGGCGCCCGTGCCCGTAATGGCGACCGGTGGACCGCCTACACCCGCAGATGAGAAGTGCTGCTTAGGAATATTCAAGTGCGATGAAGCTGGGAGGATTATAGTGTAGCATTCTTCTCTTCTGTTTCTCTTTGCGCTGTCGTTGTAATATAGTACCATTAGATCCCGTCTATTCATCCCTCGCTCGCCGCTGCCGGCCATCTCCAACCCGCGATGCAAGGTGGCCTCGCCTCGCCCTGATCCTGGGTGGGCCCGCAGGCCTGCATTCAATGTTGAAGGACCTTCTTCGCCTCCCATCTTCGCAATCACATTCGCTCCATTCGAGAAACAAAGCAGCGAAGCCGTTGCTGCTGCACGTCTGCTGCACACGACGATGCAAACAAGCACGACGAGCATGAACAAACAGACAGTAGCTCTTGAGGAACAGAGGAAGTGGAGCAGTCGGAAGTAAATTGGCTGAGATGTTGAAGCGGCGAGCGTGGTCGCGAGGGTGATGGCGGTTGCGAGTCCAGCTGACGCTGTGGGGTTGACGACGACGTCGTGAGACCTTCGTTGCAACCTCCTGATCCACATCTGACACTTCCTCCTCGCAGACTTCACCGTCGCTGAAACATTTCACACTCTGACGGCATCGTCCGCTCACTTGCCATGAGCACGTCAGCCTCACCTTCTGGGCTCGACGAAGGGGATGCGGCCACGAGCCAATCAGGCACTGCCACGCCGAAGGGTCCGCTGGTAGTCGCGACACCGAAGGCAGGATATGCTCGCTTTCCCCGACCGCGACGCAAAGGCCTGCCGTCATCGACGTCGGCGGCAACTGCTGTGAGCAACCTGGTCAGCCTCTTGCCTCCCAGCCCTATCAAGGACAGGACATTGCGAGCCGTTTCAGGAGGAGGTGACGATAGCTTCATTGCTTCAACTGAGTCGGTCTTGCTTGACAGAGAGTATCAGAGCGACGCCAGCGCGGTCGAGCTGTCCCCTGTTAGTCAGCTGCAGCTCATCAGCTCCCAAGAAGACGCAGGAGAGCGAAACCAACACCAACATCTAGTCAAGCGAGGCAGCGCTCGGATCAGAGCCGGCAACCCAGTCATCGAAGACGAAAATCCCTGGCAAGACATGACGGTACCTGCATCAATGCAGTCAGAGGAGGAAGAGGTCTTGAGCATGCTCGACTCCATGTCCCAATCAGGGCCCTCTGCGTCAAGGAGACGCCCCCTTGCCCACCAGCGAGGCTACTCAGAACCTTCACTTGCCGTTCAGCCTCCCTCGTCCATTCGTCGTCTAGCAGCAGCTTTCGACGAAAGAGAGCGACAAAGCCGACGCTCTCCCCTCCCCGCCTCCGCGTCTCATCCCACCACCCTATACACGCACCACCAACAAAGCACCAGTTCCCACTTCTCCGGCGCCCTGTCCTCGTCAAGCAGTCGCACATCCTCGCCCTTCTCACCAGGCTCGAGACGCTGGGACGTGAGCCCCACATCCCCTTGGCCACCTACACCTCTCGATCGCAGCGCCGATCCTTCCTTCTTCCCAGGGCCGCGCGCTGGATTAGGCTCGACCGACTCCATTGAGTACAGGACAGAGCAAGCGCTTCTTCGCCGGCCAAGGCCGGGACGAATGATGACAGATTACACGATGGCTACGAGTGTTGGATCGAATGACGATGCTGTCCATGGCGAGAAGCCGCCACATCAGGCCGAGGACGCGACGCTACGAACCCTCGACTCGCCCATCAAGGTGACGAGTCCCGGTCAATCTCAGGAAGAGCAGCAGAACGAGCAGCCTGCCGAGCCCTCCAAAGTGTCAAAGGCGTCCAATCTCATCCGCCTCTTCGAGCATGGCCTCGTCCTCGATGAAGGGCGCCAAGAGGCTCTCGCTCCACCCGCAACCTTGTCGTCAAGCCGCGCAGCCTCGTCGTGCTACAGCGCTACGGTCAGGCCGAGGCTGCTACGAGCAACTGACATGCTCGGTGTTGGCTCACTGAACAGCCCATCGCCTGTCGAGGCAGCCTTTGGGTCGACCGAAAAGGCAGGAACAAGCACAGGCGAAGCGAAGAGGCGGCCAACACCGCCGAGCCGTTCCTCAAGCCCGAAGCATCGCTGGGCAAGTCGATCAGCATTAGCTCCTCTCGCAGCAGGCCTCGTACGACCCTGGTCAACTGGCGCAGAGGGGTCAGAGGGTAGCGCTAGTCGCAAAGCGCAGAGTGAAGGCGGCCTGGCAAGCGCGTATGGCTCGCCGCAGAGCTCACGAAAGGGTTCGCTGCCGTTGACCGACCTGGTGCCAAAGATGACAACCACCGTCGAGAGCTTGGAGGCAAAGCTGCGGAGCAAGGAAGTCAGCGCCTCGCCTCACAGCCCTCTCAGCGGCAAGGGTGGGGGAACAGTTGCCTCGCTCCGTCGCTCGACGCAAGAAGGCGACCTTCCCTCCTCACCAGAGACGGCCGTCTCTATGGTCCGCGACCCGCACGCCATGCCTCTTCAGGCGGGCCAGCTCTATTACTACGATGTACACCGTGCAGCACCTTCCGAGCCGGCTTGGGTGGCCGCGCAAGCTGTGCTGTTTGAGGGGGCGCTGGCGCTCAGCTGGTGTCCAGAGGAGGGAGGAAGGGAGAATGTCGTTTTTGAGCTGGACAAGTGTGGACAGGTGCACTCCTTGCCTAGTCTCGAGCGTACCGGCGGTTCGGATGGGGAGGACGATGTGCGGGGTTCAATGCAGGCGAAAGAGCAGGGCTTGCTCAAGCTCAAGCCCTTTCAGCTAGTGTTCGAGGATGGAGTGGAGAGATTTGCCGCCGACAGTATCAGGGAACGCGCACAGTGGGTTGGTCGATCGAGAGACGCCTTGGCAGGCCGAGGTGCTGCATCAGCCCCTGCTACAGTCGAGACTTCGAGATCGCTAACGCCAACGAGGAGCTTTACGGCAGGACAGATATCTTCGGAGGCGGCAGAGCAGTCAACGTCGACGCAGCTTCAACGCATCGGCAAAGCTTGGAGGGACACGGAGGAGACATCAAGCTCTCCAAGGGCTGCATCCGTGGGGGCGACATCTGTAGCTCCCACACTTCCTCCCAAGGATACCCGTGCCCTGACCCCAGTGACCACCAGAAGACCACAACCCGCTGCCGTACGTGTTGCCAGACCGCACGCAAGCGCACCACCCGAAGGCCTGGCCGGCTCGATCCGCCCATCTCTCAGCCTGCTGCCCGCCAGCCCATCGCCACGAAGCATTCGTGACGTGTGCGCAGAAGCACCACATGAGCGCTCCAGTCACCTGAGCAGCCCCCTCCCAGACGATGGTGGAGGTGTCTCGCCACGTCGCTCGCCCCTAGCAAGGAGCGAAGCCGCTTTCGCCTTCTCCGGTGGCGAAGAGGAGGACATCTTCCCTTGGGACTCGGCCAGCCAGCGACCTGCGCGCAGCGACATTGATGGAGGAGATAAGATCGAGCTTCCGGAGGTGCTCTCAGGTCTACAGCGACGCCAACAGCACACGTCTCCGCTGAAGCCGGATCAGCTGCTTGCTGAGTCCCAGCCCTTCCTGCCATCAAGAGTGGGCTCGCCTTCGCGCACGCTGTCTACGGCAGCGCAGAGCTTGCGCGAGCAAAATCTCGGCGATGTTCCTCAGCGACCTGCTTCACCTGCCAAGCTGGGTACAGTGCTAGAGAAGGCTCCTGTTCCGCCAAGTTCGAGCAGTCCCACGACGCCACGCTCCGGCGGAAAGGTCTCGAGCTTGGCTCAAAGGATGAGCATGGCATCAGAGCGTGCCGGAACGCCTATACTCGAAGGAGTTAGAGCACCAATCGCCAGCAGAACCACTTCCTCGCCCGCGCCCTCGCCCTCACCATCGATGCTCAAGCGCTCTCTGCAGCCCCGCACGATTTCATTCGACCCGCCCCCGACGTACCCCGCCCAGTCCCTCGAGCCAAGTCGACGAGGCGAGCATGGCCATTCTGCGCTCTCCGACACGGCGTCGAGCTTTACTGAGCTGGATAAGGTACTCGAGCACTTGTCCCGCGAACAAGAGCAGATACGCGCCACGAACCAGCGGTCTCGCGCCGATGCTGCTCGAAATTCTACTTTGCACAGCCATTTGCAGACACCGGGTGGCATTGCCCCGATGCTCGCTGATCAACGCGACTCTGGGCCTGCTGTAAAGAAAGCTCGACCGCAGCAGCACCTATCCCAGGATTCCTTGCCGACCAAATCTCGCTCCGCAGCAGCCTCAGCACCAGCGAGCGAAGCGCACATCAACGAGATCAAGGAGAGGCTGGATCGTCTGCTGGGGTTGGTCGAGGAAGTGCATCAGCGCAGCACCAGCAGCAAGCAGTCGAGGGAAACAGCGGTGCCCAAGCGAAGGGCCAGCAGCGAATTGGCGCTCTCTGCAATCGGCGCAGATATCAAGCAGCTGCTACGCAAGATGGAAGAGAAGCAAACATCGCCCCAAGCATCTCACTCAAGTAGTGGTGAGCCGATCGGGCCTAGTCCCGAGTACGCTGCATCTCGTGAGCCACAAGCGGCGGCTCGGTCCTCCGCGGGCAAGCCTCTACCCCACAGGCGCGGCGCCCCCTCATCAGTGGCTCAAAGCTACGTCTCAGCAGCTTCGACAGCCAAGCCAGCCACAGCAGCTCAGCGTCCTCAACCCCATTACCCGTACGCTGCGGCCATGCAAAGGAGGCACATTGACTCGCCGCGACGGGACAGTCAAGAGACGGTGGACATGGAAGCGGCCGTACGCCGACAGCGGTCACGCCGACAGCAGGGCGTGGACCGTGAATCGGCCCCACCGCTGAGTCCGGCAGATGCAGCTGCTCATGTTGCTGGCGGCTGGTATACGGCTGGGCCTCTGAGAAGGTCAGCACCTCCCCGCGGAGCAGCACCGCCGCCTTCGGCTTCCGGCAGGCAAGTGTCGCAAGCTGGCTCCGTACTTGCTCACATGCCCATGGCGCAGCCCGTACCAGCAAGTGAGGATGAGGCCAACGACCTGCCCTCGGTGCAATCAGCTGAGGCCGCAGACGCACGACCCGCTGCCCCTTCTGTCGCTCCCTCAGCAAAGTCAGCAGCGTCCGCTCCCGCCGACAATGCGGCCGCAATTAGCAAACTCACGCACCTAGTCGTCGAGTCCCTCCGGGAGCAGTCCGAAGGACGTCGTGCTGAGCGAGAGCAGCAAAGCGATATCGCTCGCTACCTGAACGAGCTCAATAAATGGCTCGAGCAAGACGTCGAGGAGCGCAACAAGGACTTCAAGACGCTGCAGGATGGCGTTCGGACGCTTGCCTCGGATCTGGCGGGAATCAAGGCAGGCGCAAAGTCAACAGATTTGCTGGGGAGGCGAGCAGATGGGGAGATGGAGAGTGTAGAGGAGCTTTCTGGTGCAATGCCTGAGGTGAAGCAGGCTCAACGCTCCGCGCCATCGCCTACACCTGACAGTATCCCTGCGGCACCGGTGCAAACCACGAATGCTGCGACATCTTCCCCAGAGCCTCAACAGGGTGCTTCACGGGAGGCGCCGGCAGTGACCACTTCTGACTCGCGACCTCCGGCAGCCACTCAACGAGATAACACTGCCGCGCCTGCGCCCGCTCCTGCTTCGCCGCAGGCACTGGCACCGTCCCCTGTCCCTGGAACATCGCGCGACGCGCCCTCAGCTCGATCAAGCAGCTCTGCGCCTGGAAAGACTCACCGCTCCCACTCCCTCAAAGCGCGTCTCCTGGAAACCGCTCAAGATGAGATCAAGCGCCACATCAGTGCGCACCACCGCTTTGGCCGACCCACCTCCCCTACTGGTGGCTCGGCGGGCACGCTGAAGGAGAATCACATCAAGGACATCCTCGAAGCTGTGGGCAGCGAGGATCACAAGCGACTACGCAAGGTTGTCAAGGAGGCGGCAATGGCTGGTGCTGGTGCCTTGGCTGTTCGGCTGCTGGAGGAGCATTTCAAAGACAAGGAGCAGGACGAGCCTCCGCAGGAGGCACACGCCGTCGGCGAGGACGGTCAGCAGCAGGTGCCAGTGACTACGACTGCAGATGCTCCTGAACCTGATCGTCCAACGTCGGCGGGTCTAGCGCCACGGCCCACTGGATCGAAACCTGTAATGGAGCAAGCCGCGGCTCCGGCCGCCGACGCCGTGTCACCACCAGCTGAGGCTGTCGCTGATGCTCCTGCCAAGAAAGCACCCGGCCCGGCTCCCACAACTGCGCCTGCTCCTACGGCTGCCGCACCAGCAGAGCCTCCCGCCACCGTAGCCGCCGCCGCGCCAGCACCAACGGACGGCCGCGACCTAACAGAGGGAGCCTTTGCGACTGCCACACGCGCCGAAATGACAGCAGGTATGACCTCCATCCTCTCTACTCTCGGAGAAGTCCTCGCGCACCTCAAGTCAAGTCAAGACGAGTCGGACCGCCTCCGTCGTGAAAGCGAAGAACGTCGCACTGAGCAACAAGAACGCGAGGCTGCCTGGAAGGAGGAGCTCTCCCAGCAGCAGGAACGTCATGCTGCGGCGATCGTAGCGGCGGTCACGGAGCACCTGGCCGCGAGGGAGAAGGAAAGGGTCGAGGCCGACGCGGCAAAGGAGAAAGCTCTCGACCCGAAAACGGCAATTGAGGCGCTGGTTGGGGCGTTGAACGAAGCGCGGCTCGCTGAGGCAGCCCGCCGCCAACAAACAGATGCAAGCATTGCGGAGCTAGCCACCTCTGTCGTGCGCGGCGTTGAGGAGCAGCATGCCCGCCTACTCACGAGCCTGACGGCCCTCAGCAGAGACGTGGTATGCACGAGCGTCGAGAACCACCTGCAACACTTCAAGGGCGCTATGGCGTCTAGCTTTGCCGGGAGTGCGCAGGCTATGGCCAACGCATGGACGCAGCATGCTGAGACGGTGGCCAAGACACCCCGAGCCACGTTGATGGGACCGGCGCCGCCAGCGCCTGCGCAAGCTCCTCCTGCCCCAGCACAAGCACCTGCTCAGGCCCCACCTCAGCCTCCGCCGCCCCGTAGTAATGGCGGGAGCGCACCAAGACCAAGACGAGCGCCGCCTCTTGGACCGTATGGCTTGCCCTCGCGTTGATGGCAAGATGGAGCCTGATAAGCGACTTCGCCTCCTTCGCTGCCATGCTCTTTAGCTACCTGCTTTGCATTGCCCTTCGCCTTGTTTATAGTTTACGTCTTCATCTTCTCTACCTTTCATCGATACCATCCCTCACACTTCAATTCGAGTCATTTGCGTCCCCACGCAGCACGCGTGATGTCGGAGATTTCCATGCAGACGCATGGTGAGGGCGATGATGTTTCTGATTTATCGCATCGCCATCTTGTCTTTTCCTTCCCTAACAAGTACTGCACTTGGGCCGTAGCCCATCTATGGCTCCAGGCTGTGGGGGAAGGCGTTGTTCTCTCGCTGCTCGTCCCACTTGGCGATCTGATAAGCGTAGGGTGATGAGAAGTCGTGGTCAGCGCTTGGGTGTAAAGTTGTGGCGCTCGCCTGCTGGAGAAACAAGCTTACTCACCCACTCATCTACGAGAGGGGAGAGGTGACGTAGGACAGAGTAGCGATTGGTCAGCATACACGGCTCCAATTCAGTAGCATTGCTGTGGTGGCTGCCACTCACTCGGGCAAAGAGAGTGGTAAGCCCTGTAGAACTGCTTGCACGGCGCGAACTCC
This sequence comes from Jaminaea rosea, assembly GCF_003144245.1. Taxonomy (NCBI): domain Eukaryota; kingdom Fungi; phylum Basidiomycota; class Exobasidiomycetes; order Microstromatales; genus Jaminaea; species Jaminaea rosea. The sequence goes on along the minus strand of NW_020289975.1, from coordinate 1,455,625 downwards.
TCTCCCTTGGCGTTGATGCACTTGAAGTAGTCGACGTAGCTGTGCAGCCGAGCGTAGGAGCGAGCAAGGCAGAGATGAGTATTTTCGATATCAGGGTACGGCGGGAGGACTGGGTAGCGGAGTCTCACTTCTGCCAGCAGTGCTTGGTCTGATTCTGTGGCGCGCAAGGAGGGGAGATGTAAGTAATACGCTTCTTGGAAGGATCGATGAGGGAGGAACTACGAACCTGGTTGGGGAAACGGGCGTCGAAGGACGCGGCTGCCATGGGAGGAAGAGTCAGGGGACAATGGTGAGCTCAGAGGAAAGTCTTGCTTGAGATCTCCGCCGCTGCTCACTTTGGAGCGTGAATGACTTGGTCTCGTCGGACATGATTGGTGACGGTTGTGATGCTCTTGGGGGAGTGTGGGTTGGTAACAAGGAAGCCTCGATCTCGTTGTGGCACGGCTGCTCCCGGCTTTGGTGAGACTGTCTTCGGCCGACTTGCCACGCGAGCACCCCAAGACGAGACGAGGCGATGGATGCTTGATCTGAGCGAGCGGGAGCGGGACGGGAGGAAAGGCGAAGCGGAGCAGTGGAAGCAGGCGACATCGAGACGCGAGACGGAGCCTTCGCAGCATTCAATCTCGATCATCCATCCTCACAAGACCTCGATCTCGTAGCTCAGCACCGCTCACCGGCCCTTACACTTGCAGCCTCGCCGCCAGTCATGGGGAGAAAGGCAGAGGTGCAGAGGCTCCAGCTGGAGAAGCTCATGGGGCCTGAGGGTGAATATGCGCACTCGATGAGCTCCAGCCATGCCATGACGAGCTGCTACTGACCGCCGATCAAACCACCAATCCCTCTACCCTCGTGTCCACAGCCATGGGTCTCACAACAGAGCAGCTCCATTTCTCTGACAGCAAGGTCTGTCGCAACTTCCTCTGCGGCACCTGCCCACACGACCTCTTCAGCAATACCAAGGTCGACCTAGGCCCTTGTCCCAAATCCCATACTGCCCGTCTCAAGGACGAGTACAAGTCCTCCGTGTCCTCGGGCAAGCGATACCCCGAATTTGAAGTAGAGCACGAGGACAATATTCGCCGTTTCATGGCCGACATCGACCGAAAGATCTCGGCGAACAAGAGGAGAATAGAGCAAACGCCAGAGGAGACGGCCAAATTTGCCAACTTGCTCAGAGATATATCTGAGATAGAGACGGCAATGAATGCCGCCATGGCCGAGGTGGAGCGATTGGGCGAGCAAGGAGAGGTGGAAGCTTCACTGCAGGAACTGGCCAAGGCCGAGGCCCTGAAGCAGGAGAAGGGGGAGAGGGAGCACGAGCTGCAGGTGCTTAGCGACAGTGCCGGGGCTAGTGGGCATCAGAAATTGAGGGTGTGCGATGTTTGTGGAGCGTACCTGTCCATCCTCGACTCGGATAGGCGACTGGCGGATCATTTCGGTGGAAGGATGCATTTGGGCTACCTGAGGTTGAGGGAGATCATCGCCGAATTTGAAGAGAGGAGGTTGAAGGGTGAGGATCCGCGGACGCTCATGGCTAGAGGCGTGGGGAGCAGCGGAACGACGAATGGCACAGCACCATCGGCCACCAACGGGCACGCCGCACCTCCTGGAGGGCCACGAGTCAATGGTGGAGGTGCGGCCGCGGCGCCAATGATGCCCGCGAACGGACGGTCCTACGGAGGCATGCCCACCGACTACTACGGTGCGCCTCCGGCAGGCTATGGAGCCAGTGCCAGCAGCAGCTACCAATCACAACATCAGCAGCCTCGTCAAGCTGAGCCGTCGAGCCTGTCATACGGCGACGGCGACCGAGACGCCGAGCGCGACCGACGCGAGCGAGAGAGGAGGGACAGGAGGGAGGGTAGGGACGTAAGGGACAGGGACCAGCCAGCAGCTGGCGCTTCATCATCGAGTGGCGCCGGAGGGTATCGCTCCTCGAGGTACGACGGCGACCCGCGGGCTAGCGCCGCGGCGAGGAGGTCGAGGTCACCGCGAGACCGCGACAGAGACCGCGACCGTGATCGCGACAGGGGTGGTTCGCGTTATTGAGGTTGAGGGTGGAAGGGAGGAGCAAGAACCGGCTGTGCTCATTGTCGCTTCCTCTGCGACGCCATCGCTACCATCTACAGAGCTCGTCTCTTTCTGTACTTTGTACTCGGCACCTACGAATCACTCAAGCGCAATTTCGTGATTATGCGCAGGATGTGGATGACATTCGTGATATACATTGATGGGACAGAAGGACACTGGCGTGAGACTGCAGTCCCAGTCAGCCCATGAGCATACTGACGTCGCTTGGAGGGTACTGCAAGCAGATAAAGGGTCAGGTTTAGCTCGACATTCTCACCTGTCTGGTTGCTGCCTCGCGGCTACTCACCCTCGTCTGAGCAAAAGTCATCAATCTCTTGAGACTCTGGATATACTTCCTCGACACCTCGTCATTAAGCACATGCGCCACATTACTGGCGAAAATCTTCTCTCTTCCACTCCTCTCGTGAATCCCCACCATGGTGACTCCGATAGGCCAGGGTGCATTGCCGATGGACAGTTGCAGGTACGAGTCGTTTGCATGACGATATTCGCGCTTTTGAACGTAGTGAACTATTTCGGCGATGCGCATTAGGACGTCGGGTGGGAGCTCGCGTTTGCGTAGAGATTTGAAGAGGGGCTTGAGGTACTCGGAGGATTGGACCTGGATTGCCGAGGCTGTCTTGCCCGTTGTGGACATCTTGACTTCGACTGCAGAGTGGGAGAAGGCGAGAAGAGCCGCAGTCAGCTGCTGAAAGAATCTCATTCGGGTGACTGCCTCCTCGTACTCACTCGATCGATCTGCCAAGCTCTTTTCCCAATCCTCCAGCAAGCCTTTGAGCGTATAGTAGATGATCGGATACACCTTTGCCATATCCTTACGAATGAGGTCCAAGTCGAGGAGCGAGTCCATGCCGATGCCAGGCCCCGTCCGTCTTGACGCCTTCTTCTCATCCTCTTCAGCCGCACCCTCTGCCTTGCTTCCCTCCCTTGCCCCTTGCTCCTTTCCATCAGCAGCTTTCTGCTTCCCACTGTTAGCCATCTTCTCCTTCTCCATCTGCTCCAATGTCAAGCCACTCTCCGCTCCCGCAAGTGCCCTCATGAAATCGTTCTGACCAAACTTCTCGCCACGCTCCTCGATGAGCTCTAGCGCTCTGAGGCGCAGACGGGTCTCCTTGTCTGTCTCGCCGAACAAGCGAATGGGCTCGCCCTTGGCTCGTAGCCGCCTGGATGCTTCGAAGGGGGAGATATTGAAAGTCTCGCGTTGAGCATCTGCGATTGCTTGGTGGGCTGAGCGGAGTCCGTCCGATGAGGATCCTTCGCCCCGGTCCGGAGTAACTGATTTGGACTGCGAGTGACAGAGTACGGACGAGATGTCAGCATGAATTCCTTGTTGATTGTCGCTCACCGGCCTGCTGACCTTTCTCTGCCTCTCCTCCTCCTTCAATCTGGTAAGTGCTTCCTTCTCCTTTCTCCTCTGTTCTTGCTCCCTTCGCGCCTCCTCCTCGCGCTGCTTCTCAATGTCTCCCCTCCTGACATATTTGCTAGCGGGGCCCGATGACGACGATGACGGAGCATCCGGCGATGCTGCCTTGCGCTTGTTGGCCAGCTCTGCCTTGAGGATGTCCATTGCCGTATATGCTGCGAGTGGAGTGGAAGCAACTTGCTCAGCAGTCCAAAGGCGGACTGACAATCGTCGACGCGGGCCTTTGGTCTCTGTCCGCTCTCTGCGCATCCAATCCAATCCACTCCTTCTTCCTCATCCAATCGTCTCGTCCACCCGAATCATGGACGACTAGTGAGTGGCGTGGCGATCAGTAAAAGCATGGAGGAACAAAATTGACCCTGACCGCACCTCTCACGCTCGCAGCGACGAGTTCGGCAATTACATTGGCCCCGTGAGCGACTCGGACGATGAATCCGAGGACCTTCATCAACCAGCTCCCCTCGAAGGATTCGACGATGACGACGATCAAGGTGCAGATCGCATGTCAGGTATCGAGGACGATGGAGAGGAGGAAGAAGAGCGCATAGACCCCGCGACTGCCCTCATCAGAGTCGACGAAAATCCGCAGAACGCAGTCGTGCTGCACGAGAACAAAAAGTACTATCCGTCAGCAGCTGAGGTCTACGGCGAAGATGTAGAGGCAATGGTACAGGAAGAGGATGCGCAACCCCTCTCACAGCCCATCATTGAGCCGGTCAAGGTGCGCAGGTTTGCCATCGAAGAGAAGGACCTACCTGTCACGCGCTTCGATCGCGACTATATGATGAGCTTGATGGGGTTCCCTGAAATGGTCAGGAATGTCATTGTGGCGGGACATCTGCATTCGGGCAAGACTGGTTTCATGGACATGCTCGTTGAGGAGACGCACAAGGTGGTGAGTAGGGCGTAGAGGCTGCACGTTAAAATCATTGGCTCATGTTTCCTCTCGCGTCTTGATGGCCAGGAAATCGACATCGACCGCAACACCCGCTACACCGACTCGCACCTCCTCGAGCGCAGTCGTGGCATCAGCATCAAGTCAGCTCCACTCTCGCTCGTCCTTCCCACTACTCGCGGCAAGTCATATCTTTGCAATCTCATCGATACCCCTGGTCACGTCAACTTCCAGGATGAGGTGGCGGCAGCCAGCCGCATGGCAGATGGCGTCGTACTCGTGGTAGACGTCGTCGAAGGCATCATGTCTGGCGCTGAAGCAGTGATTCAGCATGCCATCCGCGAAGGCCTCTCCATCGTCCTCGTCCTCAACAAGATCGACCGCCTCATCCTAGAACTGCGCCTGCCCCCCGCCGAGGCCTACTTCAAGATTCGCCACGCAATTGACGAGGTCAACCACGTCATTGCTACGCACGACACCGATTCTGAGCGCAAACTGGGTCCTGAGCGAGGCAATGTCATCTTCGCCTCGACGCAGGGAGGCTGGTCTTTTACGCTGCGTTCCTTCGCCCGCCTCTATTCGGACACCTACGGTGGCATTGACGTAGACGAGTTTGCCAAGCGATTATGGGGCAACATCTACTACAACGAGGAGTCGAGAAACTTCTCGAGAAAGGCAGCCGATCCGCAGAGCAAGCGCAGCTTTGTCACCTTCATCCTTGAGCCGCTCTACAAGCTCTATACTCAGGTGCTCTCGAGCGATACCGACTCGCTCAAGCGTACGCTTGCCAAGCTGGGCATCAACCTCAAGCCTGCCGTCTTCAAGATTGATGTGCGTCCGTTGCTCAAGATCGTCCTCAACCACTTCTTTGGGCCTAGCACGGGGATTATGGACGCCATTGCCCAGCACGTGCCGTCGGCCAAGGATGCAGCGGCTCGCAAAGTCGCGCAGACCTGGACCGGTCCATTGAAGGAGGGGCTTGCTGAGAGCATGATCAAATGCAGCGCCGATGGGCCTTTGGTCATGCACGTCGCCAAGCTGTATCAGACTCTCGATGCGCAGGAGTTCAGAGCCTACGCTCGTGTCATGAGCGGGACAGTGCACGTTGGAGACCGGGTCAAAGTGTTGGGCGAAGGCTTCTCTCAGGAGGACGACGAGGACATGGTCATGGCCACGGTCGAGGGAGTTTGGGTCAGCGAGACTCGCTACTACGTCCCCGCCGAGGGTATTCCAGCAGGCTCCTTTGCCCTGCTCGGCGGCATCGATGCCTCGATCACCAAGACGGCTACCGTCGTGTCACCTTCCATCCCTGATGACCAGCTCTATACCTTCCGCCCATTGAACCACATCACCCAATCAGTCCTCAAGGTCGCAGTCGAGCCGTTGAATCCATCTGAGCTGCCGAAGATGCTCGAGGGGCTCCGCAAGATCAACAAATCCTACCCCTTGGCAGTGACCAAGGTCGAGGAGAGTGGGGAGCACATCATTCTGGGAACGGGAGAGCTCTACCTGGATTGCGTCTTGCATGATCTCCGCCATCTCTTTAGCGAGATCGAGATCAAGGTGTCGGACCCAACGGTCCGATTTGCAGAGACGGTGGTGGAGACTAGTGCCGTCAAGTGCTATGCGCAGACGCCCAACAAGCGAAACAAGATCACCATCATCGCCGAGCCGCTGGAGAAGGGCATTGCAGAGGATATCGAGTCCGGCCGGCTCAACACGCGCCTACCTCCACGCGAGCTTGGGAAGGCTTTCGTGGAGCGCTACGATTGGGACGTTCTGGCTTCGCGTTCCATCTGGGCGTTCGGACCAGACGAGGGGGGACCTAACATCCTCGTCGATGATACATTGCCCTCGGAGGTGGACAAGCAAACACTGTATGCTGTCCGCGAGGCAATTAAGCAGGGCTTCCAGTGGGGAACACGCGAGGGGCCTCTTTGCGACGAGCCGGTGCGAAACGTCAAGGTCCGCATCCTCGATGCTGAGCTGGATCCTGAGCCTATGTACCGCAATGCGGGGCAGATCATTCCAACTGCACGACGATGCCTTTACGCGTCCTTCCTTCTGGCCACGCCGCGACTCATGGAGCCCATCTACGCGGTAGAGGTACAGGCACCGGCAGACTGTGTCTCTGCAGTATACACGGTGCTCGCACGGCGAAGAGGCCACGTAGTACAAGACGTGCCCAAAGCGGGTACCCCCCTCTTTACGGTCAGGGCCTTCGTCCCCGTCATCGACGCCAATGGTTTCGAGACTGATCTTCGAACCGTCACGCAAGGCCAGGCATTCTGCCTCCAGTCCTTCTCACATTGGAGCGTGGTACCGGGCGATCCTACGGACACGACCATCAAGTTGAGGCCGCTGGAGCCCGCCCCACCATTGGGACTGGCGAGGGACTTTGTGCTCAAGACGAGGAGAAGGAAAGGGCTGAGTGATCAGATTGCTGCTTCGAGTTATCTGGATCAGGAGATGGTGGTTGCGCTTGCTGCGAGTGGATTCGAGCTGAGCTAGAATAGTGGAGGTGCGCTGCGGAGCATTCCTTGTACTGTATTCATTAAAAAGCATCATCATTGCCTGTCTTTGCGACGTCGACTTGTTGGTGAGGCTGCTCGTGTGACCAGGGGAGAGAGAGGTCTGCGAGCGGGCCGCTCCGCCTGTCAAAGCCGGAGCTGGGTCTTGTCTTGGCTTGGCTCTCAGATGAGATCCAAAGGCGGGCGGGCGCCAGTCCCGCTTTGAAGGGCCGCCGCTTGCCGCCGTCTCAGAGGGCAGACCAAAGCGGGCGGGCCCTCTTTGCCTGGTCCGCCCGTCGTGACCTCGACGTCGAAGCACTTTGTTTCTATTCCATCCCCGTCTCTAACGAATCTCAATCTTACCACCGTCAAGTCCCTCTGCCTTGCATCACTCCTCTGGCTGACAGAGAGGGAGGCAAGACTCATCGCATAGCAGCGTATCACAGCCTCAATACACGATCGCAGAGGCACTCCGAGTCAAGCCTCACACCCTCAGCATGGAATCGGGCGTTCCGGCCACAATGGCAGCATCGGCGTCCACCGCGACAAGCTTGCCTCTATCGGCGCCTGCTACTGCTTCCTCTTCATCTTCTACATCATCCACACAGCCCCTCACGCTCACCTCACAGGCCGGGTCAGACGATCAGCCCGCCGAGCGTGCCCAGCAACCGCTCTCGGCGCCGAGTACGGGAGGATCAACAGCTGCGACGGGGTCGTCTACCAGGGACGCGAGCTTGGGGCGAGAAGGAGCAGAGGGAACTGGAGAGCTGGGACAAGCAGGGCTACCAGCGGCGGATGCAACCACACCGCCTCCGGACGAGTATCCTAGCTTCTCTGGCGGCTTCGTACCTCCTCCTGAGGGCGAGCGACAACCTCTAACGAACTTCGCATTGCCGGAGGGCAGGTCAAGAGCCGTAGCGCAGCAGAGTGAGACAGCAGCAGTATCTTCCACATCAACGCCACTGCAAGTGAGTTCCGGTATCAGTGCGGGTCCGCGGACACCAGCTCATCGTCCCACTCCGCTCTCGCAGACCTCACAGGCCGCTCAGTCGCAAGTCGACCCAGTGACATCTCAGCTTTCTTCAGCTTCAATGTCAGACGCCCCAGAATCATCATCGACCGCAGCTGAGGCATCAGGCAGTAGCTCCCCACCAAGGGCTCCCGCACCGCCTCCCTCGCAGCCGCAAAGAAGGCGCTCCTCTTCAACGGAGCGCTCAGCGCGCAATCGCGTTTCCTCTGGCTCTTCATCCTCTTCCTCCGCTGCCGCTGGACCGGCGATCGCCACCGTCGCTTCTCTTGCAACCGCTGATGCAGGCCCGTCCGGCTCCTTCACACCTCTGGGCCAAAGCCAAATGGGCAGCAGCAGCGCCGCGAGCATGACGAGCAGCTGGGATGCTAGCCGCCTATCTGTACGCAAGTCCAAAACAGCAGAAGCATGGGACAGTGCATCACGACCAGCTAGTCTCGCCCTCATACCTGTCAAGGTCCGCGACTTTGCCTTCCCGGAGACAGACCCGCGTCACGTAGGCGCGAGGGATGTGAGCCAGCCTGGAGGTGGGCAGGACGGGCGATACCATCTGCAGGAGGAAAGTGGCGAGGTGGAAGAGGAGTATGAGGATGATGAAGCTGATGTGGGGGTTGGGCTAGGCAGATGGCGCCGTCCCGCTGCGGGCGGGGCCAGCGGGGATGACTGGGGTCCATCAGCCGGCTACGACGAGGATGATGACGATGTCGAATTTGAGGGAGATCAGGGGCAGAGAGGGGCTTCTCTCGAGCAAGAACGACAAGGCAGCGGCGGCTTTGTGGCCAGCTCGAGCACAGCATCAGGGGGCGTGCCCATGTCCGTGGACAGCCTGACCCCGGGGACGTATCGAGTTCTCTACGACTTTGAGGCCGAGGAAGAGCATGAGCTTTCCTGCGCTGTAGGAGACCAAGTCGAGGTCGTGGGGTCCATTGAGGGTGGCTGGGCGGTGGGCAGAAAGAGAGAAGAGAGCATCAGCGGAACCGGAAGGGAAGGGCTGGTCCCCGAGGGATATCTTGAGTGGGTGGGCACGAGCGGCTGATCATCGGTTGGGCAGGCATGGCATGTGCCATCATCGACGCGATTTCGATTGGCGAAGGGGCCAAGACGAAGGCTCAAGTTGAGGCTGTTTTGATGTCTTTGGCCAAGGCTTGCAATCTAGCAGTGTACCCGGCGTACCTCTCCTGCTCTCATTGAGAAAGCGTTGCCTTGGCCGCCGCATTGGAGCGAGAAGAGCAGTCCGTGAGCACGACGAGGTCGACGCGTGCCTCGCTCTCATTGTCCTGAGCCCAAGCGCTTGTGTAGCCTTGGCAACGTCGTCGTACATAGCTGCCGCTTCTGCCGACCTCCTTGCCGCTTCTCATGCTCGAGCTCGAACGGTGAGATAGACCTTCCAAACGAGGAGCCCCGGTCGCTCCTCTCTCCTTACTCGTCCTCGACCTTCATCCAATTCCTCCATCAGTTCAATCTTTGTTCCTGTCGATGAGTGGAGACTCTCCGAATGGTGCGTTCAGCGGCAGCCGCTCGCAGCATTCAAGGGCACACATGAGCGATGAACGCCGAATGACGGCTACGCTGCTGCCGCTGCCGCCTGATGCCGCTTCCCTTTCGGCCTCTTCTTTGACTTCAATCGCGCCGGCGGGTTTTGGAGAGCGGGCGAGCGACGCTGCGCCTGAGCCCATCTTTGTCTTGGATATCTGCGCAGCATCGCCAAAGGCATTCGCGCATTTTCGTCATTGAGCCTGCAACCTTCCACGAAGAGGTGCTAGGTCAGCCTTTGCTCGTAGTCTGCTGCCAGAGCGTCACAGATGCAATGCTTTCGCCCTTCACTGAAGCGCGCAACTCGGGTGGGCGGATCGTGGAGGCCCCATGGAGGCCCCACAAGAGTTGGAGCGGCCCGAGCGCCGAGGTAGAGCGAGCGCCGAGAGACCCAGGAACGTCGTCAGGGCATGGTCGCTTGCGGGGAGACTTTTTTGCTCCTCTGACGCAGGGTACGGGCTGGCTCCTGACCAAGTGGCCGGTGGGCGCTTCGCGCGATGAAGCAAGGTCTCACCAAGACATTGAGACGAAAGGTATATAGAAGTCCAGTGGGGACGTTGTCCCCTCATCTCCTGATCCATTCCACCAATCTCCTCCTGTTTCTCGGTACTCAAGATGAGGTCGCACTCCCTGTTGGGCTCAGCGGCTTGCCTGCTTGGAGCAGCTACTACGGCGCTCGCGGCTCCCGCCACTCAAGCACTCAGCCTGCGACAGAATGATAATGACAACGATGGCATCCGACCTAGCTTCAATGTCAAGTCGTGCCCTGGATACAAGGTCGCCGGTGATGTCCAGAACGCCACGTCCGGCTTCACGGTCCCGCTCGCACTCGCCGGAGACGCTTGCAATGCCTTCGGCGTCGACATCAAGAACCTCACACTCGCGGTCGTCTACGAGAAGCCAGAGCAGCTCCACGTCCACATCTACGACACGGCCAAGCAGCAATTCCAGCTCCCAAGCGGCCTTCTCTACGACTACCCCACCGACGACCCTGCTCAGGATGGCCTGTCAAACGCCGAGGCGAGCCACTTTGAGTTCCATCACACCGGCGCCAATGATAGCGAGCCTTGGGCCTTTTGGGTGACTCGCAAGTCAAACAATGACGTGAGTGCTGCGAAGAAGAAGGCAGATCGTCATTGGATCAATCGAAGCTCACCACCACCCCTCATTCGACCGCGCAGATCATCTTCGACACGCGTGCGGCCAGGATTCCCACGTACGACCAGCCGCTCAATGGCACCGAGGACAAGCATAACTCGACGGCTATGCCTGCCCACCCGCTCGTCTTCGAGAACCAATACCTCCAGCTGTCCAGTGCACTGCCTGCTGACGCCAATATCTACGGTTTGGGCGAGTACATCTCTGGAGGATTCCGCCGCAACCCCAACAACACCGTTCAGCCCTTCTTTACCCTGGATGCTGGAGACCCGACCGATTCTAACATGTACGGATACCATCCGGTCTACCTCGAGGTGCGACCGCAAGAGGACAAGAAGGTGGAGTCACACATGGTCTACTTCCAGAGTACCTCAGGCCTCGACGTGATCCTCCGACCCAAAGTCATCCAGTACCGCGCCATCGGTGGTACCCTCGACTTCCGCTTCTTCTCCGGCAGTGAGAGCAGTGGCAGCGACGCCGGCAACTCCACCGAGGCCTCAGGTGACGAGGACGCCGAGATGCAGGCGGACCGACGTATGGTCTTGGACGCGCGCCAGGACAACTCCACCGAGGAGTCCTCGAGCTCCTTGACCAGCTCACCCATGGTCGCCAGCTCCCAGTACGTCTCCTTCATTGGTAAGCCTCTCCTGGCTCCTCTCTGGTCCTACGGATTCCACCTCTGCCGTTGGGGGTACCGCACCGCCAACCAGACTCTCGGCGTGGCCAAGAAGATGAGGGAGCACAACATCCCCCTCGAGACGATTTGGAACGACATCGACGTTCTGGACTCCTTCCGTGACCTCACCATCGCACCTGACCGCTTCTCGCAGAAGGACGTTGACAGGCTCCTGAACTACCTGGACGAGAACAACCAGCACTACATCCCGATCACCGACGCCGCTATCCCTGCCGCGCCCACCAACGAGTCCGACTCGTACCCTCTTGGCACCGCTGGTATCGACCAGGACGTCTTCATCAAGAACGCCAATGGCTCGACGTACATCGGTCAGGTCTGGCCCGGCTATACCTACTTCCCTTCGTGGTTCTCGAACAACACCCAGGACTGGTGGAGCGAGGGCATTGCCAACTTCTCTAAGCTGGTCAACTTCAGCGGTATCTGGCTGGACATGAACGAGCCCTCGAGCTTCTGCGTGGGCTCGTGCGGTACCGGCCAGAACCTGTCTACCTGGTTCGGCCACGAGCCCGTGACGCCCGTCGTTGGCTGGCCCGAAGGATACGACAACTACACATACGGCGACTCGGGAAACATCACCGTCAAGGGCAAGAGCACCTACAGCTCGGATCTGCTGATGCAGCGACGAGCCGACGGCGATGGCCAGGACAGTGGCAAGTCGGCAAAGGTCAACACCAGCGACTACCATTATTCAGTCCCCAAGTGGAATTACCAGAACGACACGCAGCGCTACCTGAGTGTGCCTCCCTACGCGATCCACAATGGCAAGGATGGCATCTACAATTATGACAACAATGTCGACCTTCTCAACAGCAAGACAGTCGCTATGGAGGCTATTGACGGCGATCATGCCTTCTACGACGTCCACAATCTGCACGGCGTCCTCTTCGAGAAGGCAACTTACAACGCTCTGAAGACTCTGCGCCCCAACGAGCGCCCGTTCCTCATCTCCAGATCGACGTACCCCGGCGCAGGGAAGTTCAGCCACCACTGGTTGGGTGACAACTTCAGCTTGTGGGCCTCGATGAGTTCTGCTATGCAAGGACTGCTTCAGTTCCAGCTGTTCGGCATCCCATTGATCGGCCCTGACACCTGCGGCTTCGCACGTAATAGCGGTGAGGAGCTGTGCAATAGGTGGCAGATGATGTCTGCGATGCTCGCGCCCTTCTACCGCAACCACAACATCGAGGAGAGCATTGCCCAGGAGCCTTACGAGTGGGACTCCGTAGCCAACGCCACGCGCATTGCCAACTACAAGCGCCTGCAGATCCTACCTTACATGTACTCCACGATGGCTCGCGCCTCGCAGCAGGGTGTACCGGCCATTCGCGCCCTCTGGCAAGAGTTCACCGAGACCTTTGTCGACACGGGCGACACCTTCGTGCAGGCGCTCTTTGGTCCCTCGCTCCTTGTCACTCCCGTTCTGGAGCCCAACGTTCGGAGCGTCAAGGGCTACTTCCCGGCTGCTGGTGGCAAGTGGCGCAGTATCTTCACCTACGAGGCTCTGGACGTTCCCGAGAACAAGAACGTCTCGATCCCCGCGCCTATCTCGACGATCAATGCCCACATGCGCCCTGGTGCCGTCATGCTGACGTACGCTGAGCCCAAGTACACCACCACGGAGACCGCTGCTGGTCCCTACGGACTCTTGGTCAACCTCAACGACGAGGGCAAGGCAAACGGCGACGCCTACGTTGACGACGGTGTTACTCCTGCTCCCCTTCCCTCGCGCGAGCTCCTCTTCACTGCCAACAACGGCTCGCTGAGCGGCTCAACTCCTTCCGGCAACTACACGATCCCGCAGAAGCTCTCGAGCGTCCTCGTCCTCGGCGTCGAGAAGAAGCCGCAAAACGTGTCATTTGGCGACGCGCAGGCGGAGTTCAAGTTCGACGACAGCAAGCAGATGCTCAATGTCACGGGCTTGCAGGGCGACCTCAATGGCGACTGGAAGTTGACGTGGATGTAGAGAGACGCTCGATAGGCTTGATCCGGACTCAGATCCGGAAGAGGAGGGCGCGAATGTGATCGATAGATAGATGCGCGCCGGCGAAGATGCCGATGCGAGGCGTACCTGCCTCTTAATGAAATTACACCACGTGGTTTATGTCCCTCTGTCCGTGTGCCTGCCTGCGAGCGGGGTCCCGCATTCCTCGCGAGCTTTGTTTGCTTTTTCGACTCCGAGAACAACACAGCGAGACCAGAACAGATTGCTTCCTTCCCTACCTACACTTCAATCTCCTTTGCTATCGCCTCTGCGTCTCTTATTCTAACTCCAGACTGTCTGCCTCTCACTCACGTCGATTTGGTTAGTTGCACTCATTCATCGACACCGGCAGCCACGATCAATCGCGCTCGGACCCTCTCGCTACTTTCAGCGGCTGTCAGCACCCTCATCTTGGCTTTCCATCGACGTCAGCAGACTTAAGCCCATCTTTCCTTCCTCCACTCGCTGCCGACATATTTCTCAACACTTCTTCTACGGTGGCGTCTTCATCCTCTTCAACATCATTGGCGGCTGAGGCGCGTCTCGACAGCTTACAACACCACCTCCAGCCTTCGATGTCCAGTCCAAGCGCAGCCAGCGGAAGCGGTACGAGCAATGGCGATGGCGGTGCCAATGGCAAAATCGAACAGTATGGCCCCGCTGGGCCCTTTGGAGCCGTCTTTCAGATCATCCCTGGAGTGCAGAACTACGACTGGGGTATCGAGGGCAAAAAGGGAAGTCTCGTTGCGGTCTACGGTGAAGCAACGGAGCAGCTTGGCATGAAGATCGAGGATGACAAGCCGTATGCAGAGGTGAGAGCCCAGTAGGAGGCTTCTGAACTTTCTGTTCTCTACTGACTTTGATCTTGTCCTGCGCATACAGCTCTGGATGGGTACTCACCCCACGCTCCCTTCCACCATCGTCCCTCCTCCAAACTGCCCAAGACCGCCTCCATCCGGCACCTTCATCAGCCTTTCGTCCTATCTCAATCGCCATTCATCCCTCCTCGGCGACAAGGTCGTCAAAAAGTACGGCGACGGTCTCACTCGCAATGGTGGCGTGGACGGGCCTGACGGCAAAAAGAAGGATCAAGGCGCCCTTCCATTCCTCTTCAAGATCCTCTCGGCAGGCAAAGCGCTCAGCATCCAAGCCCATCCGGACAAGGATCTCGCGAAGCGCCTCCACGCCGAAAAGCCCAAGTCGTACAAGGACGATAATCACAAGCCCGAAATGGCAATCGCCCTCACTCCCTTCCGCGGTTTCTGCGGCTTCAGGCCTCTGGGCGAGATCGTCCATTTCCTCAGCGTCGTCCCCGAGTTTCACGCCCTCGTCGACCCGTCTGACGCCTTTCTCTCTGAGGTCGAGTACGCTTCCAAACCTACCAGTGGTACCACAGAGCAAGAGACGAAACAATGGCTGCGAAAAATCTTCGAGCCGCTCATGAAAGCAAAAATGACCGACGTCAAGAAACGTACGATGGGAATTGCACAACGCTACGCGTCCGCTCTCGCCTCAGGGTCAGCAAAGGACCTCGAAGTAGACGAGTCTCTCGCCAAGCTCGTCTGCACCCTCAATGAGCAGTTTCCGGGCGATGTTGGTGTCTTCTGCTCCTTCGTCCTCAACGTCGTGCGCATGCAGCCGGGTCAAGCCATGTTCCTCAAAGCGAACGAGCCGCACGCCTACATCGAGGGGAACATCGTCGAATGCATGGCCGCTAGTGACAATGTTGTGCGTGCAGGCCTCACGCCCAAGGAGAGGGATGTGGATGTGCTCGTGGACATGTTGACCTACTCCAGCGGAGGTCCGGACAAGCAGCTTATGAAGCCTAGGCCATGGTTGCCCGCCAAGGGAAGCAAGACGAGAGAAGCGTATGGTGTGGCGGCCGAAGGCAAGGAGGACGACGACGAGGCTATTGCGGCGGTTGAGCTACCCCTGGATGTGGCGAGCCCGTCAGCTGCTAAGCGCGACGAGCCTCTGGCATCGCTACCTTCGCTGCTCTACGACCCGCCCATTGACGAATTCTCCGTTGCGGTCACAAGGCTTCGTCCTGGTCAAGCTGAGAAGCAACGCGCCGTACAGGGTCCCTCGCTCTTGATCCTCACGGCTGGGAAGGGCAAGCTGAGGACGGTTTCTGCAGAGGGTGAGGATCAGCGTGAGTTCGACATGGACAAGCCGGGCAAGGTCTTCTTCGTTGGCGCAGGGCAGGAGGTGGAGATCTCGGCGGACGAGAGCGGCGACGAAGGTGCAGCAGCTGGCAGCTTGAGCGTGTTCCGTGCTTTCGTCGAGGTGGCAGAGTAGGCCCAACATTTCTCACTCGCAAACGATGTAACCTCAATCAGTCAAAGCAAGTGTCCATTCCAAGAGAAGGTCATGTGTTTTTGTATCTGCGCTCGCATCATCCCGTACATGCATGCCGATGTTGCTGGCTGAATGAATGATGAAAAGCCAGAGGGAGAGAGCGTCTGCTATATACGATAGACTGGTGTGGTGGTGGGAGAGACTGCATCGACGAGACGCTTCCTCTTCGCTGTGTACTGAGAGAACAGGACCGTGAGCCAGGGCCGCAAGAGCGAAGAGAGCGTGCGTTTGTAAGGAGCAGGGGGTCGTGTGTGGATGGAAAAAGCGTACTACTACAAAAAGGATGGGGAAGCGTGAGAAGGCTGGCGCGTTGCTGGTCATTGGCCTGACCCCTAGTCGAGCCTGCGCTTGCCCATCAACATCTCGTCGGATGAAACGCTCTCCTCAAGGCTCCTCCTCCTCCCTGAGTAGCCAGCACCCTGAGTTGACGGGTTGGTCCACGACTCTACGGGCCATTGTCCACAAGTGTCCGCACCAGACTGAGCCTCGAGGAACTGCTTGTTCGTTTGATTGGCCGACGGCTTGGGGATGACGCCGCTGTTGATGAGCGTGACGGCAGAGTACATGTCCTGCAGGTTGTCGGGCAGAGCGAGGACTTGAGTCTTCGAGTGCGTCGTCTTGAAAGACCAGAAGACGGAGCCACCCGACCAGGCGTAGCCTGCAGCCTGGAGGTTCGTGTAAGTGCGAGTCCAGTCATCGTCGTAGACACCGTTGATCGAGGACCACTCGGTGATGATCATGGGGACCGGGTAGCCTACACCGCCCTGGACGATCTGGCAAACGTTGTTCTGCATGTACGACCTCGAGGTGTTCTGGGGCGTGAACCAGCCCGGGTAAGGGTGGTCCTCGTAGGCCAAGTAGTTGGGGTCCTTGCCCGTAGCAAAGTCGGCCCAGTACTGCGCGGGCGTACCGCTGCCAGAGTAGAAGCCGTGGTGGAAGATGGCAGGGATACCGGCCTTCTTGCAGGCCTGGTAGGCGTTTTCGTAGAAGTCGCGAGTGATCTGCGCGTTGCTGTTCTTCTGGCTCTGAGAGAAGGAGCCGTCCCAAGGGCGAGGCTCGTTGACAATGCCGATGGAGTTGACGACGGAGCTATAGTTGCTGCCCTGAATGAAGGAGATGGCGGCGTTGATTGCCTGCATCGAAATCTGCTGGTTGGTGTCGCTGAACCAGCCAATCTTCTGCGACGATGACGAGGTGTTGTGACCAGAAGACTGGTCGCCGTTCTGCGAGCCGGGCATGCCGTGCATGTCAATGGAGGCGTACATCTTGCGGTCATGGAGCCAGCCGAACATCTTCTGGAGCTGCTCAGTCTGGCCAGACTGAGCGAGGTAGGGCTCACCCTCGGCGGCGGGAACAAAGGCCCAGTAGCCTACGGGGATACGGATCGTGTTGAAGCCGGCGCTCTGCATGAGGTCGAGGTCAGCCTCGGTGACCCAAGTGTCCCAGTGGTCCTTGAGAGCAGCGAGAGCCTTGTCCCTTCCCAGGTTCTCGATGAAGGTCCATTCATCCCAGGCATCTGCGCCTGCGGTGTTGACCATCCAGTCCTCGTTCATCCATCGCTCGAGCAGCAGCCAGCTGCCGAGCGAGGCGCCGTACATCTTGGTGTCGGTGTCAGTGAGATTCCACTTCGGCAGCGGTGTGATCGTCTTGTCGGAAGATGACGAACCGCCCGAAGACGAGCCCGAACCCGAGTTCTTGCCGCTGCCGCTCGAGCTACCGCTGCTTGAACCGCTGTCGTTGGCCGACGAAGATGATGAGGAGTCGCTGTTCGACTTGGAGCCAAGTCCAGCACCGAGCCCGGCACCGAGAGCAATGGCGAGGAGAACAACGGCGGCGATGATACCGGTGAGGAGCTTGTGCCTAGAGAACCAGTTGCCCTTTGCTGCGCCCGCACCAGCACCCTGCGGCATGAAAGCGAGTCAGCATGAGAGAAGAGACAAGAGCAGCGGCCTCGAGCACACTCACACCAGCGCCAGCGCCCGCCTCCTTGTCCGAGAAGTGGTAGTACTGTCCGTCCTGGTCGTTGAGAGCCTGCTGAGATCCAGGCTGGTCGTAGCTGCCGTAGTGGCCCGAGGCGGGAGTGCCCGGTGTTTGCGGATTGTCGTAGCCAGGCATTTTGGCGAATACGACGAGGAGGGGAGAGGAGAGGGAGGACCCAAGGGAAGATGAGGAGGTTAAGAAAGAGGAAAAAGGTGGGAAAAAGGGGGTAAGATGAGATGAGAGTGGTGGCGAAATGAGATGCGAGGCGAGAGTGAGTGATGCGTGTGTGCTTGTGGTGGTCGGCGGTCCTAGGTTAGTTGGGTCCCGCTCTCGCCGCTTGCTCGCAGCTCGCTGT
This sequence comes from Jaminaea rosea, assembly GCF_003144245.1. NCBI lineage: Eukaryota > Fungi > Basidiomycota > Exobasidiomycetes > Microstromatales > Jaminaea > Jaminaea rosea. Next base: position 1,437,617 of record NW_020289975.1, on the reverse strand, counting down.
GGTGATGATGGCAGCTCGTCGCCGTCGGCCTCCTGCTCCTACCTGCTGCCCCTGCTCCTGCAAAGCCAGCCAGGCTTCTTGAGAAATGTTACGGGCGCGGCGGCTGCCTCCCGCTTGATGCCGGGGCATACACGAGGCACAATCAAACCCTCGGGCACTTGAGCAGACGGGCTAGCGGGGTGGCTGGTTGCAAGCTGCGAACCGAGGGAGAGCGGTGGAAATCGTCTCTCGTCCCTCAGAGCCCGCGAGCCTGCAAGCCCGCGCGCCAAGCACGGAGTCTGTTGTTGTTGTAAGTGGCCGCGAGCTCCTCTGCCTGCCTGCGCCCCGAGTCACTCCCGACCGGCCCCCTCTCTGTTCATTCCGTCGTTTCTGTCAATGTCTAGCGCTCAGGGTCAGGTTCGCACTCGACGGAGGTCCGCGGCAGAAAGCAGTTAGGCGCGCGAATATTCAACGACGACCACGCAGCTCGACGTACGACGCTCCTAGCTGGGCTGCCTGCGCTGCTGCACGCATGACAATGAGCGATGCATCGCGTTGTTGGCCCAGCCTTGGCGAACGAACAAGCAACCGCTAGCCTCGTATGCATGTGTCACATCTCTCAGGCCCGGCGGGCGAGGCGGCGAGGCGGGAAGGAAGTCATGCTCATCTCGCACAAAGCTTGCGGCTCAACATGGAAAAGCACGATGCATCTTCTGTGACTTCGTCGTCGTGGTCGCGGGTCATTTGCGGGTCGTCGTCGGTGTGGCTGCGCTAACTTGCTTCGGTGGCTTCCCGTGGCACGTCGATTGCGAGCCGCGGAGATTGAGTGAATGATCGAGGATCAAGCGGGAGAAGGTGGCTCGTGAGCCTCGTGGAAGCAGAGGCAGATCGATCGGGCAGTTATGAGCCGCGAGAGCCGCGGGCACCGTCTTTGAGGATCATGATCAGGCCTACGGCCCGACGCTCCACGGGCCAAGAGCTACAGATCTGCGATTCCATTTTTGGAGCTTCACGATAGTACCTGCGTGAGATGAGATTTCCGCGTCGTGACATCCAGCAGTCTTACCCCGTCCCGTGACGCGACAATCAATCATCATCCCCCCAATCATCACTGACGGGTGCACGTTTCCTCGCAGCCGTCTGCTCCAGCTCATCCTCTGGGTCACCATTGTTACCACCCGCCTCGCTCGCGCCCACCTTCGCCCGCGCAAAGACTCCACTCATGAGCTGTTCCTCCCTCTCCTTCTCATCCAATATCCTCTGCGTTGGCTGTTTAGGCAGCGTGGACTTGCCTGTAGGCTCAGGCGGGGGAGCGGCAGAGAGCGGCTTCATCCCTGCCGGGCAGAGGTCAATCACTGGCCTTGACGCGGGTGGCTCACGGCCTTCTGCCCACTCTGCCGCAGAGAGCAGCGGCTGCTCGACGTCAACGGTGGGAGGAAAGACGTCGTCCTGGAAGAACTCTTTTCGCTTCCTCTCTACACGCCAGCCAACGCGTTGAACTTCATTGTTCTTGCTCAGCCTGTAGCTGACGGCTACCTCTACCTCGCGCACATCAGCGTAGCGCTTCGGGAGGAAGGAAACGCCGATTTGCGGATGCGAGTGCTGAAAGGCGCCAGACAGAAGCTTGAAGACTGGCCCGCCTTGACTTTGAGTAGCGCTAGAGGAGGGCGGCATGACGTGCAGTACGGAGATTGACCTCTCCCCCTTTGACCAGAGGTAGAGAAGAGCAGCGTCTGGGTCATAGTGAGGGAAGAGAATGGCAGGGCTAGTGTCCAGTCCCAACTTGCTTGACTCCTGCAGCTGGAAGTCGTCGCTGAGGCTAAAGAGCTTGACCTGCCGCATGGAGCCGAAAGTGTGCCCTACCGTGGCTACGTGGCTCTCGTCGACCCAGGCAATCTTAAATGGCCTGGGAGAGTCGTGCGCCGCAACTTCGGCGACGGCTGCGGTGTGGGGATTCCAGATGACGAGCTTGCGGTCTGTAGATCGGGCGAAGGCGACGAGCGAGCCGTTGGGAGACCACTCAGCTTCGCCTGCCACGGAAGTGTCCCCTAGCTTTTGGATGATCGACGAGGACGAGAGGTCGATGATGCACAGCCCCTCACTGCCGGCCACGAGCAAGACGTCCGAGGCTGTAGGGTGAAAGGCGACATTACTGCCGCGCCCGAGCTCGTTCGGTAGGGCGACCGTAGCTTCTGCCGTTGTGACGACCCTTTGCTCGTACTCGCTGTCTGGGCCTGGCTCAGCAGGTAACCTCCAAACCTTCACTCCATCGTCAGCCATGGTGACCACTCTCCTTGAGTCGAACGGATCGCTCGTGAAATCGAATACCTTTCCGCCCGTCTCGATCCAGCTGATGTCTTTCGCCTCGGGCATCCTACCGGCGCGGGCCAGCTCGTGGAAGGCTAGGCGACCTCCCGGCCCAGCGAGGGGGTAGAGGAGGTGCGAAGGTGTCGAGAGGAAGGAGCGAGCAGCGGGCGAGATGGAGGCGTCGACTGCGGGGACCGAGGTGAAGGCTGAGAGCAGAGGAGTCGAGCCGGCTAGGGTGGCGCGAGACCAGGCTGTGGTGTGTGGGCGAGGTTTTTGAGCGGTAGCGTAGCGCTGGGGCGGAGGCGCTGAAGATGATCCATCCTTTCCAGAGATTTGCGCCGCAGTGTCCGCGTCCCTCGTCTTAGAAGTCGTTGCAAGAGAGGTGGCCTCCAACGTCGGCGTCAACGAAGTAGGCGCAAGAGGCGAAGCCGGCTCGCGGACCTGCACAGAAGGGTCTACTACGGCTGGAGGGGGCACGGAGCTCGCCTTGGTAGGCTCAAATGGCGAGCCCGAGGGCTGTCTTCCCATCTCCTGTAGCGGCGCTGGCTTGGCCTGCTGCGGAATATGAATCTCCTTAGGCTTGGCCCATTCGCCTCTCTTTGACGGGTCCATACTAACGCGGGTCATCTCACCATCTTTGCCCTGCAACCAGTCTGACGCTGTCAATGCGGGCGAGCCGTCGTACGTGTCAGGGAAGAGGTGAGAGTGGTAGTCGATGAGCTGTCGCTGGGGAATTTCAATTGAGATTGGGACCACCTCGCTGCCACTAGCGCTCGCGACATAGAGACGGTCGATCTCTGCTGACATGACATCGAGGCTGATCGGTTTGGTTGTTGAGAGAGCTGCAAAAGACGTTCGCGGGGGGAGAGGGAAAGCTCCTTGCGGGAACTTGCGGCTGTCGTCGAGCTCAATCCATCGCATTGTCACATCACCCTTTGCGCCCATGTAGACGAGGCGGCGATCCTGATCTACGGCGAGTGCTAGCGGGCTCGATGCAGTGTCCAACGTGATGGTCTGAAGAGGAGATGACAGAGAGTCGATGGCGAAGATGCGCAGCTCCCTCTGCCGTGAAGACGTGAGAGTCGATGCAAGAACGTAGCTGCCAACGTGAGCGACTCGCATGGGCTTTGGCAGACCAAAGGATGGCGGATTGGACGAAGCTACAGCTAATCCATCGCGAGCATTGAGTATCTTGACTGTGCCGTCAGCCAAAGCTGCGACAATCTTGGATCCATCGTTGCTCCACTGTACGTCCCAAACGAACTTGCCGCCAGCCTTTGAGCCCACGTCCACATGCAGGGAGGTCGCAGGTCCATTGCTATCCTTTTCAAGGTCCCAAAGATGGACCTGCGAGCTGAAAGCTGAGGCTGAGAGGACTAGATCTGAAGCGTGTGGATGCCATCGGACGAGACATTGCTGAGTATCTTGATGCTTGCGCTGTGCCACGATCTCATCGTCCTTGAGGATGATGATGGACCCATCCTCGCCACCTATTGCGATGCAGTCGTCCCTGAACGGTGAGACTGCGATGTCACATACATTGCAAGGTAGGGTGATGGTTCTGCTTTTACCAGCGAGTTTTCCTGTATGCTCCTCGCCTTGGTCGAGGACGATGAGAGTCGAAGGTGTGGAGGCCTTGACGTAGATACAGCGAGAGGATGCTGCGATGGTATCCCCACCCACTGCGTCACTCGTCGGGGCGATGGACACTTCTGAATAGCTTTGAGTAGGCTTGGCAGCTAGATTGCGCCATGGCGACAAAGCTGCGAAGCGTGAAGGAGGCATCTTTGGGAGGGAGGCAGGAAGGATGTGCGCAAGACGGGCCCGTCAAGCCAACGTCGGACAGTCGGTGGCCCGTCCGCATCCAACACTCGACTTGGAGACGACTCGCCGAGGCGAGGCGAGGCGAGGCGACGTCAAGCAGGACGCCCCGATTCTCACGTTCATTCGCTGCTCCTTCCCTTCTGGTCTCCTCGCTTCTTCCTCAATACCCATTCGATACCACGGCCAAAGCTGCCATTGCCTCAGACTCAGCGATGTCCCGCCCGGGCATAGAGTCATTTCGATATGCTTCATCACCTGGAACTCCTGGAGCTGGACAACGCAGATCATCACAACCAGGTGGACCGCCTCCTCCTCCTCCTTTAAGTGTCCCACCACAACTCATAGACAATGCAGGCGAAACCTTCCAGACGGTCGCCGACTTCATTCTGGGCCTACCACATCCTCGTCACTGGCCAGGCTTGCTAGCTACCTATTTCCTCCTAGACCCAATACGCGCCCTAGCCGCCAACGTGATTGCCCTCATCACCTCGCCACGAACACATCGCGTCATTCTCCGCCTCTCGATCCTTACAGGCCTCTTCTGGACTGCTGTGATTTTGGCTGTCGTTGCTTACATTGGCTTCTATCGCGCTTGGGTGCCGGAAGTGGGGCGCATCGAAGAGCTCTTCCTGCAATATGGCAATCAGGGCCAGGTACCCTATGCTGAGGTTGACCTCTCCAGGTGGAGAGGTCTGGGCAAGGCTATGGCTGTTGGAGAGGACTGGTTCGCCGAAGAGCAGGAGTACGAGGCGGCTGTTGAGCTACTGGTCCCTATCAGCACGTCGAATCTGGACCTTGGTGAGTGCGACGTCCGGGAGACAGGGATAACTTGCGTTGACCTGCGCCTTCACGCCGTTAGGGAACTTCATGGTGTCCATGGACCTTGTCACCGCGGACAACATTACAGTCTTCCGATCCTCGCGCCCAGCCATTCTTCGCCCAACGACGCCCACATCGCGTTTCCTGTCGCAATTTGCACAGCAATTGTCCAATCGCCCCTCCGTCGCTGGCACACAAATGCTGCCTATCCCATTCACCTCACCGTCCTTGGAGCTAATGACCATCACTCTCTTTGACCGTGTCGTCCTTCACCCTAGTCCGGGGAGTGTCCCCTTTTCCGACCCACAGGGTAGCCCGCTGCAGGCTGGAGGAAGGCCACGTCGCATTACGAAAGCGATTGTGCGAGTTGGGAGACACGACGCAGATCGATACTGGACCTACGGGGGCGGGCATGGAGTCGGCGGGGTAGTTCTGGCGCCTCACACCTCTCAAGGAGCAGGTGCACCAGAGGTGGGCGGCATGGTACTTGCGACGCAGAATGGCGGCGCCTTCAGGAGCCGTGGGGAACTACAGACAGTCAGCGCTGGCCTGCGCTTTGATGCCAAGCTCACTGGGCTGAGGTACATCCTCTATACACATCCGGTGCTCAGCTTCGTCGTCTTCACGTCGCTCTTCCTCGTCTTCGAGCTCGTGTCGGCACTCACACTTTGGACAATCGCTGCCGTCTACACGTCGACACTACCGGGTCTCGAGGTCGACTTGGGCGCAGACACTCAGTTTGTCCCCAGGCCAGGCGGAGGAGGAGGAGGAGGAGGAGGAGGCGGCGGCTCAAGGAGACTGCGCAGACCTAGCTATCCTCCGAGCACTACAACAGCTACAGGCGACGACAGTGTAGGCGACGAAGAAGACACGGAGACGGAGACAGAAGGGCGCAATGGAGACGATTCAGGCGATGCAAGAGCCCGAGCACGGTCCATGGCCTCACTCCTGGCCCGGGACGAAGCGGAGCAACGGGAGGCTCGCCTAGCCGCAGAAGAACAAGCTCGTCGCTCCGGGCGATTGATGACGGGCGACGATGCGGCAGGTGGGAGCCCGGACGATCTCTTGACACCCACGTACGGTCGACGTGTGCTGGGCAGGCTAGACGAGGAAACAGAAGAAGAGACGGATGGCGCGAGTACAGCTACGACCTTATCTCGCGAGGATGCTGCGGAGCAACGCAGAATGCGCCAGGCTACGGTTGCTACTGCCTCTCAGTCCACGGCGAGCAGTCAGGAGACGCTCTCGGGCTCAGAGGGGTCGAGACAAGCGGATGATGAGGGAGATGAGACGGCGGTCATCGGTACAGCGGGACGGCGCGAGGAGGCGGCAGGGGCTCAGCCAGAGGGCTTCAGGCGGCGCAAGGGGTACGAAGATGAAGGCGGTGACGACGGTGGTCGAGGCGGGTCAGCTCCTAGTCTGCTTGGTGGGTCTGCGACTGACCCATCCGTCGCTGGCTCGTCGTCGAGGAGGAGCTTCGGTGCTACGACGGAGGCTTCACGTAGGACCGAGACCACAGCTGCGACGCGGGGTCAGCATGGCGAGGAAGAGAGCGAGACGAGCCCTGAAGAGCAGTCATCGTCGTGATATCGCACGCACTTCACTTTCCAGGAATGATACCATTGAGAACACGGGGCGTGCGAGTGCGTGCGAGATTAGAAGCGGTGTCGGAGGGTCGCGTGACGTGCGGCAGCCACAATTGAGCAGATGACGTCGCTGTGCCTCTGCAGCCGACCGCGCCCGCCCAGTTCGGGGAGTTGGCTCGAGCTCAATTCAGTAGGGTCCAGGCCTGCCAAAGAAACAGCTGCACCTTTTGTCTCTCTTTACCATCACTTCTATCTTCACCAACACTACACTCCTGCCCTCTCGCAACCATCCGCAGAAATGGCCCACTGGCGCGACTCACTTCTCCTCAAGGTAGCCAATGTCCTGAGCTACATCCTCTTCCTCGGCTCGAACGGGTACGGGGCCCTTGGCCCTCAATCGGGCAAGTGGTCAGCGGGTGGAGCCCGCGAGACGTTTATAACCCCTGAGAGCTGGTTTTTCGGAGCGTGGGGCCTCGTTCACTTGCTCCTTCTCGGCTTCATCGTCTATCAATTTCACCCCTCCGGGTACCATCCTGCTGTGGAGGGGGTGGGCTGGCGCTTCTCCCTGCTGGCCGTCCTCAACGCCCTTTACGCTCAGTTGAGCTCAAACGGTAGCGGCAAGGACAAAGACGCTCGTATCTCTGCCATCTTGGCGTTCGTTGTCATGCTTGTGATCGCCGCTACGGTCAGCACTGTATTCCATCAGCTCAAGACGAGCCACAAGGCCAAGAATGGTGAGTTCATCTGCTTGGGCCCTGTAGGTCGCCATGCGACGGAGACTGACTCGACCGAATCCACGCTTCCACCGCACTCGCAGCTCTCGACACCGTCGTCGTGCACCTCCCCTTCAGCATCTGGCACGGCCTCTCGGTCGTCCTCGCTGTCGTTGCAGGCTTCGCCGCCTTTGGCCCTGACGCCCATTCGCACAAGCCTGGCGTCCTCAGCGACATTGCCGTCATCATCGGCCTTGTCTTCCTGGAGGGCACCGCTGCGGGTTACGCCCTGTACGGCGAGGGTGACGTTGCCAGCGGACTTGTCGTTGCTTTGGCGCTCCTTGCCATCTTCCAGCACCAGACTATCGGCACGGCTGACAGGATCATTCACTACGGTGCTCTGATCGCTTTCCTACTCTCGCTTCTCGCTGTTCTGAGGAGCGGTGTTGCTGCTATTCAGGGTCGACGCTCGGCCGCTGCCGAGGAGAGGGCTCCTCTTCTCGGCTGAGCGCGGGCGAGGATGTAACGCAGAAGGCTCAAATGTGTAGATCATCGAAGCATGGGAAGCATGAGGGAGCGAAGGAGGCGAGGAACACATCGGCAGTGTAGGTCGGAGAGACCATTAGCATTCGCACAATGAGTTGACTATTTGGAGCATGGCCAAGTGTGACCCGCGCGAGATTGTTGTCGGCGCAGTTGCTACGCAGCATAGTGACGCGGAGCCAGGCCTTTGCTTTGACCTGGAGGCTTCGATCAGCAACCTGCTGTCTTCTTAGAGCTGATGCTGCCCTGGCCTGACCGCAAAGGACGGCTTGGTCGGTCGTCGTGATATCGTGCGAGTCGGTAACTGCCCCTTTTGTGAGACGTCTCGTTGTCGACGCACGCCCCACTGCCTCGCTGCACGCAGGCGCAACAAGCCCGACTGCGCTGCGAGCCGCCTCGACTGGCTCGCGCCTTGATTGTCTCGAGACGCCGTGCCCTGATTCACTCTCCACCTCTCATTCAACACCGCCGCCCTCGATCGACAGGCCACACGATCAGGCTACGGCGCTCTTTCGCTCGTCTTCACACGCTCCTTCACCCTCGCTGCAACCATCTACTCAGCCAGATCGAGGCGCGTAGCAGCAGAGCATACAGCTTGTGATCTCGATTCTCGGGACGCAAGGATCAGGTTGCTCGATGCCGGCCGACATGGCGGGCAGGAGAGAGCAAGATGTTGGTGGTGGCCCGACGGCAGCAGGCCTTCACGCTAGTGCGGGCGCCACCAACTTGGCAGCTCTAGCCAATCGTAGACCATCACCCTCGTCGCCCGCTGCCTCATACTCTCATCTAGAGACGACGGACGAGAAAGACCCATCATCAATGTATGCAGCTCCCGCCGCCGGCGCCAACCAGCATCATGCTGCATCTTCACCTGGAGTTGACTACGCAACGCCTCCTCTCCCTCGTTCTCACTCTCGCACCGCATCTACTTCATCTGCGTCGCCCCGTCAGTCAAGGAGGAGCAGCGCTGCTCCACTGTCGTCACCTAGCCATTCTCGCAAAGCAAGTCTAGCAGGCCTAGCAGAGCATCCTTCTTCGTCTCGTACCACGCCATTAATCGACGAATCAAATACCTCGCCTTCCAGCGCTGGCTATATCTTTGATTCATCCTTTTTCAACTCGTGGGGAGCGGCCAATAATGCCAATATGCTCGGCGTATCGACACCGACAAGCTCGTCCATAGGCGGCAGTCGGCGAGGAAGTGCCATGCCTTATGTAGGTGGCTACCCACTCAGCAGCCGGCAGGCCTCTACAACGGGCTCGATCCCACTCTCGGGAGTCAGCGCAGCCGCTTTGGGGATGATGAGCATGGCAGGAGGCAACGGCACTAGCTCAGGGAGTAGCAGTCCGAGGAGTGCCGTCTTTCCACACCTTGGCGAAGGGATCTCCGGTGTGGCCGACGAAGGGATAGGAGGTGAAGTGGCAGGGGATGGGCAAATGCAAGCTGCGAGAGCACATCACAAGCCGCGCATGAGCAAGAAGGGTGGCCGTCGTAGCAGGTCAACATCAACACGCAGCGCCTCGTCGGCCCTATCGCCAGAGGTAGGAGGCCTGCCGCTCGTCCCGAAGAGGCGCAGCAGCGCTCGCAATGGCTCGTCACCGGAAGACGTCGTCGCCGAAGAGCTGCTCCCTGCACAGTTACCGCCATCGCCGCCCATCCCATCCGACCAGGCTCAGCCGGCTGACATGCGCCACTCTCAGAGCTCTGATCTGTCAGACTACGGTTCGCAGGCAGACGAGGACGAGGACGAGGGGACGCGCCGAATCAATACCGTCGATATGGGATCGAGCAGCACAGGAGACTACAGTAACGTCCTGCAGCTAGCTGGAGGTCCACCAAAGCTGCAAAGACCGCAAAGAGGTCCGCTGTCCCCAGAATCGGCAATCTCCCGCAGAGATCTGGCAGCATCTCCCTCGTCAGCCTCGGCGTCTGGCTCGACCTCTCACTCTCTCCATTCGAGCAACGCCTCTGGCGCGCCGGCGGCAATGACTCGCTCGCTCAGCCCTCGCAAGCCGCGAGTCGAGCCTGGAATGGAGAGACAGAGGAGCACGCTCTCGCACAGCAGCATACCGATGACGCCCGTAGAATCAGCCGAGTCAGATGAGGCGGCATTGGAGGCAGCCGCTCTCCGCGACGCTGACCGTGAGGATCCCAATCGACCTCGCACGCTCAAGGAGGCGCGTGAATTGGCCAAAGCCAGGGCTCAGGCGCGTCAAGACCCACAGCCAACAGCTCCAGCGCCTGCGCCTGCACAGCTCGCTGCAGTGATGACGCCTTCGAGCAGCAAGCGCTTCGGTCAGGTCTCGCCTAAGTCGTCGGAAGATCCTGCAACGATGCCGAACAGCGCCGAGTCAACCATGGATGAGCTCCAGGCTGCCGTTGGAAGTGCCTTGAGCAATCTCGACTTCAGTCCGACAGCAGGAGAAGAGTCCTTCGATACCACCAGTACAGCCTCGGTACCAGGAGACTACGTGCCGGCCACCCCAGTCGTCAATCGGTCAGAGTCTAGAGCGGATGAAGGAGTTGAGCGGGCAAGCCTGGAGATGGCGTACGATTCGGCGCGAGAATTTGACGAGGAGGATGCGCGCGACCAGGTGGCTCAAACTCCTCGACGACAGCAGGACAGAGAAACGTCCGCGAGTGGGCTGGGCCTCGGCGGCGACGTCACGCCGTCCGCAGCTGGTGAACGGCCGCCTGCTGCGGATCGCTCCACCTCTAGCACGTCCATCGCGATGCTTCGTCAGAAGAGTTCTCGGAGTATCGCTCCCGCATCTCCCACAGAAGAGCAAAAATATGTCAAGGGCGGCCCCCGAGATGTGGCCGAGCGGCCTGGCGCTCTTTCTCTCTCCCAGGCGCTGGCGCTCGATGGGCCACCGACTCCCGTCGTGTCACAAGACGACTGGAAGACGCCGCGGTCGATACCAAAGCGAATGGCCTCGGTTGCGCAGTTCAACGAGCCCGCCGGAGCATCCACACCAACCGCAGCGCCGCCACCCGCAGCTGTACTTGCTCCTCCAACCCGTATCACTGTGCCAGGCAAGACAGTTCCCTTCCCTCCCTCATTCCACGTCTCTGCCATCTCCGTCGACAAGAGGCGAGCACCGCCGTGGGAGCGAGCGAAAGCGTATGCACAGTTCACCAACGAGCTCTGCAGCACGCCGAGCGGCATCTCCCTCTGGATCGAAGCGGCCACTCGTCGACCTATCCCCAACTCCCACTCGGGCGGCAAGGCCTCGCTCATGCCTGGTAGCGGCCTTGGAGGCGGGCCTCGCTACCCAGCTAGCGTGTCTGCAGCAGGCGCACGCTCTGCCACCACCACCGCAGACGGTGGCTTCGCCGTGCATCCTCGGGACGTCTCCAACGCCAGCGTACGATCGGACCAGACCTTCCCTATCCGCGGGGACGGGGGCAAGGCTAGAGACATTACACAGATACCCCTCGACACGTCGCAACCTGACGCATACCCTGGTGCGGTCCCGTCGAGCATTCCCTACCCTAGCTTGGTACATCAGCCAAGTCGGTCCCTCTCTGGCGCGGGCTCTGCTGCGCCTTCGATGAGCATGACGCCCAGTGCCAGCTCTACTGGCAGCCAATCTCAATCCCAGTCTGTGGGACTGAGGGCGCGCAAAATCTCCTCTGGCGCGCTGGACGTGCTCAATTCCTTATCATCAGCGGCATCTCCGGCGGCCAAGGCGGATCGTCCTTCTGGTACCTTCAGTCGGCCAGCTCTTCCGACGTCTTCAAGCTCCTCATCCTCCTCCAATACTCGCCAAGGCGGAGGCGGCTTCCTCGGCTCACTCGGTCGACGCAACTCGAAGCGAAGCGTCCAATCACCCGGCGCCCCGACGGGCATGACTATGACGAGTAGCTCGAGCCAACGCTCCGTAGCCGATGTGGGCAACACCTCTTCGACCTCTCTATCTGGCCCACGAGGGCCGCGAATACCAGGAGCGGCAGGAGCGCTAGGTCGAGCGATAGGCAACGTGTCTAGGCATCACGGTGCGCAGAGCAACACTGCCGCGCAGAGCAGCACGGGAGTGAATGCTGCAGGCTCGATTGACCTTGGCGTGATGGCCCGCAACCCGGAGACGGCCAACCTCGGCTTGGCTATGACGAGGGGTAGTGCATCAACAGACGCGGCTCGAGGACCATCCGACGCTAGCTCTTCGGCTCCCGCTCCTCGACCAGCAGCAGTAATACCGGAGGGAGTGTCGGCAAGCCCGAGTGGTACCCTCTCTGGTCCTCGCGGACCTCGCGCCCCAGGCACGCTGCGCAACTCGCCAAGCGTTCAAAGGCTCAATGCCAGTGCGAGCCCTGTAGAAGGCGGAGGCGCGGGCGCTGGTACAGCGCCGACTTTCATTCCTTCGTACCCGGGAGGCGGAGCTTCTCCGCCTAAGAAACTCTCTCCGCTCCACACGCCTACTACAGGACACGGAGCAGGGTCACAGCGCACTTCTCCCCAACCTGCAGATGCTGGGCCGAGGGTGGGCAAGACCTCACCGCAGCCCTCGGACTATGCAGCGGGCAACGGCAACAGCAGCAGCGGTCGCAGCGGCGCAATGGAGGATCGTCCCGAATTCAAAGAGGCTCTACGCAAGCTGGTTGACGTTCTTCCTGACGCGGACGAGGATGTTCTCTCCGGCTATCTGAGAAGGGCGGCGGGCAACGATCTGAGGGCCATTGGGGATTATTTGGGGGATCAGGCCACGGGAAGCTTGAAGCGACGATGATGTGTCGCCCGGCGCCGCGGGCCGGGAATGCTTTCGTTCTATATCGTCTTGTTTATACCTTGCATCTATGCTCGTCGTCCTGTCCTGTCTTCAGATAATGGACTGGCTTTCTTATTTCATCGTGAAGCAGCTTGAGTTGTGCGCGGACTTGAGCGGCGATATCGAAGGCCGCGGACAAGAGTGCACGGGCGCGGCTCGCTTGACGGGGTCCAACGCCAGCAACCTCGCCCGGGGCGTCGCTTCCCCGCATCAAATGGGTTGCGTTCATCCTTCAACGCCGCAATTGCCTTCGAGACAATCGAGCTACGACTGCCTCAAGCCGGCAAGGTCGCAACGCGAGTGAAATCGAGAAGCAAGATACCGCTGAGTGAGGACAGCTACTCGTCATGACCAAGCTCCTCGTCGCCTCCTCAAGATTGCCCAGCTGCAGCCGCCTGCACGCATGCCGCATCCCATCCACGACGACCCTCACGCCCAGATCGGGCTACAATTGGCAACTCCAACGCTCTTCAATCCCATCTCGCGACATCCGAGGGAGCTCGTTCGTCACGACCTCGCTCTCTCGCCAAAGAATGTCAGCTGAGCAAGCCTTCGGTGATGCGTCTTTTAACGTGGAACGCTACCTCTCCAATAGGCCGCGATACCCGGAGCACCTCTACGAGTGGATCCGCCGGTACGTGGCCCGCAATGCGGCCCTGTCACCACCAGCGGAGCGCACTCTCTTAGATCTGGGATGCGGACCAGGATTCGCAGCTTTTCCGCTCTTGCGAGACTACGCAAGAAAGGAGCTGATCGGCATTGATACAGGCAAAGGGATGGTAGAGACTGCGCCCAAGGCGCTGACTGCTTGGGTCGCACAGAATCGCGGTCAGATGGAAGGCATCAACAGCATAAGGGCGCCGCGCTTTCTTGTCGGGTCTTCAAATGACTTAAGCGGGCTGGTCAAAGATCAAGAGGTGGATGTGGTGATTGCAGCTACGGCGGCGCATTGGTTCTCGTACAAGGAAACGTGGAGCGAACTCACCCGCGTTGTCAAACCCGGAGGAGCAGTCATCTGGTGGACGTACGGGGAGCACTACTTACCGGCTCATCCGGAGCTTCAAGAGGATATCTACGCCTTCATGCAAGGAGGAGAGGGCCAAGATCAGAACCAACAGGGCTCTATTGGCCCTTACTTCCCTCAGCCAGGCCGGACGTATCTCACCAAGCTGCTCCAGCCTGTTCCCTTCCCTCACGAGGTTGCCTCCTTTGAGGCAGGTAAAGGCGCAGCGCTCAGCGGGGAGGACATAGCCCAGTGGAACCTCGAAAGTTCAACGAGACATTTTCATCCGCTCGTAGACGGAGGTCGAGCCGATCTCTCCTGGCTCAAATCGCAGGCGCAAGCGAACGCGGAACCCTTGCAAGACCATCACTCGTCTTGGCAAGAGCAGCTCGAGCGCCTGCAAAGCGGCACTAGCACCCCTTCAGCGAACCGCAATGATCTCTCCTCTCCGCCGCGCCTTGAACAAATATGGACGTGGGAGCAGTACGAAGGCTACATAAGGTCGAGCTCAGCCCTTCATGCGTATCTGAAGGCTCATCCGGAAGAGAAGGAGGGTGATGGGGATATTGTGAGTCGTTTTGTGACGGAGATCAGGGGGAAAGTGCTAGCATTGAGAAGGGAGAAGAGGGAGGCTAGAGAACGTGACATTGACAAAAGCGCGGCGGAGAAGAGAGAGGGGAAGCTGCATCAAGGGTTGAGCGACGACAAGGTCCGAGTAGCGTGGCCATTGGGGATAATGGCCATCGCAAAGAAGGCTTGAGAGCTTCAAGTAATATACCAGTGCGAGCCGTCGACGACACACATCATCTCCGCCCAGCGGGAAGGCGCATGCGAGAGGCGCTACCAGTGACATTCACTTAACGTAGACGCAGCGGTCCGGGCTTCCCCTGCCAGCTTCTTCGAGCCTTGCTAGCCCCAGAGTCGCTCGTCGACGACGGGTCGGCGGCGATGCTCTTGGCAGTGGACGAGCCGGACGAGCTGCAGCTACAGTCGCCCGAAGATGACGATGCTTCCTTGGCAATAACGGCGGAAGATGCTCCACTCGAGGCGTTGCCCTGAGAAGTAGCCTTCGTCACCTTGGTGGTCGACTCCGCCGTAGAGCCAATCTCCTTGATCGAGTTGTCCTGCGACTGCGATGAATTACTGGCGGTCATTGGCTCGTAGCCGTGAGGTCCATGACTCGGGCGAATTGGATGGGGGTGGGGGTGGCCCCGTCCGCCTCCTTCTTGCTCCTTGGCATGGAAAGGAGAGGGGAGCTGCTCTTCACTGTCTTGCTGCTGCTGCTGCGTCTTCTCTTCACCGCAATCGTCTTCTTGTTGCTGCTGCTGCTGCTCGCCTTGCTTGGGAGGGGCAGGGTGAGGATGTTTGGCAGAAGAGGCAGTGTCACCTGTTGTGCCAGAGGTCGCGGTGGAGGACTCTGACTGCTGGATGGTCTCGCCAACGTTGCCCGAAGAGGCGCCGCTTTTGTCGATCTGAGAGCCGCCAGAGGGCGGAGAAGGGGCAGTCGTCTCTTGGGCAGGGCCGGAAGGCGATTTCGGGGCAGACTGGCGAGAAGGCTGAGGGTGAGGGTGGGGATGCTTTCCAGAAGAGCCGGAGACATGCGTTTCCACGGCGGAAGCGATTGAGTCAGTCAGGGAGCTGGACTGATCGCAACCGATGCTCTGCGAGACGGCAGTGTGCTCCACGGGCGTGCCGACCGTTGCCGTGGGAATGACTAAAGACGGGGTAGCAGACGCTGCAATCTGCGATTCACCAGCGCCCGTAACCGTGGGATGAGGGTGAGGGTTAGGGTGCCTTGAGCCATCTGGCGTAGAAGCTGCGGCTGCGGTCGAGGAGTCAGATTCGTTGCTGCCGGTGTCGCTCTTGGGAGTGCTCGAGGAGGAGGAGGCCGTCACCGACGAGGCGGACATCTGAGAAGGCTGAGGGTGGGGATGAGGATGAGGGTGCTGCCTTCGGTAAGGAGGGTGTTCGCGGGCTACCGCACGTAGGCTGCCAGATTGGGCGGCGTTGGCCGAGGTGACGGCGAGCACTGCGGCCACTAGGGCGCACAGGAGTAGGACGTTGAGTGAGCGGGCCATGGTCGCTTGATGAAAATGGACGAGTACAAAGGATTAAAGCAGGGTTCTAAGAGGTGGGTGATGAAGCAGTACAAGGGGTGAGTAATGAAGTAGTAGAGGGTCCGAGAGCTGGAGACGAAGCGTGATGGGAAGAGAGGAGACTTGTTGAGTCGGGGAAGGGACATCTTTTTGTAGCTTTTTAGTAGGCTTCTCGAAACGAGCGGCCGCTGCTCTCGGTCTAGCACCAGCCTCACCGCGATGGCGGCAAATTGGAACATACATCACGCCCCTCCCAGTCGGCTAGCCTTCCGTCAAGCCTGGATGCAAAGCCATCTCACTGTACTGCGAGACAACTGCGCATCCCGAAATCGCGCTTAGTATCAATGAGAAGGCGTCAGAGTCCGGGGGAGGGGCGAGCGCGGGAGCTTTGAAGGTCGTGGCGCCAGACGCACGCGCGCCGGCGGCTCGCTTGATGGCGCCGATCCTCAATGTCCGGTCCGCCCGTGCAGCAGCGACCTGTTTCTACAGGCCGTGATGCCTTGCGGCGACAACTTGTCCCTATTCCTGCTCTTTGGGAACCATACACAAGTCTCATCGAAAGCAATGTCGCCGCCATGGCCGGGCATAGGGTAATCGTTCGCCAAAAGCCTCGGGGGCTGTACCTCCTCATCGCCCCGTCTGACTATCTGGCCCACGTTCGACCTCGCATGCTATGATCAGTATGTCTAAAATTACATTGCAACTGACGCCAGGTATCACAGTGTACGAAGCCGCCGAGCGAGTGATGCTGATCTCGTAGCGTGCCTTTACAGCTGGTCCCTCTTGGTATTCATGTAAGGCCGGAGGATCCACTCAACATCGGCGCTGTCTCCCATCTCTAACGTCCCCTGACGAATCTCGTACGGCCTCATCTCAAATCTCGGCCCGACCTCAGCGAGCGAGACTTCTCGATGCGAAGTCTTGAGGAAGACGTGGTGGCGGAAACTGAGGAAGTCTCGCTCGTTGCGGAAGGTCATAACTCGCTTGCTTTCCTCCTTGGGGGCGGGGAAGAGGTACTTCAAGATGTCGCGGATACGTCCGCCCAGCTTTGACTCAAAGCCCTCAAAGATGAGGTGAGGATACTGCTCGCTGACTGTTGAGCTTGAGTGGGCAGCGACCTCGTGGCGGAGGACGACATTGTGCAACGTGAAGAGGGCGGTAGGGCCGTGAGGGAAGTGACTGACAACCATTGCGTCCGGTACACCGCGGTGCTCGTGGACGACGACAAGGTCGGTGATGTTATTTGCGCGCGCTGCTGCTGCTAGATCGTGGACCTTGTAGCCACCACGATTGATGCGGGTCGAGTTGGGGAAGACGAGCCTCATCTCCTTGGCAAAGGCGGTGAGGCGTGATGAAGGGGAGCGAGAGGTGGTGACAAGTATGCGCGGATCTCTCGCACCGGCCATGGCGTATTCTGAGTCGAAGCTGGTAAGGGGATCTGCCTGGCTAGCATCGAGGTCGATGCCTCTTGCCAGCTTCTCTGACGATTCTACGCCATCTCGTAGCTCTTTCGGAATGGCCTTGCCTTCTGCGAGGAGTTGTCGGACCTTCTGCTTCTTGGCGTATAGCTGAGCCTCTTGGGCCTCAAGACTTTTGCGATACAGGTACTCGCGACGCTCGCGCGATTGGCGGCGGAGCATGCTGGCGAGCAGGAGTGGCGGTGATCGTGGAGATGGGGTTGAATTCGAGAATGGCTTGAGCGGAAAGGCCAGTATTCACTCACCCTCGAGTCCAAAATTCTGTCGCGCTTCCGGTCCGGTCGTGATCGTCAGCACGCGCCTCACTTTCGCGCCACGCGAGCTTCCCGTTGAGCGAGTCTCCACTGTAATCGAGGGTCTCGGGGTACGACGCCCTTGGAGTCAACAATACGGGGAAAGAGAACGAGCGAGCGAAACAACGTCGTGCGGGAGCAAGAGACGACGACGAGCCACAACGTAGCCTGCTCTTCATCTTCCCTTCTTCCACAACAGCCGCTTCATCACGCCTCCGTTATCCTGCCGTTGGGCCTCATCATCGTCATACCGGGCCGCGTCTCATCATCGCCCTTGCCTTTGCTCTGACTCCAAAGCCGACCCGCCTCCGCGCGTGCCTGGCTACTATCGTCATCGCCAGCCAATCCCGCCGCATTGGCGAGCCCAATTCCCTCTTCCTTTCTTCCTTCGCCCAATCATCTCGACTCGCCGCGCGTCCATCGCGATCTTCTGTGATCTGGAGGGCCTGCCCAAGGCCCCCATCGAACGATGCGTGCCGAAGTCCTCTCGTCCAACTTCGACCTCCTCAACTCTGGCTTGACGGCTGGTCGCTCCATCTTCGGCAACCGCAACAACAACGGCACCGGCAGCAGCACTAGCACTAGCAGCATCCCCACTCGCACCAGAGCACCAACGCTACCTCTGCGAACCCGTCGTACTCGCAGCGGCAACCGGAACGTATCGCTCAAGGAGAATAGCAACGCAGAATCATCAGCATCAGCATCAGCATCGAACAAGGCTACGACTTCCACGACAATGCCTTCGCTCCCACGCTTCCTCAAGACGTCGAGGGCAGCCACGAATGGCAGCGCGAGGGGGGCCTCGTCTTCTGGCACCGCCAAGTCGTCATCAGAGCCGACTACCGACTCTCCAACAGGAGGCAAGAAGCGCAAGAGGCGTCCAGCTCCTGCTCCGATTCAGCAGCTGGCCAACACAAATACGCGCTCCAGTAGTGGAGCATCGACTCGCTCCTCCATGCGATACCGAGGAGGCGCGCCCGTCTCCCAAGCTTCCATCGACTCAGCTCCTCTCTCCAGGTCAGACTCGGAATCGAGCGTGGGCTCAGTAGCCTCTCGCAATACCTCGCAGTCAAGCCTCAGCCTCAGGCGCGACCTCGACAACATGTTCATCCAAAGTCAATCGCCCGAAAGCTCGCCCACTAGTCGACGAGCTCGCGTCGGACGTGGTCAAGCGACATCAACCTCCGCGAGCAACCTGCGTCGCCGCTCAAGCAAAGTCCAGCACGAATCAGATGGCGAGGACATGTTCGACGACGAGGAGCCAGCTGAAGTCGAAAGACGCGAACAGCTTCTTTTCGACGCTCCCGTGTCACAGCTGGAACGCCATCGTAAGGCTGTCCTCGCTCGTCTGGCTCTGGAGGCCGGTATCATCGTCGCACCTGCAATGACCAAATCGCTCATCATCGAGGCCATCGTTGAGCACAGGAGCGCAGCAGCATCCTCGTCAGCCCCGTCACTGCGTAGAAAGCCAGTCTCTGTCGCTCGCTCAGACTCAGCAGATTACACAGATGAGAACAGCGATGAGGAGCAAGGGCATGAGGCCGGTGGCGAAGAGACCGAGGCTGAAGTGGGTCCAGTCAAGGGATTGAATGGCCGTACTCGCCGACCGCTGAGGACCAAGAAGGCTCTCGGCGTCGTCAATGCTACGGCCTCGGCAGCGGCGGCAGCCGCAGCCAACAGCCGCCTACTACCAAGGCACAATGGCTCCGATGACCCCAATATTACCGCTGCATCGCCTATGGTCAATCGTCTTCGCAAGCAAAAGTCGATCCACTTTGCTTCCTCACCAGTGCGCCCTCGAGGCCGAGCCAAGAAGGCTGCCGAGCATCACTCGCCCCTCAAGCCTCTCCCGAGACGCAAACTTCATCGTCATCTCACGGCCGTTGAAGCGGAGGCTGGTGGCGATGACGATCACATGGACGAAGACTGGATCGACGACATGCCGCCCGCCAAAGTCGCTCGCCGTCCGACACGCCGCCCGCAGCGCAAGGCAAAAGCCGAGGCTAAGCAGCATCTGACTGAGATGTCCGACGAGGAAATGGACGATGCTTGCGACTCCTCATATCGTCGCGCAAACCTTGGTGAAAGGACCTCATCACCCGTGGCCTCGACATTCGACGACGATGAGACCGAGACAGACGTCGCCGACACTCAGGGCGAAGAGGGCGACGGCGAGGAAGGAGAGTCTGATGATGACGATGACACCGCCACTCAGATCGGCGTCCCTGCTGGTGAACACGAAGACGGCGATGATACGTACATCGACTCCGACTCGACAGACACCCCCGACGGCCATGCCGTTCGCCTCGCCTCGCCATCCAGCCCCGCGAAGATGAGACGCTTACGCAATGGTAAGCTGCGCATTGTTAAGCAGGCAGTGCCCGATGTCCAAGACACCGACGTCGAAGTGGAATCCCAGCTCAGCCTCGCGCCAGCCACTCCGAAGCCAAAGAACAGGACAAAGGCCAATGGCAAGGCGCGAAGAGGCAGCAACACCGCTGGTAGCGGGGCTGATAGCGATCGCACCTCGCGCGGCTCGCATCCTGAGGCTGATCCCAAAGCCAAGGCCAAGCTTGCTACCCCTCAGCTCGAGTCAGAGAACGAAGAAGCCAAGTCAGCCGACCCTGAACACATCGACGAGCTCAACGGCCTCGACCTCGAAAGCCTCAATCTCACCGACAAGGAGATCGCCTCGAAACAGCTCTCCAAGACAAGCAAGATCGGCTCTGGCGGCTTCAAGGACGTCTACGTTGGTATCTGGCGCGTGGGAAAGCGTCGCAACAAAGTTGCCATCGCGGACATCCGCGAGAAGCTGACCGAGATGGACATCAAGGAGCTTGGCCTGCTGCGCGACCTCAAGCACGAGAACATCGTCCGCTTCATCGGCGTGAGCATTCCAGACGACACGGCCCGCACTGGCATACCGTGCATGATCGTCTCTGAGTTGTGTTCCAACGGCGATCTCTGGGACTACATCCGCAACGTCAAGGCTCCGTCCAATCTGGACATTTTCCGCATGCTCCTCGAGACGGCGCGTGGGCTCGAGTATCTGCACATGCACTCCATTGTGCACCGCGACGTCAAGTCGTCCAACGTACTCGTAACCCGCTCACGCTCCTGCAAGATCAACGACTTCGGCCTCGCCCGTGTCAAAAAGTCACAACGTTCCAAGATGCATTCCGTCGTGGGCACTGTCAACTGGCAAGCCGTCGAGCTCTGGTGCGCTGCCCCTCAGTACAATGAGAAGGTCGACGTGTGGAGTGCAGCCATGACCTTTTGGGAGACGCTGCAGTGGCATGAGGAGTACAAGTCGTATCCCTTTGAGGGGATGAACGAGTTCATGATCTACGAGGAGGTTGGGAAGAAGGGGCTGAGGCCGAAGACGGACAGGATCGCCGAGCTGTTTGGCGACGAGATCGTTAGGCTATTGAACAGGATGTGGGACACTGATCCAAGGAAGAGGCCTACGATGGATATGGTCTGTGCGGATTTGGAGCACTTGATTGAGACGAAGAAGTTGGAGGCGGGCATTTGAGTGCGGCGACGAGGAGCAGGAAAGGAGAAGAAGCGATAGCCAGAGCGCTACACGCCAGCACACTCGCACAGGCAAAGATACATCAACGCAGCAACAACATCATTACTACCGCCATCATCACCATCAAATCATTGTACATTCCCCCTCACTACCCAGCGCGTCGAGCTCCCCTCTCACTCGCCTCCACCATCAAGCAGAATCTACACATGCCGCTCACGTAAGGCAGTCCCCCTCTTCACCCCACTCCTTCTGTATTTGTTCATCGTTCACTGTTCACTTCACATCGGATAATTTCGTTACACGTCCGCTAGTCTGATGCGTGTGAAGACAGTCTTGGTTGGGTGAGACGCATCAGACAGTCTTGGTTGGGCGGGCGCCTCATTCGTCATCATCCGAGTCCACTGCGCCCTCTCCCCTAACCTTCGCCCTCTTTGTCGCCCCTGCCTCGCCCTCAGCGCTTGCCCCTTCCCCAGCCTTGCGCTTTGCAGTCGACGCCGTAGCTATGGCGCCCTCTTCGACCTCCTGCTTCTCCTTGCCCGCCGCCCACTCCTTAAGCCGTGCATCAATGGCTTTCACTTCGTCTAAAGTCTCCTTGCCTTTCAGCCTGGCTTCGAGTTCTGAGCCTTGTGAGACGAGGGAGGCGATTTCGTCGGCTTCTTGGAGGAGGGTAGTGGAGGAGAGGGGCCGACGTGTGGAAGGAGTACCACCGCCGTTGCTGTTATCGCCATTCGCTGTCCCTCGGGCCTTTTTCATCTTGCCAACATCAGGGATAGGTGCGTTGGCCCTCTTCGCCTCAGCAGCCGCCGCTGCCTCCTCCTTTGCCTTGACCCATCCCTGCAGCAGGGCACGCAGTAAGGCCCTCTCTCCCTCATCAAGGGCCTCGTTGCCCTCTCTCTTGGTCAGCGACCACCAGGTACCGAATGCCAGCTGTGAGGGCGTATATCGGAACTCACCATCCGTCAGCCTCAACGAATGTGAAGCAGCATTGAGTGGCCCCAGCAGCTTCTTGAGCATCTCCGCCTGCAAGGGCGGGGCACCATCTCTCCCCTCGTCGGGACATTGCAAATCCAGCGCCATCCCCCTTGCTGCCTCGAATGCATGCGTGACCCTGAATCGCCAGCTAAGCACAGTTGCCACCTCGAACTCGTAGTCTCGAATGCTCTGCTCCGTCTCCTTGATCGCAGCTGCCGCCTCCTCGCTACCACTCCCTCCTACTGCGCCAGAGATCCGCATCGCGAAGGCGGCGAGGGAGATGGGCGTGGAATGTGTCTTTGTAGCCAGGTAGAGGCAGATGAGCATCACCACTTTGACGCCCTTGGCAGCTCGGAGCTTGTTGCCACCGCCTGAGCCGCTCCCATCGAGCGGTTCAGCTACGCCTCTTTGTAACCAAAAGCGCTTGAAGTAGGTCATGCTTGTCGCCAGGACTTTTTCTGAGAGGCCGAATGCTTTGGAGAGGAGGGGGAGCCGGAGTAGGTAGTACTGCTGGAGGAGAAGGGCTGATGCTGAGTTGATGCCTGCATCCTCGTCTGCTGCTGTCAGGGCGATGCGCAGCGAGGATGAGGACGACGAGGTTGGGAATAGGTAATGTTGGTACTGCGAAGTGTGGGTGAAGAGGGGTACGGGTCCTTGGTCATCGTCGAGTGTATGCTTGGAGGTCGAGGGCACGGCAGCGGTGGTGCTGCTGGCGACTGTGGCCATGGGGAGGAGATGATGGCCGGCGTGGTAGCAAGAGGTAAGGTTTCAAGATCCTTCTAATCGCGGCTTGTGCCTCGGGCGCACGGTTCATGCGATAGAGGAGGGTCTTGACGACGTCGCCGCGGGCGGCCTGTTCGCCGATATGAGGATGATGAGCAACCGTCAGGCGGCGAGCGCCGTCTTCGTCTGCCCTTGACTGTGTGCTCCTCACACGACAAGCTGTCAATCACAAATCAACGCCAACGAGGCAGTAGTTGTTGACCTTGTACTCCAAGACACACGCATGGTCGTCTCGACGTCGAAGCCACGCGCTCCCGGTCCAACATCTGAGCGAGATGGGCTGCGACCCGCTGTTCCGACGCCTCGTGCCTTCTTCTCCTCTTGCTCCTCCTCCTCCAGCAACAACAACAACAACAGCAGTACTACTCGTCAATCTCCTCCATCGCCGTCTCCTCTCAGCGGCTACGTTTACTCGTCTTCCTCATCAGCCTCGTCTAATCTTCCCTCTGCACATCGATTCATCATGGCTGCCTCGGATATGAAGCGCATCCTCATCCCCGGAGGAGCAGGCTACATCGGAAGTCACGTCGTCCTCTCGGTTCTCCTCACTCGCAGGTACAAGGTCACGGGTGCGTAAGAGTATGCCTGAAGCAGACATCCCATCCTGTCGCTCATCAGTCTATCCCTCCTTCTCACACATACAGTCATCGACAACTACCACAACTCCTTCCCCACGGCCATCGAGCGTGTTGAGAAGATCGCGCGTGACGAGCTTCCTGCCGATGCCACTCAAGAGCAGAAGGACGCATGCAAGATCGACGTCATCAAGGGTGATCTGCGTGATCGCGACACCTTCTCCAAGGCCTTTTCACAGTACAAGGGTCAGAAGGACGAAATCTACGCCGTCATCCTCGTTGCTGCGCTCAAGGCTGTTGGAGAGTCGGGAGAGATTCCCATCGAGTGAGCACAGGCGTCTGATCGTGGCGTCTCATGTCGTCACAAGCTCATACCAAATTCCTTTGCGCGCGCAGCTACTACGACGTTAACATCTGCGGCCTCGTCAACTTGCTCCGAGCAATGAAGGAGGCTCAAGTCTGGCGCCTCATCTACTCGTCCTCGGCAACCGTCTACGGTACACCCAAGACGATTCCTATCCCCGAGACGAGCCCGCTGCAGGCCGAGAGCGTTTACGGTCGCACCAAGCAGATGAGCGAAATCATGATCAAGGACGTCTGTGATGCCCACACCGACTTCAGGGCCATTTCGCTGCGTTACTTCAAGTGAGTTCGACGCAGCGTAGCATACAGCGAGGCCGGTGGAAGTAACCCTATCCCCTTCTCTTTCTCGCCAACAGCCCCGCTGGAGCTCACCCCTCTGGTCTCATCGGCGAGGACCCCGTTGGCAAGCCTGGCAACCTCTTGCCTCTCCTTTCGCAGATGGCTGTGGGCAAGTACCGCGACCCTGGACTTCGCGTCAACGGCAACGACTACCCTACGCCTGACGGCAGTGAGTAGGGCACGCGACGCACGCCATTCATTTGATGGCCAGCGACTGAACCCAACTCTCCGCTCTTATCACCCACGTAGCCTGCGTTCGCGATTACATCCACGTAATGGACCTCGCCGGCGGCCACGTCAACGCACTCGATGCAATCGACTCGGACGCCCGCTTCCAGAATCTCCCCTCTCGTGGCAAGTACCGTGCCTTCAACCTCGGACGTGGACAGGGCATGTCCGTCCTCAACATGATCGAGGCGATGCGCAAGGTCACTGGGTGGGCCTACCCCTACGAGATCATCGGGCGTAGGCCGGGTGACGTGCCTGACTTGACGGCCGACCCGACGCTGGCGGAGAAGGAGCTCGGGTTCAAGGCTAAGCATGGACTGGACGAGATGGCGAGGGATCTGTGGAATTGTGAGTGCCGCGAAGACAATGCAGCAGATGCAGAGGGCCACGAGACTGACTGCTTTTTGCCCTGCCTCCCACTCTGCAGGGCAAAGCAAGAATCCCAAGGGCTACAACCCCTGAAGAGGCATCGCATCGCAATTGGAGGGCGTGACTCACATGGGAAGCGCAGTCACGCGATAAGATGAGTAGTAGATTACAAAGATCACCAATGGAAGAAGTAGGGTAATGTAGTGCGAGGGCATTCTGTTTTTCTCATTCCCCCCTTTGCATGCACGACGCCGCTCCTAGCCGGTATTGCGCCACGGAAGCTTTGTGTCATTGGTAGTAATGAAGGATCTGATCCCCTGAGCTTGTGAGATTGGCAGGTGATCGTCCAATCGACCTAGTACATCGGCATAGCGCACGCTTTCCTAGGAGCAAAGGAGCTGGCAGGCGCGATGCAGAGAAGTCGATAGTCCTCTTTCGTGTTGATGGCAGCCTTGGTATGTAGAGGTGGCCTAGCATATGGCAGACTGATGTTACCTTCGCGCTGGTCGAGAGCCGCTGTGTTGTCTCTTCGCTTTCCGACTCTTGCGTCGCCCTGAGCAGAGATGCTTCCACCGTAGAGTATCTTGTGTTGATCTTTGAGGTAATGAGGCCGACACGTCAGACTGACGAAGAAGTGCAGAGGAAGTAGGCCGATGAACCTTAGGCAGCATGTCTGAATACTCGACAGCTTCGTCCTGCCCTATGAGTCGACGCTCAGCAGCAGGTTATGCGTGGCTAAGCCGCAGCTTGGCAGCTGTATAGCAATCCTGTACCTCACAGCCTAGTCGTCATCCTGGATGTTGTGCCTCTCCTTGAGCGCCTGAAGGTCTGCCTCTCTCCTAGCCAAGTCCCTAGCAGCCTGCCTCGCGGGAATATGGTACAGCACGACCAAATAGCGGTCGTGAAGGTGATATCCATTCAGGTGGTCGAGCGCATTTTTGGCGTCTACGAATTCTCTGTGGAGCGAAGCAAGGGGACAAGGGAAGGTTAGCTCTCCTCTCAACGCAGTAGAGACTGTATGTGGTAGCCGCATTGACACTCACTCGTAGACGACAAAGGCGGTTCCTTTGGTCTTCTTTGCCTGATCATCCCCCAGTCGGATCTGGCGGATGGCGCCGTACTTGCCAAAGAGCTCATAGAGGTCCTCGCCCGTCGTTTGATAGGAGACGTTCTTTACAAACAAGAGCCGAGACTGGTTGCGCGATGAGGATTCGGTAATGCTCATCGCAATTGAGAGGGCGACAGGGATGTGATGGTGAGGAGGTAAGTAGACGGATGGCAAGTGGTTGGAAGATGTTGGGCTCGAGTGAGGCGCTGCCTTCCGTTCCGCCTGAGCTCCAGTCCGCTCTCGGGATTGGAATGAGTAAGCGAAGGGTCGAGCGAGGAGGACGACTTCTTCCGGTCGTCGGCGACGACGAGCGACAGAGGCGGCGTCGAGATTGCGATTGCGATTGCGATTGAGGGTTCATCTCATTCTATTCACTCGACCGAGTTGCTCACCAGCAGCAGGCAAGCATCCTTGTCGCCTTACCTCCCATCAGCAGAGACGGTCACATATAGCTGGCTACCAGCCCGGCTGCCCTTCGATCTTCGTGTCGCTTTCCCTTCATCGCGGCAATGGCGTCTCCGGCTGCGAGAAGAGCAGTCTCGTCCATGGTCGTACGACCATGGGCTAGATCAAGAGCGCCAGCATCAATACCGACAGCAACGGCATTAGGCTCCGCTCGATCGCAGTCAGCATGGGCAGCAGCAGTCAGTGCAGCCCAGTCCATTGTATCACCACCTCCTGCGCCTCCATCATCACCAAGCTCAGGTCCTTCTTCTTCCCCCTCGTCATCATCCAAAGGCAAATCGCCTGCTGGTTCATCGCCCTTTGACGCTATCCCCCTCGTATCCTCGGACTTGGACCACCTGCGTGGCAACATCATGTCCCTCCTCGGGTCGGGCCACCCTTCTCTTGACTCGGTAGCGAAGTACTACTTCCAAGCAGAGGGCAAGCATATCCGTCCTTTGATCGTACTGCTCATGAGCGCGGCAACGAACGGCGTCTCGCCCATCTTTGCTCAGGGACCTCACGCTGGGCGAGAGGAGAGGGATCTGACGGGCGTTGACGATCCATTGAGCCCGAAGAGTGTATTGAACGACTACAATCCGAGCATGCTCAGCGGGGCCGATGGTAATGCCGCCGCTTCTTCTTCTACATCAACATCATCAGCCATCCTCCCAACACAACGACGCCTAGCAGAAATTGCCGAGATGATCCATGTTGCCTCCCTCCTCCACGACGACGTCATCGACGAATCCTCGCTCCGTCGAGGCGCACCCTCCTCCCCTTCAACCTTCGGCAACAAGCTCTCCATTCTAGGCGGCGACTTCCTCCTTGGTCGCGCGTCCGTCTCTCTCGCTCGATTAAGGGATAATGAGGTGGTAGAGCTGCTGGCGACGGTCATCGCAAACTTGGTCGAGGGTGAGGTCATGCAGATGAAAGGAGTAGACGCTAGCGTGCTGGAGGGAAGCGGATTGGCGAGCTTTTGGAGTGGGGAGAAGGAGCAGATTGCTGGTGGCATTGATGGCGCAGGACCTACACCGGCGCATTTCACAAGCTATCTGCAGAAGACATACCTCAAGACTGCAAGTCTTATGGCAAAATCGGCGAGAGCCGCCACCATCCTAGGCGGATGCGGGGAAGGGGCATTGCAGCAATGGTTGGCCCTGCGTTCCCAGTCAGCGTCACCTTCTCGCGAGGAAGATGAGGCCCTAGCTGCCCGATGTGGCGCAGTACGGGACGCGGCGTATGGCTATGGCCGGAACCTTGGCATCGCCTTCCAGCTAGTGGACGACCTTCTCGACTTCCGCTCAACAAGCGCAGCATTCGGCAAGCCTTCCCTCGGCGCAGATCTACGGCTCGGCCTGGCGACCGCACCCGTACTTTACGCCTGGCAAGAATTCTCGGGCAAGGAGCATGGATTGGGAGAGATGGTGGAGCGCAAATTTGAAGGGCCGGGCGATGTTGAGCGGGCATTGGAGCTGGTGCATGAGAGCCGTGGATTGGAGAGGACGGCCGAGCTGGCGAGACATCATGGGGAAATGGCGCTCAAGTGTTTGGAAGTCGTGGAGGAGGGAGAGGCTAAGGCGGCGCTTGTGAGATTGGTGCAGGGGGTTCTGGAGAGGGTGAAATAAGCAGAGACGAGAGCACCAAAGTCGTCGTGCTGGGCCGCCTTATGCATTCATTATACTCAGTAGGCAGCGACGGCCGCACAAGGGACCCTGTAAGTGCAATACGCACATATAGACATCCAATGCTACACACACCGGTTCTGAGCAAAGAAGGGTATCCGAATTGCGTCTCCATCGTCAAAGAGCCTACCACGACACCTCTAGACTCCCTCCATGATCGAGAATGACAAAGTCCCCTCTCGTGTTGGCCTCGCCATCCTTCGGCTCGCCGTGCTCCTCATCATCGATTTCGTCACCCTTGGTCGTCATCGCCTGCAGTCTTGGCTTGTACCTCCAGTCCCAAGCCCTACACGCCCTCCCCAGCCTCTTGACCGTATCCCTCGTCTCATCCTCCGGTGAGAAAGTGGCAAAGTGCATGCCCAGCACGGTCGGGCGCTTTGACTCTCCTCTTGCCTCTTTCCCCCGCACGTCGGGACCTAGTAGTACGTGCGCAACCTCGCAAGCTTCCCATGTGTCCAGGTGATTCGCAGCAGTCAAGCCTCCGTCGACTGTAGGGAGGAAACCGACGGGATCCCAGGAACGCACGTACGAGTACGTCGAGCCGACTGAGATTGGGAGAAGGAGTAGGTCTGCGCTTGAAGAGCTGACGCCGCCGTCGCTGCCGAGGAGGTTCTCTTGTATCTCTCGAAAGGCGGGACATGCTGGGTGGACGGTCGAAGTTGCGGCCGAGGAAGCCGAAGAGGCGCTCTCGCCTGAAGAATCTCCCTCTCCTTCCCCTCCGTGCAGTCTCACTCCCTGACCACTCTGCGTAGCGGGAGGCCTCAACTTGTATCCAGTGTCGCCACCAAAGAAGACTCGGAATGGCTTTTCTTCCGGCTGGCTGGCCGAAGCGTTGCCTCGCCGTGAGAAGAAGAGCGTGTAGGAAGCCCACAGTGACGAGCCCGCGTCAAGCCCATACCGCCCAGAGCCGTGCTGGGCTGGCGTGCAGACTATACGGGCTTCTATGTCGCCCTCTTCCAGCGCCGAGGAGATTGAGAGGTCCTCGTCTTCCTCGTCATCCTTCGTCACACCCCGAGAGCGAATGCTGACCTCCTCCCACCAGTCCAGTTCCGTCACCCTCTCAAGCGCCATCTCATTGCCCACGATCCCTCTGAACCACTCCCTATTTCCCATCGGTACCACAAACCTCAGATGCTCTCTGTTCCCCTTCCATAGTTCTGTGATCGTCTCTGCATCGAGGTGATCGTAGTGATTGTGCGAGATGATCACCATGTCGATTCGCGGGAGATCGGTGACGCGACAAGGCGGTGGGACGAAGCGGATGGGTCCCCAGTACTGGGAGGGAGAGCAGCGATTGGAGAAGATAGGGTCGAAGAGGATGCGCAGGGGTTCGCGATTCGAGGAGGGAGAAGAGCGAGGAACCTCGAGGAGGACGCCTGCATGGCCTAGCCACCAAGCGCGGACGCACTTCTCCGTACTTGGTGGACAGGCAAAATCTGGCCGTGTGACTGAAGGTATGATCACATCTCTGTCCTCGTCCTCGTCGTTCAGTAGACCAGCCTGAGCAGCCGCTGGCGCCAGCAGTCCTTTCGGCTGCCAATGCAGCCCAGACCACCAATCAAGGAGTGAAGGTTTAGTCCATGATGGCCAGGGGTTTGCGAAGCCTCGTCCATTTGGCAGGTGATGTGACCGATCTGGATCTGATATTGAGGTGGTGATGGGCGATATGGTGCAGGGCATCGAGGACATTGCGAACGAGGGGCGGGGCTGGATGTTGTTTGGATTGAATCGAAAGGGGTGAAAGCGAAAGACGGAAGCGCACGAGCCATCGATTTGATTTGGCGACATCAGGTCGCGAGTCGATCGGGTTTGAAGACGACACCGGACGGAGAGAATGCAGCAGGCAGGCGGACAAGTTTCAATGCTTCCTTCCTCATCAACACCCTCAGCATGCCTCCCAAGGCCAGTAGCAGCAATGGGTCTCCTTCGAACAATGCGCACCTCCTGGACATGCTCGCTCAGCAGCAATGTGCACCCATTGCCAGGCACATCGATGCCGGCAATCCTCAAGCTGCCGTCAAGTCGGCCGATGTCCTCCTCTCCAATCACTCGGCCCAGTCATCCCATCCTTACGCACGAGCGCTTCGAGCTCACGCCCTCGTCTCGCTGCACCGTCAGTCAGATGCGTTAGCTGACGTAGAGCACGTCGTATCTCATAGCCCCAAGCAGACTCTTTACGCTGCTCAAATACTCGGCGTCCTCTGCTCGGCGCTGGACCGCATGGGCCAGGGAGCCAGGGCTGCCGATCTACTCGACGAGGCCAATAAGGCTGTGCCCGCTAATGAGGTGTTGGGACAGAAGGCGTTCCAGGCTGCAATGAAGCAGCAGGACTACTTGCGCGCACAACAGATCGCTGCTCGGCTCGCCAAAGCGATACCCACCCCTCCCGCCGCTTCATCCTCACCACCTACCTACAGCTCAGTGCGTAATCGCTACTTCTGGTGGTCCATCCAGTCCTATCTCCTCCTCGCGACCGAGACGCCTCAAGCTCAAGGTGCAAATCTAGCCTTGACTCTGGCCGAGCGAATGATAGAGAAGCATCTCGCGAGCGAAGAGGGCAAGTTCGATGAGAAGAGTGACCAAGATGTGCAGCTCTTCGTCGCCGTTCTACTGGAGCAGGCGGAGCAAAGTAAGAAAGAGGAGAAGAAAAGGCAGGCCCTTGATATCCTCAGTCAAGAGCCTGGACGATCGATCTGCGCTCGTAGCCTGGGGCTGGGCCAGCTGCGGCGCGACTTGCTGAAGCACTGCGGCGAGTGGACAGCGCTCCGCGATGAGACTCGCGCGTTGATGGAGGGAGGTGATGGCAATTGGATGACCATAGAGAAGTGGATAGAAGCAGAGGTGGCTCTTGCCCCATCGGTGCACGATCAAGCCGCCATCAACTTCCTGGCGCCCTTTTTGCAAAAGGAGGGAAAGACAAGAAGAGAGTATCCTCTGGCGGCTATTGCGTTGCTTCACGAGCAGAGGAAGGCGGACAAAGCCAGTCAGCTTGACCTGAGCGGGCCTTTAGCGGACTATGTGGCAGCATTTGGGCGTAAGGCGTGCTGCTTCGAGGACTTGCTGCCCTTCGTTGACGCGCTCAGCTCGCACGAGGCGAAGGACCTACTCAAAGCACTGCCCGAGGCAGTGCCGGAGACGTTCAGTACCGAGGATGAAGTCGTTAGAGCAGTAAATCATACCAAGCTACGACACCGTCTGCGAGGTATCACAGGCAGTCAAGACGGGAGACCAGAGTCGCCGAGCTCGGAGGTCCAGGCCCTGCTTCAGTCCTTCTACGCCTCCATGCCCTGCTCCTCCAAGGTACCGAAGACGGTTCCACGTCCAGGTTCAGACTGGGTGCTCCTTGCAGCTCAAATTGCGCTCGCCTGCTTGCAACCTACAGCCTCAGCGCCACCCCTCGTTCTCCTCAACCTATCCGCCCTGCTCAGTCACGCAACCCAACAAGCATCTCCTGCCTCCTACCCGCTGAAGCTCCTCCTTCTCAGGCTGTACCTCCTCTTGGACTGCCCAGCGCTCGCCAGGGGAGTATGGAAGGACTTGAAGATCCGCTCGGTGCAGAACGAGAGTCTTGCATGGCTCTGGGCTGAAGATGGCGGGCTAATCAACTCGATCGATGTTGATACCGGTAAGGGAGCAGGTGATGAGTGGCGTCGCGAGGCACAAGGGCTATACAACGAGGTCAAGGGGGAGTTGCCCAAACTCATCAGTACGGCAATGCAGCGCGGCAACTATTCGAGTGTGCGAGAGTTCCTGGACTTTGCGAAGAGGGTCGAGGGGTCGGGACATCAGGCTGCGCTGAGGCTGGCGGAGGCGAGGGAGGAGGCGCAACGAGCGGTGGGAAGAGATAGTGGAAGTGGGTGGGAGAAGGCGAACGCTGCATTGCATGAAGTGGCGGGAAGGGTAAAGGAGGATCTCTACGATCAGGCTGACCGAAGTGTGCTGCCTAGCTTTGCAGCGAGCAGCATTCCCAGCTTGGCAACGCTGAGCAGCAAGCAGGGGAGCGGCAGTCAGCAAGGTGCTGACGAGGAACAGGGATCTGCAAAGCGATGTCCGCCAGCGTTCGCTCTGCAGGCTTCTTACCTCTCTGCATGGTACGGCCAGGACCAGGTTGAGGTACCGGATCCTCTTCGCCTCACTCCGCAGCTCAATGCAAGGCTCGACGAAGGCGAGAGGCTCTTCGCAACCTGTATCACAGCGATACAGTCAGGCGTCAAAGACGACCTCGAGGCGAAAGTGCGCACCTTCGCCTCGCATGTCGAGAAGCACGTCATCGGCGACTCCGCTGCGGACACACTGCCTTGGCGTCAGACACACTTCATTACACGGCTCATCGACCTCTACCTCCTCGCGAGAGCTCGCTCGTCTGCGCAACCCGACGTGGGCAACGAGGTCACCTCCCTCCTCACGCCAACTCTACGCTCCCTCTCCACCAGCTTGGCGCAGCAGAAGGGGGCCAACCTGCCGTTCCTTGCACAAGCCGCTGCAGCTCCATCATCTTCCGAAAGTGGGGACAAGAGCATGAATGCTATCATCCACGCAGTATTGCAAGCGCAAAAGGGCGGGCAAGGGGTGAAGGAAAAGGTCGTGAAGGATGTCAAGGAGGAGGTTGCGAAGAGGAGAAGGACGCTTGCGATGAGGATCGAGGGGGTGTTGAAGGGCGCGTGAGGCAAGGGAGATTCTTTGGGACCGCGGTTGACGAGAAGATAGACGAGACATGCATGTTGGATCAGTGGAGAGAGCGCAATATAGAAGGAACTAATGTACAATGGAGTCGAACAGCGAGAGCGAAGAGCGAAGCGTCCGTACGCTCGCTTGAGAGCCGTATTGTGCTTGACGCTAGCCTGCGACCTGGTATACGAAAGTGGCCGCCACATCAAAGCCGTAGGCTACGCCCTCTAGGCCGCAATGGGCATCGTCGCGATAATCGGCTGCGGTGCCCCTGCCTGCTGTGCCATGCTCTGACTTCTCTCCTCCAAGATGGCCTCGTTCAGTTCCACGAGCGGCGCCAACTCCTTGGGATCTACCACGTCAAATTCAGTGATGAACAGGAGGAAATGCCTGTACGACGTGTTGAGGTGCGCTTCTACCCCCAATGCGCAGACGTGGGCGAAGTGATGATTGTAGATGTGCGCATAGACCCTGAAGAGCCTGCGCAGGATCGATTTGACCGTTGCGCCAAAGTTGGCCGTGAACGGGACGCCAACCTTGCTAGGGAAGACTTGATCGTCGTCCAGCAATTGCTGTGTCCATGCCATCAAGCAGTCGACGTATTCGGGCGCACAGAGCTTCGTAGGGCGCTTGTACATCGGATTGCCAGCATCCTGCCAATGGTACTCATATCGCGGGCCGGCGCACATTGTCGGGCAGGCGGAAGGGGTGCAGAACTCGGTGATGGTGCCGTACAGCATGTTTAGGTGGTTGAAGAAGTCGACGGTATTGACTGCGAGCCATTCATTGAGGTCTTCGCCCTGAGGGAGGAGGACGGCTGCACGGAGATTGCCTGAGCCCAAAGTAGCCTCGGCATAGCGTTTGAGCTGGTACTGTTTGGTGCCTTCTGGGATGTTGCGCTTGGGTTTGAAGGTGCGCGTCTTTTGTAGTCCGAAGAAGGAAGACATCTTGCGCGGGTGAGGGACTGTTGATGTGGATGTGTAGAGGGGGAGGAGGAGGAGGAGTAGGAGCCAGTCGTCGTGTGTGTGTTGGTTCGAGGCGGCCGTGTTGATTGGCCTTCGACTCCTATTTCCGAGGCTCGCGCTCGAGGCTGCCAGTCGCACTCGCGTTGACGCTTCCACTTGCCGCGGGTCGACCCGAGTCCAACACCGCCGCCGGCCTTGGCCCGTGCCGCCAAGTGAGCTTCGAGACTTGCTTCTTCGCAGTCAGTCGATCAAAGCCATTGTAGCAAGCAAGCAAGCAAGAGAAGCCTGCGATCAGGATGTCAGAGGCCACATCAACACAATCAGGACATGGACTGGAGCGTGGCGTCTTAGCCCTCGCCGACAAGCCAGGCGCGTTTCGCTACCTGACTCGAGGTCTCACGTCCTCGATCTATGCACTAGACCTGCCATCAGAAGGGAACAAGGGTCTAAAGGTCAAGCTGGCCAGGTATGGCGCATCTTCAAGCTGCATCGTCGTAAAATGTGTCGATCTGGAAGACGAAGCCAGGCCTCACAGTGTCCTCAAGGAGATTCGCCTTCTGCAGTCACTTTGGTCAAGTGATACTAAGGGCGGGGAGGGACGCCGCTTCGTGAGTTCAAAGCGAGACAAGCCTGACAAATGTCAGAAGCTGACATGAATTTCAATATGCAAACTCGTCGACGCACAGATTGTGCCCTTCCTTGACACGAGCGAAGACATTCCCGACGACTTCACGACGATCCAACGCGTCTTTCTCCCCTACTACCCTTCGACCCTCACCGAGTGGTTGGTGCACGATGCGCAGCAGCAGGGCAACAGTGAGAGTAGTGTCGATGCTCGCAATCGCTGCTCATTCGTAGCTCGAGTGGCATATCAGCTCTTCTCCGCCCTCTGCTTCCTCCACTCACAGGGCATCGCTCATCGAGATGTCAAGCCTTCCAATCTTCTACTCACCCACCCGGCTTCCTCCTGCCTGCAGCAATCGGAGAAGGTCGAAGTCAGGCTCTGCGACTTTGGCACCGCTCACTCCGGTGTCGATGAGCAAGGAACGAGCAGCAGACCAAAAACCTGCTCTACCTCCACACACCCTTACACCCCACCGGAGCTTCTCTTCAGCCCGCAGGATGGGTACGACGGAACCAAGGTGGACGTGTGGGAGGCTGGCTGTGTGGTGGCAGAATGTTTTGGACGCTTGAAGGAGACATCAGATCCTGTTGTTGATCGGCCGCGGACGGAGAGGATTGGGGAGAGAGGAAGAGGGGGAGGAGGGAGCATGTGGCCATCTGCTGCGCTGGACTTCTCAGCTCCGTCAGGATCGAATGGTTCTGGTTCTGGTTCAAAAAGAGCCAGCCCGGATGATGGACTCTTGGGCCCGCCGCTGCGAGCGGCACCTGGTACGTCTGCATCTGCAGGAGCAAGTGGCGGCAGGATGATGCTCGGCTCGGCATTTGACGATGGTGAGGGAGAAGATGAGGACGAGAATGACTTCTGGAAGAAGCAGGAGGCGGATCTGTTTAAGCAGGACGGTTGCGACGGCCCAAAGAGGACAGCAGGAGGTGGCCTCTTCGCTGGCTATCTGCCAAAGCCAGCAGTCGGCTCCAACGGTACCAGCGCTGCGCCAGGTCTTCGTCGACCACTGTCTCTCGCCGACGACGATGAGGACGACTCCTTCGGAGCCCTCCCAGCCGACCCTTCGTCCGCCACCGTACAGCGCAGCTTCATCCGCCTGCCCCTCTTCGGCGCGGCGCAAGGCGACCTTGGCCTGGCAGCGGACATGTTCACCTTGCTCGGTCTGCCTGAGCCGGACCAAGCACATCTTTGGCCTGAGGCAGTGAGATTCAGGCCGCCACTGGATCGGATGCCGTTTGTGAGGAAACCTGTGGCAAGCAAGGCAGAATTGGAAGCAAAGTTGAGGGAGAGACTGGTGGATTTGTATGGTCAAGAGGCGGAGGATGAAGCGGCAAAGGCAATCAGTGATGTGCTGCTGGGTTGCTTGAGGCTTTCCGCGGAGGAGAGGTGGGATGCGAGGAAGGCGGCAGACCGATTGGCCGCAGTCGCGGTAAGTCAAGCGAATGAGGGCAAGTGAAAGGGCCTTGCAAGTGCACAGAAAGCATGACAATTAGCATTCAATCATGAAGGTAGTCTTCCGTAGCATTTCACGCCTACTGCCTCCCACCCTGCTCGTCCGCCTTACGCTTCGTCCCCAAAGAGAGCTTGAAGCCGCCTCCGATCCCGTTGGTAGTAGAAGCACCGCCGCCGTTGGCGCTGCTGGAAGGGGCAGCGGGAGCTGCGTCAACTGGCTGGAAGCCGCTTTTCGTTGCGGAAGAGGAGGTCGTCTGCACAGGCGGTGGTACGGGTGAGAAGGAAGAAGAGCCAGAGGTAAGGCCGGCTGCTGATCTGAAGCCTGGGGGAGCGGCAGAGCCAGAAGGCGACTGACTGCCACTCGCTCCAGCGCCATCGCCCTCGATGACGTTGAAACCTGGCGGCCGCAAGGAGCGCATACCAGCTTCGGATGGGGTAGCGCGAAGACTGCTGGTCGCGCCGCCCACTTGTCTAGGCACGACACTCGCCATTCCCTTTGATGACTCTCCTGGCCTGAACCCACTGGGCCCAGCCGCAGACCCCGATGCGCCGCCACTCTGCTGGGCCCGCTTATTCGCCCTCTGTTGCACCAGATTCGGCCCAATAGAGTCGGCAAACTCCTGCGGCGCGTTGCCCCTCGCTCCCACACTGAGTACCATGTGCGCTTGACCCTCCCTCGCCTGTCGGTCCCTGAACGCCTTACTCATATCCTGAGCCTCCCCTGCTGCCATACGTTCCTTCTTCCTCTCCTCCTCGATGCGCTGCTTCGCCTTTTCTTGCTTGGCGCGACCTGGCATCTTACCGTGGAAGGTGTGCGAGAGCAACTTCCACGCCTCGTGGTTGTTGAGAACGCGACCATGCTCATCGTGGTACTTGATGTCGATGTCCGGCTTGTAATCCTTGAATCGCTCCTCAGCCCGCTTGGCCTCTTCAAGCTCGCGCATCTTGTTCTCGTACTCTCGCGTAGCTTGATCCTTCGCACTGCCCTGCAATTTCGACATGTGGCGCTCGTGCTCCCTCAAGGCTTCCTCGGCTTGGCGCTTCGCCTTCCAGGCATCGTAGGAGCGCTGTTCTGCTTCACGGCGACGCTGTTCTGGAGTCATCGATTCGAGGATACCTTGTGAGCGAAGCATGCCGAGCGTGCCGGCCAGACCGTTCGAGACGAGTCGCTCGGCGGCTGTGCCGAGCCCAGGGTCGGGGGAGCCAGAGGTTGCGTCGCGAGGGGTGGGGGAGGTCGCAGAGTGGCCTTCCCCATCGAGGTCTTCGGCGCCTTCCATGAGTTCGTCATCGTCTTCTCCTGGCTCTCTCTTAATAGCAGGCACTGCGGTCGTTGACAGCAGGCTGTCGGCATCGACACCTTGAGCCGGCGCAGGCTCACTAGGCTCACGTTTCACGCTGACTCCTCTCGATCTTGATCGTCGCTGCTCGGGGCTTGCCGGTCTGTTGCCGATATTGCGGATGAACTCCGACGTCTCATCAAAGGTCATGCCAGGCGCATCTGCGGGCGCTGCCTCGCCATGACTGCCCGTTACCGCCATATTGAAGTCCCCGGTTGCATCTACCCCACCTTTTCTTTCTGCAGCCTCCTCAGCAGCCTTCTGTGCAGCAAGGTTCTTGGCAATCTCTTCAGGCGTCATCTTGCTGATGGCTTTCTTGGCTTTCGCCCGCCTGGCTTTCGCGAGGGAAGCGGCCAGCTCGTCGTCGTCTACGAGGTTGTCGCGCTTCTCTGCTTGGCGGCGGGCGTGAACAATGGGCTCCATCTCCACATCGGCCGAAGCGCTCTGCTGCTGAGCGTCTTCCTCGTCGTCATCAAGCTTGATCTTGGATGCGGCGGGACGCTTCTTCTTCTTCCCCTGCGGATGCGGATGACGGAGGGGAGGCAGGGCTGCGGTCAGACAAAGGGGAAGAACTCTAGCGTTTAGCTCTGCTGGGACAGGAGAGCACGCGTGCTCATCACTCACCTTGCTCTTTTTGAAGCCTACATCGCCCGGGGCTAGGTAGTCTGATACTTCCTGGTTCTCTGCAGGGCGGAGAGAGGGGGAGGTGGCCAGGTCAGCTTGGTAATGCAATCCTTTCTCAGTCGCGTACGCTCGAGACTCACTGCTGTAGTCGAGGCTCAGTAGAGAGCGATTTGCCTTTCTCGCCTCTTCCTCAAGCTCCCTCTGTTTCTTCGCCTTCCGCTCAGCATTCGTCTCAGTCGAACCCCCCAGCCTGAAGCCTCCATCCGAGTCTCCGATGATCGCTCGATCTCTCCTCTGCCCCTCGGGAATATCTGCGTCGTACTTGCTGAGCACGCCCTGCTTCTTTCCCAGTGCAGCCGACGTCATCTCGTCCTCATCGTCTATGCCGGTGTACTGCTTTGGGCCCTTCTTACGCAGCTCGTTTCGCCGGTCGAGCTCCTTTTGCTCGAGGGCGGAATCCATGAGCTCATCCTCGTCGCCGTCGAGAATGCGGCTATCTCTCAAAGTGAGGATCCGACCTTCGTCGCCCTCCTGCAGATCGAAGTCATCCATATCGTGGGCGACGCGCAGCCCCGCTAAGTCGGCCTCGCCGTACGTAGCTGCCGCCTCTTGCTCCTCGAGCTCCTTTGCCCTCCTCTCTGCATGCTCCTTTGCCTTCTTTTGAGCCTGTCTGAGCCATTTGACGGTACTCTTCGAGTCGCTAGGCCCTGGCGCCGATGAAGTGGAAGGATCTTCATCTCCCAGTGTGGGGCCACGTAGCTGCCGCCTCAATTGACGCTTGTTCTGCGCCTTTGCTATTCGTTGACGGATTTCTTCATCTTCCTTTGCCTTTGCCTCTTGCTCTCTTCGCTTCTTATAGTTTTCCTCTGCTATCTGGTCTTTATCCTTGGGAGCCTCTTCAGCGCCGCCATCTTTGTCCTTTTTGGCGGATGCTGAGTCGTCAACGAGGGGCTTGAGACCGAGGGAGATACGGACCTTGCTGCGAGCGGCAGGAGTGGGCGGGATGGAGTGGTCAGTAGCTGAATATGAGATTTACATGCTGCCTGATCTGGCACTCACTTTGTCTCCTCGAGCGACAGACTCTCCTTTTGGAACTCTGACATGGTGGCGAGATGAGGAGGATGCGAAGCCAAGAAGAGGCTTGAATTTGGGCGGGCGGATGGATGGGCGGACGGGTGTCGACGCGGACCAGGCGACGCCCTCTTCTCCACTCGGCAAGTCCAAGTCGACCGACTCACCATCCATCCTTCCTCTGAATCTTTCCTTTGCCTCTGCCTCTGCGATGACACTCCTTCGTACGGCCTCATGAGGTCGTCTCGTACACTCTCAACTCCTTGACAAAGTTCTTTCGCTGGACTCACAGCGCTGCTAGCTGCTCTGACACCCGACATCTCGGCAGCAGCCTTACGCACACTCCACCATGTACGCCGGTTATCAAGCAGGCTACTATGACGAGCAACAGCAGTACTTCGAACCAACGGGAGCTTATGCTGGACAAGCACCTGGATACCCGTCAACTTCCATGCCACAGTCTGGTGTGCCGTACGGCTACCCACATCAGGAGTATTACGCAGCTACCTATGGTCCGACCTACGATGCCAACGGCTATGCCTACGATCCAGCCTTGATGCCGGCCGCCGGCGGGCACTATCCTGCTCACTTCCAGATCGGCATGCAGCAGCACGCCTCCGAGCAGCAGCTTCTCCAGCAATACAGAGCTCCCAATGCTATCCCTCCAAGACCGCCCTCCTCAACGCCTTCAGGCTCCAGCGCTCGCCTGAGTATGGCGAGCAGTGGTGCAGCGAGTCGCAGCAATCCCTACCAACAGCAGCATCAACATCATCTTTCCGGTACTTCAACTCCTGGCACATCGGTGGCGAGCGCTCAGCACTTGCCTGCGACACCGGCATCGTCTGGAAGCCCTCAGTCACAACCGCATGCCGGCAGCAGCTCCTTCGGTAGTCTCGGGGGAGTAGGCAGCCTCCCACCTAGGCCTACATTCGACCCAGCAGCACCTCAGAGCGGCA
Organism: Jaminaea rosea; assembly: GCF_003144245.1. Classification (NCBI taxonomy): domain Eukaryota; kingdom Fungi; phylum Basidiomycota; class Exobasidiomycetes; order Microstromatales; genus Jaminaea; species Jaminaea rosea. The sequence continues at coordinate 1,398,104 of NW_020289975.1, read as the reverse complement.
GCAGCAGTCAAGGACCTCTTCCAGGTCATCCGTCTAGTGGGGCTCTGCTCCGTCCTTCACCGATTCCACGGCTTGGTGGGCAGCCGTCACAGTCGCGGCAGCAAGATGTTGGCAGCAGCGGGAGGAGACCGTCGGCCTCTCATGGCAATCAGCTGCTCGAGAAGCTTCCTGCCCTACCTCCACGGCCTGTCGTCCAACATGAGGTGCCACCATCACTCGCCTGGCTTGGAAGCGTGGACGAAGGGCCGTCCACTGGAGGCAGCAAGGAGGCAGAAGAGCTCTCAACTTCCACCCCCGCCCAGCTCGACGCAGATGCTAAGGCCTACATCGCATCTCTCCACGCTGCAGTCCAGGCGTACCAAAGTCGCGAAGAAGCAATGCAGCTCCGGGTGGAAGCTATGGCTTTTCGGCCAAACGAGAGTTGGACTGCGCTACGGATTGAGAAGGGTGATGAAGCTGCGGTACGGCACGAGAAAGAGTCAGAGACTGCGCAGCCAGCAGGTGAAGGGGAAGAGAAATCGATCACGAAGGAGGAGAGTCTACGCCCACCAGCCTCGATTCTTGGCGTCCGCCTGCTTCGCAAAGTTGTTCAGCTTCAGAAGGAGAACGAAGAGCTAGGCGTCTTACTCAGTCGTAAGCTCAACCTGACCGAAGACCACGCCTCCCAAGCCGGCGACGCTGTCAACGGCGTACGCGCAGGCGGCGACGAGAAGAAGCAGCTCCTCTCTGACCTATCCGACGCCCATTCCCTGCTCTCTAGCCTGTCGATCGCGCTCAAAGAAGCAGAGGGAAGAGCAAACAAGGCAGAAGCGGCTCTGCAGGTGGCGGTGCAGAGTAGATCGAGGGGAATCATGGAGGCCTCGCCGGTGCGTGGACAGCAGGGCCCGCAGCAGGGGGCGGCGGCAACAGTTGCGGGAGGAAGGAGGCCTGAGCAGCTTCGCGGTCAGCAGCACCCTCAGCGAGGAGGGAAGGGGAAGCATCAACAGAGGGACGGTACTGGCGCTGGCGGCGGATGAACGATGGGACGATAGACGTGGACCCTGGTCACGATCAGTCATGTGGAAATAGATCTGAGTCACGGACACGACATACACAACGGCGAGAGCCGTGCCAAACGCATCAGAGGTATCTTCCCCTTCATCTTTTGCACGCCACTGCCTTCACACCAATCACACGGTACTTTGAGGGCTGCAAAGCTGAGATCTGCATTGCAAATATATGGTCGCGGCTGAACGAGGGCACGCGATTGAACGACGTGACCCCTTGTGTCGGCGCAACGCTTAGTCGAAGAGACCGAAGCCCATGTCGTCGTCGGACTCCTCCTTCTCCTCCTCCTTCTCCTCGGCAGCAGCAGCCGGGGCGTCGGCAGCGGCAGCGGCAGCGACGGGAGCGGCGGCGGCGAAAGCCTCGGGGTTGGCAAGGTACTCCTTGGCCTGAGCGCGTAAGGTGATGTAGGCAGGTCAGCAGACTGGTCGAGTGAGATAGTGAAGTCGCAGCACATGTCCCTCCTCCTGCATCCGCATCCATCAGCCAAGGCAATGCTGCCAATGGTCGTCAGAGGCCTGTCGGCCTGACTCGGAATTTTCAGTGTGATACAATAATTTGGGAATCCTGTGGACGAGCATTCCCTGAGCGGCCTCTCCGCGGCAAGCCCTCCTCTCTCTCTTCGAATCCGTTGTCTGTAATACTCTCGCGCACGCGAACTCACCTTGGCAGAGCCCTCGAACTCGTAGTCGGTGGCCAGCGAGATGGCAATGAGGTTCTTGTACGAGTTGACAAGGACGTGGTTGACCGAGGCGATGGTAGGGTAGTTGAGAGCGAGCGAGAGGCAAGCCATCTGCTTGATACCCAGAGCAAAGCGCTCGACGAGGGTCTCCTCGGAAACGTCGAGGACGTCCGACTCGAAGGTCTGTCCGTTGTCGTAGATCTGCGTCACGCTCATTCCGTAGGTGAACGGCGAGATGTTGAGCATGTTGAGCAGCGTGGCCTCGGACGAACCGACGCGCGTGCCACCAGAGACGACCTTGACATCGGAGACAATCTCAATGGTACCACGGGCGATCTTGGTGGGGACACCGAGAGCCTGGAAGAAGGACGTCTTGCCGGGCTCCATACCGGTGTTGCCGGCCTTGACGATGACGTCGGCAGGAGCGAAAGCACCGGCACGAGCGGGGGCAGCGACACGGTTGGCCAGGATCTGGTTACGGATGTCCTTGAGGTCACCGGAGGTGAAGACGAAGCCGATGTTTCCCTTGACGAAGGGCATGAGCTTCTCGAATTGGGGCTTCTCCGAGATGATCAGACGAAGGGCACGGCGAACCATGGTGTTCTTGCCCATGAGGACGGTACCCTTGCCACGAAGGGTGTGACGAATCTGGTGCATCTGCTGAGATCCGACATTGTCGACATTGACGATGAAGATGGAGGGGAAGGTGTCGAGGGCCTCGTTGAGACGAACGAACCAAGCCTCCTTAGCAGCGCGAGTGCCTCCCATTTTGGATGAAGAAGAACGTGAAGATGGGGTTTGGTGTTGGTGTAGTGGTAGTGTCTGGTATTTGATACGCCGCCGACGACCTCGTTGCTATTGACGGGTAAGAGGGCTGAAGAGTTTAAGGCGAATCGGTGAGGACAAGAAGGCAAGAAGGAGCAAGCCGTCCGTTGCAGCATCCTTTTCCCCTCGCCCACGCCCAGCCCACCCGTCCGCCCGTCCATGAGCGCCATGCGTCCGCCCGCCCTGTCACTCCCGTTCGCCGTAGCGCGCGACAGAGGCCAAGGCTGTCTAAACTTCCGATCCGAAAGACGGAACAGCGACGCTCGAGAACATCACCAAGACCAAGAGCCGCTCGATGGCTGCATTACTACGCACAGACGCCAACCTCGCTCATTATGTTGCCCACTCGAGCGTAATGGGGCAAGGACGACGCCATCAATATGTCCATGCTGTCTCCAGGAGCTAGTGTGCTCGCTGCCCCAGCCAGGCGCAGAGCTGCCTGCGCCTCAGCATCTTGGACGCCTCGTCCAGCATGGGCAGGTCGTCCCCCTACGACCTCGACCAAACGTGCACTTCATCATGACTCGCAAGCTGACACCAGCGAGCGTGGCAGTCAACAGCCCACTAGCATCAGCAGCAATACACCCTCATCCTCTTCATCTTACACACGACGCCGCCCTGTCTGGCGCGACATTCCAGCATACAATGCCGACCCATCATCCTCATACCCATCACCAGCACCACCGCCTCCGCCTCGTCAACCCCAACCTTCATCATCGACGTCGACGTCGACCTCGACAACCTCAGAGACTTCGAACGCTCATCTTAATCGTGGCAAGACGGGCACGCCCAATTGCAAAAGCGCCGTCTATCTCAAATTCGCATCCCTGCCGGTCGACCAGTTGCGACACTCTCGTGGACTCAAAATCCATAAGGGAGCTCACAGAGCCATCGTTCTTGTCGAAGAGTCGAAAGACGTCATCGATGCCTTTGTCATCGGTCGACTCAAGGAAGAGCGTCTCTCGCCGAGTAGAGCACTTGCAGAGGTGACGGAGCTGCTGCCGGAGGATGTTGGACAGGAGCAGGCGGCGCTCCTGCTGATCAGTAGTCTCACGACGGGCGACAGGGCAACGAGCGAAAATCTGGCATTTGCTAGAGCGCTCTACATGCTCCAGCGAGATGAAGCGCGAGCCAGGCAGACAGCATCAGCGCCTATCAGACACCTCGCTCGCGTCGTTCGTCCATCCTTCGACAAAGTGGGCTCCAGTGTGGCTTACGCTGCCCTGGCAGCTGAGATCGTTCAAGATCGCAGGCTCAAGCCAGCGGAGCGTCGCTCGCTTGTCACAAGAGCAATGCCAGGGCTCTGCCATCTACTGCGTACCCTAAGCCAGACTGGGCATGGACGACACACGAGGGAGATTAGGCGCAATCACCTCTACGAAGTCTGGAGGGAGGCGATCGAAAGCCTACTATTAGAAGGAGTCCTCTCTCCGGCGAGCGGACATGGGGCCGGATCATCCTCGCAAGCTGCTGCGCTCTGCGCTCAAATGCTCATGATGGCCGTTCGTTGGGGCCCCTCATTCTCAGCCGTCAGGCTCGCAGAGTCTCTTCACTCGGTGAATAGCCTGGAACAAGTCATCAAAGGCGCGACGGCTTCCTCATCCCGCGTAGACGTCGATAATCTGTCCTCTCTTCCTGTCACGGAGCAGCTAGTGCACGGGCTCATCTCGCGAGGTGCGGCGCAGCATGCTGGGAGTATCTTCATGATGTTACCACACACGCTTCGCAGCTTTGATGGGTACGTCGCCCTACTGGAGCACCTTGGCGAGTCGGATGCCTCGATACCGCTCGATTCACGCTACAAGCGGGCAATGCCTCCGAGACCTCCCTCCATCACGTTCCAGCGAGTCCTTTGGGAGGATGCATTGGCGCACGTCCGGCAGAGCGATGGGAAGGAACACATCGCCTGGCTCAAGCGCCTCTTTGGCGCTCGCATGGTCAGTCATGCTCGACACGGCAGCGCCAATATGGTTGAGCAGGATCTGGGCCACATGCAAATGGTGGGCTTGCCGGGCAATGGCTCTGAGTTGAGCAGCAAGGCGCAGGTTGCAATTGTGCGGGCGTTTATTCGAGCCGGGAGATGGGATGAGGCCAAAGAGCGCGCCATCCAGATGCTGGCGCAGCGCAGGCAAGATGCGAACCATGAGCTGGCTGTGGCCAGGCAAGGCGCTGCGATGCTCAATACCCTAATCGCTGGCGTCGTGTCCCAAGACATCGAAGCAGCAGGGCTGCCAGCCGAGCACCGCAGCGAGCAGGACGATGACGAGGGCGCAAACGTCCCAGCAGGACGCGGCCTCCTCGATCAAGTCCTCAGCGAGGTTTCACTCCCTATCGGAACCCTCGTGCAAGTGCTACGCTGCCACGACTCCCTCGTCGAAGAGCTCAATGTTGTCCCAGACGCAGTGACTCGCAATATTCTGCTCGGCTTCCTCTTCCGCTGGCGTCTTGCCCCGCTCGGGGACGACATCTCTACGATACGCCAGTTGCTGAAGCGGTGTGGCGTCTTTGGAGGTAAGAAGGGGGGCGGCAAGAAGGGAGGAGCAGAGCGGTTACAGGAGGCTCGCGAGTTCATGGCGCATGGCAAGAGTGTGCTCAGAGCCATCATCAAGACGCTATACGAGCAGGGGCACGTGGAGCACGCGCAGTGGGTTGTGGGGATGCTCAAGGAGGCAGAGCTGGCGGCGCAAACTGAGCTGCGCAAAGGCGGGGCTCATAGCGAGCGCGGTACGCAGGAGAACAAGAGGGCGGCGCCCGCGTAGGCAGGCGGGACGGCCCGTGGAGCGGCCAGGTCTGGCGGCCTGATCTTGCCGCTGCACCTCTGTCATTGTACCATAGTCGATCTCGATCTCGTCAACGATGCCAGATTCATCGTCAGCTCGCCAAGCGGCTGTGCTAGGCCACCGAGCTACACGATCCCAAACTCGCTGCGACTGCCTTCGATCGTCACCTCGATCCGTCTCTAACCCTCTCGAGATCTCGCAGCTTCGACCACTTCATTCATTGTGCTCTCAGCGGAGCAGCAGCGCCTCGGGCCCAGGCGTCAGGCAGCGGGGTCGGGGGGCTAGGCTAGGCTGTCGTGTGCCGGCAATCGCGGTCCAGCCGTCATGCGTCTTCGCGCGGTTTCGACCCGGTTCGAGTCGCGCCAGGCAACTTCATTGATTGACGAGCCTCACCGTCGACGAGGCATGTGCGGGGCAGCGATGCTGTCGATGCAGCGATGGCGCTGAGCGCTGAGCACTGAGCACTGGGTGTGGTTGAGTGTGGGTGGAAGGAGTGTACGAGGGGCGGGAAACAGCTTAAAAGAAGATTTGTTGAGGTGTCACATCCAATTGCCTTGCCTCGCCTATCAGAACACACACTCACACACTCTCACACACACACGCGCACGCGGCACACTCACACGACACCACACCTCGAACGCACACACACACAAGCATGTCCGTCTACTACTTCTCGACCCCCTCGACGTCCTTCGGGCACCGCCAGCCGCGCTCCTTCGAGTCGGAGCCATACTCTACTTGCTTCGGTCAGGCCCTTCAATACCAAGACCCTTACGATGCAATACGACTCGCGGCCGCCCACTCCCACGCCCGCGAAGAGGCTGAAGCTCGACGACGCCGCGCCGTAGCCGTTGCCCGAGCTCGCGCCATCGCACAGCAAGAATGGGAGGAAGCTCGGGCTCAGGAAGAGATGCGAAGACGTCGTCGACATGCTGAACAGCAGCGACGTCTCCAGCTCGAGCGTCAGCAGCAGCGCCACCAGCAGGAGGAGCAGGAGGCTGCTGCCTTCTTCCAGGCCATACAACAGCACATGGTTGAGGCTGCCGAGGCTGCCTATCATCGCCACCAGCAGCAACAACAGCAAGAGCTTCAGCGCCGCAAAGAGGCAGCCGCTCTTCATCAACGTCAAGTGGCAGCCGCTCGTGCTCGAGCGGAGGCACAGCGCACTGCCCAAATCGAAGCTCAGAAGCGCCTTCAAGCCCGACGCGCCGCTGAGCAGGAGCACCGCCAGCGCCAGCACCAGCACCAGCAAGAGCAAGTCGAGCGCATGTTTAAAAACTTCCTCTCGCCCCTTTTCCAGGCTTTCCTAGGCGGCGAGGAAGAGGCCGAGCAGGAAAAGGAGACTCAGCACCAAACAGCTGGCCCTCAAGGCTCGCCTAAGGGCAAGGAGAAGGAGACGCCCACAGCCTGCGAGGCATCCACTGAGGAGAAGCGCCCCAGGACTTCTTCGCCTCCAGCAGCCACCTCGACTGCGACATACAAAGCGACCCTCGAGCACGAGCCCACCGCCGAGCAAGCATCTGCGCCTCAGCTTCCTACCACGGCCGCCGAGCCCGACGCTCACGACGATGCCGCCTCGGTCGCCTCCTCGAGCACTTCCTCCACTAAGCGCGGTCGCTCTCGTTCACCCCGCCGCGCTCGAGTCAGCGATGTCGATGAGGAGGGCAACGAGATCCCTTCACCTGCCGACGCAGAGGACGAAGACGAAGGCTTCGTCCAGCTCGAAACCTCTTCTCAGACTAGCCACTAGCTCTTCGCGCGATCACCCGGAGTACACAATGTTCATAAAGTTCGAGTGTCGATTCAGCTACTCAATATGATTGTCCGTATTCAACTACTTTGAGATGCCTGCTCTCTCTACAGAGCGTGTGTGACCTTGCACCTACACCTCTTGCCCATCCACGATCAGCCTGCACATGCTCGTCCCACCCCTCGCCTCCTCCGCCTTCTGGAAGTTGTACACAGCCTCGAGCGTGTTCTTAGATCCGCCGCATACGACGACGACGATGTTCTTCTTCCCCTCCGATGGAGATGCTACACCGCCCTGCTTGAGGACCCTGGACGCAAAGTAAATGGGGAGCAGCGCAGCCCCGCACGAGATCTCAGCGAGAACACGGTGGTCTCGCGCAAACTGCCAGGATGCAGAGGCTGCCACTGCGTCCTCAGCTACCACGAAGTGCTTCTCGCCAGGGTAGGCGCGAGCACGGTCAAGCGTGGATTGGGAGCAGGTGCGCGCGCCGAGCGATGTGCACTTCGACGTGATAGCATCGAGAGTCACCGTCTTGTTCTCAGCCATGGAGCGCGAAAAGGAGTCGGCACCGAAGCACTGCACTGAGCAAATGGTAGGTGGCGACGCGCCGCGCTCGATCTGTCTCTGCAGACCCATGAGGATACCGTTGAGCAGACCACCACCGCCAACTGCCGTCGAGATGAGGTCGGGTCCAGCAGGGAGGTCGTGCTCTTCGCGCATCTGGTCGTAAGTTTCGTCTACGATCGTCGAGTTGCCCGCAACAACATTCTGGCCCTCAAAGGGATGTATGAGCACGGCATTGGGGTCAGCACGGACAGCAGCGAGCGCCGCCGCATTGGCTTCATCGAAGCTCGCTCCGCCACGGACTACGGTAGCGCCCTCAGCCTCGCATAGCTTAACGACGTGATCCTCCGTCGAGCTCGGGCAGTACAGTGTAGCCTTGACTCCAGCAATGTGTGCGGCGGTGCAGGCAGCCAAACCTGCATTGCCCCCTGAAGAGGAGATGACGTGGAGCTGGTCACCACGCTGTGCTCGTGCGACTTGTACCGAGTGGCCCACGCCGCGGATCTTGAAGCTGCCGCTGGGCTGGAGGGGCTCCATCTTGAGGTACACATTGTGGCCGCAGATGGTCGAAAGCGGTGCGCTGTACAGCAGAGGGGTCTTGATATGGCTCTGCCTCTGGTCGCCCATCGTATTGGCGCTCGTTATTGCTGAGATGGTCATGATTGAAGTCAAGATGAAGATAGGATGATAAGAGGGACGGCACGGCAACAAACTACAGCAGCCCTCGGACATTTTATATCGTCACACCAGAGTTCGACTCATTATCTCTGGGTCTCCTGCGAACGTCCGAGCGGATCTTGTTGACGAACCCCGATCTTATCCCCATCCCCACCGAAGAATCATCGGCCCCTCTTGGCGATCATCGTGTGTAATGCGCTTGTGGGGCTCCATCTTGCCAATGACCCTGCAGAGGCGCATCCGTCACGGGACACGATGGGCTCCAAGAGGTCCACGGTCTGTGGAGCTGCAAGGCTTCGTTGCGATTTGACTCGGCGTTGGCGCCGTTCCCCTGGGTCCCTACCACCTCTTGATTGAAGATCACTCGCGGTCCAAGGCTTGGCCGTGAGGACCTTCCATTTGAGGTTGTTCTTCGCCCTCCTCGGGACCTCCCGTGACGCTAGCTAGGTGTGGCGGCAGCTCCAGAGCAAGAGTCGACGTCATGGTCAGCCACGAGCGCGGCGTCTTGAAATTGCTTCGACGTGAGCTCCTCGACCTGCACGGCAACAAGCGTCCGAGGCGCGGCAGGCGGCGACGTGCCTCGATTTTGTCACCGATCCACACACTTCACCCCTCCTAGACCGCTCAATTAGTTCCCACATCCTCTCAGCTCGAGCATATTTGCTTTCGCTCCTTCATCTCGTTCCCAGCATCTTGCTCGCTAGCATCGTATCATGGCCTCGTCATCACGGCTCATCAGCATCTTGCTTGCGGCCCTCGTCGCAGCTGTCTGCGTCTCAGTTGCTAATGGACAATCGAGCGTCTCTTCCACATCCAGCCCCTTGTCGTCCTCTGCTGGATCGTCTTCCTCTTCTGCATCTTCCTCTTCATCCTCACTCCCAGACACGACACTCGCCCCTCAAACATTCAGCTTTCAAAGGTACGCTTCGGTCGACTGCGTCGCGCTGGTCAAACATGCACTGACACAAGTCATCCCTGCTCTCCCCATTCCTCCTCCTCTACTCTTGTAGCATCGGCCCCGTCGGTCCTGGTAGTGTTGCAACAGTCATCAATGGCACTTCGACGACAGTCGCAATCAACACGTCGTCGTCCGTCAACTCAAGCACCATCAGCTCGTCATCGACTTCCCTGAACCTGTCAACCGTTAGCCTCGGCCTAGTCACCACCAGAGCTTCAGACGCAGATCCCTCTGCGACGAGGATGGGCGGTGGATCCTCAAATGCAGCCATCGCTGCCGCCCGGTTCCTCCGTACCAGCAGCTTCGAAGGTCTGGCAGGCGTGACAGCAGCGTCGCTCCTTCTCGTCCTTGCCGGCGCCGTGCTGCTGTGATTGTCGCTAGCGAGGATTGTCTCCGGATTTGTTAATACTACTCTAGAAGCGCATCATTGCGCTGCACCGCTCGCGGATTGCCAAATGATCCTTTGCTCATACGAGTCGTATCGCCCCCTATGCTGATCATCTTCCATCGCCTGGCTTTGTCCCTCCTCGACGCGGGCGGCTCGTGCATGAGCGGCGTCGCACCCTTTGTGAGCCCGCGCTGCCGCGTCTCCGCTCATTTGTGCCTTCGCGGCCTCCAACTTTGGCTTTCCTTACCACCTTGCACAGCGAGACGGGCTTTGCGGCCTTGTCGCTATTGCTCCTCATGCCTCTCGCATTATCATCTTCTACCACGCAGGCTCCATCGTCCTCAGTAGCGTGAAACCATCTTCTCGCTTGCGTACCTCGGCGAGGTCACGCCACTTTCCCGCAGTATGGACGGGGGCCAGATTGCGATCCCAGATCTCGATGACGAGTACTTCGATCTTCCCAACCCGCCATTTGCCTCAGGAGGCGGAGCAGGAAGTAATGGCGGCGGCGGCGGCGGCGGCGGTGGTGGTGGGGCTGGATCAGGAAGCGAATCTGTTCGGACAGGCTCCTTTGATGATCTTCGAGGTCCATCAAGACCTTGGCTCACTCATGGCCGCTCCGGGTCTGGGACCAGCGCCGACTCCGGAGAGTCTTCATCGATCAACCAGCAGCAGCGTAAAGAGGGAGGTCCAGGTGGCTGGTCGTTCCCCCGCAAGGGCTCATTTGCCAGTCTCAAGGCTGCATTCAAGGGACAAGGAGGAGGTGGTGGTGGGGCTGCAGCCGGCGGGCCCGGTACTCATGCGACTTCTCTGTCGGGCCCTCCTGACAGCGGGCACCCTACTACATCTCATCGACCCTTCGCTCGCACGACGAGCAGCAACAATGCGATCAGCGCCACTCCGACTCGACGCAAAGGAGGCCATCAACGCAATGATAGCGAGCTCTCGTCCGGACCGTCCCGTACACCAGCCGCCCCTCTCCCCTCTGCTCGTAGCCATCATGCCCAGCAGTCTTCCTTCTTCTCAGAATACTCAGCGGGCCATGCGAGCTCGTCAGGGAGCCAACAGCTACACAACATGCCGCCGCTACCTCCCTTCCCTCCGGAGCACTATAACAACCCGATGCCGCCTATTCTCTCCAACGAGGAGAGTGCGTTCCCTTCGTCTTACCCGACAGCGCCGGATGAGACTGCGGCCGGCTACTTTGATGGCTTTGATACTGGCGGACCTTCTCAGGCAATGGCTTGGCAGGGGACAGACGCCATGCTATACGGCGGCCGATCGTCGAATTGGCCGGGAGCAGCGTTAGACGCAGGGCCATCAGGAGTAGCGCAGGCTGCGGATCTACCGACTGGCATCGGCTGCGTCGATCCGCAGAGCCCGTCAGACTATGCACTCAATGTGCTCATGTCACGCTTCCTCTCGCGGACGCAAGTCAAGATCCAGGCGGTGCTTGATCATGGGCTAGAAGCGGAACCTTTGCTGGAGCCATCATTTGGACCAGGAGTCGACGACGAATTTGACACTCTTCTCGGCTCTTTGGCTCACGTGTCCCGCAACAGCCTCAAGATGGTCCTTGAGAGCCTCATCAACTGGCACACGATGCATCTCGATGCAAACGTAGGCGCAGAGACGGTGCGGCGAGCGATGTCAGAAGCTGCACACCTTTATGGAAATACAGCGGCGACGGCCGCAGGCAGCAATGGACCACCAGGAGTGAGAGAAGTCGCCGCTACGTTGATGCGGAGGAAAGCGCTCGCCACCACCTACCTTCTCTCGAGGAGTCTGTCAGAGGTGGCGAAGCAGATGCAGCTAGGCGAAGCGGGCGCTGCTGCAGATGCTGAGGTTAATACGCTCTTTTCGACCATCTTTGAGCTACTGCAGAACTGCAGCCGTAGCCGAGTACCTCGTTCAAGCATGCAGAGCCAGGCTTTTGAGTCAGTGTCAGAGCTGCTGGGTGAGCTTTCTCGCAAGTACTTCATGGGCATCGGCGACCGCTTCGTCTCGATGCTGGAGCATTGCGCCAAGGTGCCGCCGTCGAAGAATGTCGAGCTCGCACAAGAGACTGCGGTGCAGGGTATGCGCCACCTCACCATCACCGTCTTCCCTATGGAGCACTTTGAGGAGGGGGCGGAATTCCTAGAGACCATCTCACGCTTCTTTGTCGGCGCCCATGGGCAACGGGTCAAAACAGCCTATGCTGAGACGTTGACGCACCTCATCCTGCCGGTGGCCAAAGCAGCGTCCGCTGAGGTCAATCATCCGACTTGGGCAAAGGTTATGGAGACGATTGCTCCGAGAGCGGCCACAATGGCAGCCAAGCCTCGATATTGGTCCGTCGCCTTCTCCCTCTACGTCGCCGCGTTGTGTGCGTCGCCGGAAGAGCAGTTCCTCCAAGGTATAGCTGGGAATTGGGGCTGGATCGCTTGCGTAGACGTCGCAGTTAGCAGGTCCAAAGATCGCCCCTCGAGGCCCATCGTCATGAATACCGCGCTCCGACTTATTTGGGTTTACATGTTCCGCTGTCACGAGAGCAGCAACACGACGACGAAGAGACTTGACTCCTTCTACCGACAGTGGTTTCCTGCTGGGCGATCCACTGTGCTCCCTTCTGAATCAGTCCTCGCGCCACACATCCATATGGTCCATCTGGTCCTGTATCGCCACTTTGACTACGGTCGCGACCTTGTACTCGACTTCCTTCGTCACAGCGTCCTCAGCGGCAGCACACTCTCTCTGCAGCCAGAGATCATCACGAGTCAGAGGATGATCATCGCTATTCGAGCCATCCTCTTAACCCTCGAGGCCTATGTCAAGACCGAGTCTCCGCCATTTCCCATCGCCGATACCATGACGACGGCACTGGACGCTGTGGGAGATGAGCTGCCTCCCGATTTTACATTTCCCCGCCCGGACACGGCGGACGCACAAGCAAAGTTCAATGATCTCATCGGCAAGATTGCTCTCATCTGCGACCACCAAGTTGGTACATCGACCGTCTTTGACGAGAGCGTCATCGTCATGCGTACCCATAATGTGGCTCAGAACGGCAGCCTCATCGACCACGAGCGCAACTTGATCCGCAGCCATCCTCGCAGCAAGCTATCCGTTGCCTACGCTCGCGATCAGCAGCCGTACATGGATCTCCTCAGGGCCTGCTTTGACTCATGGCCTCGCTGTCTCAGCTCAAGCATCCCATTTGCAAGCGTCCTATCCTGTCTCTTCAAGGCACACTGGAGCGGCGATCCTCAACTCGGCGAGGCAGCCTCGCAAGCACTGAGGCGTATCGCACGACAGCGTAAAGGAGGTGCAGGAGCCGTCGTCTCTGGCTTTGGTCGCCACATCTTCCGTGCAGAATCGCTATTCTGGGAGACACATCCTCACCAGATCGCTCTCCTCCCCAAGGTCGAGGCGGCGCTACGACTCTGGACGGAGTTCTTGAACATCTGGCTTGGCCAACTCAGGGCGAGCAAGACAGACGAACAGAGCGGCGTGGACGCCAAGATGGAGAGGACGAGCGCGTGGGCCATCACTGACGAGGTGGAAGCCTACGGACTGCTGCTGCTCTGTTCGGGCTACCGTCATCTCAGGCGGCAAGCCATAAGCATTCTGCGCCTTGTTGCCGTCCTCGACGAAGCCTTTCAGACGCCAGGAAGTGGCGGTCGCCCGCCCTCGGCAGCGGAGCCGGCTCGCATTATCCACCTCCTCGACCTGCCCTGCCGTGAATTTTGCAATGTGGACGATCCACAGCTCTCCGCTGAGCAGAGGCAACGAGTGCAGGAGTGGACAAGGTCGAACAGCAATCACCCTTTGAGCGACTTAGCAGAGAGCGATTTCGTCATTGAACATTCGCTCTGGCAGCACGTCCTTCCCGGCCTATTGCGGATGTGTCTTGACCACTTTCCAACGACGGTCGCCGTCTTCCGCTCGCATGTCACGAACAGAGTTCTTAGCATGGACGCAGCCGTCGCAACTGCTGCGGGTCTCGTTCCTCGCGCTGCCACAACGATGGGCGCAGGCGGAGGATCAACTACGAAGACGATGCCGACATCATCATCATTGTCGGGCGGCTTGGCGTCTGCCCCGCAGGGAGGTGGCTCAGCAGCTGATCAGACGTTGATGGCTGAGCACTGGAAGTTCTACATTTTGGCTCTGTGCACCTCCACGACCTCCACGGAAGGCTCAAGAGGCGCTGTCTCACACCGTCGCCAAGGCAGTGACCCCAGTTCTGGCGAGCGAGTCATCGCGGCTCGCGACCTCTTTCAGAAGCTAGTACCCTTCCTCGCTTCGGATCAGGTCAAGTTCAGAGATGCCGTAGTCGTTGCGCTGGGCAACATCAATGTCAACTTGTACCGTACCCTGCTCGAGACACTGCAGGCTGTCAGCTCCCAACTCGTTGAGTCTCGTGTCGCAACGGGCAGGGGCGGCGCTCAGCCCCCTCGCCGTCACGGTCGACTGCGAACTGCGCTTGGTCACGTTGTTCAGTTGACGTCCTCGCACATGACGGAGCAAGCGCTTTCGGAAGAAGCGGTCGTCAGCCTGCTCCTGAACTGGATCAAGGATACCTTCAATCTCCTCAGCGAGCATCGAGACGTGCAGTCCTTTTGGGACCTCCAGCGCCTCAGGCGCTTCTTCTGCGGCGTCGTCGAATCGCTGTACAGCAGGATGTGGCCAAGAGGAGGATGCGATCGCTACTTTCCGTTTGAAACCAGGCACAAGATGTTCGCCCTCTTCGCAGAGTGGTACTCGTACAGTCAGTCAGCCAAGGATGGACCAGGCAAGCTGGCAGCACTGCTGGCCAACGTTGCCGAGCAGCTGCGAGACGACAAGCAGAGGGAGTCAGTTCTTGCATCGTTGCGAGAAGACACGCAGTCGCTGTCCTTCCACGCCAGCGACGCCATGGCGACGCTTTGCCAAGGGCCCATCGCAACACCAGACGTGCCTAGCCCCTACACGTCGCCGTGGCTCATCGAATGGCTCGAGGGTCTCTTCAGGAGCCCAGTACCGACAAACCATGGTATTGCGCGAAGAGCGCTGCGCTCTTTGCTGATCAACAATGGCGCAGATGCAAATCTCCTGGCTGCCGTGATTGACAGCGCCTTTCACGAAGCGGACAATCTCGCCTCGCCGAGATCCATCTTTGCTTGCTTCTGCGACACGGCTGTCGACAGATCGGTACCGCTGCAAGCAAGGATCGAAGTCCCACTGCACCACATCCTGGTCCTCACGCTCACCAAGCTAGGTCACTCAGATGTTGCGATTCGCCGCAAGGCTCTCGCGCTGATCGAATGGGCATCTCGACGGGAAGCACCTTCGCTGTCGCTGCATCACGTCGATGTAGGAGTAAGCAGCCCGTTGCCAGCAACCTATCTACGCGCCCAGAGGGATATTTCGGCCTTTCTCGCCCATCACTTTGGTACGCACAAGGTTGCCTTCGTCTGCGAGGCTACTGCCCGTCTGAGCGACATCGACTCATCGAGAAGATCGACGACGCTCGGTCTCCTGCCGGACTGGCTTAGGGACATTGACCTGCTGCAAGGTGCAGACTCAGCCGGTGGCGGCAACGAGATTACCTACTGCTCGCTCTTGGTCCTCTCCAATCTGCTCTCCCTCACCGTCAAGTATGGAGATGAGCACAACTTCGAGATTCAAGACGCCTGGGCCAGCCTGGCAGAGGGGAGCCAGGTCTTCTTCAACAGCAATGCCATCGTCAAGTTCCTCGTCGAGCAGGGGCTGTGCTACCGTAGCGCGGCCTTTGTCATTCACGCGAAGCGAGTTGTCTCGTGTCTCTCTCAGACCATCATCGGCCCGCCGATGTTTGACGAGCTCTGCGCTTTCATCGAGCCAACGTCGGTCATTCCCGTGCCACGAGATCAGGTCAACGTCCAGCCCAGCGCCCCAGCGCATCGCAGTCTTTTCAGAGCGAATCTCGACATCCTCCTGCCCCTGTCGTCCAAGCAGCAAGTCTTCTCCCCGGGCCAGCTGGCCCTCATATTTATAGGCGAGCTCACCTACGAGCCCTCAGATCAGCTCAACGCCAAGCTGCCGACGCTCCTACACGCCATCTTTGTGCAGATCGACAGCGTCATTCCCTTCGTGCAAGAGCAGGCCGTAGCTACTTTCGAGCAATTGCTGCGCAGCTTAGCCTCGATGAAAGCTGCGGCGATGGGCGGGGAGGCTGTTGCGACGGCAAAAGAACAGGTCGAGCAGCTCTTCAGCAAGGGTGCGGCCAACTTTTGGTCCCACATGGATCTTGAAGTCACTCTGGACGAGTTCAAGACGCCACGCAAGATGCGATACCTACTCAGCGAGACGCTGCGAATCTTGCAGCCACTATCGCCAGGCCTGGGGGAGCAGTGGGCGACCGTGGCTCTCTATTGGGCAACATCAGGCCCAGTGCGGCACATTGCCTGCCGGTCCTTCCAAGCCTTCAGGATCTTGCTGCCACCAGCGACGCCCACGATGCTCGCCGATCTGCTCGGTCGTCTCTCGAACACCATCTCCGATCCCAACATCGATATTCAGTCATTCAGTCTCGAGATTCTCTCTACACTAACGGCGCTCATCAAGTCGACAGACCGTCATCGGCAGGACATCTTCGCCCAGGCATTTTGGGCCGCCGTCGCCTGCCTCAGCACGGCCAATGAGCGCGAGTTTGGCGTTGCTCTTGAGATGCTCGATGGACTCTTGGACAAGGTGGATCTTGGCGACACGGAGACAATCAATCTGCTACGGAGCAAGTGTCCCGAGGGATGGGACGGTGATGTTGGCGGCATCCAGCCACTCGTCCTACGCGGTTTGCGCTCGTCGGCTACATCAGCTGCGTCGTTCAAGGTGCTGATGCGCGTAGCCAAGATCCACAATAGCGACCTCGTTGATGCTTCGCCGGACCGCATTGCCTTCCTACTAGTCAGCGCTCTGCCGTGGTTCCTTCAAGCGTCCGACGCTACGGTCAAGGATCCTGCCGTGTTGGAGCTTGCCGAAGACATTGCCGTGCTGTGCGAAGCCGAGGGGCGCGCCGACATTGCTCGTGTTGCAACCTCGATCGCCAGGTCACGCTTCAGGACGAAAGACGACATGACTCGCCAGGCAGTCAACTCGATTCGTACCCATTATCTCCCGCGTTTAGGTCCGCAGCTAGCTGTCAATCTACTCGGACTCACCCTCAACCAGCACGAGTGGCTGCGCAGCAACACGATGCAAGTGCTCAAAATTTTCTTTCAAGCCATCGATACGCGATCTCCCGCCTTCGCCAGCTTAGGCTCCGAGCTGCTCATGCCCCTCTTGCGGCTTCTCTCCACCCCGCTTGCAGCACAAGCTCTCGAAGTGCTCGACGAGCCCATAACCATCCACGGTGGGCCTACCGCGAATCAGATTCTGCGCATGAGCCTGCAGTGGGGGCGACCCAATAGACGCAGGGAGCAGGGGAGCGATGCCTCCATCTTTGGCACACCGGACGATAGCGGGTGGGCGGTGGCGAACCCGCAAGAGTTGACGTCGAGGACGCGCATCAATATCCAGGCCGTGTTCAAAACGTGCGAGCTGACGCTCGACGTCTCGCCGCTGAGCATCGTAGACTTTGTCAATGAGGACGACTTCTATGCTGCTGGAGGTGATCAGAGCATCGGAGGAGGGAGCGTAGGCGGTGTCACCGTTGGCGGCGTGGACGCAAATGGGGAGCCCTTTGCAGCAGGCGGAGGTGGCGATAACTTGGCAAGCTTGGGAGATATTGTGTCGCAGCTGCATGACCTTTCTGCCTTCTTCACGGATGAAGATGGCGGTGGCGAAACGGGTAGTCCCTCGACACCAGGCGCTAACAACGGAGCCAGACGTCTGGCATCGGGTGCGGGCAGCATGGCCAACGGGTCGCTCTACGCCTTGCAATCCGGTCAGCACCTCGGGCATCATGCTCATGCCGGGGAGGGAAGTAGTAGCAGCATCTCGATACCTGGGGAGGTCTCAGCACATGGCCTTGCCATCAACGGCAACGGCAGCGCACGACCATACGACATCGATGAAGACCCAGACTCGGAGTATGAGGAGGACGAAGAGGATGATGAGGAGCTTGCGGGCACGATGGAGACACTGGCGAGCAGTGGAGGCGCTTGGAGCTCGAACGAGACGCCTCGCGCTGATCCAATGAGCCACCGCAACGGTCATGGCGGCAGTCATGCCCCCAACGGTTCGATGGTAGCAAGCAGTAGGACCAGACAGCGGCCTTTGCTGCCAGGCTCCGTCTCGACCGACGCCTTTCCCATGGATTATTCGACTGACGATACACCCAGTCTTGCTTCATCCTCGACTTGGACGACGGGTGGTGGACTTACAGGAGCGATACGAGGAAGAGGTGTCCCGATGGAAGATGCTGGACAGAGGTCAACTGTGGACGACGAGGCGTCGTACGGAAGCAATGGATCCGGCTACTCTCCTGCAGGGAGAGTGGGAGGGAGCAGTACTCCCGGGGGCAGTAACAAGAGAAGGTCATTCTTCTACAGAAAGGGGTACGCGTGAAGGGTGTACACGAGGGGGGCCAAGAATCATGAAAGGAGAGTGAGCGCTCGCAGTGATGTCTATTTGGGGATGCATGTTGTCATTGTACGTCCGTCATGAAATTGGTGATGCTCGCTCCTTGCATTATGTGCATTATCCTCCCGGACTGCGCTCTCGATGACGAGCGCGTTCTCTGTCCGTGTACCTGTCCCCCTCGCGATACCCATCATCTCGCCGTCTGTCTCGACCATCCTCGTAGCGCGAGGACTCTCCGCCGTGCCTCTCTCTTCCCGCGTCCCGGCCACGCCTCTCGTACGGTCGATGGTCATCGCGCCCTGAAGAGTAGCCACGAGAGTCATCTGTTGCCCGACGGCGGTGATCATAAGGTGGTGGTGATCTTCTCCTTCCTTCGTTGCGTCTACGATCATCATCGTAGCGCCTCCCGGCATCCCCTCGCCTACGGTCGTCATACCGCGATTTCGGATCACGCTCGCGAGAAGGTGGAGGTCGTCGTGTCATCTCGGCGTCATCAAAGACGAGACCTCTGCTGCCATGCATCGACGAGGAAGGCTCATATGAAGTGGGCGGCGGACCTCGCTGACCTCCTCCCCTGCTGCTACTCGGCGGTGACTGTGACCTAGCCTCTGCCCAAGGAGGCAACCTTTTACCAGCGCCTACCCTAGATTGATTCCACCTGCCCGCCAGTTTGCTCACACTCTGACTGAAATCCACCCTGATCCTCGCATTATCGATCAGCACGGCATCCATCTTGAAGTAGGCCTGCTCCGCGCTCTCCTTCTCGTCAAACTCGACGAAAGCGTACTGTAGCGAGTCGCCCGTGCGCTTGTCCTTGACTACTTCGCAAGAGAGGACCTTTCCGAATCGGCTGAAGATGAGCTCGAGGTCTTCGGAGCGAGTGACAGGGTTGAGCTTGCAGACGAAGAGGATGTTCTCTGGCGGGCGTACCTCAGCGAAAGGAAGATCTCCCACCATCTCCAACGTCAAGGCAGCAGCGGATGAGTCGGCTTTTCTGCGGGCTTCTTCCTTTTGCTCGGCCGTTAGTCCACCGTCCTCGCCATCAGCGTCCTCGACATCTTCGCCATCGCCGAGGCGGATGGAGGCAAACTGCTCTGGTGTGGGTGATGGAGTGCGCGAGGGAGGCGAGAGGCCGACTGGGTCATCGAATGGGTCGTCGAGGACGTGGACTCGACGGATCCGGATGTCCTTGAGCGGGCGATGCGAGTCGTCCACGAACGCCGAGTTGATCTTGTCGAGGGCTCCACCTGATTCTTGGCCCTCGACGACGGTGCCAAATGGAGCATGCTTGCCATCGAGGTAGTCGATAGAGTCGGCGAGGGTGATGAAGAATTGGGAGCCGGCTACGAGATCTGAAGACTCGCTATCATCATCATCATCATCATCGTTATCAGCTAAACGCCTGCTACCTGATGGCTGAGAGAGCGCCATGGAGACGGTGCCTTTCTGCCGATGGTTGAGGTGCCGTGATCGCTCTGGCTTGAAGTACGGCGAGGCCAGATAGTCAGGTGATGCTGTTGGCAAGAGGTTCCATATCGAGACTCCGCCTTTGCCCGTAGAGGTCGGGTCCCCAGTCTGTGCGAGGAAGTTCTTTTGGACACTGAAGAAGGCGCAATAGTTGTAGCGATAGAGCTTGCACAGCTTGAGGAAGTTAAGGCACGCCTTGGGCGCCTGATCGACGTCGAGGTCGATGACGATGTCACCTGCGCTCGTCTCGAGGAGCACGCTCATCGCGGCGGCGGCGGATACTCCACTTCTTGGTCTTGATGTCTTTATGGCCTTGCCTGGAGTGGTATTGGTTGGTTGCTTGATTGCCTCCGGAAGAACGAAAAGCGCAGCTCTTGTGCCGCGCCGGGGCCACCGCCAATCAGCCTCCGCCCTGCCGTGGTGTGCTGATCACGCGTGGAGCTCTTGCCTGGACTGGGCTCGCGCTTCTTCCTTCCACACCATATCCATCCACCTTCATCATGGCAAGCTCGCGCGTCTACATTGGCAAGCTGCCCCAGGATGTCCGCAGGAGCGACATCGACGAGCTCTTCAAGGGCTACGGGGTGCGTGACACCACTACTCTGCCGTCTGCATCCCGCGATTGCGTCGCTGACCATTTATCCTCCGCATCCCACTTCCTCTTCCTTGCAACCGCGCAGCGAGTCCTCGATGTCAAGCTCATGGGAGCCTATGGCTTCTGCGAGTTCGAAGACCCGCGTGACGCTGAAGACGTCGTCAAGGTACGTTTGCCTTCATGAGGCTCTACAATTCTCTCTTCCCATCTCTCTGCACTCTTGCCCGCTCTCGTGATCTGGATCGGACCGTCCCCTCCTCAGTCTGCGCTTGTGGATGCTGGTTGCCAATGCAGGGCAAGCCTTAGGCCAGGCTAGGATCTGAGGCCCGGTACCGCTTTCAACGTCGGTCTGCTTGTGGCATCTGCTTCCTCGGCGGTCCTCCGGTGGGCCAGCTCAAGATGGGCATCCATCTGGTTTGTCGAGTCTGGCCCAGCTTCGCTTTTCTCTTCCATTCGTGATGATCCCTGGTGGCAGGAGGATCTCTGGCGCATCTTGGTCTGGCATTCTGTTTATGGTGCAAGACTGGATGCCTTGGACGATTTAGCTATCGATTCCTCTTAAAAGCATATCGGACGGACTCGAAGGATGCGGTTGAAGGTCAGCGGCTCTGCGTGGATCGAAGCTCGTACTTCATCACACGCAGCCGGCTCCACCCCACTGGAGGAAGGCACGAAGGGGATCGCAAGCACTCAATGGTCGCCTTTACTCATCATTCTCATTCGACTGACGCTCACACCATCGGCCGCAACCTCTCTACCTCTTGCCACTGCCCTGTCCTCAGAATTGCGACGGCGCCGACCTCCTCGGCAACAAGTGAGTACGGCACGAATCGGGTCGTCGTACCCACAGCACTCCCTCTGACGAGCCTCTGCCCTCCTTTCCTCGCAGGATTCTCGTTCAGATGGCCAAGGACAACCGCCGCTCTCGCGACCCCTACGGCTACCCTCCCCGTGGAGGCTACCCCGGCTACGGTCCTCCTGGCTACCCTGACCCCTACGGCTATGGCCCTCCTCCTGGCTACGGGCGTCCTGCTCCTCGCATCCGCCGAGGTGAGTGGGCGCGTGCGACGGTCGAAAAGACGCCGAACACTCGAGCTCATCTTCATTCCCTCGCGCGCAACGCAGGCAACCACCGCGTGATTATCTCTAACCTGCCTCCTAACACAAGCTGGCAAGATCTCAAGGACATCGGCCGCGAGTGTGGTCAAATCTCCTTCGCCGACGTCGACCCCACCCGCCCAGACGAAGGTATCCTCGAGTACTCGAACCGCGACGACATGGAGCGCGCTCTTGACAAGATCGAAGGCCTCGAGCTGCGCGGCAGTAAGCTTCGCGCCGACCCCGCCCCCGAAGGCCCCCCTCCCCCGCCCATGTCCGGGCGTGGAGCCATGGGACCTGGAGGACCTCCCCCTCCCCGCGACTACGGCAGCCCCTATGGCGACCCATACGGGCCGCCTCCTCCCCGCGGCGGTCCTGGACCTCGTGGGGGGTACGGAGGTGGGTACGATGACCGCTACGGCCCTCCTCCTCATCACCGAGACGACCGTGACCGCTATGGCCCTCCTCCTCCGCGCGGCGGTGACCCTAGGGACCGAGACTTCTCGCCTCCCCCTCGCCGCAGGAGCGACGATGATGTGCGCAGGCGTGACGACCGTGACCGTAGCCCGCCTCCTCGCCGTGAGCGCGACTAGTGTGGCAGCCAAAAGATCGGTCAGCCAGCCTTGATGAGCATTTATGTATGACTCTGCCCCTCGCGCAGCCTCCCGCGCACTTCTCTGTCCCTATCTATCTGGCCCGGCCCTTGAGCAGAAATCCAACGTCTCACTGCGAGAAGGCTGAATGAGCTGAGAGTGGGCACGTCGTCAAGACAGACGCAGAGAGCTGCGCATCTTGCCCGCGTGCTAGAACCCGTCTGAACAGGTGCAAAGGCAAGGCGACTGCGAGACGATCAACTTTGACTTCCGCAGCTCAAGTCTTGCCATGTTGCGACTGGGACGGGGCGTGCTCACGGCGGCCGGCAAGCCCGCAAGATGATGAAGCAGCAGCGACTGCCAGAGGTGACGAAGAGACAATCTCGACAGCAGACGTCGCGAGGCTCACCCGAAACGAACCTGTACGGCAGCGACGACAAGGATGATCAGATTGAGCACACGTGCACCTGGAAGAGGTCTGTGATGAATGGCGTGACGAGCGCACCGCGGCAAGCATTGCTGAGTTGAGCACCACCTCTTGGCCATTCCAGGCCCCCATTCGGCCAAGCTTCGAGCGTGCGAGAGTCAAGCGGCGGCGTCTCATTGATTCTCCTATCGCCATTCGTGAAGGCAGCAGCAAAATTTGGATCATAGCCAAGAACGACACTAGAGAAAGGCGAAGCACGCGAGGGGAAGATACGACGGGGAGCGCCAAGACGATCGGGTGGAAGCGAGCGTTGTTTACAATGAGGGGTTGCGAGAATAGCAAACTGGATGTTCCAAATAGAGATTCTCGTCGAGATTATGAATGATCGCTTGGAGAACAGCGGGAGGGCACGCGTCCGAGTGATCCTTGCTTGGAGACGTTGGATGCTTGGCATTGGCAGCAGCGGCAGTGTGGTGGGGGCGGGGTATGGAGATGTGGGTGGGACGGGCGAGCGAGCGAGCGATGGCTTCGCATTTCGCCGCACATTCATCGCTACGATGAGCGGACTCGTCGTTCATTCATCCTTGAGCTTGGCGGTCACTCGCGAATGTCTTCCTCACGCCATGAACCGTGACGAGGTCTTTGTGAGGTCAGGTCAAGGCCTGCTACGCCAAGCGCTCACTTGTTTCGGCATTACGAGCTTCACGACTCGCCGCAATGTAATCTCAAACTCGTGGGCAAAGGGCATGGCGACATGTGAGAACTTTGAGTGTCAACGTCGAGTGGTCATCAAAGAAAGGGCCCCGCACACGAAGAGGCGCTTCTCAACGGCAAGCCTTTGGGCTCTGGCTTTGGTGGCTTCGCCCGATAAGAGATGCCGCCGCAGGGCGAAGACGAAGATGCCGCGCTTCGTCGTGCGACCTTTGCTACGTTGTGCGCGTTTGATGTGGGCCCCGGCAGACCGACGTCGACGCTGCGACGCCTCCCATTCATCACTGATCAAAGCTCATGCGGGTCGGAGGGACGGGTTGCATAGGAGGACGTTGCACGAGCACGACGTCAGGCGCGGCACAGGGCTTCTGTCGGCTCGGGAACAGGTACAGGGCGTTGCAGATAGAGAGCGAGCCACAAGCAGCGACGAGCATCAGGGCGAGTACGTCGTGGGATCTGCCGATCTCGCTCATTGCTGCGTGGAATATGCGGCGACGGCGGAGGGATACCATGGTCGAGGCTCGAGGCTCGAGGCGCAGAAGGCGTTTACGCTTGCGGCAGCGCGACGTCAAGTCCGGGACTGCATGCGTGAAGGGCAGGGGGCGAGGCGAGTCGTCGAGTCGAGCTTCTGAGTCCAAGCAGCGCATCCTTGCTGCCGTCGTACCTACGCCCCCGTCTGAAGCAGCTAAAACAAGTTTTGTGTGTGTGTGCGTGTCGGCGAAGACTCGTCGTTGTCGATTTTGTTCGGACATCAGGCAAACAAAAGTCACGACACCCACACGACCAAGCAGTAGTGACAAGCAGATGCCGTAGGTCGGCCCATCGTCTGGGAGTGGCTTTCGTTCCGTGAGGCGCTGCTTCCAGCATGACGACATGAGGATCGTACTTGCCGCTGCCTGCTGCCACCGCTCGCGTCGCCCTGAGATGTCGCGAACCGCGAACGTCTGGACCTGATGACCCTGATCAGCCTCACGACTCGCGAGCTTGAGTGTGGCTGCCTCAAACCTTTAGGCCGGATCCATCTCAGCGCCCCGGTCCTCCGTTCTTCTGCCGAGAAACTTTACCCTCGTCAACGACCGAGGATGAATTAACTGTACCATTTTGCAATGCCGCCGACGATGGTCAGGCCGATGGGCACCGACACGGCGACGTGCGAGAGTCATGGGCGCCGCCATCTGCGAGGCTGCGAGTGACTGCATCGTTCTGATTCAGTGCCTAGAAAGACGCTGGTTTCGTACAGAGGGCAAAGTCGGTCGCGGCATTTTGCTGCCGCGCTGCTTAGTTGCCACGCCGCCGCCGCCACGCCATGGCCCTGGCCCCGTCTCCGCATCCCGTCGTCGCCGTACGCAGCCAGGCAGTCTGAGCCGGGCGAGACGAATGGGCGTCGTCCCCTCGACGAGCATCTACGATGCGGCAGCGCCTCGAGAAGAAGTCTTCTGAGCGCCTCGAGGCAGGCAAGCGACAGTCGGGCGAGCCTGTGGCCTCCAACACAAGGCTAGACTTAGTCGGCACCTTAGCGCAAGAGCTCGAAGCGTCGAGCGTCGAGCGTTGAGCGTTGAGCGTCAAGCGTGGCATTCGTCATCGCAGCAGCAAGCGTATCAATCGAACCCGGGTTGGCTTGCTGGTCTGTTTTGATTGCGAGGTGGGAGATCTGCAGCAGCAGCCAAGCCGCGAAGATCAGCCTCGTTTCGTACACACACTCGTTTCGTTTGGTCGCCTGCCTCGCCGCCTCGGAGCCCTCTGCCCGCCGTTCGTTGCCGTTGTTGCCGCCTGCCGTCGACTGAACACACACCAGCTTTGCGTCCGCGTGTGGGTGTGTAGAGTGTGTGCGTGCGCAAGGTCAATTCCGGCGACTCTTCTTCTACGTTGCCTGCCTGGATGCCTGCCTGCCTGCCTGCCGTCCGCGCCCTGCGCTTTTGGCCCTCGCTACAAAAGGAGACTTAGGGGGCGCCCAGCGAAAAAGCCGAGACAATCCTCGCCTCGACCCGCCCCCCCTCTTCCCCCCGCCGCTCGCCCTCTCAAGGAACCGTCAAGACGACGAAAGCTTCTTGTCTTTCTTTCCCTACCACCCGTCCCCCTACCACCAGCCGACATCACTAACCCCCCTTTTCCTCCTCCCTCCTCTTCATTCCCCCCCACCCCTCTTCCTCTTCTCCATCGCCGTGCGCGCTTCCAAGATAGCGACACCACCAATAACATCGCAGCGCTCCTACAAGTAGAGCAGCTCTGATTGCAAACGCAGCGAGCGTCGTCGACACACACACAATCAACACCTTTGCATCACTTCCCACACGCAGCAAAGATGTCCGACTCATCAGGCACTCAGCCTGAGCTGCAGCACTCCAAGCACGAGGAGGCTGGCGCTGCCAACGACGAGTATGGCACCCTCATCGAGTTCATCCGCGCTCAGAAGCGCAGCACGGGTGACGAGGAGGGCAACGATGGCTCCAAGATTGTCAAGAAGCGCTCCCTCCTCACCCCGTGGAAGACGAGGGAGGTTCGCGTCAACAAGGAAGGCGAGGAGGAGACTGTAGCGGCCAAGGTCCCTGCCAGCTGGTGAGTAGGCATGCTATCAGAGATGTGATTTCCAATCTTTTTGCGGCGGTGGCCGCGGCGTTGGCAGCAGCGACGACGACGACGAGCGTGCGATCAGTTTTCTGTCCATGCTCTTCGTCGTCTCCGTCATCGCCACCGCCACCACGACGCTCTTTGTATCTCGTATCTCGCTGTCCCGTCCCTGGTCATCTTTCGTCGCTCGTCGCTGTCCTGGCCGGCTCGTTGGCTCGATGCTGCAATCTGGCTTGGCTCGCCGGCAGCTGCTGGCTGGGGCGGCGGCGGCGGCGGGGCCGCGGGCTCTGATGCTTGTTTTGGCGGCGACACAGGCCTAGTGCCTCTGCGCCCCTGTGCACCTTCCGCGCGCGACAGAAAAGTGACACAGGGGCGGGGGCAGCGAGCGAGGCAGCAATGCCTGTGCTTGGCAACGTCTACTGTGCAGCACGCTAGCTCGCAGCACGCAGCGTGCGCCAACGCTACCAACCCCTCGTCGTCGATACCACGACTTGCCACGACTCGCTCGCCCACCTTCTCGCTACCACTATGTCGAAGAGCGAGCGAGCGATTCCCCTGCTCCTCTGTGCTCCTCCATCTGCTCTCCTACCACTCTGCACAGCATGCTCACCATGACGTCGCTCCTCTCACGCTCTTCCGCAGGCTCGAGACCGACATGACCCACGGTATCTCGGAGAGCGACGTCGCCAAGCGTCGCCAGCAATTTGGTTACAACGAGCTTGAGTCTCCTCACGAGAACCTCATCATCAAGTTCTTTGGTTTCTTCAAGGGTCCCATTCTCTACACCATGGAGCTCGCCGTCGCCCTCGCTGGTGGTCTTCGTGACTGGATCGACTTCGGTGTCATTATCGCTATTCTGTTGCTCAACGCCTTCGTCGGATGGTACCAGGAGAAGCAAGCCGGAGACATCGTCGCCCAGCTCAAGGCTGGTATCGCCCTTCGTTCCACCATTGTTCGTGACGGCCAAGAGCACGAGGTCGAGGCCCGCGAGCTCGTTCCCGGAGACATCGTCATCGTCGAGGACGGCAAGACGATCCCCTGTGACGGTCGCCTCCTCGCTGACTACGACGACAAGGACATGAGCCAGGCCAACGCTATCCGTGAGAAGATGGAGGCCTCCAAGCACAAGGGTGCTGGCGAGGACGAGGACGATGACGCCGGTGTCGACAAGGGACCTGCCATCATTGCTTGCGACCAGTCTGCCATCACTGGAGAGTCTCTCGCCGTCGACAAGCACATTGGTGACACCGTCTTCTACACCACCGGCTGCAAGCGCGGAAAGGCCTACATCCTCTGCACGGACATTGCCAAGCAGACATTCGTCGGTCGCACCGCTGCTCTCGTCCTCGGCGGCAACGAGAAGGGCCACTTCCAAAAGGTCATGGACTCTATTGGAACTGCGCTCCTCGTTCTCGTCGTCGTCTTCACCCTCATCTTCTGGATCGGCGGCTTCTTCCGCAACACTGGTATCGCCACGCCCAAGGACAACAACTTGCTCGTCTACACCCTGATCTTCCTTATCATTGGTGTCCCCGTCGGTCTCCCCTGTGTCACCACGACGACCATGGCCGTCGGTGCCGCCTACCTCGCCAAGCGTCAGGCCATTGTCCAGAAGCTCACCGCCATTGAGTCCCTCGCCGGTGTCGACATCCTCTGCTCCGACAAGACTGGTACTCTCACCGCCAACAAGCTCTCGATCCACGAGCCCTTTGTCTCCGAGGGCGTTGACGTCAACTTCATGATGGCCGTCGCTGCTCTTGCCTCGTCGCACAACGTCAAGTCGCTCGACCCCATTGACAAGGTCACCATCTCGACGCTCAAGGACTACCCCGGCGCCATCGAGGAGCTCGGTGCTGGCTGGAAGACGCACAAGTTCACCCCCTTCGACCCCGTCTCGAAGCGTATCACTGCCGAGGTCGAGAAGGACGGCAAGCAGTACGTCGCCGCCAAGGGTGCCCCCAATGCCATTCTCAAGCTCTGCAACCCCGACCAGGAGACTGCCGCCACCTACCGCAAGGTCGCTGGTGACTTCGCCTCGCGTGGTTTCCGTTCGCTCGGTGTCGCCATCAACGAGAACGGCCAGTGGAAGCTCCTCGGTCTCCTGCCCATGTTCGACCCTCCTCGCTCTGACACGGCCGCTACCATCGCTGAGGCTCAGACTCTCGGTGTCGGCGTCAAGATGCTTACCGGTGACGCCGTCGCCATCGCCAAGGAGACGTGCAAGATGCTTGCTCTCGGCACCAAGGTCTACGACTCTCAGCGCCTCATTGGCTCCGGCGGCATGGCTGGCTCTGCTATCCACGACTTTGTCGAGGCTGCCGACGGTTTCGCCGAGGTCTTCCCCGAGCACAAGTACCAGGTCGTCGAGATGCTCCAGAACCGTGGCCACTTGACTGCTATGACCGGTGACGGTGTCAACGACGCTCCCTCTCTCAAGAAGGCCGACTGTGGTATCGCCGTCGAGGGTGCCTCGGACGCTGCTCGCTCTGCTGCCGATGTCGTCTTCCTCGACGAGGGTCTCTCTACCATCATCACCTCGATCAAGGTCGCTCGTCAGATCTTCCACCGCATGAAGGCCTACATCCAGTACCGTATCTCGCTCTGTCTCCATCTCGAAGTCTACCTCGTCCTCACGATCCTCATCCTCGACGAGGTCATTCGTGTCGACCTGATCGTCTTCCTCGCCCTCTTTGCCGACGTCGCCACCATTGCCATTGCCTACGACAACGCGCCGCACGCTCGTCAGCCCGTCGAGTGGCAACTGCCCAAGATCTGGATCATCTCGACGATCCTCGGTCTTCTTCTTGCTGCCGGCACCTGGATCATCCGCGGTACCCTCTTCCTCAACAACGGCGGTATCATCCAGAACTTCGGTAACACTCAGGAGATTCTCTACCTTGAGGTCGCCCTCACCGAGAACTGGCTCATCTTTGTCACCCGTCTCGGCGGTGGCGAGTCGGACATCACTCTCCCCTCGTGGCAGCTCGTTGGCGCCGTCCTTGCCGTCGACGCCCTCGCGACTATCTTCTGTCTCTTCGGCTGGCTCTCTGGTGCGCCCAACCGCAACCCCATCACCGCCCCCCACGGCGGCTGGACCGACATCGTCACCGTCGTCCGTGTTTGGGCTTACTCGATCGGTGTCACGGTTGTCATTGCTTTGGTCTACTTCATCTTGAACCGCATCCCTGCCCTCGACAGGCTGGGCCGCCGTCAGAGGTCTGTCAAGAACGAGATGCTCGAGGACTTCATGCAGAGCATCCAACGCCTCACTATCATCCACGAGAAGGCGGAAGAGGGCAAGCCCGACGTCTACTCGATCCAGCAAAGGCTGGAGGTCGAGGACGAGTAAATCAGCGTCTGATCTTACCCATCGCAGCTCTAGCTGGCGAATACCTTCGCCGCCGCTCGATGTGTGGTCGAAGTTGCTTTTCTCGACCCCCCTTCGCCTCACCTTCTTCCCCCCCTACTCTCAATCGCCGTCATTGCCTCATCTTTTCCCGTGTATCTCACTCCGCATTATCGATCCTTTCGAGGACCCCACATTCTTTTACATCTCTTCGTCTTCACTCTGCTCTCCAATACCTCTTCTTTTCTCCACATCACAGGCGCGACGGCGATTCTCCCGAGAGTGCGGCGATGCTCCTTCCTCCCTTTCGCCTCTTCTCTCTATCCTCTCAACTCCTTCTCAGTTAAGATCATCTCGTGCACTCGTAGCTCTCGATCTTTCTCAAGATGAAATAGAAAAAGCTAGTACAAAGTTCCATCGCATTCCCCTCCGAGAGCTGTGATGTGGGTGGGCGCGAGATTGAAGGCGGGCACTTTGGCTCTCCGTGCTAGCGCTGTGTGGCCCGTGCCACGCGCTCCCCCCTCCAAACCGAGCTGCCTCTCGATCTCGACTCGACGGGCGCTCAGCATCGCGCTCTCTCTCTTTGCTCCCACACAGGGCAATTACACCCCACCTCGCCACCGCCGCACCTCGCGATCATCCAAACGCATCTGCCTGTCTCACCCAACACTCCATTCCAACCACGTTCCCTCTTGCTCGCTCCTCCGCACGTCCGTCTGTGCCAGAGCGATGGCTAAGGTCGGTGCGCAGAGTGCACGCACGCCTGGCGATGCTGAGCAGCCCGAGTTGGCCAGTAAGCTTGGGTTTCAGCGCTCTGGAGTTGCTGTGGTCAAACAAAGCAAGGACCCTCCACCCCGATCCACCACTTTCCCCTCTTCTCACCAATTCAAGCTCGTCTGCCTCTGCTAGCAAGCAAGCAACCCACGAGGTACAGCACCACTCTCGAAGCGAAAGTCTCAAGGGGGCATGACAACAATCAGATCGCCCTGTCCCGGACGGCAAGGCGTCTCCTTCCCCTTCAAACCATCCGCCGTCAACCGTACCCTATCCCACGATTGGAGTGCAGGCGGCAAATTATGGTCAAGGTCACGGTCAAGGTCAAGGTCAAGGTCACGCGATGGATGGAGGTCACTCGATCCATCCATCGCAGTTAGCATCGCCGATTTGAGTCCTGTTCTTATCCCATGGAACGGCTTCGGTACAACTATCCAGTAGCGAAGCTCTTCTTATTATCGCTCTTCTGATTGATGCCCTCGCTGCCGCAGCGAAGCCATCATCGGCCATCATACTGAAAGTGCAACAATCCTACCCTTGGACGTGGCAATGCGCCTGCCCACGGTGCCAAGCCTGAAGGCAGGGCTGGTATCGACATTACCTCGCTCAGCCCAAGATGGAGCGTGCCAGTTTCGAGCGATCGCGCTGATCGGAGGCTGGCCAAGATGCTCGCCACGCAGGCTTTCGGCTGGGTCAAGGGAGACGTCGACCCGCGCGACGTGGCCCAAGCGTTTCTTGATGCATGCAGCAGCATCAGCATTCCCGCCATGACGTCTGAGCTCCTCAGCCGGCCGCCACCACCAAAGATCGTCAAACTAGTCCTCCACCTAGCCAACTCATCCACCTCGGATGAGGACCTCCTCTACGCCACGGGGCGAGCCGCTTGGTACCAGCCAGAGTACCCTGCTATCCCCGCCGAGGCAGCTGGTCGTCAATTTCACGGTCTCAGATACGACCTCCGCCGCTACACGCTCTCGGTGACACCGCGTAGCCAGAGAGGCGTAGGACTGGCCCCATGGTCCATGGGCCTGGCAGCAGTACCGGTGAACGCCACGTACGATCCTCCCGCAGTCAACACGCACCCAGGCTACGTGGTCACGATCGTAGACGAGTACGCCAGTCCGCACGACCGCGAAGGAGTCGGACGGGATCCTTGCCACGTCAAGACCCGGGAGCTTGAACAGCAGCTCCTGGATTCATATGCGGCAAGGGCCCTCATCCACAGTCTGCTCACTCACGTCAACGACGGTGGCGCCGCAAGGTCTATGATGAGGAGCAATTCGTTCGACTGCGCGATTCCGACGATCCAGCCATGGCGTACGACAGACAGGACATACGGCTGCTACCGACTGGGGGTCAACGATGCCGGCAGCATCTACAATTCAATCTCATCGTACGATATCACCGAGGCTCGCGATTGGGCGCGACAACTGGAGGAGGTTATCGAGGAGGTGCAAGAGACGAGAGGCAGGAACCATCTGCGCGCCTCGCCCGGTAGGCGAGAGGTTGCAGACAAGTGGATCAGCAGGATCCTGCACCTCGACAGTGATGATGTGGCCCAAGCGCTGCATAAGAGGCGCCAGGAGCTTCAATCGATTCGTGAGGACTCCTCAGGTAAGCGCCGAAGAGTTGGCGTCTCCCATTGAGCACCGTGAGTGAGTGCGCTGTTAGTCTCGTCGTCGAAGGAGACCGACACCCTTACCTCATCACCAGATCGCGATCGCAGAGGGAGAGTGGAAGCACGCCGATTCAAAGATATAGATTTCCGAAGAGAGAAAGCTGAGGGAGACATCGTCAACATTTCCGTCAAGAGTGTGACGGCCAGGTCCCCGAGCACAAAGAAGGGACAAAGAAAGCTTCTTCGAAAGCCCTGTGCCTACCTTCTAAAAGATAAGAAGGATAGCCAAGACTCGATTCAAGCCCTCCTTACATAGACGCAGCCAGCTCAGGGTCACGAACCATCGTGATCAGATGACAGCTAGGGCTGCGAAGAGACCGGGAAACAAAGAGACGCGCTATCACAAGGATAGCTCGATGAAATGATATAGTGGTCGCCTGCCTTCAATTGAGCCGCTAGGGCATCTCGTGTGGCCCTCGTCTGAGCCGCAAAGACGTGTCCGCGAGAGGTGATGGTAGAGTAGTGGTCTGATAATTTTTCTGCCCCTCGATCGACTTCGAGCTTAGACTAAACTCATGAACCTCCTCGCCTGCCTCACGCGTATCGCGAGACGGAGGAGGCGTAGGACGGGAAGCGGTGTCAGTGTTCGACTTCCGTTCCGTTTTTGGTCGGACGGAGAGGCAGCGATGGTGGAAGTGACTTCTGCTCGCGCTGCTGAGATCGGCTCCTCACACCTGGACCTCTACCCCACATCTTCTCGCCATCATGATTGCTTCACCTGCTGGCATGGTCAGGCCTGCGATGCATCTGGCTGCCACTTGCGCTTCTTCGAGGCAGCTCTTGCGAGCATCATGCGTGGCTCGCAGTGTGGCCGCGCCCGCAGCTTCATCTTCCTCCTCTTCGGTCCGCGCTTTGAGGTGAGTCGATGCATCTCTCATGCCATCAATGCCAATATTTCAAGATGACGGACATCGCATGATTCATTGCCTTCGCAGAACCTCGGCGTCTCGATACCAAGAAACATCGAGCGAGGCCTCCCCGTCATCCTCGTCATCCCCCATCGCAGGCCCCTCTCGCGAGCCCGCCCATCAATCCCAAGGGGAACCGTCGCTCCCTCTCCCTCCCACTGAATATCTCCCTCCAACGCACGGTCACCACGTAGCGACCCTGACCTTCACAGCATACACCTCCGACCTAGTCTGCAAACAGAACCTCTCCTTCTTCGTAGACTTTGCCGCCCGCGCCGCCCACGCACTAGGCATCCCCGCCTCTCGCCCCTCTGCAGCGCCCACTCGCACGTCGCTGTGGACGGTCATCAAGGGACCCTTTGCGCACAAGAAGAGCCAGGAGAACTTTATCAGAAAGACGGGGAAGATGTCACTGAAGCTCTACGACGCGAATCGAGATGTGGTGGAGCGATTGTGCTACTTTTTGAGGGTGCATGAGATGGGTGGCGTTGGGATGAGGGTGGATCAGTGGGAAATGAAGGAGTTGGGCGTGGGTAGGAGGGTGTACGAAGAGGCCAAGAGGGCGTATGAGGAGGCGGAGACGGCGAGGCCGAAGAGGGTCGAGGGTGCGGCCAAGGAGGGTAGTGAAGCACAGTCACCAGCAGAGCAGGTGGACGCACCGCCCAAGTCGTCTTGATTTGGTGGGCTCAATCGGATGCGATTCTATCAGAAGAGGAGGACGACTGAGGAGATGGACCCTGGTAGAGGCGTCACGCCGCTAGCTTGCGTCCTGCTGCGAGTCTGTTGCCTGCTGCTGGAAGACCTCGAGAACTCGTTCAAAGAACTGCGCGATGGGAGGGAGAGAGGCTGAACGTCAGCATCTGAGCTAGTACGTTCCCTATCTCCCCGCACTCACGTCATCCTTGACAAAGTGCTCGTACGGGTCTTCGCGCTTCTGCTCCTTGCCCTTGTGGCAATGAACAGCGTGCTTGCGAAAGTAGATCTCGGGGATCTGCGTGTGCGCGACCGAAAGATGTCAGCCGTGTCCTCTCACTCACTCCTCCCAGGCACCCACCTTGACCGTGACCGGCTTGCTACTGTCCAGATCGATCCACTTCTTGCACGAGTGGCAAAGCCCCTGCGGCATCGTCTTCTGTGTCCCACCCACGTCAACTTGCACATCTCTAAATTGCACGGGAGGGTCAAAGGGTCGTCCCGTAGCGAAGGAGACACCGTGGTGCATCTGAACGTGGTAATTGTATGCCGAAACTTTGATGCGATGCCACGTCTGATCATTCTCTTCCTCAAAGCACAAGGGGCAAAGACCGACTTTGTCCTGCCCTCGGCCCCGGGTGAAGCGAGGGGTGTAGAGGTTGAAGGGGTCCAGATTCTCGGGATTCGGGACCATGGGTGCGCTTGCAGTCGTGGTTGTAGTCGAGCCCCGGCGTGGTGTGCGGAGAGTGATTAGGGAGCGAGCGTGTGCAGCAGATGTTGCGCTGCCATTGTGGCTAGAGTAGACTTGCTGTGAGATGTTGGCTGGTAGGTGACAAGGCTGAGAGGTTCCACGTCCAGGGAAGGGCCACGTCCGTCATGCCTGAGCCTCACGTAAGTCCATTCCTCTGCATCCGTACTTACGACTCGGTATTGTTGATAGAAGCCCGGGAACTGAGTCGGGCGGCGCACATCACTGTCTGTGCCGTGATGAGTGGACGTGCTTGCTATGGACGAGCTTGAGCCGATGCTGGCTGCGGCCTGCGTGGGACGCGAGGCT
Source organism: Jaminaea rosea (assembly GCF_003144245.1). NCBI lineage: Eukaryota > Fungi > Basidiomycota > Exobasidiomycetes > Microstromatales > Jaminaea > Jaminaea rosea. The sequence goes on along the minus strand of NW_020289975.1, from coordinate 1,363,994 downwards.
CTGCTCATGCGGTATTGAGCTGTCGACCTCGACGAAGAAGCATTGAGCCGGGACTTCTTGGGAAAAGAAGCAGGCAGACCTTCCTCGCGACGCTTGGCTCGCTCTTGTCGGCTCGACGCAGGCTTGCTGTTGTCGGAGGATGAGACGAGAATATAGTCTGCTTTGACGCTCTGGAAGTTTTGCTTGGCCGCGCCATTCAGTGGGCTCGAAGAAGCTGGGGTATCTTGCTCAGTGCCCGATGTGCCGGCGTGAATCCTCATGCTCCGCCTTGCCGAGGATCTGTCAAACCTAGTGATGCCAGCTCCTTCTCGAGCGGTGCCAGCGATTGCTATCTTCGAGCTCGACGGCTCACACAGAGCCGGGGACGAAGCTCGAGGGCCAGAAATATGCTTTGAGGCGCGATCGTCATGGCTCTGCGCGTCATCGCTGCGACGCGTGTGCCTCGCTACAGAGGCGGCGTCGTAGCCAGTAGGAGGCGGCTGACCATGAGAACGCTTGCGGGCACGATAGCTGGAGGGAGGGCCAGATGGGTGCGACATGTGGCGGGTGGAAGGGCCAGAGGGAAAACCTCGAGGGTTGCCATCGTTGACGCCGGACGAGGAGCGCCCTGCCTCGAGGGTGTACGTAGAGCCAGACGATGCACGATGAGGTGGAGTTCGGAGCTGCAAAGCCTGCCCTTCACCTCGTACGAAGGACGTCGAGCGACTGACAAATCCTCGAGCGTGATCTTCGTGAACGCCGACGCCTGAAGAAGCTTGCGACGAGTTGGACCATGCGTGAGGGAGAAATGAGGGTGTATGCGCCAGCTGATGTAGCGTAAAAGCCGCCGCAGAGGCAGCGCTGTCGCCCGAGGAGACTCGGGCGCGTGGTGCTTCGCGCAGAGTATTTTGAGCTTGCGTTGCTTGAAGGGCTTGAGCAGTGATCACTGAAAGAAGTCCCGAGGATGCTTGGCGTGGGCTCTGCTCACCTTCATCGTCGCCACTGCTGTCTTCAAAGTCAGTCGGCAGCTTGCAATACTGATCGTTGGATGGCGCCCTGGTCGCTGGTGCTGTGAAGCCCGAGTAAGATCCAGTCCTCACGATGCGACGACTGGCCACGCGAGAGTGGGACAACTGAGCATTGCCGTTGGGCAAGGTGAAGCTTATATGCATGCCTGAATGGGCGAGGGAGGCAATACTGCCGCTGCGACTGGCGCAGGGGGAGAGCTGTTGATGAGCAGTAGCAATGCCGCCATCCTTCTGATAGCGAGGAGTGAGTGAGATTGGGGAAGAAGTGGGAGCGAAGCATTTTACTGAGCGCGAGCGCGAGCCTGCCGTTGTGGATGCCTCGAAGTAGCTAGTTGCGGGCGATGAGTTGAGCTGAGGCGACGTCGAGCCCAAGTCGGCGAAGGAAGAGACCCAGGAGTCGGTGTCGACGAGCGAAGAGGAGTGCGACGAGTGAGGCCGCGAGTGGCGAGAGGGAGTCGAGGGCTCCATGGCTACGGCAGGTGGACGGCGATGGCGAGATCAGCGTGCATACATCGTCCCTCGGACTGCTGAATGCGCCTCGCAGACCCCGGTGCGTCAGGTGGCGGTCAGAGTACGAACTTGGAGGAGTGGATAGGTAAGGAAGGAAGGCAAGGAGGGAAGTGAGTGAAGGGGCTCAGCAAAGCGTCATTCAGGCACGCATATAGCCAAGACGGACCGAGCGGACGCGACGCGAGACCGCTCGGTCCGCCGCACACAGTCGTCAGGGCAGAGGCGGTGACCGGACTCGGTGGAAGAAGCGGTGAACATTAGAGGTAGAAGTTTCGTCTTGACACTCCCATCTTTGGCTGCGAGGTAGGAGGTCAAGAGTGTCAGCGTGGCTGGCCGCAGGATCTGTCCTCGCTCACTCGCGCTCACCTTCCATGTGAACTCGCTCGTCGTTTCCTCGACTTGGCCTCGCGCCCGCTTCGACTTCGGCGCCGCTTCGGCGGCCTCAGCTCCAGCCTCCCCGCCGCCACCCATGTCCATGACTGCCCCGCTACCATCTCCATCAAAGTCAACCACGCCATCCCACCCTCCAGCCCCCTTGGGCAAGCTGGGCATCAGCTTGCGAAGTTTTACCGTGAACTGCGGACCAATCTCCTGCAACCTCGCCTTCTCTTCCCCCTTGCGCAGCGCAAACTCGTAGCGATGCCTGCGGAAAAAGATGAAGTCGCGTTGGTTGTGTGCGGTAAGGACTTGGCGACCCTCAAGCTGAGGAATCGAAGGAAAGAGAGACTGAAGCAGAGAGCCGACCGAGTGACCAAGAGCTGTGGTGAAGTTGTTGAGGATGAGCTCCGGGCTATGAGGCGTTGATCGGGCATGACCACCGATCTCCTTGCCCAGTCTAACGCTTGTGAGGCGAAATACGGCCGTAGGTCCCTCCGGCAGTCCGATGAGCGTCCACATTGTCGGCTGCTTATGGTCCTCGCCAATGACGATCATGGCATTGTAGCCCCTCTTTCTTGCCCAACCTGCAATCTTGCCCAGGCTGGCGCCCTTGGCCTTGGCGCGTGGCCTGTACTCCCCGCCGGGAAACATATTGAGCAGCTCCTCGATGAAGTCGCGGGTGCGTTCTGCTGGGTGTGAGCGGGCATTCACTGATGCAAGGTGTGGGGAAGTAGATGAGGAAGGGGCAGAAGTGGTGATGAGGATGGCCGGAGGTGCGGAGGCGTCTTCGAAGGCTCGTTCCTCCTCGGCGGCGAGGGCGGCTTCATCGACCTCTTCTTCGGCATCGTCGCCGTCATCTCCATCTTCATCGTCAGTCTTGTCTTTGGGCTTCGAGCTCCCGGATGCCTGCTGCTGAGCATCGATGACTGCTTGTGAGGGCTTGAGACCAGGATGGGAATTGGGCTCCGAAATGATCGTGGGGTTCTCGAGACGAGTGTTTTCGATGGTACGAGTGCGATTTTCAGCGAGACGAGCCTGCGGATCAAGACTAATCTGTCAGCGCATGCCCACGCAAGCTGACTCTGTCTGCACTCTTGCTTGCTCACCCTCTTCTTCTCCTGACCATCAGCGCCCTTCTCTTCCTTTGCCTGTGCGACTCTCCTCGCGAGCTTATCCTTGCGCTTGCCAGCGCGGTATTTGCGGTACTCTGCCTGTCGCTTGGCCTTGTTGCCGATGTGCTTGAAATTTCCACGTCCCAATGATGACTCTGCTTCGTCCATGGCGGTGCGGTTGCGAAGTAGGCGAATGCTATGGCCGTGAGGATGTCGACAACTTTTGAGACGCGGATGAAATTTGATGTCGCAGCAGCCGGGCGTGGCTGCAGCTCGTCTCGCCGGCGGACTGAGGCTCATGAGGCCGAGGCGGACTGGACCTCGTGGCTCAGATGGCGACGACGCGCGGCTCAGGGCTCCACCCGGGCGACGAGATGAGAGAGAGCATCACTCGTATCGTTCGTTGCTACCACCACTAACAGCTCAGAGACAAAATGGTGAGCGGAAGGGACGGCGACATGCCTCTTGGCAGGGCTATTCAGCTGATCCCTCCTCTATCGCTCGCTCAAATAGGGCCAAGCACCGAGTGGCAACGCTGGCCGCCAACAGGGCGACAAGGACAAGGTGCGCTCATGAATGTGGCTAGCATTCATCATCACTGCGAACGACGACTGACGTCTTCCTCAACCGCCACCCTTCGCAGAAGAAGGACCAGCAGAAGAAGTGGGAGCCTCCTCTCCCCACCCGCGTAGGCAAGAAGAAGTGAGTGAGAGCATCTCAGATCGCACCTTGATCCTAGCTCATCCCTCCTCGCTTCGCTTTGGCCTCGCCGCATTGCAGGAAGAGAGGACCCGCCGCCGCAAGCAAGCTTCCCCCCGTCCATCCCAACTCAAGATGTCGCCTCAAGCTGCTCAAGATGGAGCGCATCAAGGACCACCTGCTTCTCGAGGAGGAGTTTGTGCAGAACCAAGAGAGACTAAAGCCGCAGGAGGACAAGGACGCAGAGGAGAGGACACGAGTCGACGACCTGCGAGGCACGCCCATGACCGTCGGTACCCTGGAAGAGATCATCGATGACGAACACGCCATTGTCAGTAGCTCGACTGGGCCAGAGCATTACGTCCCCATCATGTCCTTCGTGGACAAGGATATGCTCGAGCCGGGATGCCAGGTGCTCCTTCACAACAACTCGAATGCAGTCGTGGGCGTATTGGCGGACGATGCAGACCCGATGGTCAGCGTCATGAAGGTCGACAAGGCGCCAACTGAGTCATACGCAGATGTGGGAGGATTGGACCAGCAGATTCAAGAAATCAAGGTGAGCGCGACCTGCCCCAAGAGAGGCAAGAGAGCGCGCCAGGCTGACCATCGTGTGATCCTCTTCCCCCGCCAGGAATCCGTCGAACTCCCCCTCACTCACCCGGAACTCTACGAGGAAATGGGCATCCGACCTCCCAAGGGCGTCATTCTGTACGGCCCGCCGGGAACAGGCAAGACCCTGCTCGCCAAAGCCGTCGCGAACCAAACGTCGGCCACCTTCCTCCGCATGGTGGGCTCCGAGCTCATCCAAAAGTACCTCGGTGACGGTCCCAAGCTGGTGCGCGAGCTATTCCGCGTTGCCGACGAGAATGCGCCTACAATCATCTTCCTCGACGAGATTGACGCTATTGGATCAAAGCGATACGACAGCTCCTCGTCGGGAGAGAGGGAGATTCAGCGTACGCTCCTCGAGTTGCTCAATCAGATGGACGGCTTCGACACGCGCAACGACGTCAAGGTCATCATGGCGACGAACAAGATTGAGAATCTGGACCCGGCCCTCATTCGACCGGGGCGTATCGACAGGAAGATCGAATTCCCCCTGCCGGATCATAAGATCAAGATGTCCATCTTGCGCATCCATACCTCTCGCATGAATCTGGCGGCCGATGTGGATCTGGAGACGTTGATCTCGGAGAATGATGGGTTGAGCGGAGCAGATATCAAAGCGTTGGCCACTGAGGCAGGGTTGCTCGCACTGAGGGAGAGAAGGATGCAGGTCACCAAGAAGGATCTGGATAGCGCCAAGGAGAGGGTGTTGGCGCGGAACGAGGACCAGGGACCTGCGGGGCTCTACTTGTGAGCGAGAGCAGAGCAGACGAATGCCATTCGATTCGCCCAGCAGGCGATGGTATGATACATAGGCATAGCGTGACGAGCGAGAGCGCCGCGCGCCTCTCAGAACGAGACGACCTTCTTTCGAGGAGCGGCCGCCGCACCCTTGGCAGCGTGCTGGCCCTGTCTAGCAGCACCTCCGGCTTCCTCCCTCTCGACCTCCCACTTCTTTCTCGCAAACGCATGGAAATCATCGTCATCTGCGCCCCCTCCCCTCTGCCCCTCCCACTGTCTCCCCGCGCCCCACATTCCCTGCGTCGCATTACTAGCCTGAGTCGTCTCACTCCTCCTTAGGGGGCAATCCTTTGCCAGATGCTCTACGCTCTGGCACAGCTTACAGCATCCTCCATTCGGGTAGACCCCCTTGCCCGCATTCTGGCTACAGCGAGACGAGAGGTGACCTTTAGAGCCGCAGACGAAGCAGGTGGCGAAGGGGAGGTCGGGTCCTACGGTTGGGGCTGGACGACGACAGCGCGAGAGGATGTGAGAGGTGGAACCACACCGGAAACATAGCCCGACAGTCTCCTTGCCTGTCAAGCCTGCCGTGGACGAGGAGACTTCACCGCCATTTATACCTCCTCCACCGTCCTCCTCCCCCTCCAGAGCAGTCGACGAGCTGTTCAATGCCTGTGGACAATCCTTTGCGGCGTGCCCCATGGCCCTACACGCAAAGCATCGAGTTCCAGCAGCTCTCTCTTGACTTCGTTTCTCTCTCCTCACGTCGGCCTTGGCTGAGCTCTTGAGACGTCGCTCTGCCTCCATCTTCTTCCAGGGATTCGTCTCCTCTGTCACCGAGGGAGGCAGGGGTCGCGAACGCGGTTGCGAACGCGGCGATGAGGATGTGGCATCGCTGCCACCTCGCTTGCCGTTCTCTACCTTGATCTGAGCCTCGACGGTCTTGATCTCGCTGCGCAGCTTGGAACGTTTCTCGTCAGATTTGGCCGTCTTTGCCTTGAGGCGGAGGAGCTTGAGACGCTTTTGCAGGCGGTGAGGGTCTGTTGAGACGCCCTCAGCATCTGTCGCAGTATTATCGTCGCCTGTCGAGGAGGGGGAGACTTTGCGCTTCTTGGCTGCTGAGGATGAGGTCGATGGTTCTTCCTGAGCATCGCTGGTCGTAGCGGCGGATGTGGACGCCTCTGGCGCTGCTGCTCTCTGCGGTTGTACCTCTTCGGCATCGCCCTGGAAGTAATCTGTAGCCTTATGCGGGGCCTTGCGCTTCTCGAGCTTGGTATAGCGTGTCATGATGGCCAATTGCGAGGATAAGAAGAGGATGAAAGGTTGAAGCCGCTCACTCGTGTGCCACTCGACATCGCTCTGTCAGTCCATCGTCGCAGCCACTTTTTCTCTCCGTTTGACGCCCAGTCCGCCCTCGAGTCGAGGCGGAGCGAGCGTCGCCTTCCGCCGCCGCCTCCGCTTCTTCTCAGCCCACCTCACCAACCTCTCGAGCCACGCTCATGGCCTTCTTCGACTTCAATGTCGCATTGGCCTCGCCGCTCTTTGCAAGCGCTTCAGGAGCTGGAGGCGGTGGTGGCGGTGGTGGCGGCGGTGGCGGCGAGCTGAGCAAGAAGCAAAAGAAGAAGGCCAACAAGCAACAGCAACAGCAGCACCAGCAGAATCAGCAGGCGGACAAGGCGACCCAGAGCAGCATTAAGGGCAAGGAAAGGGAAGTCGATCCTCTCGACAGGATACCAGTGACAGAAAAGCAGGAGTTACACAGCCGGATCAAGGATCTGCGTGATCGTGAGTCCCTCTACGCTCCTCCTGTTTGCGCACCTTGGCAGTATAGGCTGACATTCGTGCCTCCCTCGCTGCCAGTCGGCTACACCTGCATCGCCCTCAATCATACCATCCACAACCGAATCGAGCCAAGCCAGCACACTAACCCCTTCTATGACGCCGACTACACTTCCAAACCTCAACCTCCGACCTCTCACATGCCCTCCGTATCCCTCCCAGCATTCCCTCACCTCTCCCCTTCCTCCCCCTCATCCTCACGTCCCTTCACCCAGCTCAATCGACTCACCCTCATAGTCGACGACTCGGGCACCTCATCATCAAAAGGCGGCGCTGGAGGGGGAGGAGCTATCAATCTCCACCAATCAGGCTCCACCCTCGCAAGCTACGACATCCTCTCCATCCGACCCCTCACCTCGAACCAATTCAACCTCGCCTGCCTAAGTCACACGGAACTCAAACCGGGTACATCCTTTGACATCATTTCGCTCGATCTGAGCTCGAGTCCACGCTTGCCCTTCTACCTGAAGCGCAGCACCGTAGGCAAGGCGTTGGACAATGGGGCCGTCTTCGAGGTGTGTTATAGCGACGGGTTGGACCATGGGGAGGAGAGTTCAGGAGGGTTGAGAAGAGAGGATAGATTGCGCAACCTCGTTTCCAATACGCGCGATCTGCTTCGAGTAACACAGGGAGGTAAGGGAGTCATCCTGTCGTCTGGAGCACGATCCGTGTTGGGCATTCGTTCGCCCTCGGATGTAGTCAATTTGGCAGCCGTCTTTGGCTTCCACCCTACGAGGGCGAGGGAGGCACTGAGTGCTACATGCGCAGGATTGCTTGCTAGAGCACAGACCAGGCGTAGCTGGAGAGGAGTAGTCGGGATGCCGAGGATTGTGAGCGCGGAGGGGGACAAGGCAGAGGCGGGAGAGGGCAAGGTGGCTACGGGATCGTCGGCGCCTGATCCGTCGAAAGACATGGGATTTGTGGATCACGCTAAAGGGCAGAAGCGCAAGGAGATGGCGCAACAGGGGGCGCCACTGTCGAAGAAGCAGCGGAGCGAATAAGATGCGAGGGCAGCCGCTCATCATAGCAGATTTCATCGTCATTGCTCCATATCCATTGCAGTCTGTCCTGCCTCCGTCTTTACGCCGCTACTCGTCATCCTCCTCCTCATACTCCCCCTCCGCAACCGCGTTAGCAATCTCCCTCTGTCTCTCCCTTGCCTCCTCTGCTTTCGCAAGCTCGTCCCCCTTGCCCCCATGCATAGGATAGCGCATGGCCTTGACACTCTCGTTCCTCAACCCTAGACACCACTCAATCCTGGCCTCAAACGCCTTGCGCGGCTCCTCGGTCGAGTATACGTCCCTTCGCTCCTCGCTGGTCATCCATCCCTTCTCGTGGTCCACCTTTGCCTCGATCACACCATCGCGGATCGCCTTGGCGACGATGTACTCTGCGTCCTCTTCAGACTCGAGGCCGAGCTTGTGAGTGACGTCGAGGAGGGAGATGCGCGAGTAGCTGAGGGAGATCATGCGAATACCCGTCTTGATGACATTGTGGCGCAGACGGAGGATGAGCGAGTAGGTCGCATCGCGTTGGAAGAGGGACTCATGCTTAGTGAGGCAACGTTGGAAGTGTTGGAGGTCGCCAATGCGGACCGCTGCAGCGAAGGGGTTAGAGGGCAACAAGGGGAGTCAGTATGCGATGAGGTCGATCTTTCAAGCCCGTGTGGCGCGCACTCACCCTGCACGATCTCGAGATAGGGCGCCAATGCCTGCTTGAGGTAGTCGACACGGAAGATGCTACGCTCAGGGATATCGCCCATGAGTAGCTCAACAACAACGAGGAACTTGTGCGCCGTCTGCAAGAAGCCAGATCCGGTCTGTGACTTCTGCGGTTGCGCGACAGCAGCAGTAGCAGGCGCGTTGGCCGAGGCCGTACCGTTCGCCTTGCCTTCGCCCTCAAGCGCTGCGGAAGCGGGCACTGACGTGGGCTCAGGTTTGGCGGGCTGAGGACCACGACGAATAGCCTGCTGGAGGTGCTGGTGCGCCTCGGTGTAGTTGAGCTGTACAGCCCTGATCCTGCCTACCCAATACTCATATCGCGCGATATTCGAGTTGCTCGCCTGAGCGCGCGGGAACGGTGCGCGGGCGACGAGCTTGTCCGCCTGGTCGTAGAGGTTGCCTACGCTGATGTAGGAGCGCAACAGCAGATTGATGACCGTCGCCGTAGTCTCCGAGTCGTGGCGTAGTGACGAGGTGAGATGGAGCGCAAGCAAGGCAGGACGCTCTGATGCTAGCCCTTGGGCGCCAGAGTGGAGCTCGACGCAGCGGGCGAGGAAGAAGGCCGTCTTTGCAAGGACTTGGTCAAGGGAACGGCGATTGGCGGTTGTGATCGTCTGAACAGAGAGGCGTGCAATTTCAAGCGCTTGCGGAACCTTCTTTGAGTCGATGAGATAGGTGATGGCCAGAAGGCGAAGGTAGGCGTCGAGCTCTGGTTGGGCCTCGGGCGAGGGCTTTGCGCTGAGATCGCGAGGAGCAGGCGCAGGCGCGGTTGCTTCTCCTGACTTGCCATCTTTTTCGCCTTCTTTGCTCGCATCCGTCTTCTTTTCATCGACGTCCATATCCGTTGATGAGGCTGCTTGCTGTTGAGGCTGAGCTGCCTGGGGCTTCTGCGGGACATAGGCTTGAGGCAGGAAGGCGAGGAGCTCCTTCCTCACATGGCTCTCTGCAGGCGTAGCCTCCTCTACGATCCTTGCAAGAACATCCGGGTGCTCTGAAATCCTCCTTCGAGCCGTAGGCAGCGATCGCAATGCCCTCGCAGCAAAGCGTGCCTCGAGATGAAGGACGGAGCGGTGGAGGAGTGCGAGGTTGTGACGCAGCAGTGACAGGAGGAGCTCCGGGACTGGCGGAGGTGTTGGCGTTGTCTGTGATGGCTTTGCATCAGCAGCAGCAGCTGCGCCATCTGCCTTCATTTCAACATCTTCGGCCGCCATGTCGAAGTTGAGAAAGGGGGTGAGGTGTGGGGTGAGTGGAGTTAGGAAGGATGGAAAGGCGCTCGGAGCGGCCCAGATGGAGGCGTCGTCACCTTGGCCAGGCCGCGCGGCAGCCGACGCGCACGCACGCATGAGCCACCACCAGTCGAGGGCGCCATCGAGCAACTCGAGCGGCGATGCCTCAAGCTCTCTTCTACACAAGTCGCCCAAGACTTCATTTCAGTCAAGTGCTATACACAAGTGGCAGCCTCTCCCCTCTTGCTGTGAACATGCTGGGCAAATGAACTTTCTATGAGCCTTGCGGGCGAGTGATGGTCCCGTGAGGCTATGCCTAGGCAAACTGATACACAAAGATGTCGAGCAAGACCACTCGTGGACTTGGTGCCTTGCTCACCTTGTGTGCCCCCTGCTTCGTCGCTGCAAGGTGCTCGGCGACCTTGTACCAGCCACCACTCATCGGTGGCCACCACCCACCCTGATAGTCGCGGATAAGCCGTCGCTCCTGGCTCGGCTCGCGCGATTGTGGCCTGCACCCGACTCAAATTTCAACGAACGGACGGCAATTGAGATGGCGCTTCATCGCCGCCCTCTCTCCGCTCTTGCACTTCTTCTTGTCCATCCATCGCTGCTCACCCTCCTATTCACCAACATGACCGTCGATACCGCACAGATGGATAATACGACAGCCTCGTCGAGCAAGGGCTCAGCTCCTACCCTCACCACGCTGGAGGCAACCCTCTGCTCCCCATCACCCCCCACACCTCTTGACGCTCAATTTCGAGCCCTCTTTAGCATCAAGTCGCTCTGCACCGCCGACAACGCCCCTTCAGGATTCATGCCCGAAGGAATTCGCATCATCGGCTCTGCCCTCTCCTCGAGTGACTCTGCCCTGTTGAAGCACGAGCTGGCCTACGTCCTCGGCCAGATGCAGGACACGCGCGCCATTCCCACCTTGACCAAAGTGCTCGAGGATGAGGCCGAGCATGCCATGGTCAGGCATGAGGCTGCCGAGGCTATGGGAGCTATCGGAGATCAAGGCGCGCTGCCTATCCTGGAGAAGTATCGAGAGGACAAGGATGTGAGCGTGAGGGAGACTTGCGAGCTGGCAATTAGGAAGATTCAATACGAGAGTGGGGTGAAGGCACCGAAGAGCAAGGACGAGGAGAAGTGAGTCGCACCCCCACTCGCTATAGTGGACAAGACTTACTTGATTGATTGCTCACGCTTTCACCTCCGCCCTCTCGCAGCCCCTTCGCACCGATCGACCCCGCCCCCGCCTTCCCTGTCACCACCTCAAAGCAGCCCGGCGCATCAGCAGCCTCAACTTCCTCTACCGAGCTCCTCTCCTCCATCCCCTCATACCGCACTACCCTCCTCGACCCCAGCCAATCACTGTTCGACAGGTATCGCGCCATGTTCTCTCTGCGTAACGTGGTCCACGCCGCTCGAAGAGCGAGCGAGTCGCCCTCCCTCTCTGCCGTCGAGCGTCAAGAGACCCTCGCAAAGGGTGGTGAGGCCGTACTGGCCCTCTGTGACTCCCTATCCGACAAGTCGGCTCTGTTCAGGCACGAGATCTGCTTCGTCTTTGGCGAGCTGGCGCACCCTGCCTGCGTACCGGCCATGCTGCGCGTACTGAGCGATGACAAGGAGCACGAGATGGTGCGCCACGAGGCTGCTGAGGCTTTGGGAGCTGTGGTGGAAGACGGGGAAGAAGGGGAAGGCAAAGGGGAGAGTTTGACGGAGCAGGTCATGAAGGAGCTCAAGCGCTGGGCTGAGGATATGCAGGCGCCTCGGGTAGTCAGGGAGAGTTGTGTGGTTGCGCTGGATGAGATGGCGTACAACAATGATCCGAGCCAATTTCAACCGGTGGAGTAGGGGAGTCGCTTTATTGCGATGTATGCCTTGCAATATCATCAGTCTATATCTCATTGCTGCGCTCCTCTAGCCTTCTGCATCGCCGACTCAACGTCCGCCTCTTTCGCTCGGAGCGTAGCTGCAATCTGCCCTGCCCTCGCAGATGCTAATGCCAGACATCTCGCAATGAGCTCCTCGTCGCCCAGTGGCTTGCCCTTGCCCGGTGACAAGGCGACATTCGTAGCTCGTAGTGGACCCGTCGAGTGCATGGCGCAGAGTGACCACTCGTCGCCTGTATCTTCCCTCTTGCCACTTCTTGACGCTTTCCTCTCCTTTGCCTTCTCAGCGCTCAAACACATCGCCATACTGCTCTGGGCTAGATCCGCCTCGAAGGATGAGGGACAAGCCAGGAGCTGTTCGTCGTAGATGGCGAAGGAGAAGGCGAGAGGCAGCGAGTCCATGTGTGCCGAGAGAGACCAGTAGTCCGCGGGTGAAGCGATGACGACGTTCTCGTCGAGTGAAAAGACGGACTTGGGGAGCCAAACTGGGAGGGAGTGAGAGGGGTGGGGGCGGGGGAGAAAAGGTTAGTACGATGAACAGGAGGTGCCTCGATGCAAACGTGTACTCACGTTGCCTCAAAGCCGCCGTAATAGCAAGCATTGCCGTCTCCAGCAACGCACCATCATACCCCACGACCGTACAATCAGCGAACAAGCACCACTTCGCTCTCGGCGGTCCCCTCTTGGCCTCCTCTACACCTGCCCCTGCTGCCTCTCCTCCCTCCGTCGGTATATGCAGCAGTTCGGGCTCAAAGGGCAGGCTCGAGTCCAAGAACTCGTACAGTCGCTCAGTAGTGCATTGCGCAAAATTGGAAGGCGCTCCGCTCTGAAAGTCCGCCGAAGGCGAGGAGAGGGGGGTAAGGTTGATGGAAGGCACCACTGTGGAACTCGCCTGGCTTGAGGAAGGAGTAGACATCTGCGGCGGGTAGACAATGCTAGGCGTGATGCTGCAGATGACCGTCGTCGACCCTACACGAGCAAGAGCCGAAGGAGAGGGGATCCATTCTGGTCTGTTGGAGGATGAGGACGAGGCAATGGGTCCGAGGTTGAGGTCTACATCCGGGAAGTCAAGCGGGGAGCGGGAGGAAGAGGGGCGGGAAGAGTGGGACAAGTGGGTAGATAGGTAGTGTGAGGGATGCAGACGAGCTAGAAGGGAGGACGAGTCTGTTGAAGCTGGTGTGGTGGAGGACATGGTGACGCCAGTGTTGGTGGAGAAGATGACGGAGAGGGAGGGACGACATTCTCGACTCGCTCAACTTCCTTCCCGTCGCATCAGTGAGTGGCGCCGCGGCGGAGGGCGACACGGAAACGCGACTCGACTCGCCTTTGGAGATTGGACTGAACGCAGCGCACCGGCCAAGGCATTTGATGCTCCTTATCTGGCACACCATCACTCGACAAGCTATCCTCAATGCAACAATGATCACCACACCGTGGGGATCCGCACCCTCCCGCAGTCCCGACCCACCATGGCAGCGCCTTCTGGATCGCATCAATTGCCTTCGCAACGGTGGGGAGGACTGTCGTCAATCCTTCCACATCCACCTCGCCATCCTCAGTCTCGTCTTGACCCTCGCCCTTTTCCGGAAAGCCCTCGTCGCAGGCCCGCTCAAAGCCAAATCTCTTCCGCCTCGATTGAAAAGTCGAGCTGTGGTAGATGATATCTTGGTACATCCGGTGAAAAGCTGTGCGGCCATCTCGTTGGAAAAGGCGAGGATTGGGAGGAAAGGGTTGGAGTTGGATAGGAGGTGGATGGTGGTGAGGCGGGGCAAGGAGGAGGGTAAGTGGGACAAGATAAGTCTGAGGGAGGAGCCTCGCGTGAGTATGCAGCGGACCATGTTACGACGAAAGGGCAATGCTGATGCGCCACGCCCAAACGGCCTGTCCCGCAGCTCACCCTAATACAGCCCAGCATAGAGGCAGATGGGCTCCACCTCTCCCTCTCCGCTCAAGCGCGCCTGCCAGATGGCGCTCAGCCCTCCCTCCCACCGATTGCGATACCGTATCGTACCACAAGAGACAACTGCGTCGAAGTCCTCCCTTCAGTAGCCATGTGGGGTGACTCTGCTGATGGACTAGTCGTCCCTCTGCTCCCCTCCTCCTCCTCTCCGCAATGGTCGAAAAGTCCATCCTCGTGGCTCTCCCACTTCCTAGGCTACGAAGTTCGCCTCATCCAGTTCGCCCCCCTCGATCCATCAACCGAGGGGGAACGTCGCGCTTTCCCCATATACAAGGACGCGCACCTGGCTGGAAAGGCAGAGCAGGCTCGCATGCGCTCTGACCCGCAACCTTTGGAATGGCAGGACGAATATCCACTACTTGTTGCGAGTAAGGAGAGCTTGGGAGACCTACAGGAGAGGATTGCGGATGCAGGAAAGGCTGAGGACGGCAGCGATGGGAGGGGTGGAAGAGGAGTGAGCGAGAAGATGTTCAGTAGAGAGAAGTGGAAGGAGCGAGCCGGTAAAGGTGAAGCGGATTGGTTGAATATCAGGAGGTTCAGGGCCAACATCGTCTTGAGAGGTGTCGATGACAATGCCGAGAGTCAGGAGGGAGCAGCAGCTGCGAAGGCAAATCGTTCCATTCGCCCTTGGGAAGAGGACCAGTGGACACGAATCGACTTCCCTCTCCCATCCTCCTCATCTTCCCCACCAGAGACCACCACACCCTGCCTCCATCTAGTAGCCAGGTGCGAGCGCTGCCTCCTCACAACGGTCGACCCCATCACCGGCGAGAAGCAGGACGCAGGCGTCCCATTAGCCTTTCTCCGTAAAGACGAGCGAAGCCATCTAGTCAAGCACATGAAGGAGAAGGGAGGGCATGGCAGGAAGGGACCCATCTTTGGGATGTATGCTATTCCTGGTATGGGAGAAGAGGAAGGGGAGGAGGGGTTTGAGGTGCAGAAAGGGATGGAGGTCATTTGTTGGTGGCGGAGAGAAGTGGAAGAATGAGGAGCCATCGATACCAATTGAGACGATCTGACTCGACGCGTCAAGGCTGGCACTCGGGATGAAATGATTGATTGGCTATGACTGGAGGTGAGAAGTACATGACGACGACAAAGCTCCGCTTTGCCTCTCATCGGTGGCGTTGAGCAGGCGCGAGCTGATACTGACGACGACGAGGCGGACGGATGGCGGTGACGCGGAGATCGAGGTTGGATACGATGTTTGCGCCTCGGCAAATCTGACTACTTCTTCTCGATGGCCTTCTCAATCTTACCGAGCACGGCCGTCGTTGCCTGCCTCAGCTGTTCGTTTCCCTTAGAACCCAGCTGACGCTCAGCCCTCAGCTCATTCCATGCCGGCTTGTGGTTCTCAAAGACCAGTCGCACGACCCTGTCCCACTTGATCTTCTTCTTGTCCTCAGTCGGAGCCGATGGTACCTTGATCTTATCTTTGCATCCTCCTTGGACGAAGAGCAACACGTTCTTGACGAAGCTGGTGTAGGATGCGCGGATGTGCTCGCCATGGCCGTACTGGTGTTTGGTCGTTATGCCCATCTCTTTCTCCAGCCACTGATACTTGTTGGCTGCCACGGCTTGTCCGGGTACCCACTCATCGAAGCTGCTGAAGATCCTGAGCCACACTGCAAGATAGTCGTCGTTGTCGGGCTGTTTGCGGTCCTTACCCTTGGGAGGGGACGGCTGAGGCAGCTTGTCCATCCAGGAAACCTTGCCCGACTTGAAGGAGCTTGAGGCAGATGCGCGAGGTCTGACGTTCTTCTTCCCCTCTTCCTCGATCTGTTTGTCGTCTTCCTCCATGTCGCTCTCCTCCTTCTTCGGAGCCTTCGGCTTTGCTCCCTTCTTGGTCGCCTTGGGCTTCGTCTCAGGCTCAACCTCAGGCTCAGATTCCTCCTTGTCGGTCTCGCTCGTCTTCATCGTCTTGTGGCTGGCTGTGCCCCGAGTAGGCCTCGCCTTCTTGGTCTGCGGCTTTGTGTCCTCCTCCTTCTCGTTAGGAGCTTCCTGCTTGGCGGCACGCTTGCGGGTGTTCCTCTTGGTGGTGGGCAGCTCAGGTGCCTCGACAGCGCTGTCCGACTCCATCTTGACGGGGCCTCGCCCTTCTGCATGCTGCTCTTCCTTGATAACTTTGTCGCTACTGGTGAATGCCTTCGTCTTAGGTGCACTGGTGAGGCTACTGCCTCCGGCGCTGCTGGTCTCGTAGCTCGACTGTACTGGACGAGAAGCCTTACGTGTAGCGATGCTGGCGCTAGAGCCAGGCTCCTGGACGCTGCTGAGATGGTCGGTCAGGTCAGTCAGGTCGGTGATGTCGGACTCCTCACCCATACCTGCATCCTCATCAAGCTGTTGACGAGAGCTGCTACCAGCCTGAGACCTGGTGGATCGGCTGCTATGACTAGGCTGAGCTGTGCCACGAGCACGGCCACGGCCACGTCCGCCACGCGCCGCACGACCTCCTCGGCCTGCTCTCCTGCCTCGCACACTCTTGGGGCTGCATGATTTCGTCGAGGATTGTCCGCGGTGTTCGTCATCATCCTCACCCTCGCCGCTGGTGCCGGCGACTGCGTCGATCATTTCGACATCTTTGTCCTGCTTATGAATCTGGACGCCGCTATCGTTGTCCATGGCGTCAGCGTCCGTGCCGTTGCCTGCTAGCTCGATCGGGTTGTGGCCACTGTCGAGAGGTGGCTGCTCGACCAGATCCTGTGCCCCTTCGTCATCGCTGTCCTTAGCGCTTCCTTGAATGCCGATCATGGCCTCGATGCTGGCTTTGTCGTGCATAGACTGGTCGGCGACGTTGCTCTGGCTGCCGTGCTGGACGGCTTGGTCGCTAGCGCTGTCATTGGCATTATGGCTGCTCGCAGGATATCTGCCGTGCTCTTTGGCAATGCGTCCATTGCCAGTGCCGGAGTGGCTTGCGCCAGGAGCGTCGTCGATCTTGTCACCTGGCGTGTCGTACATTCTCAGACTGCTCCCCTCAGCAATGGCATTGGTTGTGCGCTCACGCTTTGCTCCGTTCGACTCTTGTTCGAGGTCGACGTACATCACCAGCTCGTCGCTCAGCGCAGCCGGTCCCTCGCGAGTTCGCGCTTCGGTGTCGCCTTGGTTCTGCGACATCGTGATGTTCCCCGTCGATGTGGCTATGTGATGTCGGTGAGGGCTTAAAAGGCGATGGAGCTGGGTTGAGTGGGCTGGCTGGCTGAATGCCAGCGTTTTGTTGTGCCACCAGGCTGAGTGAGTGGGAGATTGGAGGTGGCGGGAGGAGATGAAGAAGCAACAAGCTGCTGAGCCGCTCCTTGGCCGGTCAGTCGCGTGTACCTCTCGTCACGAACCGCATCGTCTCTTGCCGCTCCCTCGCTCAGGGCGAGTAACTCGAGCCAATCAAGCTACTCACGGGTCGACTCGTCGCAATTGTGTCGTCATTACAGAAGGGAGAAGGGGTAAAAGTACAATGCTAGGGTCTTACGCGGCCAGATGGGAATGCTTGAGAGTGAAGGAGATGGAGGACGATGCCAGGATCCAGGTGCAGCTTGGTGGTTGCCTACGACGAGACGAGCAGCACGGCGTTGACGCACCCGTCGTTCTCCGGATTATTGGTGACCTGGGCAAACTTGCCCCACGCAACCTTGCCTCCCGTTGTGACCAGTCCCAGCTCGCTCACATTCACCTCTATGACAGCTCCCTTCGTCAGAACACCAAGCTGGGTCATGAGTGGGCCCTGCGGGTTCTTCTTGACGCCCAAGATAGGCAGCGAGAAAGTCGCCTTCAAGTCTGGGTGGGTGACGTGAGCCTTCTTGTATCGCAACGCCATAGGGCGAACGAAGCGTTCCAGCTTGGGTGGCTTGCGGGTGAAGCTCTCCCCGACAAAGGTGGCCTTTGTGACCATGCGCTTCCAGCCCTTGTCCTTGCGCTTGCCCGTCTTCATGACCTTGAAGGCTTCGTCCTCTGCGATGCCGCGCACCTGGGGCAGCGGCACAGAGTACTTGGCCGCCTTGTCTTTTCTCCTCTCCTTGACGGCGGATGAGAGAGCCTGTACGAGCAGCGAACAGAGTCGTCAGATTAATCAAAGCATCCATGCCCTTGGAATGTCCGCAACTACCCACCTTGGCATCCTTCTGGCCCTCTCTGTCCAGCAGATACGTCGGCAAAGCTTGGTCTGGGTTCGAAGACGTCGACGCCTGCTTGACATCGCGCTCCTCGTGAGCCTTGAGCGTCTTCTTGAGCTGGATCTTCTCTGCACGTCGCTTCTTGTTGAGCATCTTGGCCTTAAGACCCGTCGTCTTTTGGGCAATGGCCGATGCCTTGTGCGATGAACGGGCCTCCCTCTTGCGCCTGAAAGCCAGCGGATGGAGAGAGGCATGGGTCAGAGCTGCTCGAGCGATCGTTCGTGCACTGCGGGTCAACTCACATTCGCTCCTCATGGTCCATTCGGCGACCATGTCGGCGAATGTGCTCCTCGATGTAGTCGTTCTGCGGCATCGTGAGGACGTGTGGGATGGGATGTGGCGATTGGTGGTAATGATAGCCGGCAGCAGCAGCCTGAAATTTTGTGGCTGGGCGTTGCACCAACTCGACTCGCCTCCAACCCGCCCGCCCATCGAGCCGGACTTGGACTTGGACCCGTTCCGATGCCCGGCTGCCCGCTCCCCACCCTCGACGTCGTCCGTCCGCCCGTCGACTCAACACCTCCATTCACCACTTCTTGACAGCCACGAAACCTAGCAATCATCATGGCGGGAGGAGACCACCGTGAGCTTCGCAGGTATAGAAGAGTGCTCAGCGGGGTATTGACAATTCACCTGACCAAACAGATACCTACAAGGCGGACCCGTCCATTGAGCGATGGCAGCAGATGGTGAGTCCGACGAGTGCAGCATGGCACCGTTAGTAATGCAAGCTCACCTGTCGTTCTCCCTTTCGTCACAGCACAACACCATGGTACGCTCAAAGCAGGAGGTACGCCTTCATTGAGGCAGACGCTGACCTTATCGCCGATCCTTATGTCCCTTCCAGTATGAGCGCTTCCGCTTCACCCCGACAAAGGTTCGTGCCATTCTCCTCTGGGGACTCGCCGTACCTTCCCTCGCCTACTACCTGGCAATCAAGACAGATGTAAGTGACAGCAACGCCCGCAACTAACCCAGTCTCGCAAAATCTCATCCGTCTCCTCCCTTGCTGCCTCCTCCGCGTCTCAGAACAAGTGGGAATTCAGAGGACGCCTGAGGGGAGAGTCGATTCTGCGCAAGCCGCCTCAAGATGCGGAGCCCAAGGAGGAGTAAGAGGGTACCCAGCGAGGCTGTTGATGCGATCGAGGCTCTGGGCGCTACGATTTGCAATACTACCATCATCAAGCTAAGTGCGACATGCAGCTTAGGGCGACGGCGACGCGGTCCAGAGGCGTGAAGCGGGCGCTTGAGACCAGGCGCCAAAAGCGCCCGATGGTTCGCGCCAAGTGCCTGGCGACGACCAGCTTGTCTTAGCATTCAAGCTGTTAGGCGGCAGAAGGCTCGACGTCCTCCCTGATCGACGATGCTTCTGCCCGCTTGATGCTACTGGCCATGATGAGCTGCTCATCGCCCCGCGCTCCCACGTGGTTTAAGATCTCGCTCGTCTGGTCTCTCGCAGATTTCTTCCTGTCCGTGTTCCGTCGTGGCTCCTCGCCGTCCGTCGGCGTTGCCCTTGCCTTCACGTTTCCCAACCCTTGGGACATTTCCTTTTCCTTTGCTTCCCTCGTTTCACTACTCTCTCAACATGGCATCGACATCAGCTGCTGCTGCCTCCTCGTCCGCGCCCGTCGCTCACGGCGAGATGACCAGCCGCGACTACTAGTGCGTTCACCCCAGAGAGGCCGCATCGTCGTAGACATTCTCCTGACCTTTGATGAGGTGCTCCTCTTGCCCTTGCCCTGCCCTTCTCCTTTGGCAGTGCCGACTCGTACAGCCACTATGGCATCCGTGAGCTTCCCCAATACCCACGTCGACGCGGCTCAGCTTGCAGAGCTAACTTCACCCGATGCCTGCCCCCTGCGTTACGTAGACGAGGAGATGCTCAAGGACGAGGTACGAACCCTCTCATATCGCAACGCCATCATCAACAACCCGCACCTCTTCAAGGGCAAGACGGTCCTTGACGTTGGGTGCGGCACAGGTAT
This sequence comes from Jaminaea rosea, assembly GCF_003144245.1. NCBI lineage: Eukaryota > Fungi > Basidiomycota > Exobasidiomycetes > Microstromatales > Jaminaea > Jaminaea rosea. The sequence goes on along the minus strand of NW_020289975.1, from coordinate 1,344,146 downwards.
TCTCTGCATGTTCGCGGCCAAGGCCGGCGCGAAGAGGGTCATCGGTGTGGACATGAGCAACATCATCGACCAGGCAAAGGTCATCGTTGAGAAGAACGGCTTTGGAGATGGTGAGGAAGAGGTGTCGAATGCCATCAAACTGACAATCGGTGACTGACATCTCACACACGCCTCCTTCGCGTCAGTCATTCATCTCGTCAAGGGCAAGCTCGAGGACGTTGACCTCGGCCTTGGTCCGGACGGCAAGGTCGATGTCATCATCTCCGAGTGGATGGGCTACTTTTTGCTCTATGAGAGCATGCTTGACACTGTCCTCGACGCACGAGACAAGTACCTTGTGAGCAGCAAGCGTAACGGTAGATCACCTTTGACTTGAGCATCTGCTGATCCTAAGTCTACCTATCTCGCCGCCAGGCCCCCGGCGGTATCCTCATGCCGGACACTGCTACCCTCTACCTCTCGGCCGTCGAGGACCAAGAGTACAAGGACGAGAAGATCGGCTTCTGGGACGACGTGTATGGCTTCGACTACTCGTGCATCAAGGACATTGCCCTCAAGGAGCCCCTCGTAGACACCGTCGAGCTCAAGGCCGTCGTGTGCGACCCCGCCAAGGTCTTGCATCTCGACCTGGCCACCTGCACCAAGGCCGACCTGACCTTCAACAACAACTTCACCATGCGCGCCAGCCGAAATGACTACGTGCACGCTTTCCTGGGATGGTTTGACATTGGTTTCGAGAAGTGTCACAAGCCCGTACGCTTCTCCACAGGCCCTCACTCCCGTTATACCCACTGGAAGTCGACCGTCTTCTACATTCCGGGTGCGCTCATGCTCTCGCAGGGTCAGGAGATCAAGGGTAGCCTCAAGGTCGCGCCGAATGAGCGCAACCACCGCGACTTGGACATCTCGATCAAGTGGCAGGTCGATGGACAGGGTGAAGAGGGTACTGGACAGATGGACTACAAGATGTGAGTACGAAAGCGGAGGAGCAGCAGTCGTCTTCTTCTTCACCACGGCGGACGAGGGCCGCAAAAGCGTCCTTGCCCTGCCTTTCCTTTTTCACTCTTTTCTAAACTTCCCTTCACTCTTTTCACTCTCCTTCCTTTCTACCCCGGCGTTGTCGTTGCTGATTGCAGGTCGTAATCGCTGCTTCTCAATTTGCAGGTACTAGATGTTCAGGGCCAAGGATGTAGGACAGGATGCTGAAGGCTGGAAGGTCAACATGTACTGCCATCACCACCACCACCCTCACCACTACCACCCACGTCAGCCTCTCAGGCGCTGCCTTCAAAAGGACGGTCTGTCCCTATCACCATCTCCTCCAAGCCTCCCTTCTAATCAGCACCCCTCCCTCGCGACTCAGCTACTCTTGAGCTGCTCTAGAGCTCCTCCGTGATGTGCATATAGACGAGATATGATCACACAGACTGCCAGTGCTTGCTTCGTCTGCATCTGTGTGAATGAGCTTGCCTGCCGCACGTCGTGGCTTCCTGTTCCTGACTCAGTCGCGTCGTCGAGACGAGGCAATCGCATCGTGACGCGCTCCTTGCTCTCCCACCTTTCACTGCAAGTCCTCCTCATCTCCAAATTTTTGTCTCTGACGCCCGTAGCATCTTGATCTCACCTCGCTCGAGTATCACATCATGCCAGCCAACAACATGGGAGGACCCAAGTGAGTCGGAAGCGCAGCCCTCAACAAGAGGGGAGAGGTTGAATATTGTGATGCGTCGCAGCTCAAGTCTCTGATACACCTCCCATCACTACGTCAAGGGTCACTCTCGCCCGCATTCGCGAGCGACGTCGTCTACGTCTACAGCAGAAAGCTCTCGCCCTCGGTGCTCCAGGCGTGACGACTGCCAGGTCAGACTCATTGTCGCTCGTACGCCCGTCGGGCGAAGATGAGAATGATGACATCCAGCCAGCAGCCTTCGATACACCTCGCCGATCACACTCGCTCGACAAGCCTGGCGAAAGCAGTACTGCCCACGTCGATTGCAAAATCTTGCTGCCTGCGCAAGACCCCAGCCTTGATCGTGGCGAGCCTGCCCACGACGAGGCGAGCGATCACGAGCTAGACACAGCTAGAGACAGCCTTCATCAGCTCGAGAACAAGCGCAAACGCCTCCTCGAGCATGATGACTGGCTGAATGTGGAAGAGATGAGGCGGGTCCTGAAGAAGGCCAGCAGATCGAAGGAGAGGGGCGCAGAGGAGCGGCATCGAGCTGCGGCAGTCAAAGAGGACGCGAGCAGGCTTCAGGCGAGAGGAGAGGCTGGATTGACTAATTCGCAGCACCCTCAGAGTCATGAGCAACAGCATATCCAAGTAAGCAAGCCGCTCGTCTCCCGGAGCAAGCCAATCGACGATACTGGGGGTGGTCACGTGGGTTCTCAACCCGTCGAGCTCAAGGCTGTAGCAAATCATTTGGCGAGCTCTGAGCCTGCAGTCAGTCAAGCCGAACCAAAGCGGCTGCCTGATCTCACGGAACCGCTCTTCGATACCTCCATCAAAGGGCTTTTCACTGGCGGCGGGCTCGGCAGACGATCAGCAGAGGAGGTCAAGAAGGTGACACAGGAGCATGCGGTCGATCCGGCATCAGAGCCACAGAGACGACAAGTTGCAGAAATCAACCAGTATGAGCAGGCCGTAGACTGGGACGAGAGGAGCCGATCTGCCGAGGAAGTGCTGCCTTCGATGAAGTCACGGCCGGACGAAGGGAGTGAAGAGAAGAATACAGAGGCAGAGGCAGAGCGCCAGGAGCTGGAGTCGCTGGGCCTTGAGACCAGAGAGAGCATGCGGAGACAACTCTTTGGGTAGCTCATTCCACCACGAGATGATGTCCGCTTGTGCAATCCATCATCTCATTCGGACCATCGCCGCTTCCACAACGACGAGACGGGCGTGCGTAGCGGGTGCGGGCACGCGTGGCGCGCCTCGACCAAGCGAGGCGACGTCATTGGGGAGCAGCAAGCTGGGCTGTCGTGCGTGCGTGCGCTGTATGTGTGCTTCTTCCTGTCCGTCCGTCGCAGCTTCGCAGCATCGTCTTTCTTTGTCTTTTTCGCAACTTCAGTGCATGCTCATTCGATCAACGAGTCGCATCGGCAACTTGACTACCACCACAAGGCTACTCCCACGGCTCAGCACATCTCCCCGTCGCCTCTCAATCTCGCCTCTTTCGCCGGCCTCTCTCTGCCCTCCACCCATCTCTCCCTCTCGCCCGCGTCTTTCCTCCCAACCTCTCCTCCTCACCCTCTCACTCTCACGCACAATGTCCTCCTCTTTGGCCCCGCTCGTCCTCAAGCCTCTGGAAGGTGTTGAGGCCGCAAAGCGCGCAGCGGCCTACGCTTCAGTGGACAACCACGTTCTCCCCGAGCACAAGGTCGTCGGCATCGGGAGCGGTTCGACTGTCCCTTATGTAGTGGAGAGGATCGTACAGCAAGGGCCCAAGGTCAACGCGGCGAGGTGGTTCGTGCCGACGGGCTTTCAGAGCAAGGAGCTGATTGTGCAAGCTGGTGAGTTGGCGCGGCTGGTAGGAAGGCAGGCATACACGCCGGGGGAAAGAGCGACGACCTGACCGATTGATTTCTCCTCACCATGCTCGCAGGACTCAACCTCGGAGACGTCGACTCTTTCCCCGTCATTGATGTCACCATCGACGGAGCAGACGAGTGAGCTCCAGACTCCCGCTCGGCTTATCTTCTTCCTCGCTCATCCCTCTCCCTCCTTCGCACGCAGAGTCGACCCCTCCCTCAACTGCATCAAGGGCGGCGGTGCCTGCCAACTCCGCGAGAAGGTCCTGGCCGAGGCAGCCAAGACCTTCATCGTTGTGGCAGATTACCGCAAAGAGTCTCCTCAGCTCGGCCAGAAATGGACCCAGGGCGTGCCAATCGAGGTGGCCCAGTTCGCCTACGCGAGCGTTATGCGCAAGCTCGAGGCGCTGGGCGGTAAGCCTGTGCTGAGGATGGGAGGTGGAGCCAAGGCTGGACCTTGCGTGACTGACAACTCGTGAGTACCAGCGGGCGATCAGGCCGCAATGTCTTCCTTGGTAGAGATGCTGATTCCTCCTTGCCTCCTCTCGCTCTCAGCGGCTTCGTAATCGACTGCCCCTTCCCGGCTTCTTCCTTCTCTTCCCCCTCCGACCTCCTCGCCAAGATCAAGCTCATGACAGGAGTGGTCGAGGTCGGCCTCTTCTGCGATGTAGCCAAAGCGGCCTACTTTGGCAATGCGGACGGAACCATCACGAGCAGGACGGCAGCTGGGGAAGTGAAGGAGGGGATCAGCTTCGATGTTCAGAGGAACCCCGTGGTCGCGTGAGGGGAGAGATAAGGAGGGTGTAAAATAGATTGACTCAGACGTGGCTTAATGAAGCGCCTTCAAAGGATGGGACTGACAGGGAGCAGACGCGTGACCTTGGCTGGCTATGGCAGAGTGAGCATTGTCTCAACGACTGTCGGGCGTCTCGTGCAGCAATGCAGGCAGGCAATCCGCGCCCAGTCGCCGGCAGCACCTTCAGGCCTTTTCCCCATTCAATGCCCTCACCCTCCCCTCAAGCGCCTCCATCCTCCTCATCACCCCCTCCAAATTCTTCCTCGCAAGCTCAGCATTGACCTTGACACTCTCCCTGACCTCGTCAACTCCCTTACCCACCCCTCCCAGCCTTTCCCCCATCTCAGCCTGGTCGCGCTGCAACCCATCCAAATCAGCAGCAAAATGCGCTGCGGCACTATGCAAGGTGGAGAGGGACTCAAGCCGAGCGAGGAGAGATGGGGCGAGAGGGAGGAGTGGTTGCAGCCGGGTGGAGAGGGAGAAGAGGTCCTGCAGTTTGGACAGGGAGATGGGGTCCAACGGGCCTGACGTGGTAGCCGCTCCTGCCGTAGCAGCGACGTCGCTTGTAGTTGCCTTGTCACCGCTAGCAGTCGCTTGCATCTGTCCTGCCAGCTTTCTCCTCGCCTCATAGACGCGGTCGAGCTCAGCGACGAGCAGTTTGACCCTCTTTGAGATGGCGTCCAAGTGTCGTGGCTGTGTGAGCAGGGTGGCCAAGTGCTCCAGCCGTGCTAGTGTTGGGAGTAAGGGGCGCGCAAGTGATTGGGTTTCCTCAAGGACGCCTTGGTTGCTGCCGATGAGCGACTCCAGGTGGTTGAGACGCGTCTCCAGGGTGGAGAGGTGGGCAGGAGAGGCGCTCGTGGAGCTTGATGGCGCGATTGTCGAAGCCTGTGATTGTCCCGGTGGTGCGCTGCCGTCTTTGACGCCCTGTTGCTGCTGCTCAAGTGATGAGAGGAGGGAGCGTGCCTGCTGTAGTGAGCCCGCAGTAGGCGTCTCTGCCCTTTCTGCATTCATTGCATCCAGCCCGCCCCTGAGCGATCGCAAGTGATCAAGCATAGCTTGCGGCGATGGCTCGTTGGGGCCTCGACGAGCCTTTGCCTCTCCCTCCGCGCTGGCTTGCCCATCCTGGACCCCTGCCACGCCTGACGAACCAGTAGCGGCCTGCTGATTGAGCTCCTCTTCCAGTTCAGCTGCCTCAACCTTGAGTCTCCTCAGCCTAGCGAGCGGTGTCTCTTTCACTGCCTTACTAGATCCTGTACCATTTCGTGCCTCAATCTCGTATATGTCCGACTCAAAGTAATCGTCGTGCGGTCGACGAAGTTGCTGGCGCCTGCGCCTTGCTGCAGAGGGGCCAGGTTGTTGCCTGCGGACCTCTGTGCTACCCTGAAAGCGCTGCCTGGCCTCTTGAGTGTCAAGAGCAGTTCGTTCTATTGAGGCACGAGCGGCATCCTCGTCATTGGCTGCGCCATCCTGGCGACGATTACGCCTCCTAGTGCTCGAACCCGGCTCCCCCTCGCCTTCCTCATCCTCATCATCATCGTCGTCTTCGTCATCGTCGTCTTCGTAAGAGCGTCCACCACGTCTGCCGCCCAGACCAGTGGACGTGTGCTTCGTAGGCTTGAGCTCGGGAGAAGAGGCAGTCTCGTATACGTCGACTGATGAGAGGTCGATATCCGGCAGAGTGGAGAACTTGTTGCGGTCAGAGGGTGCTGCTGTAGGAGGGACCGCGCCTGCATCGAAGGCAGGATCAGCGCCTGCTGGTGTCGTCATGTTTCGCCGTGGTATGTGCGAGGATGAGAGGCGTGGTCTATAGCGAGTCTATGGTAGGAGACAAAAGGGAAGCTGCAATGCAACCAACACTCAACTCAAGGCCCGCTCGCGTTGCCGCTTGTGCCCCACTCACCTCGACTGGTCTGTCGAGCCGCCTCGTCTTCTGTCCGCGTTCCGTCCACTGCCTCCATCCGCAACGCCCAACCATCAAAGCATGTCCAACTCAGCCCAGGCCTCAGGTAGTGGCAGCAAGCCATCAGGCAATGGTGGTGGCGTAGGTCCCTCACGCCGCACATGGGATGTAGAGGAGTATGCGCAGCGCGCAAAGGATCGTGAGAAGAGGGAGCGAGAGCACATGGAGTTGAATGAGCAGAGGGCAAAGAAGGGTGAGTGGCAGTGGCACCTCTTCGCCATCTCAAGCAATCTTCGTCGCCTCGTCTGAAAGCCCATGCTGATAGATCCGATCCATCAATCGCACACACAGGCTTGAAACCCCTTCCCCGCCGCAGGCACGAGGACCTCCCTGCTCCAACGGAATCCCTTCAGGCTCGCTCTACCGCCCTCGACCTAGACAAGAATGTAGGCAAGACGATGATCGTAGAACAAGTAGGGCGTCGAGGGCCTGGCTACTACTGCGAGCTGTGTAGGAAGACGTGCAAGGACAGCATCGGTTATCTGGATCATGTGAATGGGAGGAGTCGTGAGTCTGCGCCACGAGCTCGATGACCTCGAGACGACAAGGCGAGCTGACCTCTCTGTCTCCCCTTGGTTGTCGCACAGATCTTCGTCGCCTAGGCCAGAAGACGCAAGTAGACCGCTCGACCCCGCAAGCGGTTCGAGCTCGCATTGAACATCATCGCTCTCGCCTCGTAGCAGCCGGTGGCGCAGGAAAGCGGGAGTATGACTTTGCCGCCAGGGTAGAGGAGATAGCGAGGAAGGAGCGCGAGGAAAAAGAGAGAAAGAGGGAAGAGAAGAGGGAGAGAAAGAGACAGAAGAGGGAAGAGGAGACGGGAGGGGCTAATGGCGTTGATGCGGGAGGGGGAGGAGGGGAGGATGCAGCCATGATGGCTATGATGGGTTTTGGAGGATTTGGGAGCTCAAAGAAGTAAGGGAGCATCGAAGAAGCATGAAAGGCAACTGTAATTGTATCCTTACATCCGCATTGTACAGAACATATTCAACAACTAGCGACCGTATCCGCCACCCCCTTGCCCGCCGTAACCGTACGAAGAGGGCCGTTGCTGCTGCTGCTGTTGTTGCGGTGGCGGCTGACCGTATCCTGCTCCTGGCGGCGGCATTCCCATTCCCATCCCCATCATGCCCATTCCCATACCCGGCGGAGGCTGGCCCTGCTGGGATGGGCCGCCTTGCATGCCGTAGCCACCGTACGGACCACCTTGCTGCTGGGGCGGTGGACCTCCGTAAAGGCCACCTTGGCCACCGTACTGCTGGCCTTGCTGTTGAGGTTGCTGCTGCTGGAAGAAGCCAGGAGGGGGAGGCGCCCTGCCCGATCCAGCCTGTTGACCACCCCCTTGCCCGCCACTGAAGGACGGCGGTGGGCCCGGCATCCCACCTCCCCCGCCTCCCATGCCGAAGCCAGGAGGCGCTCCGTTCATACCACCCGGCGGCGCTGCATTGTACCCCGCGTCAGCATTAGGTGGGGGCGCTCCGCCCGATCTGCTGCCCCATCCGACATCGCGTACTCCTCCGGCATCCATGTTCGCCCCTGTAGCGTGCGGAGGACGAGGCGGTGGTGCACCAGGCCCTGAAGAATCCCTTCCTCCTGAGCCCCAGCCGCCTCGCCCTGAGTCGAAGCCTGGAGGGAGGGGAGCGCGTCCACCACCGCCTGAGCCCATACGCGGGGCACCATTGGATGGAGGGAAGGGTGAGAACGACGACGATGAAGGGGCCGCAGCGGCAGCTCCTCCCCCTAGACCGGGGATGAAGCTCATAGATGAGTCCGCGTCATCATCCGCATCGTATGCAGGTCGGCGTCTGCCTGGCAGCCCGCCTGCGAAGCTGGCCTCCTGACCACCTCCGCCAGCGAAGGCCGCGGCTCCATCCCCGTTCACCCCCTCCCCTGCGCTCTGATGCACCAAGTCCCCCATCTCCAATCGCTCCCTCTGCCACCACCTCGTCAAACAGTCGTTGCCCCCAGTGACCAAAATTTGGCCCAAGGGATGCCAGTTCATGGCCCAGATGCTCTGATCGTGCGCTGCAGCGACTGTACTGATGGGCAGCTCCGGGTTGGCAGATGGGGCGAGCGAATGATGCTGAAGTGCTCCAGTCGAGAGGCCCGAGGAGAGCAAGGGAGCGTGAGGGTGCCAAGCCAAAGAGCAGACACCACCATTTGCGCTGCCTCCGCCAGCATCCCCGCCACCAGGTCGATCCGCTCCCCTATCCACATTTGTGCCCGCAGCAGAGCGCAGAGTCCCCACTTCACGAATCATGCGCAGGTCGTACAGCTTGACCGTCTGGTCGCGCGACGCAGTTGCAAGGATCTCGGATGAGGAGACGTGCGCAGGGGAGAAGGAGAGGGCTTGTACCGTATTCTTGTGGCCGTGGTAGGTACCGATTTCACGGCCGCCGCGACGAGGGTCCCAGAATTTGACAAGGTTGTCTTTTCCTCCCGAGGCGATGAGGCCCTGCGATGATCCAGGAGTAAAGGTCATGTCAGTCGTCCGTGAGATAGCTGCTTGCTCCTCTGAGCGCGCGGGTGCCAACGTACCTTGAACGGATGCCACTGCACGCATTTGACATCCCATCCATGCCCCTTGAGCGTCGTCTCCTCCACTCCCCTCTCGGTGTTGAACATCTTGATCGACGAGTCGTCCGACCCGCTCACCCACCTCTGATCATCAGGCGAGAAGCTCAGCCCTCTCACACTCTCCCTGTGCGCCTCAATCGCAAGCACGTTGTTCATGTTAGGGAGGAAGTATTTCACGGTACCACCTGCATCTCCTGAGAGGAGTAAGTTTCCCGTAGACGACCAGACGAGATTACGGACGCCGTGATCGCAGGCTTGTAGAATTGTCTCGAAATTGAAGGTCAAGCCGTTCCATAATGTGAACTCGCCGGAGGAGGAGCCGGTGAGGAGGCGACGTGATGAGGGCATCCATGTGACTACGTTGACTGGTGTGCGGATCTTGTTGGTTGATGTGTGGACTAGCACGGGAGCCACGACTGAGGCGGGCGAGCGGGCTGCGGCTGATGGTAGGAGATCAACGACGTGGTGTGGAGACGGCTTGAGGTAGTAGTCATCGCGCGTCGTGCTGCGCGAGAAGAGACGCTTCTCTCTATAGCGGATCCATGCGCCCATGTAGTCTACTGTACGTCGCTGTAGGAAGCGTCGCATTCGACGTCCCTCGTAGCCTGCTGCTTGAGCGGCTGCCTGGGCTGCTTGCTCCTCTTCGACCTTGTGGTCTGTCGGAGGCGGTTGAGGTGGCTCGTAGGCGTAGCGACTAGGCTGGAAGCGATATGGCTTTGTGGGCTTGGAGGGTCCTGCTTCAGCGGATGAGAGAACATCATGGTGGTCTTGCTCCTCGACCTTGAGGTCAGCGGGAGGGGGAGCCACCTCTGCCATGGCCGATGGAGATGTGGGGAGGAGTGTGAATGGGAATTCAAGGGACGCCAGGTGACTGATTGCACTTCTCTCGTCGTCCGCGTCCTTTCTCTCTTCCGCCTCTCTCTCGCTCTCCGTCTCGCCGTGGCCCAAGCGCTCGTCAAGCGCACGCTCGACTTTCGATCCTTCTCTTCTTGTCCGTCCACCCATCTTCCCAGGAGCAAGCGCTGCAATTGGACAAGATGGCGTCCACCTCACAACCAGCTTCGTCAATGAAGCCGGAGCTCAAGTCCTCACCCTCAGGCATCCCGCAAGCGCCCTTTATCGAAGACGTGGAGCAACACCTCGGAGGAGCAGACGCTGATGTTACACCGACGCTGCAGAAGTTCCAAGAGACAATGCAAAAGTACAAGATCATGGAGGCTAGTACCTTCCAGAGGAGTAAGAGCCTGCAGGAGAAGATACCGGATATCGAAAAGACATTGAAGATGGTGGAGCATTTGAGGGATCTCAGGGTGAGCGCTCGCTACGTTGCCATGCAAGGGGGATACACCTCAATGCTCATCACCCTCACAACAACTCATCTCGCTGCAGGAAGCGGACCAGTCCCTCACGACTCACTTCGAGCTTCACGACACTCTCTACACCCAGGCCACAGTATCACCACTCACCCACGTCAATCTCTGGCTGGGCGCAAACGTCATGCTGTCGTACCCGCTAGATGAGGCACGCGACCTGTTGCAGGACAAGCTGGCAACGGCAAAGAAGAGCCAAGAGGCGGCAAAGAAGGACTTGGATTTCCTGCGGGATCAGATCACCGTCATGGAGGTCAATACGGCGAGGGTGCATAATTGGGATGTCAAGAGGAGGAGAGAGAGGTGAGTCGTGCGCCAAATTCGCGGCGAGACTGGTCGTTGAGCTGACGCCGGTCTTGTTACCCTGCTCGCACAGACGATTGAAGGAAGGCGCGGAAGAATGAACCATGGTGCGACAGAGTCAATTGAGACCACTAGACGCAGAGCATTGCGACGTGAAGCGTGACAGCAGTAACATGCGATTGGTCGTTGGTCATCGAAGCATTGATACAAGGCGGAAGGCGAGAATGAGGGATGGGCAAGGGGAGTGGGAGAAGTGCGAACCGAGAGAAAGGGGCAAAGGGTGATCGACAGTAGAGAGAATCGCGCACGGTGAGCCATCCGTCACGGCTACACCATCCCCACCCCACCCCAATGCCCTCTGATTCTCCTCGCCAGTTGGATATCTCGCTGCATGATCGTCACTCGTCTTGCGTGGATGGCGCACAAGTTCCTGTCAGTGCGGATAAGATGAGGCCGGTGGGTCAGTCAGCAGGTCACCCTTAATCAGCTTGACCTCGTCGTGTTTCGCGCACACTCACGCATCCTCAAACAAATGCACCAGATATGCCTCTGTAGCCTCCTGCAACGCCAAGATCGCCGAGCTCTGCCATCGCAACCCCACACTTCCATCGCCATCGTAGACTGTTGTGATGAAATTCTCGGCAACCTCCTTTACCACGCGCGCGAAGGGTAGCTTGGCAACTAGGAGGTCCGTAGATTTCTGGTAGCGCTTGATTTCCCTCAGCGCGACTGTGCCCGGACGGAAGCGATGTGGCTTTTTCGGATTGGATGTGGGTGCGCGTGAGTTGGGTGGGCGATTGCCTAGCAGAGGAGAAAGAGGGGGAACAGGTGAACATGAGCGTGAGGTTGGAGACAAGGGAGGGGGTTCGGCGTCGACTCACTGCCTGACGCTTGGGCGTGTAGGTTGGTTCGCGGTACCTTGCCTCCTACTGATCTTCTCGCTTGCGGCTTCCTCGACTGCGCTCCTCCTCCGCTTCCTGAGCCACTACCAGACGGGCCTGGACGACTCGGCGCCATGAGCCAAGACGGTGTTTTGCTGCTGTGCTATGAACGAATGAATGACTGGGACGCAGGCCGAGGGGGGTTCTCGCCAATAGTGAGGCCTCGGAATGCCAGCTGCTTGTGGGAGCTTCTGGCTGACCAAGAGCTTTGATCGTCTCTGAAGCTGCTCTGGTGGCTCTATGTTGTGAGGGAGCGGCAGCCTTGGACGAAGAGCATGAATTGGCAGAAGGGAAAGCGGATGGCTTTGTGCAGCGTGGTCAGGTATTGCAGTCGTGTTTTTTCGCGCTTGGGGTATCAGAGGATGCTCGCGAACGATGTTCGAGGATGATGATGGGTCACAAGGAGTTGGAAAAGCCCGCTGTCGTTGTCTGGTGAGCTCGTGAGGATGAGGAAGGGTGGTTAAAGTTGTGGCCCGCTCGCACCACACGCCGTGCCCGCCTGTTCCGTCGACAACCGCTCGCCTCCCGCGTCGCGTCAACTCACGAGGTTGACAAGGTCTGCATCAGCGTGATTTGTGGTTGAGCAGGTGGCAAAGCGAGGGAAGAGCTCAAATTTGGCCAATGGCACCCTGATAGCTCAGAGATTGCCCCCATTGAAGGCTCAATTTGACCCAATCAGCATCCTGTTGTGATGAGGCGACAAGGAGTGACAGGCTGAGGCCGTTGGGAGGCTTCGGCTCCGGTCCGATGTCAAGAAGTGGCTCCTTCCGCCTCTCGAGCGAGTGACTTTGAGAGCTTCGCATCTCACCCATCCCCACACCAATCTGCGACCATGTTCAGAGCAGGGTCGGCATTTTTGCGCATCGCAGCAGCCTCGCCGACAGCAGCTTCATCATCGCTGCTCACCCAGGCTTCATCGACAAGCTTGCGAGCGGCGGCGCCTCTGCGAAGCTTTACTTCCTGGCAGCCATTGCGCCAAGATGGCAACCAGCGACCACCAGCCAGCCCGTTGAGCGATGCAGCGTCGCCATCGGAACCTACTGAAGAGAAAGCTACTGCTGCTGCCTCTCAAGCTGGGTCATCCTCGTCAGCATCGTCAGCTTCCCTCCCAGGCAGCCAAAGCGGGAGCTCCTCCAGTCCCTGGGACAACGTCCAAGCAGCCCTCTCCCCCTCTTCCTCTTCTAGCCCATCCTCACAGCGAGGCCCATACTCGTCGCCTTACTCCGATCCTTCCGCCCCATCCTACACCTCCTCTCCTGAGTCTGTCCTTGAGCGCCAAGAGCAAGCCTGGGCCTCACGCCGCCTCCACCAATGGACGCCGCAAATTGTCACACCCTCTACAGGCCGTACCGTAGTCGTCAACAACAACTTTGAGCGCTCCTTTGCCCGCCTGAGGGGCATCCTGAGTCGCAACAGTGTCTTTCATGAGCTGAAGCGTAGGGAGCGGTATGAGAAGCCGAACCAGGAGAGGAGGAGGAAGATGAGTGAGCGCCATAGGAGGAGGTTCGCCGACATGATCAGGCAGAAGGTCCGATTGGTTAGTTGCAGAAGACGAGCGTACAAGACGACGATACACTGGAGCTCGTAACTGACTTCTCCCTGCTCTGCTCTTCCCTTTGCACAGGTCATGGAGCTCAAGAACCGCGGTGGATGAGCAGAACGAGGCAGAGAGACCGCGAGCACGGAGGCGGCTGAAGCGTAGTCACTAGCGCCCGACGCACAGCATCATGAGCTCGACATGGTTCCATCCCGAATGGTAATATCTATTGTCTTCGCCATCTGCCCGACGCCCTCTGCGCCTCCTCAACCCTCTGCCTTTAGTCAAGATAGCCCTTCTTCAGGGCAATCTCCGCATTCATGACGCTGCTCGTAGCGGCCCCGATCTGCACATTGTTGCTCAACACCACAAACCTGACATCGAAGATCTTGCAGTCCCTCACCCTCCCCACATTGACGCCGGCACCATTCTGCCAATCCCTGTCCAGACGAGGCTGCGGCCTGTCGGGCTCGTCGTGCACCTCAATCGTCTGTGCAGGGGCAGAGTGGCAGCCGAGCTTCTGAGCATCGCAGACGTAGTTGCGGAGAGCTGCTTGAACCTGCTCGATGGAGGGTGGAGGGCGGCGTTGGAAGGAGAGTGAGACACATTCTGTGTGGCCATCGATTACGGGTACGCGGTTGCAATGGGCTGAGACGGTAACGGGAGCGTTGACGAAGGAGTTGTTGTCCTTGCTGAGATCGCCGAGGATCTTGGCCGTCTCTGATTCAATCCTGAGAGACGAGATAGAGTGAGAGTCAGATATCGCCCCATCATGAAGCTGTCTTCTTCTTTCAGGCGCGGCGCACTCACTTCTCCTCCTCGCCCGAGATGTAGGGCACAACGTTGTCATGGATGTCGAAGCTGGAAAGCCCGGGATATCCGGCACCAGAAATGGCCTGCATCGTAGATACCATGATCTTGTCCAGGGGCCCAAAGGCGTCCTGCAGCGCCTTGAGCGGAACGACGATGCCCGTCGTGGAGCAGTTGGCGTTTGTAATGATGAATCCCTTTTTCGGCGAGGGGCTGAGCGTGGCGCGCTGGTGAGGGATAATGTCGAAGTGCCCTGGGTTGACGAGCGGTACGACGAGCGGGCACACGGGGTCCATACGATAGTTCTTTGCGTTGGAGAAGACTCGCAAGTCGGCCTCTCTGAACGACGACTCGACGGGACCTGCAGGCCCACTGTCCAGGCCGCTGAAGACGACGTCGCAGTCCTTGAAGTTGGGTACTGTGCATTCCTGAACGATTAAGTCACGAACATTGGCTGGGACGGCCTTGGCCTGCTTCCATCGACCGGCTACAGCCTTGGCGTAGCTCTTGCCTGCCGACGAGGAGGAAGCGCCCAGTGCGTGAATCTCAAAGTCAGGATGGGCAGTCAGGAGGAGAATGAAGCGCTGCCCGACGGTACCGGTGGCACCGAGGATGCCGACTTTGCGCTTGGGCGATGAGGAGGATGCTTGTTGCGAGGACATGATGACAGTGGTGGGAGCAGGAGGACAAGACGGTGCGCGAAGATCTGCTCTGCATGAGATGTCGTGACTCCAGTCCGCCGCCTTGACGACGGGCGGAGAGTTGAGCGCCCAGTCTCCGTCTGAGCTCGACGCCTCGTTGCACATGGCGGAGACAGCCCGCCGCCTTTGCTCCCGCCTCACAACATGGTGAGCGCGCCTTCACAGCCAATCAATGAGATGGCTGCACATGAGCACCGCTTTGGTTCCTGAGCTCAGTCGTCACGATCCGCACCTCGGATGTCATCCTCATACATCGGCTTCATCACTCTACCTCATACAAGCTCGCTCGGCCCTGACAGTCGCTCACATCGCAGTGCGCTCAAGGAGCCGCGAGCGGGGCGGCGGTGGCTCGACGTCGAGGTACATAAGAGCGGCGCCTTCCGCTTTGCTTGACGTCTCTCCGTCCCACCCACCCTCGCTTGACGCGCCGCTCAAACCTCCGCGAGCCGCGAGGGAGAGAGCGACAACAAGAAACATCAGCGTCACGGTTCAAGCAAAGCAGAACAAAGGGTAGAACAGCGCGCTGCCATCGCATCAAAAGCAAAGGCTTCAGCTCCTCCAGAAAGCTAGCTACCGCACACATCAAACGGGGAGGCCGGCCCCCTCCACCCGACACCTCTACGCCATGTCTGACAGTGAAGACCGCGCGGGCCCTTCTTCAGGCGGTGCCGGTGACGAGGAGGTCAGTCTGCCTCGAGCCACCGTCTACAAGCTCATTGCAGAGATGCTTCCTGGAGACTTCAGCGTCGCCAAGGAGACGAAAGACCTCATCATGGAGGCGTGCACAGGTACGTTCGCCCAAATCTTCCCCTCATTATCAATGACTCTCTCGCTGACCACCATGATCACCCATGCCACGCCTACAGAATTCATCCGCCTAGTATCATCAGAAGCCAACGACCTCTGCGAAAAGTCCGGCAAAAGAACAATCGGCTCAGACCACTGCGTTCAAGCGCTCAAAGATCTGGGCTTCGAGTCGTACCTCAAGGACATCGACACGGTGTTGGAGGAGCACAAGGCCGAGCTGAAGTACCGCGAAAAGAAGAACAGCAAGATGGCAATGGCGGGTTTGACGGACGAGGAGCTGCAAAAGCAGCAAGAGGCACTCTTTGCGGCTAGTAGGGCGAGGTTTGAGGCGCAAGGCTGAGGAGGAGGGAAAGTGAGAGAAGGCGAGGGCACCAGGAAGCGGCTTCACGCGCCTGTACGAGCGCAATCTGCATGTATCAATCGACCATACGATTATCCTGTTGCTTGCGTCTGCTTCTATGTTGTACAAGTTTGACATCTACTCTTCCATGCTGATTAGCTCCTCCCTACGTCACTCACGCCTGCACCGCCTCCAACTTCTCATCCAGCGCTCCGGCGTCCTTCAGATGGCTCATCACTCCGCCGACGAGATGCAGACTACCCGCGACCATAACATGCTGCCTCTTGAGAGACGACGGCCCCTTGAAGGTATCAAGGGCATCCTCAATGGACGGCAAGACGTGCACATTGTCCACCGCAGCTGGCTTGACAAGCTGAGCCCACGCTGACTGCAGATCACGCTGCACCGACAGGCTTTGCACCTCATTCGAGTCAACCATGTTGTTCGTCAGATCGCCTCCTGACCTGGCGCCCGGGCGATACGGGATATTGGTGCAGAAGACGATACGAGTAAAGTACGACGCTCCGTTCGCCACGGCGGATAGGATAGCCGACAGGAGCTCATTCGCGTTGCGTCCGTTCGTGCAGTTGAAGATGAGCGTGCGCTCCACGTCGCTGGCTGAGGCGGGCGACTCTAACTGCCACCATTGGGCGCAGAGCGCTAGCGAGTCGGAAGTGTGAGCGCCATCGAGGTAAAAAGTCGCGGATGAGGTTGGAACGATCTGACATCGGCCTGGCCAGCGAGCTGAAGCCAATGCATCCGTAGCCCATTCCGACGGCGAGCCGTCATCCTTCCAGACCGACTTGGCGATGCCCTGCGCTTTCAGATAGCAGTCAACGAGGTTCAGCGCCAGCTGAGCATTGCTGACCTGATGTGGCCCGGGGAGGCCGAGTCGTATTGACGACACTGGACTCTCCGCAACCTCCGGCAAGACCTTGAGCTCCTTCGCGCCCACGTCTTCCGCCGCCTTTCGTAGTACCGCCTCCGTCTGCTTGAAGGGTTGGGCCACGCTGATAGCCGGCGCTCCCCGCTTGTATATGCCGGCCTTTTGCGAAGCAATCTCCTCAATGGAATTGCCCAGGATGACTTGATGATCCAAGCTGAGGGTAGAGATTCCACAGGCTACCGGCTTGGGTACAATGTTCGTGGAGTCATACCTGCCTCCGATGCCTACCTCTAGGATGACGGCACGTATTGACGGCATAGAGAGGAAGATGTGCAGCGCGAGTACAGTCAGGAACTTGAAGTAGACGGGCCGAGCAGGGGTCACCTCTGGGCGTGCTCGCTGATCTGCCGTCGCCTCAAAGGCATCCCAGATGCGCCAGAAGGCTCGAGTGAACGTCTCCTCATCGATGGGCATGCCGTCGAGCCTGATGCGCTCGCGAACCAGAAGCATATGCGGGCTTGTATATAGTCCCACTTTCGGTCCAGGCGTGGATACAGTACCATCGCCATTCTCCTGATCGGCAAGAGCCTTGAGGAGGAGCGAATTGGAAAAGGCAGCAGTGCTTCCCTTTCCCTTGGTGCCGGTGATGTGGATGACATTAAGCCGGTCAAGCTCCTGCTGCGAATGTCCTGCCCTCTCAAGATATTCGACCATCTCTGGTATGAGCCAGTCATTATACTTCCCACCAGCTGCCCTCGTCGCAGCGATCGTGGCAGCATTTGACTGCAGGGTATTGAGCGCCTCAATGGCCGACGCATATGAGCGCGGCGGCGGCGTCGCAGCTGTTGATGAAGAGGAAGAGGAGGCGAACGCCATTCTGACCAGAGGAGCGGGACGAGCAGGAAGAAGGGGAAATCGAAGAGAAGGCAGAGTTCGGCTGAAGCCAACTCGCATGCCCAACGCCAACAGAGGTCGATGGAGGACGAGCGCGAAGGTCTGTCTTGGTGGTCAAGTCGCAACTCGCTGCTCTGTCCGTTCTGAGATTCAACTTCGTCTCTCTCCGTTCGTGGACTGGCTCAACTCAAAAACGTGGCCGGGGCGCGACTGACTGCCCAATCGAGAAGAACACTTTGAGCGCTCGACCCGCTTCATCTTTCATTGCTTTGTTCCCGAACTCAACCTCGATTTGACGACAGACTCGAGCTCTCCGCTTCTCTCGACAAGATGGCGCCCAAAGGTGAGAGCAATAGCCGCAACCCCTCGTGATACGCCGCGTAATGAGCCGTGTCCCTGACACTCCCCTGGACCCTCACACGTCTTTGCCTCCCTACCCCTCTCTACAACGCTGTCCCTGCACGCTCAGCCGCTCCTAACGGCAACGGCCGCAAACGCAGCGCATCCGCAGCCATAGAGAACAAGAGCAAGGTCGCAAAGAGGGCTACTACGCCTTCTACGCCAATGGCGGCTACCAAGCTGCGCGCTGGCTCACTCGCACCCGGCACTCCGACCCGTCGAGCTCGACAGGGTCCTGTCTACTCAGTCAAGCAAGGCATCAATCCTCTCCCTGCTCCTGTCAAGCCGATTACCCTCGCAGAGCTCAAGGCAGGTTTGCCCATCGGCTTTCCTGCCACTGGAGCATCCTCCTCCTCTTCATCCTCATCGTCCGCTGCGCTTCCCCGCCAGCTCTTCGTATTCGGCAATGGAGACATGGGTCAACACGGCCTGGGCACCGATGCCCTCGACGAGATCAAGCGTCCTCGCAAGCATGCTTGGGTTGCAGACAAGATTGCCAATGGCGACTTTGGAGTTGGTGGTCTTGAGCAGATTGTAGCTGGAGGCATGCATACACTCGCCATTGACGGGCAAGGGCGTGTCTGGAGCTGGGGCATCAACGACAACGCCGCGCTGGGCAGGAGTACGACAAGAGAGCCAGACGTCGAGGCAGAGGTCTTCGAGACGGAGCCGATGCTGGTTGAGGGTCTTTCGCCTACCGGCAGGGGTACACTCCCGGGAAGCAAGGCGGCGGGTGGAGGAACGCAGGGCGAAGTTGAGCAGTTCAGGGCGACGAGGATTGCCGCAGGAGACAGTGTATCGGTAGCACTCAGCGAAGATGGCCAGGTCAGGGTTTGGGGATCATTCCGCTCCAACGACGGCCTGCTCGGCTTCGATGGTCAAGTCGGCTCCTCCAAGACGCAGTTCCAGCCCGTTTCTCTTCCCAACCTCCTTCAGCATTCCTTCGTCCAAGTAGCATGTGGCGATGACCATGTTCTCGCCCTCACAACTACCGGACTGGTCTACTCGTGGGGCAACGGACAGCAAGCACAACTCGGCAGGCGCATCATCGAGCGTCGCAAGATCAACGGCCTCAACCCTGAGAAGGTCGGCCTGCGCGACATTGTCCTGATCGGCACCGGCGCGTACCACTCTTTCGCAGTCGACAAGAAGGGTCAAGTTTACGGATGGGGCCTCAACTCGCTGCGTCAAGTCGGCATCGATACCGAGGAGGACATTGTCCCCACCCCTCGCCTCATCACGGCGCTTAGCCCCAAGTCACTCAGCGCCGACGGTTCCGTCCGTGTCGTTAGCATCGAAGCCGGGCAGCACCACTCCCTCTTCCTCCTTTCCGATGGCCGCGTCTTTGGCTGCGGACGATGTGACGGCTGCGAGCTTGGATTGGCACCAGAGCACGAGGCCATGATTGAGGTCAAGAAGATGCGCGACGAGTGGCGCGAAACTCGCGAGGAGCTATTGAAGGTGGAGACGGAGGCGTGGCAGAAGAGAATGGAGGCAAAGAAGGCTTCAGCTGGCGGTAGCGATGTGAATGCCGCCATGGCTAACGTCGTCTCCTCCGATGACCTTCCCCCGGTCATGGGCCCGCCGCCTGACGAGTTCATCGCCACGCCCGTACACGTCCCCTTCCCGAGCGGCGACTCAAAGATCGCCTACCTGTCCTCGGGGGCACGTCACGTCCTTGCGGTGGGCACAGGCGGTACTCTCTATTCGTGGGGCTTTGGCAACCAGTCTCAGCTGGGTTTGGGCGATGAGGAGGCAGCACAGACGCCTACGGAGGTCAAGAGCAAGCAGTTCAAGGGCCACAAGGCCGTCATGGTGGGTGCAGGTGGGCAGCACTCGACGGTGCTTGCAGTGAGGGACCCAGACGTCACGGTCGACTAAAATGAGAGGGCAAAGCAAACAACGCCGGCGTCCAACGTCTGTAGCAATCAGAACCCATTACAAAGAGCAGCACACTTCGATTTTCGTACGTCGCGGTCTATCATTGCCCTTCTTGCCTTGTCCCGCCTACTTCTTGACAACGTAATCCCAACCCTGCTGACTCAATCGATCCACCTTTCCCAGTACCTCTTCCTCCATATCATCCATGTAGCGCTGCATCATCGCTGCATACCTCTCGTCCGCAGCAGCCAAGATTCTGATCGCCAGCAACCCTGCATTGGTCGAGTTGTTGATCGCGACCGTAGCCACCGGGATTCCCCTCGGCATCTGCACGATCGAGTGCAGAGAGTCCACCCCATCCAACGTCGATCCCTTCACTGGCACGCCCACGACGGGCAGGACAGTCTGCGCTGCTACCATACCCGGCAAGTGCGCCGCTCCTCCTGCTCCGGCAATGATGCAGCGCAGCCCCCTTGATGCAGCCGAACGTGCGTACGCCTTCATTCGGTCCGGCGTGCGGTGAGCCGAGACGATTGTGAGCTCAAAGGGCACGTTGAAGCGTTTCAGGTGTTGAGCTGCGGGAAGCATCACGGGCAGGTCGGAATCAGAGCCCATGATGATGCCTACGAGCGGATGAGGATGCTTGAAGTCGAGCGAGGAGGGTTGGGTCGGGGTGATCGGGGAGAGGGAGTCAAGAGTTTGCTGGGCGGATGAGGAGAATGATGATGAGGAAGAAGCCTGCGCTGCTTCTCGTGCGCCCTCTGGTAGAAGCGCCTTAGGGAGAGAACTGCCATTCTGCGCCGCCTCAATGGCCGTCTCGAGTGCGTGGAGGATAGGTTCCATTCGAGCGTGCAGCTCAGCATCACTCTGCGCCACTACGGTGATGTGACCCATCTTCCTCCCCTTTCTGCAGCCCACCTTGCCGTACAAGTGCACAGTAGCACCGGGGACGGTCAAGCTAGCCACGGCGGGTGCCATTGTCTTGAGAATGGCATCCTTGTCCTTGTCAAGGTCCGCGAGGCCGAGGATGTTGACCATGCATGTAGCGGGCACCTTGAGGGCTGTGCCTCCCAGCGGCAGGCCGAGGATCGCTCGCAGATGGTTCTCGTATTGGCTCGTCTCGGCTGCTTCGATGGTGTAATGGCCAGAGTTGTGAGGCCGCGGGGCAATCTCATTGATGAGGAGCTCGCCATCTTCCATGAGGAACAGCTCGACGCCAAACACGCCTGCGCCTCCAAAGGTAGCGACGGCCTTCTCCGCAATTTCTCTCGCCCTTTGCCCGACGGTAGCATCCTTGCCATATCGCAAGGGAGCAATGACGGTGTGGCAGATGTTGTCACGATGAACCGTCTCGACTGCCGGGTATGCTCTGACCTCGCCAGTCGAGCTTCGCACAACCATGACTGCTACTTCCTTAACAAATGGCGCCCACTTCTCGGCATAGAGACCGCGCGTACCGTTGCCGAGCGCCTCGATGCCCTCTATCGCCTTGCCTCCCTCCTTGACAACGAAGTTGCCCTTGCCGTCGTAGGCCTGCGTCCTCGACTTGAGCATCAAGGGGAAGCCGAAGCTCCTCCCGGCGGCAGCCACGCCTTCGAGCTGCTCCTTGGCAGCAGCTGCTGGGTCCTTGGGCAGAGCAGACTCTGAGCCGACGGAGACGAAGTCGGCGACTGGCAGGCCATGAGCTATGAGATGCTTCTTCTGAGCGTACTTGTCCTGGATAAGGGCGATGGTCGCTGGAAGCGGGTGGACCTCCTTGACGATGCCGGCATCCAGAACGGCCTGCAGCTGCCTGGCATCCACATGCTCAATTTCGATGGTGAGGACGTCGACTTTCTCTGCTAGCTGCTTGATCTTCTCAGGGTCGGCGAAGGAGCCATCGACGTGCTCTGATTGAGCTGGGTTCGAGGCTGAAGGGACGAAGCAGATCTGCTTTGCTGGTGCAGACTGACCAGCGTCGAGAAGGCGCACCTGGACATTGAGGCGACTGGCTGCCTCGACGAACATGCGGCCGAGCTGGCCTGCGCCGAGCACGCCGACTACTCGAGATTCCATGGCTAGCGGTGAGTGAGAGTGGATGGTGGTTGTATGCGCCTTGTCTCTCTTCCCCACTTTCGCAATCTTCGACTCTTCTCTCCGCTATCGGGGTGGGCTTCGATTATGTAAGCGGTTCATACCTGCTGCTCGAAGTCGGGACGGAACCTTGTTTGTGCTCTTCATCGATCGTCATTATCGGCCTGTCGGGACTTTGACCTCGCTCTCGGATCTCATCATGAGTTGCTTCTGGCCCTTGCCTCTTTGGTACCATCTTCAACCCAGCTCGCAAGCTCATCTGCTCAAGCCTGTTTTACTCTACTCTATTTGAACCCTCTCACTTCTCGCTCGCGGCAGCCGCCTATGGCTGCCAGTCCGCGCTCGGCCTCCTTACAGCCAATGCAGCCACCTTTCGGCCAACCTCCCTGCATGGACGGAGGAGAGGCACACGCCGCCAATGACTTGTGACGTGAGAGCCAGAGCCAGAGCCAGCACTGCTCGATCTTCGCTTCATTCCGACGACAGCGTACTGGCGGAGGCCGACTTCGATGACGCCGGCGATGAGGAAGCAAGTGGCCGCCAAGCACGGAGCAATAAGGGGGGATGAAAGGGACCACTGATCAGCGTCCCCCGGCCACACAGCATGTGAGCCGTCCGTCAGTCGCGCCGATGGACGCGTTCGAAGCCAGTCGGACAAGGAAGGAGAGGAGGTGTTGGTTGATTGGCGGCAGCAGCCCAGCCAACGCCCGGCCATCATTCGCAGCCAGGCAAAGCAGCAAGGTTGGCTCATTCATTTGCTCGCTCGCTCATCGATTCGCACAGGGCAAGCCACGCTTGACTTGTTGTAAAGCCAAATCCTCGATCCCTCTCCATTTCGAGCTAGACTAGCACGCACCTGGATCCTACCTAGCCTATCCTACCTCTTCGTCTCTCTCCTCTTCCTTCTCCGTACCGTTCCATACCCTCGATTGCCTGTGCTCCTCATCAAGACCGTTGCTGCCACCTGCTCCGCATACACTACCGGCCTCTTTCCAGCATAGCCCTGCCGTCCTTGTCATTGCCGTCGTCGCCGCGTCCACGATGACTGATCACGTCGTGGCTCAGCGCTATCGTCTCGACGCGAATGGTGGCTTGCGCGACGCCTACCTATACCAGGAAGAAGACGATATCCATGCTCGCAAGCAGCATAGCCACTCGCACCACGTCGGAGCTGCCAATGCCAACGAGGATTCACCTCGTCCCTCCTCATCTCTCCCCTCGAGCGTCTTTGCAGGTCAACGTCCCTTCCAGCAGCCCCCACCCGTGCCTGCGCGGCCAGCTCGAGCAGCTCCACCACCAATGACTCGCAACTTCTCAAGGCCCAATCACCCGTATAACAGCGCTGCGTCAACTTTAGCGCCAGGCGACGGCTATGACACCAGGCGCTTCAGCTTCGATGACGACCACAGTCCTGGTTCGTCACGCCCTCCTAGCCTCTCCTTCTCCGCATCCCGCGACTCTGAGAGCCACGCCGAGGCACCTCAGACACCCTTCAAGTCGCCTACCGACCTTCTTGATGTGCAACACCCCGTCGACTTTGGCACCGTCATTGAGGACGATGACAAGGAGAATGGCGGCAGCGAGAAGAGCGGCTTCGTCAGGAAGCTCAGACATGCAGCCAGCTCGACCGGCTTGAGTCGCTCCTTGACAGGCAAGCGCAGCGTGAGCGCCAAGTCGGGCAACGCAGTACCACCCACACCTAGCGGTGAGCTCCCTCCGGCTCTGCGGGACGAATACGACGGCGACTACTTTGGTCAGCAGCTTCAAGCCGCACAGAACAAGGGCAATGTGCGCTCAGCGTCGTCAAGCGTCACGCCGTCGCCAGATGTGTTGGAGAAGCCTTTGCCGCCCATCGGTAGAGACTTTGAAGCCACTCGTAATCGCAAGGCCAGCTTTGGTAATCGTGCACGCCCAGAGTATATAGACCTACGGGCCCCTGGCGGCGAGAAGAAGAAGGGAAAACGAAACTTTCTCAAGACGCTCATCATCGGCAGCGATCGCAGCAATGACTCGACCTTCCTCCCACCTCCTCCTGCCTCGGCGCCTGCGCACGCTACGGAGTTCGGCGAGGCTGCGCTGATGGCTAGGGGCAGCTCCGCCACGAGTCAAGGCAGTCAGGGCGGCAAGGCAGGCCGCATCCTTGGCTTGAACGAAGAAATCCCGATGAGCAAGGCAGATCGTCTTTTGGGCTTCAATGAGCAGCAGCGCCGTCGCGAGAGCAGATTCATGGCCGAGCTCCTTGCCAAGCGTCAGGATCCCCTCGCAGAGTTTGCGCCAGATTGGAAGGAGTCTCGCGCACCTTCTCGACTTGACAACTTTCACAGCGCCTCAACCACTGCTGCATCATCAGCCTGCTCATCACCAACAGGCAGCGAGGCACCGCTGCCATCCGCTAGCGTGTCAGGCAGTGAGGCGCCAGCGACCCACCATCATCACGCAGAGTCAACGTCAACTGAAGACAGCTTCACCACTGCGAGCTCGAGCGACTCCGGCCGGGCTTCGGATACGGCGCCGCGAGTGTCTGCAAGGGCGCCGCAGCTTACCGATGAGATCAGCATGCACTCCAGGGAGCTGTCCGACGAGCTGACTGAGGACATTAATGCTGTGCTGCGGTCCCAGCGCAATTCATTCCAGAAGGTCGACGAGATCATGGCCGTCCACCGTCAGATCACCAAGCGCAACAGTAGCATGCGTCATCACAGAAAGTCGTCCAGCACTTCCTCCTCCCGATCGGCAGGCTACAAACCCGCCATCTCATCCTCTCTGGCTTCATCCCATCAGTCGTCACCCGTCTCTACACATGCATCTCTCCGCTCCAAAGAGGATGCCGCATCGACTAGCCCAATGGTGTCCTCAAAGCATCTTCCCACATCCAGCATCTCTGCGTCCGAGGCATCCGTTGCGTCGACGGTCTCGTCCACCAGGGGCAGCTCCACATCTGCGACGTCAGGCAGTAGTCGCAACCAGAAATGGAACCATGGCGACTCCACTCTGCTGCCGGCTTCTCCAGCCACCCGTCCTGGCCTTGGCCTGCGCTACAGGACAGCGCACAACATCAGGTCACCTCCGCGCAGCAGCGTTGCCGGACCTCCCACCAGCGAGCCGATGGCGCGCGTATGCTCAGAGCCGATGAAAGGTGCAGGCCAGGCCAGTGCAGCTGCGGCTGCTGGCTCTACTGCAGGCGCGAGTCATCCCTTCGCTTTCCCCGCTGTTCGCCCGAGTCTGCGAATGGCCAAGACCAGTGCAATTCTTCCGCAAGCACGCGGAACGACTACGCGCGCCTCGCGCATGCTCTCCGACTTGCCAGCCCTTTCCACCCTCCTTCATTCCTGCCTATTGGCCAGCAAGTCCACAACGCAGAGTCCGTGGTACGACTTGACTCATCGCCCACTCTGCGCATCGTCACCGAAGGACCGTATCCCTCGCTCATGGTCAGGCTACATAAGGGCCTACGCTCGGGGCGAGTTCGATCTGAGTCAACCACCCAAGCCCAGATCAGCCCCGCTCGTGGAGCACGCCGTACCGCGCTCATCGCCCAATCCAGCGGTAGAGCGTCGAGCTCGTCAAACATCGCTGGAGGATGGGCCTCTCGACTCTCTCCCCAAGGGCATCGGCCTCGATTTTGCGTTCCCTATGCCGCCGTCCCGCGCAGATGGGCACGAGAAGGGTCTCGAGGCCCCTGGACAGCATTTAAACTACCTGCAGGTGCAGCATGAGCCTCGCCGAGGATCAGAGGCTACGATTCAGACCATCGCAGCAAAGAGTCCGCTACTTGACGGTGCCACTGAGGATCCTGAGGACACTTTGCAGATGGAGGCAGAGGAGGTTCTCGCTGTTGGTGGTATGGGGGACCTCAAGGCTCCTCGCCCGCCTTATGAGGCCGAACGGCAGCAAGCTACGATGCAATACCTCGCTGCGTTGGGTATCGATGGCGAGTGCCGCGCCGCGTCCTACCAGAGCTCCAGGCTGGTGGCTATTGTCGATCGTCTTGCGGCCATGCTCTCCACCAGGCAAGCCAGCATTCAGCTCGTCTCCGACGACGAGGTCATCAGCCTCGCCAAATCGGGGCAGACCTTTGGAATGGGCGATGATGAGGGAGGCAGGACGCCCAGAGCAGACGATGCATCCTCGCAGCGAGGCATGCTTGGGCTCGATCTTTTCGGCTCGGCGGTAGCAGTTCCTCTGCGTGATGCTTCACTCGACGCTCATGCGATCCTGAGTCGACACGGCCTGCCCGTCGTCATCACCGACGTACACAATGACTGGCGCTTCTCAATGCGAGCTTCCTCGAGCGATGGAGCTTTCTTTGCCGCGGCCTCCATCATGTCCGAAGATGGGCTTCCGATCGGTACTGTGAGCATCAGCGACATTTCCACCCGCCCACATGGTCTTACCAAGCACGAGCAGCACTGTCTTGCAGAGGCATCGCGAGAAATCTCTGCCGAACTCGAACAGTTACGTCGAATGGCTCTCGGAACTCGACTGGCGAGGCTTGATGAGAGCTTGGCCTCCTGGTCTCTCCAGAGCGAGGACGCTGCAGACGATGCAGCGCCTGCCTCCTGGTCTCCGGCGAGGCAGCCCTTGAGCATCGAGTCGACGCTGCTACTCGCGCCTCTTGGGCCCCAAGCCGGCTGCGCGGCCCCTCCAAGCCCTGGCACGCTCGCGCAAAGGCGGGGAGCCAAGACGCCGCAGAGCCTCGCTGTACCCTCTGCCCGCTCTCAACAGCATTTACCGGTCGCTGCTCTACGGAGCGCTCTCAAGACGATGGTCGAAGCTCTACAGATGGATCTGGCGTACATTGCTCACGTCTCGCCAAGACCTGAACGGTCCTCGAGTAACGCTGCACACTTCCAGTGCTCCGTCATCGTCCAGCACGATCGGGCGGCCCCGATGCCTACGGTGCTCCGCCCAGACGTTGGTCTGCATCTCTGCGCTCTTGCCGCCCCTTCGAAGCGTGGTCTCCACTTTCAGCAGGACTCAGCACGCGTTTCTGAGCTGCTCGGCCGTAGCCTGGGAAGCAGCAATGACGCGCTCAGCGGCGTCTTCCACACTGCTGCGGTCGTCAACTGTGGCCTCAAGGGAGGGGTGTCAGGTGTGCAAGACGGCCGCATTGCGAAGGACACTGAGGGATGGGTACTCTGTGTGGCCAGCAAGTCAAAGGACGTACGCTTCGCGCCAGAAAGCACCATCTACTTACTGCGGTTTGCCAGCTTGCTCATCCCAATGTTGCTCGAGTCGGCAGCAGCGGCCGAGGCAGCGGTGGCTTCATCTTCGCCCTCGCCCAAGTGGTCCACATCGCCGTCCGGCGCAGCCTCTGCTCTGCCGGCTCATCTGATAATCAACGGCGGGCGAGCCCGCAGTGCCTCGCGTGTGGGCTCTACCCCTTCACCGCCTGGAGGTCGCATGGATGCGCCCTTGGGACCGGCGTCTTCCTCGTCGTCTTCTTCCTCTTCCTCCGCAAGGCCTCGCTGCATGAGCCCCGGTATGCGTCGAGGCGGAGGCGCACCACCACCCCTCTCGCCTCCTCCCAACGAGCCACTGCCTCTCCTCCCCAGCACGCCCAGCCCAGTCATCGCACTGCGCAACCTACCGAGCATCTCCGGTACCTCTACCAGCAAAGCTCCTCCTAGCAAGCCACCCAGCGCTGCTCTGCCACCAATTCCTCCTCCTCGTTCCACAGGCGCACTTCTGGCTGGCGTCACGTCGAATGAACCACCTTCTTCCATCGCACCATCCTCAACGATAGATCAGCTCAGCCAGTTGACCTCGCTCCCTTCGATGAATTTTGCCGACCTAGGCCGCGAGTGGGCAGGCAACTATGATGAGGAGGGGCGCTACGATGATGATGACGAGGACGACAAGGATAGCGAGGATGGGCTTGACTATCTGATGGAGGCACCTAAGCCTCCCAGACACGCGTACAAGGCGGCCGTCATTGCAGGTGGAACGCGCGAGTGATCACCGAGCACGCACGCTTGCCGGACCCCACTACGCTCCCTCGATCTGGCCCTCCATTACCACCCCAACCTCTCGCTGCTTACAAAGTGTGGACTCAAGCACATGCATCATTACTTTCACCCAAGGACAGCAAGTCGCGCCATGTATCACATATACGCTCATTAGTCACGTTCCTGATTCTATCTGGTCTGCTCTCTCTGCACTACAGCCGATGGCTCCCGCTTTGGCTCGCTTTCTCTGCTATGGCACTCATCCATTCTTCTCTATTGTATCCTGGACAATACCAAGCTCAAGCATTTGTCATTCCCTCGATTGACTGTTTGACTGATGAAACGCTCAGCTTGATGACAGTGATGACAGCCAGGCTGTCCTGCGCTCGAACTCGTCCGCGCGCACAGCAGCAGGCGGATACTTGCCCTGAGAATTCGCCAGCGTCTCGGCTGCGGCTACGACCGCGGCCTCCTTATTCCAGTCATACCGCAGCAACGCTTCTTTCAGCGCAGGCGAAGCATTTGTTGCCATTGTTCGGCCAAGCGCGGCACGACGTCGCTGACGTCGCTCGTCCTGTGTGCCCTCCGAACATAAGAAGCGTGATACGCGATGAAGCGCCACACGCGGCATGAGCTCCTCATCGCCTCGAGAGACGTCCAAGCGATTGAGCAGAGCCCCAGCGTATGCCCGTAGAAGGTCGTCTGCCTCTTCCCCCTCCTTCTCCTCCTCACCGGCAAGGTAGGCTCTCAACGCACCTACACCGCCTACGTCGTCAATTCTGACCTTGAGCGTCGCAAGCAGATGCTCATGGTCCCTCCAGATCAGCCGCCTATAGTCGGGCGCAGGGTACTGCTTCATGGCCAATGGCGGCATCAACGCAGCAGCGAATAGCGGGTGCCCGTACGAGATGGCGTCATATAGGGCAACGAGGTCGGTGTAGAAGGAGTAGTATGTCGCGGGTGGGGCCGAGGGGTCGGTGCTTGCTAAATGGCAAGCAGCGAGGTCTTCTAGGGTCGGACACCGCATCCTTTTCTCGGTAGCTTCACGGGCCGCTAGCGTTGCAGCCAGCTTCATAACCTTCCCAAGGAGAGGCTCAACCTCTTTGTCACGGAAAAGGTCTTTCCCCGTCACCGCGCCCGTCCACTTGCTTAAGTCGCCTTGTAAGCCAGACTCAAGCATAAAGACCTTCTGGCACGCAAACCAGAGGTGCGACGAACACAATCCACCCACCGCATCTGTCTCCAGTAGTTGCTCCACGCACCACTCGGCAAACAGGAGGGTTTCCCTCACCACCTCTCGCTCATTCGGGTCCCATCCTTCGTCGGGCAAATTGTTGGCCCGATTGAACACTGCGGCCTCTGCTGATCGCAGCAGGTCGTCGAGAGGGAGGAGCGGCCAGTCTGGTCGCAGGGAAGGGGAGAGGCCCTGTGAGGCAGGGCAGGTCCAAAGGAGAGAGGAGGTGGTAGGATCGGTGTTGTCGGCTTGAGAGGTCGCTGCAATGAGACGCTGCAGGTGACTGCGGCCACTTGAGCTGGACGGTAGGGAGGTTCGCAGCGTCATTGTGCGCTTCAAGTCCGCAGGCCTGCTCTCTATGGGTGGACGGAACAGGGGTCGCTGAGCCTCGGTCTTGACATTCGGACGGATGTCGAGGCATTCGAGGAAGAATGGCGTGAGTGAGCTGAACGCCGTCGGGGTTGATGGAGAGATAGCTGCTGCCGCTCGGATCTGTAATGCACGGATCGTTCTTAGGGCAAGTGTCTCTTCGCCAGCTCTGAGGAGATGTAGAATGGCGAATAGGTCAGCAGTCGAGCCTTGGCTGCTGAGAGCCACTTCAATGGCCAAAGAGAGAATCGCGAGCCTCTCGCTTGGTGTCGACGAGAGACTGAGGGCGCCCTCGAGGTCTTGGAGCAGTTCTGTCGAGGCCTCTGCAACCATCTGCTGGCTCTGAGCGGGAGAGAGCGAAAGGAGCATGTTGCCAAGCTGGCTGCCCAGAACGAGCTTCTCAGAAGCGCTCAGACCCTCTTCTTCGTCATCCCCCAGTCCGTCGCCATTGGCTTGGTGTTCCATCGCGGAGGGCACATCAAGCAGACCCTGCAGCTTGCTCTGGAAGATGGTCTTACCACACACTTCGCTCACCACGCCTTGGACCTGCTCACTGAACTTGCCCTTGAGCGCAGGCGCATTGACGTCGGCGCCGTCCAGCCAAACCTTGCAATGTCTCGACGCAGCAGCGAGCACCATCAGGCGTTCTTCGGCGATGGGGTTACCTACGGCAGCCTGCATGACGTCTAGACTTCCTTCAATCCATCCCTCCAACTGGGTCCACGTAACCTCATGCTCAGGAGTAGTCTGGTGCGGGTCTGTAGCACAGACGGTCCATGTCGTCAAGAGGTCGTAGTAGCTCTGCAGCAGTCTCGCCTCATTAAGCTTCAGCGCCTCTTTGCCCCGCAATCGCTGCAAAGCCCAAGGCTGCACAGGCTCGAGCAAATCCCAGCATCGCGACACCAGACTGGCGTACATGCCATACTTTCCCAGATCCGTGAATAGATCCAAGCAGGCGGTGAAGAGCTCAAAACCCATGGCTCCCTCCCTGGTTTCTTGCTCTAGCTGCCAAGGTGGTATGGCCACGTACCGCAATACACAGTCGATGCTCTCGCGCTGCACGAGGGCTTGGGCGTTCATTCGCGATGAGCAGACCAGGCTGCGCAAGAGGTTGATTGCGCGTGAAACAGGTTGAGAGCGGGAGGACGGCCAGGGCAGCTTGAGAGTTGAGGCTAGGAGGGATTCGAGGAGCTGCGAGGATTGAGGCTCGACAAGAGCATCTCCAATGTAGTCGTCGTAGTCAACTAATTGTATGAGTACGGCGACGATGAGCTCCCTGCTTGAGTTACGCTCAACAGTGTCGCCGTTGAGCACGTTGTGCAGCCCGGAGAGGAGGCCAGCGTCAAGTATTTGCGCGCAGATACTGCGCGGCTGATCTTGCTCTGGCTCTACGTCTTCATCTTGCGGCATTGAGGACTTGACCTCCGTCTCGAGAGCGCCAAACGAAAGCGCGACACGCAGGCAGCTGAGTGCGGCGTGACGCACACTGAGCTGTCGATCATGCAAGGCCAGGATGGCGGCCAGGGCTGCGTCGAGGTGAAACTCAAGGCGGACCAATTCTGTGGCGACGAACCGTGGGGTGGGTGCTTGGCCGGTGGGTAAAGATGAGGGGTTGCCTGCTTTGCTCTTTGAAGCTAGCTGCGCTCCGTATCTCGCAGCAATGTTACTGATGATGCCAAGAGCTACACTTCTTTGCGCTGCTATTGTGCTGCGCGCCAGCAGCAAGACTGATGTAGTCGAGTAGCCTTCCTGATTTCCACTCGTCTCATGGAGATTGCCGTGGTCGTTTGAGGCAGACTGATGCCCTAAGCCAGAAGCGGATATCGCTTTGCCTTGTGCGTCGAAGAGGAAGCGCGGCCGTGAGGAAGAGGGCTTCATTACTGCTGGGCCTGGTGAAGAAAGAAGAGGCTGTGGTGGTGTGGATTGAGGGTCGGATGCCTTCTCCTCTTGCCTCTCGGGCGCCTTCGTGACTCCATTCTCAGCTTTGCGATTCTTCAGCCCCTCCAAGACGTCTTTGCCAAACATCGCCTCCAGATCCTTGAGATCCTGCTCGATATCCTCAGTCTTCATGCCTTTAATCTTTGCCTCGTTCTCCGTCGAGATCGAGCGCATGAGCGGATCGATGTCTGACGCTGCGGCGCCCTCAGCAGCAATGTCGCCATTGCCTACTCCATCATCGCGGGCCTCAAGGGTCCTCGCTGGTGGTCGAGCTGCTGTTGAGCTCTTCTTGATGATTCCCCCAGGCGGCTGTCTTCCTTCCCTCTTGAGCCTGGCCTTGCGGAACGCACTCATTACTGTGCCATCCTCATCCAGCCACTCCTCATCCACATTGCGACCGCTCAGAGAAGTGACCTCAGGGTCGGCACTAGGCTTCTCAATCGCGGCGAGCTCGCTAGACCTCGGCAGGCCGGTTGTGGCAGCCAGCCCAAAAGATGAGCCTTCGTCCTGCGGAGGCTGTACCGAGGGTGCCTTGAGCTTTGGAGGGTTGAGCGGTCTCGATGTTCTTTGGCCCACATTCACACTTGCTGCCTGCCTCTCTGCCTCTCTGACCGCCTTGAAGCGCGAACTACCAGCTGAGGAGCCAGTGACGTTCTCTGGCGTCGTCGGCTGCGGTCTTGCCTGCCTTGTTCGCTCTTGCACGCCGCCCATGACTGGGCGCATTGGTTGTGGCGGAGCTGCACCTCGCAGTGAGGTAGATAATCCAGCTTCTTCAGCATCAAAATCCAGCTCGAATCGCCCAGCAGGCAAGCCGTCGCCGTCCTCCTCATCATCCTCCCCGTCTGGCGGCCTCGACAAGAATCTCCGCTGCATGAATCTCGACGCTTGATTAGTCCCCGGCTGAGCAGTGGGAGCGGATCTTTCCTTGGGAGTAGGCTCAAAGTAGCGTACATCGTCCTGAGAAGGCTGAGCTATCTTGACCGTCTTCTTTGGCCCACCGTTTTGGCGATCAGCTGCGCCCTTGGCCTTCTTGAGGAGGGACGGCGGCGGGACATTGCGGGATGAAGAAGCAGCCGATGGCCAATCGATATCGTCTGATTGGGAGAGGTCCTTGAGTGATGGCCGAATGCTCTCTCTTGAGGATGATGGGCCGGACATGGCTCTTGATGGAACGAAAGGAAGGGCCAGAGAGCTGCTCTCTGGATCCAGGGCCTCCTCCGCTTCCACTCGACTTTGTCCAGTTCCGGCAGTCCGTCTCTCGAGCCACCCGCCAAAAATTCGAGGTGGTTGCCTCTTCCGTCGATTCGTCCCGTCACTCTCTCCCCTCACCAACACCATCTCACCCAACAATGAGGCAAAAGCGCTCAAAGACCTATCGCAAGCTTCTCTCTTCGTACATCCTTCACTTTGGCTTCCGACCCCCCTTCCAAGTCCTCATAGACGCCTCCTTTGCACAGACCTTGTCTGCCCTCCATCTGACGCCGGAGGAGACATTGAGCCGCCTATCGGATGTGCTGCAGACTTCGCAGCTCTCAAAGGGCAAGGTCAACAAGCAGACGGCGTATCAGAGGCATGCGAATGGAGCTGGAGGGATTGGAGGTGGTGGGATGGGCAATGAGGAGATCAAGCTCATGATCACACAGTGCAGCATGGTCGAGCTGTATCGCTCCGAAAAGGAGGGCCCACTCCAAAAGGGAGCCGTAGAGCTCGCAAAGACCTGGGAGAGGCGTAAATGCAACCACCGTGAAGCTATACCCGGGGACGAGTGTCTGGAACAAGTGGTAGGCCCCACGAACAAGCATCGCT
Organism: Jaminaea rosea; assembly: GCF_003144245.1. Taxonomy (NCBI): domain Eukaryota; kingdom Fungi; phylum Basidiomycota; class Exobasidiomycetes; order Microstromatales; genus Jaminaea; species Jaminaea rosea. Next base: position 1,311,051 of record NW_020289975.1, on the reverse strand, counting down.
ACATCATTGCAAGCGATTCGCAGACTCTGAGGAGGGAGCTGAGGGAGAAGAGTTTGGGTGTGCCCGTCGTGCACGCTAATCAGAGTCGGGTGATTGTGCTGGAGAAAATGAGTGACAAGACGAGGCAGAGGATTGAAGAGATTGAAAAGGCCAAGTACGGCGGCACCGCTGTTGCCTCATCCTCGATTTCTTCTGCGGCCAACATCATTGGGGGCAGCAGCAGCGAAAATGCCGATCCCTCAAACTCGACGTCAGCTGCAGCGTCCTCATCTACGGGCATCATTCGCGGAGGCAATCGACCCAAGGCACCCAATCCGCTTAGCAACCGCAAGCCAAAGAAGGTCCTCGAAGAAGAGAAGCGGGAGAAGGAGAGGAGAACGAGAGAGATCGAGGAGAGAACCGAGGCCAACAGGCTCAAGAAGAGGAAGTTGGAGGAACAGGAACAGGAGCAGCAACAGGAGCAGGCGCGGGCGCCGGCGAAGCAGATGGATGGGCCTGCCAAGGAGGATGTCAGAGGGGAGGAGAAGCGAGTTACGGCCAGGACGAATAGCAAGGGGTCGACCAAGATGAACGGTCAAGCGAAGGAGAAGGAGGAGGATAGAGGAGTCGACGAGGACGGCCCGTCCAGAAAAAAGCGCCGCAAGCGTGGAGGCAGAGGTGGGTCGAGCGCAAAGGAGTCAGCAGCAGCAAGCACTTGATTGTAGCGACACTAGTAGGTGTAAGAAAGATAATGTCACAGTCGGCGGTCAGCTCGCACCGCGGCCTTAGAGGAGGTCGAAAAGGTCCTGCTTCTTCTGACTTGCCCCTCCCGCCTGACCACCCATTGGCGGCTTGCTACCGCCACCACCCCACACTCCCATTCCACTCTGCTCCTTGGCCAAATCAGCCATCGTCTTCTTCCCTGTCGCTCCCGCACGAGTAGAGCTACCGCTGTTCGAAGATGACCAGAGGTCGTCAAAGCCTGAGAGACCACCAGAGGGCTTGGAGGCCGTGGATGCTGACGTCGCGGAAGAAGCGGTTGAGCTTCGCTGCTGGGGTGAGAGGACAGAGCTGCCACCGAGAGAGGAAGCGGAGGGGTTGGAAGACATGGCTGGGCGCATCGGTGGCGAGAGGGCCGAGGAGGGTTGCGCGCGTTGCTGTTGAGGGGCTGCCGATGGCGCAGAGCCGAAGTCATCCCCGCCGAGGAAGTCGAAAACGTTGTTGCCGCCTTTGTTGCCGTTCGACGATGCTGCTGGAGCTTTGGCGGCTGGAGCGGCCGGGGTAGCTGCAGGAGCCTTACCGCTGCCACTAGGCGCAGCCTGGAAATCGTCAAAGTCGTCGCCAAACGCGTCCCCCGATCCACTTGCCGCAGGAGCAGCAGGGGCAGCAGCCTCCTCATCATCGAAGGAGAAGAGGTCTGCCACCTTGGCCTCTGCCTGCTTCTTGCCCTTCGATGGAGGCGCAGGAGCGCTCCCAGTCCTTCGCGAAGAAGTTGAAGCTCTAGCGCTTGGAGGCGGCTTGCTGGCTGCGGCACCGTCCTCATCATCTCCCGCATCGTACTCGTCGAAGCTCTCCCTTGCCCCTTCTCCTCCCCCTCCACCACCACCGCTACTGCTCCCTCCAACCCCACCAGCATGGTAGCTCTCACTGCTGAAGCCACCGTATCGACCTTGTCCAGAGCCCGGAACGAAGTCCGAGTTGCTCACACCTTGGTACTTTTGGCGGTTGGAGCGAGCTTTGCGACGCTCTTGGCGAATGCGGTCTACGTCGGAGAGGAGGTCGGCGAGCTCTTTCGCTCGATTGCGGACTGTGAAGTTAAGGGGAAGCGAAGGGCGGCGATCGTGAGTGTGCTGGGAGAGCGAGCTAGCATGAAGGTGGCGTGCTTACCATTGAGCCCCTGATCCTTGCCCGCCTCATCGATGTAGTGGAAGTTGCGCAAGATCTTGATCGTGCCCAGGTGAGCGCGTGCGTCGTCGACTACGCGTTCTGAGCCGTGCTTGGTGATGTACTCAAGGAGTTGAAGCGACTGCGAGTCAGGGTAGCAGGGGCGAAGGAGGGTTGAGCGATTGCTCCAGCTGGGACCATTTCATCTCTCGGCAGCTCACCTTGTAGATCTGACGCCATTCCCTTGCCTCTCTGCGAAGAAGCGAGCGAGCAGACAGCTCCAAGTCAGCCACAGCAATTCACTATACTCCTTCTCTCATGAATGCTACCCACCTCTCCATGAAGTTGCGAAAGATGCACGGCATGATCTCGTTGAAGTCCTGGAAGTTGTGGGTGGCACCTGCAATCTCCTGCATCAACGTGGACGAGGCGCCCCAAGGGTCGTCATTGGTGGCCTCGTTGACTTTGGCCTCGATCTCGGAGATATTGAGAGCGTAATTCTTTGCTTGAGTCCAGGCTGACTTGATGTCGTAGAAGGTCAGATTGGCAATCTTGTTGCCGCTGAGGTTGGGGAGGGAGGCAGAGGCGAGGCGTGGGCGTAGCCAAGGTGGCAGCGGTGGTGGAGATGGGCAGTGAGATTGCCAGGGGGACATGGCGATGTGCACGACGAAGAGGCAAAGGTTGTGATGGAAGGAGTGGGCGGTCAGCTATCATTGTGTCGAAATGGTCCTGGAGCCTGCTGTGGAGCTCACAGATCGTCGAGGTCCTGGAAGCAATGGGGCAGGCAGAGGGCAATGGCCAAGGTGAGTGATCAATCAGCCGCGAAGATAGCTTACTGCATCGTCGTCTTGCTCACCATGATCGCAGCTTTGTGTGATGTGATGGATGAGGAGGGTGATTAGAAGGAAGGAAGGAAGGAGCCAGAGTGGGTGTTGGTTCATCGACGTCGAAGTGGACTTGACTGGCTGGCCGAGGCGCGGCAGGCGGCGGCGCACGCCCCCGCAACCAACGCCAAGTCGAGAGAGCGACCCGCGCCACGGCCACAGCCATGGCCACGACGGCTTGGCTGGCAAAGACCTCGAGATGAGCGCTATGAGGCGATCAATCAGGCGCTAATGTGGTCAGACGTGATCGAGAGGAAGAAAAGATGGCATCGAGTAGATTGGAACTTAAGTAAAGCAAAGGAGAGCAGATAAGGTAGAGACGACAGGGACAGTGGGCGCGGGAAGAGTATCGAGTCAAGTCTCATCAGGCACTGGCAGCCAGCTCGCGAGGAGCTACCTGAACACCAGCTGCAACGTCGACCTCCCCGCCCTCGGCCTGCTTAGGCTGCGCAAGGACAGACTGGACACCGAGCAGCTCATCAGTCCAAAGCGGCTGCGACGCCTCATCCTTCTCGGCCTCGACGAACAAGTCGGCGAGAACGTCCTCCCCCTTTTTGGCGCTACGCAGCTCCTCAACGCGACGCAGCCCCAACTTGTTCCAAACATCGTCCAGCGCCTTGACCAGGTGCTCGACATCAGCCGTCGAGTGACCCGGAGTGGGGGTGATCCTCAGCCTCTCCAGTCCACGAGGGACGGTAGGGAAGTTGATAGGCTGGACGTAGCAGCCGTGCTCCTCGAGCAGCATGTCCGAGGCCTGCTTGGCCTTCTCTGCCGATCCGACGAGGACAGGCACAATGTGCGAGGGGTTGTGCTGCAGCGGAATGCCTGCGGCGATCAAGGCGTCCTTCGTCTGGCGCGTGCGCACTTGCTGGAGACGGCGCGTGTGGTTCGACTCCATGAGAATCTCAACTGCCGTGGTGGCACCAGTGAGGACGGCGGGAGGAAGGGTCGTGGAGAAGATGAACTGAGGGGCAAAGGAGCGGATCAGGTCGACGAAGCGGTTGGAGCCGGCGATGTAGCCGCCAACGTTCCCATAGGCCTTTCCGAGCGTACCGGTGATGATGTCAATGCGGTCCATCAGGCTTCCCTTTGTGTTCTGACCAGACTCCTGCAGTTCCCAGTCGAGATGCTCAGCCACACCTGCACCGCGAGGGCCGTACATGCCGACGGCATGAACCTCGTCCAGGAAGGTGATTGCACCGTACTTCTCAGCGAGGTCAAGAGTCTTCTCGATGGGGCCAACGGTGCCGCACATGGAGTAGACGCTCTCGAATGCGATGATCTTGGGCGTGTCAATGGGGAGCGAGGCAAGCTTGGCCTCGAGGTCCTCCATGTCGTTGTGCTTGTAGACCATCTTGCGGGCGCCGGAGTGGCGGATGCCCTGAATCATGCTGGCGTGATTGGACGAGTCTGAGAGGATGACACAGTCGGGCAGCTTGGAGCCGAGGATGGAAAGCGTGGCGTCGTTGGCTGCGTAACAGGAGCCAAAGACGAGTGCAGCATCCTTGCGGTGCAGGTTGGCCAGGACGGCCTCTGCCTTCTCGACGTGCTGATTGTGGCCGGCGATGTTGCGCGTTCCTCCAGCACCTGCGCCGTACTTGGCGAGCGTCTTCGACATCTCTTCGAGGACCTTGGGATGGCGACTCATGTTCTGGTAGTCATTAGCACACCAGACTGTGATCTCCTGCCCTTCCTCGGACAAGTGACCGCGCGGGAACTTGCCAGCCAACCGGTTGATGTTGTTGAAGTAGCGGTACGACTTGTCGGCGTGCTTGGCCATGATCTGCTTGTGGTAGAAGGTCTCATAATCGAACCCAGGCGTTTCTTTGGGCTTGGGCGTAGGCGGGATGCCCATACCGGAGCCTGGCGTTCTCACCTGCTTCTTGATGGACTTGGTACGGAACGGCGTCCGACCCATCGCTGCAAACGAGGCGGCTTGCTCAGCGGCAGCGGCTGCTGCAGCAGCTTTGGCGTGAGGACACTTTGCGAAATCGCCACGGCCGTCAGTGTGAACGCCTTCTTGAGCGTGAATGCGGTCGAGCTGGTTCTTGGGCGTGATGTCGCGGACCGAGGCCTCGTGAGCGGTCGAGCGGCTGACGAAACGGGCTTGCTGCTGAGCAGAGTTCATCATCATACGCATGTGAGGGCACTTGGCAGCTGCGGCGGCTGTGTTCTGGCCTCCCATTACGGCGTGGGCGATGCCAGAGCCGATGAAGGTGTTGGGGCCACTGCCAAAGAGGAAGGAGCCAGCAGCAGCCGTGGTGGCAGCGGCAGGAGCGGCAGAGTGTTGAACGGGGCAAGCGCTGATGTTGGCGCTTGCGGTGCCCTCCTCAGCAGAACCGATAGCCTCCTTCATGATGGGGCACTCCTGCGCTCGAACGGCGAGGCGAGTGGGTCCGCCAGGAAGAAAGGGCGTGTGCGACATCTTTCGAAGCTGGCCCATGGGAGTGCGACCCAGGTAGGGGCACGAGGTGCGAAACTGTCGCAGAGATGAGAGCGAGCGGTCCATGGTAGACGACTGTACCAAAGACGAGAACGGATTAGGGGAGTGGTGAGGTAGGATAGAATGGGGAGGAGTGAGTCGATGCTGCGACTGGTTGACAAATGGCCGGCGGCGGCGGGCGCGGCTTGGTCAAGGGCTGGATCAGTCAGTCAATCGACTCGAGCAGAGGCGGCGGCCACGGCAGGCGGCCTCGGCCAAAAGCAAACGCCTCGACGTCGCAGACTGGCTTTGATTCGCCGCCACCGCTCCGCCTCGCGCCGGGCACTGGGCCTGCTGTCCAGTTCAGCGCGGAATTCAGTCAGGTCAGGTCAAGACGCAGAGAACGGCCTCTGTTCAATCTCTAAGTCTAAGGCTGCTTGGCAATCAGAGCGCAAAGAAAGAGGCGAAGACCAAGGCGAGGAAGGAATAAGGCTACGAGGCGGCAGCCTAAAGTGATCGGAGAAGAGTGGCGTGAGTGATCACGGGGCCAAGAGGTCGGGGAACAGTCGTGTATCTCAACCACGCGGCTTGCTGCTGCTACGGCTAGCCTAAAACGACGGCGCGACTGCTCGCGTGGTGATGCCTACGATGCTCAGACAAGGGTTGCTCAGGCTGAAGCGCTCTCACTCGGTCCTCGACGAGATGGCTCTCTTTTGCGGTACTGAGGGTGAGATTGTACATGAGTAAAGAGAGAGAAGAGAGAACGGATGGGCAAGTGTCGGCGCCAACAAAGGCTGACGACGAGAGCGCATGCTCATGGTGTGAAACGCTGTTCGGCGTCCCGGAAACCAGCCCATCCCCGCTGACACCATCGACTAGCCTGCCCTTCATCCTACAGACCAGTCCTTTCGCTGCCCACAAAAGCGCCGCGCTTACGCAGAACGAGCGGCAGCGATGCGGCGCTGAGCAAGCTGACGCTTGTTGGCGACGCGAACGAGGGAAGAGGTGTCGGCCTTGGGAACCTCCGCGCTGGGCTCAGCGAGGTGGATCTCAATGTGGCAAGGGTGACCCTGGTACGGGTTGATGCGACCGTGGGCGCGGTATGTGCGCCTGCGGGTCTTGGGAGCCTGGTTGATGCAGATGTTGCGGATGACGAGCTCCTCACCGGTGAGGCCCTTGGCCTCGGCGTTGGCCTCAGCGTTCTTGAGCAGGTCAAGGACGAACTTGACCGACTTGACGGGCCAGCGACCTTGGGTCGTCTTGAAGACGGAGGCCTGAGGGGTACGGCCGACACCGCCGTTGAAGCGGCGGAAGGGGATGCAGGCCTTCTTCTCAGTAACGTCGTTGAGGTACGTGTAAGCCTTGGCGAGCTTCATGCCGTTGATGACGGCGATGACCTCTGCGAGCGAAATAAGAGGAGTGGGATGGTCAGCGACTTGCTCTGAACCAAGATGGCTGGCCTTGTCTTTTCTCTGAGCCCTGCCCCCCACAGCATCTCCACGCAGCACTAAATGCTGTAAGCTCATATACCACCGCCCGTGTCAGATCTACTATCCTGGCCTCTCCGCCTCTCAGAGTGACGCTCTCGAAATGCTGCCTCCCATCGTCGCTCCCTTTCTCGAGTATGATAGCCCCATGCCTTGTCAACGCCCTCGATCCACGATCATTCCCCCGCGCATGTCTAGGAGCCTGACTCGAATCAATACGCACCCCTCGCATTCTTGAAGTGCGTGCGGAGGTAGGTTCTATTAAGGGACGATTGGACATGGATGAAGAGGATCAGCGACTCCTTGTCTTCGTCTGCCTTTTCACAGGTCGTGAAGCCACTCACCCCCTGCTCTTCGACGACTTCTCGGGAGCGTCACCGGTCGACCTGATTGCGTACTTGACGGCCATTTCTGATGATGAAGAAGAGAGATAGGACGGAACCAAAAATAGGGATGACAATGGATGCAGTCGGGGATGAAGATGACCGGGAGTATGAGGAGGTTGAAGAAGAGGATGAGAGAAGAAGGGAAAGGAGGAGATGGGAAGAACGGGAGGGTGTAGGGAGAAGAGAGGGGGCCAAAATGCGAATTAGTGTCTGATCGACGATAGCCTCACGCCACCTTTACGTTTACTGTGTCGTCACAGCCACTCACCTGTTGAGGTCGATCTTGAGTTGGTGATGAGGAGGAAGACGATGCGATATTCCGACTTCGGTCCAAACTCGACGTCGCAGCAGGCGCAGGCAGGGGGAACGGGGCGGGCAGAGCTGGCTGGGCGGGGCGGCCTTGGACCTCGTGGCCCTCGACGATGCAGACGAAGACTGGCCGTCCGCCTGGTGAAAAGAGCCTCGGCGCCGCGCGCGCTGCGGGAGCCGCTCGATGGACGGACGACCAAGGCAAAACGCAGCCAATCCGCCAGACCTTCTCCCCTTTCCCTCGATCCGTCCCCCGTTACACCCCTCAAGATGTGAGTATTGGCAAACATGAGTGGTGATGGCCAAGTCATTCGCAGACCAGATCATGCCAGTCTTTGATGTGATTGTGCTCTTATGCTGCATTAGGAGCCTGGCATGGCTGTCACTGCGAAACTTCCACATCCAAACCTCCTTGAATAGACGGCGCAGTGGCTCATCATATGCTCTCTCGCCCCTCTCACAGGTCTCACTGCAAGTTTGAGCACCCTCGTCACGGGTCGCTGGGTTTCCTGCCCCGTAAGCGTGCCGCTCGTCACCGCGGAAAGTGCAAGGCTTTCCCCAAGGATGACCCCAAGAAGCCCGTCCACCTCACTGCTCTCCTTGGCTACAAGGCCGGCATGACCCACGTCGTCCGCGACCTCGAGAAGCCCGGATCTAAGATGCACAAGCGTGAGATTGTCGAGGCCGTTACCGTCGTCGAGACTCCCCCCATGGTTGTCGTCGGTGTCGTCGGCTACGTCGAGACCCCCCGCGGCCTCCGATCCCTCACCACCGTCTGGGCCGAGCACCTCTCGGACGAGGTCAAGCGTCGCTTCTACAAGAACTGGTACCGCTCCAAGAAGAAGGCTTTCACCAAGTACGCCAAGAAGCACTCGGAGAACGGCGGCCAGGGCATCGCCCGCGAGCTCGAGCGTATCCGCAAGTACTGCACCGTCGTCCGTGTCCTTGCCCACACTCAGATCCGCAAGACGGGCCTCAAGCAGAAGAAGGCGCACCTCATGGAGATCCAGGTCAACGGTGGCTCCGTCGCCGACAAGGTCGACTTCGCCAAGAACCACTTCGAGAAGACTGTCGACGCCCAGTCCGTCTTCACCCCCGACGAGTCCATCGATGTCATCGGTGTCACCAAGGGTCACGGTTACGAGGGTGTCACCGCTCGTTGGGGCACCAAGAAGCTGCCTCGCAAGACGCACCGTGGTCTCCGTAAGATCGCCTGTGTCGGTGCTTGGCACCCTGCCTCGATCCGCTACACCGTGCCCCGTGCCGGTCAGGACGGATACCACCACCGTACCGAGCTCAACAAGAAGATCTACCGCATTGGCAATGGCTCGTCGGAGACTTCGGGCTCGACTGACACGGACATCACCAAGAAGACGATTAACCCCATGGGCGGCTTCCCCCACTACGGTATCGTCAACAACGACTTCATCCTCCTCAAGGGTTGCGTCGTTGGTACCAAGAAGCGTGTCTTGACCCTCCGCAAGTCCCTCTCTCCTCCCACCACCCGCTCGGCCCTCGAGAAGGCTTCGGGCTCGCTCAAGTTCATCGACACTTCGTCCAAGTTCGGTCACGGTATCTTCCAGACCCGCGAGGAGAAGGTCGCCTTCGAGGGTGCTCGCAAGATCCGCGTCCTCCCCACGACTACCACCTCGTAAATGTTTGGGACGTCAGCGTGGTATGCCCACCGCCTTGCTTCCTCTCTTTTCTCTCTCACCCACTTGTCATTACTAGCATTACCTCGATGAGCAATCTCACGTTCGTCGATCAGACCAACAGCGCGTGATCTAAGATGTATATGACATTGATTGTGATGGGGAGCATGCCATGCTAGCGATTCCTTGTGCCGCCATAGCCTGTAGACGACCTTGTCCCACTCGGCCCGGCCATTGAGTCACCGCCGTAGCCGCCCGTGCCTCCTCCACCGGTCCATCCTGCTCCCAGCCCACCACCTCCAAAGCCTGCGGCACCAGCGTATGGGTCGTACTCATAGCCTCTTCGCCTGTCGCCTCGTCTGTTGCCAGCGAGCATAGAGCCCAGCACGCCTGCTGCAGCGCCTGCCGCTGCACCTGTCCAGAAGTTGGAGCCTCCGCCTCCTTGAGCAGTGCCTGATGTCGATGAGCCTGAAGGGTCCATCTTGGAGTACGGCGGCGGTGGTGCACCACCACCCCCGCCTGAGCCCCAACCTGGTCCCCATCCGCCAGGTCCACCGCCCCACCCACCCCAGCCGCCGCCACCACCTCCTCCGTACGGACCACCACCACGCCCATGCTGTGCTGCCCCTTCTCCTCTGATCGACCTCACGAAGCCCCAAAGTATCCATCCCAGCACGCCAATGAAGATCAAAGGGAAGCTGAAGCCCAAAACATCGTCGAACGTGATCCCCTTCCTCCTCCTGTAATGCATCGTCTCATCATCTGCGCCCATAGCTCCATAGGCCGGGAGAAGCTTATATGTGAGCCCGCATGAGTCCTTGAGCACGTATGGGTCACGAGGAGATTCGTATCCCTCACACGACACCTCAACGCGGCCTAGCCTGATGGAGGAGGGCAGGTCCGCCTCGCATTTCCACTGGCCATCGCCTAGACTGGTGCAGGAGACGACATCTGGTTGAAACTTGCGACAGAGCTTGCCTTCGCAGGTGAGCTGCGGGACTGGTGATGTTCTCCGAGCTGCCGTCTTGTGGCCATCGTAGAAGGTGAGGGCTCGAATGCTGTCGAAGGGGATGCGCCGGCCGGCACCGTAGTGTGGATTGGAATTGCCATAGGCGGCAGTCTGACTGGTTAGTGAGGCCAAGATGGCGACAGTTAAGGCGAGTGGTAGGTTCTTCTTCATTCTGCTTGTCTACATTGCAAAGAGGAGAGGGAAGCTGAATCCTCTGTTTCGTGTAGAGCGCAGGTGTTGCTCAGCCTTCCAGAGTGGAAGCTGCAGCCGGGTGCGTCTCAGAAAGCGGAGGCGCGATGCCCACGTGGCGACGGAAAGAGGGCTTCGATCTCGACCAACAGTGAGACATCGAGGCGCGAAGACTCGAGGCTCGTGTTCCTGTCCATTCATCATCATCACTACTTCGAGCAGGCTCACTAGCGGGCATGGCATCTTCCGCGGGCTCCTCTGCGGTCGGGCTGGGTGGAGAAGCGCCCAATGCCCTCCAGACGCTTACCCATCTGCTGGCACTGGGCACCTCAACATCGGCTGCGGACCTGAGCACCTCCGAGTCGAACCTCTCCTCATACGAGGCACATTTTCACTCTCATCCCAGCGCAGAATCGCGTCCATGGCTCGCATACCTTTACATCGCCCTACCTCGCGGTGACCTACCCATTCCGCCTTCCCATCAGGCCAACGAGGCCGCCCTAACAGCTCTCCGCACCCTAGCCATCATTCGCCTCAAGCATGCGATCGACAAGTACTGGCGAGCAGCACGCATCGTAGCTCGACCTCGTACCAATGGAGCCATTGACGTGAATCTTACGCCGGTCAAGATCAATGACGAGGATAAAGCAGCGCTGCGATCCCTTCTCCTGGAGCGCATCCTTGGCGAGAGCAACCGCGGTATCGCCCTCCAAGCATCAGTCTGCATCTCCCGAATCGCGCGTACAGACTACCCCAATCAGTGGCCCAAGTTGTTCGAGGATAGCTTGCAGGCGCTCAATCAGGCGGCAACTCGCGTGATCGGCGCTTCTGGGTCCAGCGCGCAAGGACAAGAGCTGGAGAGGAGTGCTTTGGTCATGCTGAGGGCGGCGGAGGTTGCCAAGAGGTGTACCAAGGAGCTCTCCCAGGTCAAAGTGTTGGCGGGCAAGGTCCGGATGGCCGAGGTGAGTGAATGAAAAGACAGCCTCGCATTAAGCTGCGACTGACGCCTGACCTCTCGTTGACCATCTCTTCCGCCCGCACAGCTGGCCAAGCAAATGCTCCCCTCGCTTCTCTCCTTTTACCCTCAACTATTCTCAGCTACCTTTCCCTCATCCACATCGCCGGACGCAGCTTATCAATGGGTCACATCACGACCTGCTGAGGTTCTCAACTCTCTCGTCCGCGTCAGCCACCTGCTCTTCAAGCTCATGACCGCTCTCGCCATCGCCGACATCGGCACTCTTTCAGCTCGAGCAGCCAATGACGGCAGTGAAGGACAGTCCAACCTGTCCAACGACTGGTTCAAGAGCACTCCGGGCTTTCTCGATCATGTTTTTACGCTGCGCATGTCCTTCCTCGAGGTGCAGGCTTCCCCGTCTTTAGACCAAGGCCTTGCCCGCGAGCTGCGTGCCTTGGGCCAAAGTCTCACCAAACACCTCTCAGCCTTCGGCAAGCTCTACCTCGGCTTGCTCGACAAAGACAAGTCCCGCGCAACTTCCTGGCCCGGTTGGTCCGACATCATTGCCTGGTACTGGACCAAGACAGGACAAGCTCCCTCGAGCGCAAAGGAAAAGTCGCGGGACATCGACGAAGAGGCTCTTATGCCCTACCCGTCCACATTGGTCATCCACACCCTCTTGCTGCTGCGCCGATCCCTCGAAGCCTGGCACTCCCCCTCCAATCGCGGTCGCCCCATCCCCTCCCCCTTCGACAGCGACGACTTCGCAGTGTCTACCGCGGACATCGTCGTTGACTACTTCCTGCCATTCGAGCGTTCCGCCCTCGAGAGGTGGGAGGGCGACCCGGAACAGTGGACTGTTGAGGAGGAGCAGGCGCAGGAGGACTTTACGAACGAGGTACGACCTTGCGCTGAGCGACTACTCATCGTGCTTGCGTCTAACTCCAAAGCCAGACGGGTGGGGCGAGCCATCTGGCGCAAGTTCATGGAAAGTGCCAGCTATGATGTACAAGACCTGGGACAAGTCGTGCGCAGGGATGCAGTGTACACTGCCCTGGGCCGATTGAGGGACTATCTCCCTGCGACAGAGACGGAAGGGTATGATGAGGAGCATGAGAAGATCCAAGATGACCGCATCGATGTCAGTCAGGCATTCGTGGACCGCTTGCTGCCAGAAGCAGCGCAAGTCCCGCCGGCAGTGTCTGCCTCTTGGGTCTTGATTAGACGTCGAGTCTCATGGCTCCTCTACGAGTACTCGGAGAAGATCAGCCCGACAGCTCGCGACAAGGTGTATCGCCTGCTCACACTCCTTCTGGACGCCAAGTCAGAGCTCGGTGGTGACATTGCCGTTCGACTGTCCGCCGCGCGTACCCTTGGAGCTTTCATCGACGACATCGGCTTTGATGCAGAGGTATTCCAGCCCTACCTCGAAAGCGCAATCAAGTCCCTCGCAGAGCTGGCGACGGACGAGGAGCTCTGTCTTATGGACAGCATCGCCCTTTCTACCCGCACACTGTCACTGCTCATCGAGCGCTCTGGGCCCCGTGTGGCGTCTCTCGTCCCCGCACTGGCAGACCTAGCCCCCGCCCTGTGGGGCAAGGAGTCGAGCGAAGAGTGCAAGACCCGGCCTGCCGTTCTCGCACTAGTCAAGTCCCTCCTCCGAGCCACAGAGTCTCTGTCCGCCTCCGATCCATCCCTCTCCGCCCGTTTACAAGCCCTTGTGGCTCCCTTGGTCACGTCATGCCTCCACAGCTCTCTCATTTCCCTGCTGGGCATCGACGCCCTCCAACTCTGGCACAAGGCTATCCGTTGCGCCGCCGCTATGCAAGGGGACGTGTTCAATCTCCTCGGCGTAGCGCTCGATACCACTGGCGGCACTGGCGGGCAGGGCCCTCTGACTGAGATACCAGACTTTGCGAGCGAGGTAGGACGAGTTGTGGAGGAGTACGCACTGTGGTTCGAGCCCACCCCGGCGAGCGGAGCTGGGCCCGGTGGTCTGGCGAGAGAGATGCTTCGCGCCTATGCTGCGCCGCTCTTTTCTTCTTGGGCACGGGTGCTCAATGAGGACCCGATGACTCTGTACCCTGTGCAGAGCATTGATGCGCTTGTGCAGAGTATGAGCGCTGGTGATCGGCTGGAGGCGACTGGAGGTGATATGGGCGCGGCGAATGATGGGAGTGCAGGACTGTTCGAGCGGCCTACAACTTATGCCGGGACGAATATGTTGGCGCAGGTGATGAGTGAGAGCGGGCTGTTCGAGGCCATCGTGAGGGGGACGATCCTGCTTAAGGTGAGTGAGCGCAAACAATTACCAACTTCAGCGCAACGAGCTGACTTCTCTCCTCTGCCCTTCGCCAGGAATCCTCAATTCCCTGCTCTCACTACATTCTCCTTCTCTCTCGGCTCAGCATCTCCGTCTCTCCCTCCATCTTCTTCCCCCTCCTCTCCTCAACCATCTCCAACATCCGCAGCAACCCCACCAATCCACGCGCCTCCCTTGACTCAGGTGCCGCCTCAATCGAGCCAGCCGTGATTTCCCAGCTTCCTGACGTCTTGCTCGGGCTCTGGCCAAAGAAGTTCGAAACCACAGCCGCACCTCGGCGTCGCAAGCTCATCGCGATGGGTATGTGTGCCCTCCTGCAGGGAGCGTCAGCCGCGCAAGGAGATGCATTGGCGGCCTCTGTAATGAACAGCGTAGGCGAGTGGGTAGGCACATGGCTAGACGCCCTCGCCGAGGTGCGCGAGAAGGAAGGCCCGGACTCTGCGCCTGGAATCCTCCTTAATGACGACTCCAACGACACGCCCTTCGGTGCAGGCGGGAGTGATGTAGGGGATGACGACGGGTGGCTCGAGGACACCTCATGTGGTGCAGCAAGGGCGCGCGCCCTCAATGATGCGGATCTGGGCGTGCGAGTCAGGCTGGCTGATGCCGTCAAGGGAGCACTGGGGGCTGCAGATGCTAGAGGGGGAATGTCAGGCGTTTGGCAGGCGATGGATCCCATGGTGCTGGATCTGCTGCAGAGAGAGTTGGGCATGAAATAAGCGCAGGGCAGGCGAAGCAGCGTTAGAAGAAAAGAGGCCGCTCAGAGTGGCCTCTGAGCACAGCTTGTCTCATCAGAAGCAAATCCGCACCCGTTCCATCATATCCCAATCACCAACATTTCATACAAGTTCGCTTTCTAGCATCTGCATGTCATTTTCTTCCTCATCGCGCTTACATGATGCTGCCTCCTTTCAACGCTCGATCAAACCTGTAGGGGTTCCTCGCCGAATCTACCACGCGAAGCATGAAAAGCTCATCCTCCGTAGCTGCGCCCGATCCCACACTGCCTCCCTTACGACCAGTCGCTGGCGGCGGTGAGGCCAGCCCCCGCAGCGGGTCGAAGCTTCCCACCGCTGCGCCTCCCCTGGCTCCAGGCGGGCCAGCGGGCGAAGAAGACGCCAAGCGCGGCGTGACCGCAGCAGCCGGGGCGTTCCATCCCCTACCCTCTACTCGCCTTACGTCGAACAGAGCCTTGAGCTCGGAAGTGGTCCACTGCTCAGGCAAGGCGAACGGTGTCCAATTGGATCGTTTGGCATGCTCCAGATGCAGCGGCTTCATAGTCGAGTAGGCGTGGAGGGCGGCCCCGTTTAAAGCTGAAGTTGAAGACGATTTGGTGGCATGAGCTAGGACTGCCGCGATCTCGTTCCCTGGCTGCCATTCTGAGTGAGAGCGCGAGAGGGCCGCGAGAACCATTCCTTTCTTGAGCCCGGCCTTCTCTCCTCCGACGAGCAAGCTTAATATACTGCGCACGGCTGCGAGCTCGTAGGCCTGCACGACCTTATAGTCCGGGTCGCGATAGTTCGTCGTGGAGTAGAGGGCTTGTGCGTCGTCCATTGCGAGGAGGGTTGGGACCGCGCTCTGAGAGGAGATGGAGTGCAGGAAGGCGTCGAAGATGCGTTGCGATACAAGCGGATTAGAGGAGTAGGAAGGAGCCGCCTTGAGGAGGTCTTGCACAGTCTTCTCTCCGCTCGCCTTGAAGTCAGTCCCTGGCACATCCCGTGCAAGCGGGATCTTTCCCAGTACGCCACTCTTCGCATTGACGGCGAGGGTGCTCGCCATAATCTTCTGCACCACTTCAGGCTGGAGGTACGCCTGCTCCTCAGCGGAATAGCTGAAGGGACTGGTGGAGTTGACCCAGTTGATCAACCGAGGCAGGTAGATGACGCACCATTGCGAGGCGAGTGCGTACGAGATAGATTGGAGGAGGAGATAGGACTTGCCTGTTGAGATTGAGGAAGAGAGGATGTGATGTCGCGCTGAAGAAGAGGAGGAGGTAGATGCGGAGTCCATGTGGGTGTAAAGGTCTAGGGTTGAGGAGCGGAGCACTGAGATGGGTTGAACGTACGAGGAGAGCTGCAGATGCGAGGGAAAGAGAGGGAAGTCGTGAGCATACAGGATGAAAGTGACACTCGAGGGCCACCTGCAGTTACTCACTGCCTTCTTGACCTTCGGCTCGACCCCACAAGTCTCAAAGGCCTCCAAGTCACCCTTTGTGAATGCCAAGGGCGTATCAACGTTGTCCTTCCTCGCCGAATCCGGGCTCAACTTGGTCCACTGTCCGCTCAAGTCAGGCGGCGCCCGATAGAAGGGGGTTGACAGAGCGTTTGATGAGGCACCATCAGTGGCTGAGACTCCCTTGCGCTTGGCACCTGTCGAGCGAGGGCCAGAGGGAGCATTCTTCTTGATCGAAGTCTTGCGTTTGACTTTTTGGGCCTGTGCATTGGCTGCCTTCTTGGGCGCTTGCAGTGAGGCGGTGGTGGCGATGCTGCGTGACGAGGAGGCGACAGAGGATGTAGAGGAGGGCAGAGCCGCTCGCAGTGAGCGAGCAAAGTGACTCGAGGCCATGATATATGCGCGAAGTGATCGTGGTTGAGGAGCGAGAAGCTCTGCCCGCCCTCGGTCACTCTCACTTCCTCTCCCGCCCTCGTCCGTCGGACTCGTCTCTGACAGTCGGATCGGAAGAGGGTCGACGATGACGAGTCGCGGATCAGACCTGGTTGGGTGGCTCGGGCCAAGAGACTTTCGTTCGCTGCTTCCTACCAATCAACAATACGGCTCAGCGACATCATATACCAAGATGTTCCTCACCAGGTCAGAGTATGGTGAGCACGAGAAGAGACTGCAATGGACAGAGCAGCTTGACTCAACGACTTCCTTCCCCCTTCTGCACGCTCAGACCGCGGTGTCAACACCTTCTCGCCGGAGGGTCGCCTCTTCCAAGTCGAATACGCAATCGAAGCCATCAAGCTCGGCTCAACTACAGTCGGCATCAAGACGAATGAGGGAGTAGTACTCGGCGTAGAGAAGCGCGTCCAATCCTCTCTCCTCGAGCACGACTCCATCGAGAAGATCATGGAGATCGACTCGCACGTTGGATGCGCCATGTCCGGTTTGGTCGCCGATGCGAGGACCATGGTCGAGCATGCCAGGACGACAGCTCAGAACCATGCATTTGTATACGATGAGGATATCCAGGTCAGCAGCGTCACGCAGGCTGTTTGTGATTTGGCTCTGCGCTTTGGAGAATCAGTGGCTGGGGAGGAGGCAATGATGTCTCGCCCGTTCGGTGTGGCCCTGCTCATTGCAGGATACGATGCCAAGGGAGGCCCGCAACTGTACCACGCAGACCCGTCTGGCACCAGCATCCGATACGAGGCTAAAGCTATCGGCTCAGGACAAGAGGGGGCCCAGGGAGAGCTGCAGGACAAGTACCGCAAGGACATGACCCTGCGCGAGGCCGAGGTGCTCGCACTGAGGTTGCTGAGGCAGGTCATGGAGGAGAAGCTCGACGAGAAGAATGTGCAGCTCGCCGTCGTCACGCCTAGAGTTCCAGAGGTGGGCGAGGACGGCAAGAAGATGGGAAGTGGAGGGACGGGGAGCAGGCCTAGGATGAAGGGCGGGTTCAGGATCTTGGAGGAGGATGAGGTCAAGACGCTCGTTGCCGAGATGTAGGCGGGCTACAGACCAGCAATCAAGTCATGATAAGCCAGACTCAGGAGCTTTACGGAGTGCAAGCAGACGAGACGCGCGCAAGACGATCATGATGGATGATTGAAAGCTGAAGATGCTGATGCTGATGTACAGTGAAGACGACGGCGAGAAGAAAAGGAGACAGAGAGGGCCTATGAGGCGGAAAGCTCTAAGAGAAAACGATAACTTAGGTAGTCAGGCGTGCAGACGAGCCATTCAGGCTGCCGCAATGAAGACGAAAAAGGGGCAGGAGGTGGTCGACGGTCGTGCGAGGCGCATCGTCAAGAGTCAAAAAAAAAAAAGTGTCCGTACCACGCTGCACTTCCGCCTATCTCGTCGCCAAGGCTTGGGCGGGAGCCGATCTTCTCACCTTCGCCTCTCCCCCAGCTCCCGCTGCAGACGAGGCGGTGCTCACGATCGAGGTATTAGCCGCCGACGAAGGGGCCATCGACTCGCGTGACGCTCGCCCAGCACGAGCGGCTGCGTTGCTTGGTGGGCCCCAGGCACGCAGATTGAGCGCAGAAGGTGGTCCGCCAGCTGTTGAGGTTGTCGAGGTGGGCGCGGCATTGTTGGGAGAGGGAAAAAGCCCGCGCGAGAACATGCTCGTGCTACCCCCACCGCCTCCAACCCCACTCGAGGACGCTCGTGCAGCTCCTCCGCTGCTATGCCTACTGCCTGGTGCACCGGTGAAGGACGACGCGCGCGACCCAAGCCCTCCCGCCTCTGCACTACTGAGACGTCGCGAAGTGTTGATGGACCCTGTAGGCATTCGGCGCTCAGGCCCCAGATGCGACTCGCGGCGCTTGTACGGCGCGTGCCTGTATGCCGCCCCGACGGCGAAGGGAGCTTGGTCACGGAAGGTGTTCTCGTCCACTCCGCTGAACAGGGAGGCAGGTTGAGCCGCAGGAAGTTGCTCGTCGCCTTCAGAGGCAGGATTGCGCGATGCCTTGGCCATGCTCGCTTTGGTGGGAGCGGCGAAGGAGGATGTGGTCAGAGGGAGTGGTGAAGAAGCCGGAGCGGCTCGAAGGCCGAGAGGCTTGCGCTCTTGCGCGGCTGGCTTGGCGGGCGCAAGGATGTCGGTCCCGTCGTCCCATGCACCTTCGTCATCGTCATCATCGTCTTCGTCTTCGTCCTCGCCTCCCTCCAGAATGTCATCGATGCGCCTAGATGCTGAAGCCGTCGCGCTGACCTTTCTTGCGGGGTTGTTCGGCATTGGTGCCGCCGAGCTTGGAGCAGGAGGGAGCGCTGGCATTCTGCTGACTCTTGGCTTGGACTTGAGGGCAGTCAGGACGGGTGCAGATGTCGTTGCGTCGATCCAATCTGACGACGAGGAGCCAGAGTCGGATGCGATGGATGGTGGCGGCGGGTAGTCGGGAGTAGTGGAGCGACGTGGTGCTGGCTTGTTGTTGACTACTACGCTGTCGTCTGCGAAATGGACGCCTGCTGATCGAGCAGGAGCTGTCGATTTCGTCACAGCTGCCTTGCCGCCAGGAGCTCGCTGCTGCTTGCTCACGTCAACGTTCGAGGAGCCCTTCATTGCTGACTTGAGCCCGGTATTCGCTCCACCTGGACCTGCACGGAAACCTTGTGGCATGAGGCTGGTCCTCCTCATAGGCTTGGGAGCAGCGCCAATCAGACTAGTGCGCGCCTTACGAGCGGCTGGTGACGAGGGCATCGTCGGTCGAGCCACACCAACTTGCGACACACGACGACCAGCCGGGCGAGTCCTGCTCGCTGCACCGCTGCCGGCGCCAGCCACTCGTGAGATCGAAGCACTGCTAGACCCGCTCGCCATGCTTGTCCGTCTTTTGAAGCCACCGTTAGCGGACCGCTTCCCATCGAATTGCGGCTTAGCCGCCGACGTACCAGCGCCGGCGTGTTGGTGGAAGAGTGCATCGTTCCTCGCTGCCTCGCTGGTGAGCTGGCCAGCCATAACGCGCAGATGCTTAGCCACATCCTCCCACTGCTCCTCCTTGCTTGCTCGCCATTCAAGCTCGCCCGCCGTATCTTTCATGCCCACTGTACTGCGGCATGCAGCGGTCATGAAAGCCATTGTGCCCACGAGCGCCATCCTAAAGCTCTCCCTCGACGCTCTGGCCACAGCGGCGTATCGCTCTGCATCGATCTCAGCCTTGCGGGCATCAGCGATGCTCTTGACCTTGTCTGCTGCCTCTTCATCGAACTTGCTGTTGCGAGAGGCGCTGCCGAGGTGGCCCATCAGGAGGTTGACGCGATTCTCAAAGCGGGTTTGGCCCTCCTTTGCTGTTTGCAATGAGGCGTCATTGGCGGCGGAAAGCTGATGCAGCATGTCCCGCTCTGATGTGAGGTCGGAGGGCTCATCCTCGCCCGGACTGGCACGCCCGTGATGCTCAGTAAGCAGGCCGTCGATCGCAGCCAGCCGCTCACGGTAGACGGCGGCCATTGTCTCTGCTGCTCTCACAGCGCCTTCGAAGTGCGCCTCGTTGTGGACTATCTCTTTTGCCGTGGCAGCCTTGCGCCCAATGGCCGAAACAACATCGCCCACCTCTGCCTTGCACTCGCGCTTCCTCTTGCGCTCCTGCTCCGTCTCCATGCCTCCCTTCTCCGTGAGCTGAGCTTTGAGGTTTGCCACCTCTTGGCGCAGCTCGTGAATCGTCTGCACGTACTGCGCCACATGACGGTCGACATTGATGAGGTTCTGGCTGACCTTCGTGCGGATGTTCTTTGCCTGATTGGCATACTTGAGCGTATTTGACGTCTCGTCGTAATGTCCCGAGCTTGGGCTGACGCAGACAATCATGACCGTCTTGCAGTTTCCGCCCAAGCTGAATTTGAGCAAGCGGGTGAGCTTCGAGTTGCGATAGGGGATGTGACGACCTTTCACGCCCACCCCACCAGCTTGGCATAGGGCATTGATGCAGTTGCCTAGCGCGAGGAGGGACTTGTTGATGTTTGCTCCTTCTTTCATGCGGGCGCCATTGTTGCTCGTTGCTGCAGCTCGCTCACTGCCTGCGAGGTCAATAATATTGAGCGAGGCTGACGTTGTCTCGTCTGTGACGTCGCCCGTCTTCGGGCGCTGGGTGACATTGATCTGCAGGACCGCGTGAGAGCGAGAGGAGACGGCATTGGCTTCGGTCGGGCTCATGGTGCGGCGCTGATTACCCTCCTGGATCATCTGAAGAACGTGCTGCGGACTCTCTGGGGTATGCTCAGTGATGCCAATGACGCTGATCTTGTTGGCCTGATCTTCTCTGAGCTGCAGACCCTGCCCGGGTGGGGTGGGTTCGTCGGACAGAAGGTCTCTGATCGTCTCATTATAGATCTCGAGATATGATAGGCGGACATTGACCTCTGAGTCTGCCTTTGAGTCTGCAATGCGCTGATAGAGTTCCTTCATGGTGAGGAAGATGACGCCAGGATCTTCTGGAGTACCAGAGATAGTGTGTGTCTTGCCGCAGCCTGTAGCTCCGTATGCGAAGACGCTGGCATTGAAGCCATTGAGGATGCCGTCGAGGAGTGGGCGGGTCGTCCCCTCGAAGACGTCGACCTGTCCGCACTTGTCGTCAAAGACTCGGTCGAAGGCGTAGCGCATGTCCTTGGCCTGCGAGGGGTATGTGCGAGAGGATGGTCAATCAGGGGTTTCATGCTTTGCGAATGACACGCAAATGAGACAAAGCGAGTACCCACCCTCTTCTGGCCGTGGCTCATATAGTTGGCATGAGCATGATTGTAGAGCCGGGAGAGCGGGTTGTTGTCCGGCGGGTCAAAGATGAGGACCTTATCATCAACGGGCGAGATGATGGGCCTCAGGAACCTCGTACGCAAGCCAGGTGCGCCGCCCAGCGGCTTAGCTGGCGAGCCTCCGAGGCCACCATCGCCCAAGAATGGGAGCGGTCCCGCTTGAGGGGCAAGCTGAGCTGCCTCCTTCTCGGAGAAGGGGCGAATGCGGACAGTTACGGTGATGGAGGACTCGGACATCGTGGTTGTGCGAAGCTCTTGCGACGTATTGTGTGGCTGGATGCCATCAGATGACGAGTGGAGAGTGCGTATATGCTGCCGCCTCTTGCTCTCCGACGACGCCGGTGATGGTGGTGATGAGGTTTCGATAGGTGGTGGTAGTATCGAAGGCGGGCCGGTGTTGGTTCCCAAAGACTTCTCGCCCGCTCCGACTCGGTAGACAAACACTACGCGTCTTTGGCTCAGACGTGCGAGGGGGACGAGGATCCCACGTGGAGGCAACATCGACGAAGTCTCAGTCCGCCTCGCCGCTCCCGAGACGTGCGTGCGTTCTTCTTGCCATCATCAATTCGCCATCATCATGTCCCTCACATCGCTGTTGGCCAGCATTGCGGTCAAGGCCGCCGGAGTAGAGTCGGCGCCGTCTGCTCAGGGTCCTGACGCCCCTGATCCTGCCCTCGTCGTGCTTCAAGATATTCGCAGAGCCAGTCAGCTCGCTGATTCCCTCTCCCTCTACTCGGACAACGACGGCCTCGATGACCTGCCGACGTCAACGCTGCGACCGCTACTTCTCCACTCGGTGTGGGCAGAGGTCGAGACAAGGGTGCGCACGAAGCCAGGAGATGTAGACGCAAGACGAACCTGCCTGCAATCCGCCAAGGTGAGGACAGCTGCGGCTGTCGCGATTCTCTTCATGTGCTGCGTGCTAATCTCATCTATCCCGCCTGCCAGTCTCACTATCTTACCTATATCAAGACTCTGTTCGACCTCGGCGTTTTCTCCTCATCCTCCAGCTCATCCTCCTCGTCCTCTCAGCAGTCTCCGCTGCACCTCCTCGCCTCCCTACTTCGCCCCTACGCCACCTCAGCTTCGTCTTCTTCCTCATCCGGCTCGACGTCAATGCCCACCAACCCGCATCAGCGTCGCGAGCTCAAAGTCGCTCTCTTCAAGCTTGAGCGCAGCTTTAAGTCTGCTCTAGACGAATATCGCCATGCAGCGCGAGAGAAAGCAGGTCTCCAGGCGGGGGCAAAGCTGAGCGTGCCCGGAGCTGGTGCGACCTCTGCGGGTGGCAACAGCACCGAGACTGTCGCGCAAGAGCCAGACGAGGCACAGTGGGACTGGCTCGTCCTCCCCAAGCGGGCAAAACGCAATGAGCGAGGCGAAGGCAGCGATGACGAAGATGAAGACGAGGACGAAGGTAGCGATGCATTCGTCATGCCTGGCGGCAGCAAGGCCGCCTCCTCATCAGGCAGCATCGAAACGCCGCACAGCTTGCGGGCCTATCTCGTCCTCTTGCTACGCTATCATGCTTTGCTCGCGCTCAATAACCTTGGGTTCATCGATGACGAGCTCAACTTGCTCGCCAATATACCCGCAAGCGCGCAGAGGGACGCAGCTGAAAGGCAGGCGAGGGAAGAGGCCGAGGCGGAGCGTCGCATGGGAGGTGGGAATGATGACTTCCGAGTCGAGACGAGATTCGACGCTGCGGCTCCCGGCCCGCTGATGGACGACAAGGGTAAGCCTTTGCGTCCATTCACCATCACGAGCGGGCAGGGAGGCGCAGCTGGTAGCGGCAGCGGTAGTGCTAGCAGCGGCAATCTACCCATCCGCGAGCTCAACGAGCGTCAACGTATCCGGGACGGGGTGTTCCGCCCACACGAGCGTCTACCCACGATGAGCATCGACGAGTACCTCGCTGAGGAGCAGCGACGCGGGAATGTCCTCACTGGCGGCGGAGCAGAAGGTGCAGCGAAAGCTACACCAAGGGAAGAGAGGAGCTTGAGAGCCGAGATGGATGGGACTCGCGAGGGGAGGGAGGCGCAGGATGAGGAGCGCGAGGAGAAGATAGAGTGGGATCGCTTTACTGAGCAGAATAAGAGGGGGGCAGGGAATACGATGAATCGTGGGTGACCTGATGAGTAGAAGGAGAGAGGGAGACGAGGGATCAATGAGAAGGAGCAGCATGTCCTGTGAGCTTTCACCCAGAGCTTTGCTTGAGCTTGCTTGCGTCAATTCACACCGCCGCTGTTGTCCTGGCAGACAAGCGAGTAGATAATGGATGACATTAGTGAGGCGAACATATGCTGAGGAGGGTGGCTCGAGACGAGAGAGACGAGATATTGGAGTGAGGCGGTATTGCTGAATATACTGGATATGTCATGCTGATCGTCTTGCGAGGCATTGAGTTACTGAAGGGAAAAAGAGGCTTGCAATCGATGAAGCTTGGAGCTTGGTGCTCTCAGTAGTATGGCGGCACTTCCACATTGAGCCTTCTGCAGTCGCGCTCTTGATCGCATCATCGCTGCTGTCGGGCTTCTCGACAGAGAACGTGCGTTGTGAAGTCATCGACGTGGTCCAAGACCTCTCCATCAACAGAAGTGATGAGTTGCGTAAGCTCAGCACGCTTCATGCTGCCAGGCCGACCAACGATGACGATTCGACAGCCATCGAGCACACCTCCATCGCCAGCGTCAGCGATCGTTGTGGGCGAGCTGCTGCGCAGGATGTCAGACTGCTCGCGGGAAGACATTGGAGAAGGTCGTGATCTCAGGACGATGGGAGGGGAGATGATCTTAACATGTTCAAAATGAAAGAGAGAAGCGCAGACGGCGGCACTCAATTGCACTGTGCTTGACGAGCCGCTCATCCGGCGCGCTTGTGATGTAGGCCGCACTTCCGAGTGTCGCGTCTACGGTGGGTGGATATGACTTTGATTACGACGAAGCTGGGGAATGGGGGCTTCTGAAGACCGACAGATGAATATTCAGAACAGATCATCGAGGAGAGAGAGAGAGAAGGAGCGCGAAGACAGAAGCGTGATAAAGGTGGAATAGTGTGTATCTGTGCATGCTTATGAGCCGGTATCGCTGGTTTCGGTAAATGCATTGGGATTTGTAGACTGGTGTCTTGGCGCGCCGGTGGCGAAGAGGGAGAGAAGTGGGCGGGCCTAGTAGTCCCTCTCATCGATGACGTTGAGCCTGAACAGGTACCTGAAGCGGCACTGTGACTCGGAATAGATGATCAGCTCATCGTAGAGCAAATCCAGATCGAGCTCGTCATGCTCCACTGGCGTGCCCGCAGGCATCTTCACGCCTCGAAGTTCCTGACGACCCAAGTGCTCGGCGCAATCCACCCAGTCGCTCGTGTCATTGTAGCGGGTGGAACCCTTGCCGTAGGTGGAGTGCTTGCCCCGAGCCGAGACCTTCGCAGCAGCATTGCCATCAGAACCCTTGCGGAGGAGCGGCTCTCCAAGTTGGGCCTCGCAGAGAAGGACCAGACCAGTGCGGTCACTGAGGTAGGACTGAGAGAAGAGGAGAGGACGGGAGATCAGCTCAAAATGCCTGGCCACGAGAGCGGACAGGTTGAGATTGAGGAATGGAGTGACGGCGAAGTCACCCATGACTCATACTCAGCCGATCGAGATGCCTCACATGGCAGTAGTTGATTGACTTGGTCGAGATGTCAGCGAGGTAGATTCCCTTGCCAAACATGTACCCAGAGACGGGAGCCTCGGGCGGGGCAATGCGAAGACCTTGGGAGAGAATGCCAGCAAAGTTGGCGGTGCGGCTTCCATGCCAGAGCAGCTGGCGATTGTCTGGCTGAAGTTTCTTCCATTCAGCGAATCTCTCTTCTTCCCCTTCTCGCTCAATGCGGAAGATTTCCGCGACAGAGTGCTCGATGTGGTGGCTCCATCCCTTCTGGAGGCAATACTTCTCGAGTCTCTTGAACTCGTCCGAGTCCTTGTCCAAGGGAGCGATGGTCTTGAGCTTGAGATTGGCAAAAGCCTGGTCAATGTTGTTGACCTCCTTGCTTGAGGGCTTCTTCTCGAGGATGCTCATGCCGACTGTCATGTGTCTCAGAGTGTCGACTAGCTGCGTCTCGCGCTCAATATCTTCCTGACTGTCGATGCGGGGAAGCCTCGACTCGCGAGGATGTGCATGCGGGATGACGGTGTAATACTTCGCTCCCCAGTGATCGAGGTCATGGTTGGAGCCGCCTGCAGCGATGATTCGGCTGAGCTGAGAGAGTGCCGTGTATGCACGCTCTATGGACGTCGACGTGAGCTTGCCCAGAGGCATCTGCTCGGAGTCGTAGCCCATGTCTTCGAGAGCACTGCCAGCACGGTAGGAGAAAAAAGATGTTCAGCGTGATCAACCAGACAGGCTGCCTGGCCGAGGCAGACTCACACATCAAAGAGCTTGCGCGAGAAGATGAGCTCTCCCAGATCGTAGACGCTGTTGTGCAGCTTGGTCTCGTACTTCTTGCGGTGAGCGCCTCCTGCACCCTTGCTGCCGCACTCTTCGTCTTCTACCTCTTCCTCCTCGCTGTAGTCGTCTTCCTCAATGCCACCTCGCAGAAAGGTGTACTTGCCTTCCTTGGGCGTATCATAGCGCGCAGCCCAGGCCAGACCTGTCTTGCTCCTGAATCTGGAGTTGAACGCCTTGATGACCTCGTCGACAGTTGGATGAGGAAAGAATTTGAAGTCACCGCGCTCACCTACTCGCCCCCATTTCGTCCAAAGGTAGTAGTTTTTGTCCTTTCCTGTCGGGAGAGGCGCCAGGGCCTGCTGTGCATAAAACTTGTTGTTGTTTCTGCCCCATTGAAGATTAACGAAGTTGGCCATGGAGTCGTAGACTACGCCTTGATGCTGCAGAACTCGGTGGGTGCTGGTGAAGTTACTCATCGTATCCACAGGTGGTAGACGGCGGCTTTGGCGCATAGTGGACGACTCCGCCTTGGTAATTTCGGTGCCAGACTTGCTGGCTGCTGGTGCGGAGGTCCTAGTCTTGGCATTCCTACTCTTGTCGGACGGGGCTGACTTGTCGGTCATGACCTTCTTCTTGGTCTTCTTGCGAGCTGCTTTTCTCGGTGCGTAGTCGTCGTCGTCGTCATCACCGTCGCTGGAGCTGATCTCGATGGCGTTGCGCTTGCTCGAACCACCTCGCTTCTTGGCGGCGGTGGACGCAGCCTTCTTCTTCTTGGGCTCGGCTCTGGTCCCACTGACAGTGATGGGGTAATGCTTGATGTCTTCAAGTTTGCCTTCTTCCATCGAGACCTTGAGCCAGCGACAGGGCAGGAGAGGGATGCCCATGGCTTGAGCGGTCTCGATCTCGTCGCACATTGTGGGCTTCTCGACCACGAGGACGTGCGTCGCAGGCGGATCAGCGCCGACTTTGGCTACCACTTCGCCACCTGCGTCTTCGATCCATTCACAGAGAGTGGATTCCCCATAGCGACCAGGGCTGCCGATGATAGCAATGCGGCAGCCTTCGAGCATGCCTTTGCCGTCGCCAGCAGCGCTGGAGGACTTGTGTGACGCCATGTACGGCGGACTGATTCCTTGGCGCTGAGGATGATGTTAATGCTAGGGAAGTGGGAAGCGGTTCGATGGGTAGAAGGAGTGGTGTTGAGGACGGCAGGAGATGATTGCTCGCATTTCCGGAGTGTTGGCCAGCCAGCGGGGGAGGGCCGCTTTGTTCAACGGGCTCCAAGTGCATGTCTCAACGCTCGACGCGACCTGCTTCCGTGCACCCGAGCCTCCCGCTCACTCAGCCAGCCGCCGGGGCCAAGGGAAGCAACGCAGGCCACAGCCAAAATTGGCTGGCCAAAGCGATCCAACACCCGCCAAGCGAGAGCGGGGCGCGACGCATCTTCTTCTCGTCCACATCGTCACTACCATCCACTGAGCAGCTGCGACTCGTTTGAGGCCCTCAAGTGGGCGGCTGCTGGTTTTTCGCTTCTTCACTCCATTCTTCAGCCTCCCCCTTCGGCCGATCGCCCATGATGTGGGCAGCGGCTCTGGTCATTTTGCATTGCATCGCACTCCCCTTCACTCTCCTCTCCCTTACTCCAACCTCCTTCCTGCTCCGAATCCTCGCTCATGGCCCTCTTCCTAAGCACGTTGCCTTCATCATGGACGGCAATCGACGCTGGGCTCGATCTCTACCCTCTCGCTTGCCTTCAACTTCGGTCGTCTCTGGCCACCAATCAGGCTTCCAAGCCCTCAAGCGTGTCCTGGACCTCTGCCTGCAGCTACGCGGCATCGAGCACGTTACCGTCTACGCATTTGCGATCGATAATTTCAAGCGAAAGAGAGAAGAAGTGGACGAGCTTATGGCTCTTGCGAGGCAGAGCTTGATTGAGCTAGCAGGTCATGGGGAGCTGCTTGCGCGACATCAGGCTAGGCTCAAGGTCGTGGGAAGGACTGAGCTGCTGCCAAAGGATGTGCAGGATGCGGTGAGGAGGGTGGAAGATATGACGCGAGATAACATCGGGTGAGCAGGCGGGCGAGTGTGAAGACGATAGCAGCTCAGCCTGACCTTCACTCCCCTCGCAGTCCTACGCTCAACATCTGCATACCCTATTCCTCGCGCGACGAGATGGCCGGCGCGCTCCAGACCTGCGCTCGAAACCACGCCGCCTCGCAGAATGGGATCACAGCTAACGGCGGACCCCACGCCAATGGCAACCAGACCAATGGTAGCGCTCAGCACAGCGACTGCTCTGCCTCTGCCGAGCTTCAACAACTCGACTCAGCTATGATGCTAGCCCACTCTCCTCCGCTCGACATCCTCGTCCGGACATCAGGCGTGCATCGCCTCTCGGACTTCATGCTCTGGCAGATCACGCCAGAGACGACAATCCACTTCGTGCCCACATACTGGCCCGCCTTTGGACTTTGGGATCTGCTACCCATCGTGCTGCAATGGCAGGCGATGCACTTTCACAAGTGGTGGCGCGACGGAGGCGCGCATCAGGCGGGGAAGGAGGCGACATAGCGGGACATTACATGACAAGGTGTAGATTGCATATCCCAAATATTGGGCGACCTCTGGCTCGTCTATCTCTACGCGGCACGCTCAGCCGTATCTGCGGCCACAGCGATGGCCTGCCTCTCTTCGCGGTAGGCCACAAATTGTCCCAACACGATAAAGTCGAGGACGATGGTGCCCAGCGACCCCACCAGCCAGGAAGCGGACTCGGTCAAATACTCCTCATCGGTCGACTTGATCACGATGGACGCAACGTACGTCACGTTACCAGCAACTGCAAAGAGGAATAAGGCGAGTGACAGGCCCTCGCACTTGGTCTGACGATTCTTGAAGATCTGCGGCACGCGAGACGCGAGGTAGAGGGCCGCAGAGAGCCACCCGTACACCTGAGCGTCCCAACGCCATCCTGGGCCTTCGGGCTTGGAAGGGGGGCGAGAGTCTGGCTGACCGCCGTTGCCGTACTGCTCGACAGCCCAGGCTGCCACGCCTGTCAGGAGGACGACGAGCGCTGCGAAGACGTAGCGGAGGATCTCCATGCGGAGGCTGCGAGGTGCTGATGTGGGGGAGGAGGCGGGTTTGCCTGGGATGAGAGGGGTAGACTCGGTCGCCTGCTCGTTGTTGGTGTGCGACGAAGAGGAAGGCGCAGGAAGTGCCGGGTGGTAGAAGTCGTGATGTTTGCGGTAGTAGTAGTACTGCGCGATCAATGCCACATCACAGAGCGTGTAGTACCCCGCCAGGATGATCATCGTCCATAGCAGCTCTTGCCTCCATGCGCCGATAAGGTTGAGAAAGTCGCCTGCGAGCCAGATGACGACGAAGGCGAGTGAGAGGCCATCTCCTGACTTGCGATCATAGTTCTCTTTGAGTTGGCTAAAAGACGGGAGGAGCTAAGAAAGGCGTGAGAAAGGGAGGACTGGTATGAGCGGAAGAGATTGAATGGATTGCAACGCACGGCGTGTAGACGATTACCCAGCAAGCTATTGAGATCCTGCAATGGCGCAGCAGTGAGGGAGGGCGGTGAGGAGAGGTCAGCGATTGGTCATCACCTCATATCGCGCGCCGCGTCTGCTCACCATCCGACGACGCTTGACCACTGATCTCTGATGAGTTGATCTTCATCTGCGTCTGACCAGCCCGGGTGTCCCTTCTTGTGGTGCTTTGAAGCGGCGGCTGCGATGCCCAGCGCGATGGCCGGAGCAGCTCGCGCGACGATGGTACGTGTGCGGGTAGCGACCGTGGTGGGGATCGGCGCCATGCTATCGGAAGACGATGAGGGGGAGGAGAGGGATACTGTCTCTAGGTCCGGGCGCGATCTAGCTCTATTAGCGGCCCGACAGTGATAAGAGCAGGTCGGGGAAGGCGGATCGAGTCGTGATGGTGGTAAGAAAGGCAAATGCAGTCGTCGACGAGTCACTCGTCGAGGTCGGACGAGCAGGGTCAGCCCTCGAGTTCATGCGTCGAGTTCATGCGGACGACGGCAAATTCAATCAAATCGGCGCGCCGCCGGCCTCCTCGACTCGAGGTGCGGGAGGGGCGAGTGACGAGCGACAAGCGTGACGACAGGCGTCGGCGACGGACAGACGGACAGACGAGACGGAGAGCGAAGAGCCACGAGCCACGAGAGCTTCGCATTGCAACCACTCAGCAGACCATCCTCACTTCCATCCGCTCATAATAGCTCAGCAGCATGTCAAAGTGAGTGGCAATCCGTTACGAGCACCACTCAGCGAGCGAGCATGCTGACCATCGCTCTACTTTCCGCGCCTCCAGGCATCACCCGGATCTCATCCTCTGCCGCAAGCTCCCGGGGATCGCCATCGGACGTCTGTGCGAAAAATGCGACGGCAAGTGCCCCATCTGCGACTCCTACGTCAGGCCATCAACGCTGGTACGCATCTGTGAGGAATGCAACTTCGGCTCCTCAGGAGGCAAGTGCATCGTTTGTGGTGGCAATGGGATCTCGGATGCGTACTATTGTGCCGAGTGCGTGAGATTGGAGAAGGACAGAGATGGTTGTCCCAAGGTGGTGAACCTGGGGGCAAGCCGGACGGACCTCTTCTACCTCAAGAAGAAGTCACAAGGGTGAGTCATGTCCGTCGCAGTGGGGAAAGAGAACAACGAGTGCTGCGCTACGGATGCTGAACACACTACGTACATCTCCTTCGCAGTTTCCAAAGAGGCTAACATCTCGAGCAGCTACGGCCGCCACTACGTCTCCCATTCGATGCGCACCTCGCGCCACTCAGCAATTTGTACTTCTAATCAATACCAAGATCGCGCTTACACACCCATTCATTCACACAACACCCTCGGGCCTCACACGGTGATTAGCATACTGCGATGGTATCCATTGAGCCCCTTGTGTCGCTTTCTCCACCTCTCTCAACCGAGCGCCTCCTCCCTCTCCATGACGGTCTTGTCCAGCTTGATCAAAATAGTCGTCCGCTGCGGATGCTCAGCTGTAGGCACAGAGTGCGCAGTCACCCTCGCTGGAAAGCCCATCCCGTCCAAGATTGCCTCTACGATGCCAGCCGTATACGCCTCGACAGAGAGCTGTGACATGTCCTTTGGCACGGAGATGCCCCGCGAGTAGACGGGTTGGTTGGTAGAGATCATGTCTGTGTGGGAGGGACAGGGCCGGGGGAGGGGGTCGTCAGCCTGAGAGCCGAGTGTCATCCTGCCGCTACGCATGACAGCACGCACATTCATCACTTCTCTCCGTGCTCCTCTCTAAGCTATCTGCTGCCTTGCCAAAGAGAGCCTTCCAAGCCTGCCCATGAACCCAAAGCAGCATAGGCAGCAATCTCGTCTCCCTCTTTGGATTCTTGTTCGAGCTCGACGCCCCTCCGCCTGTCGGGGACTCTAGCCGTGAGTGCAACAGGGGAAGAAGGCGCTGTCCATGATGATAGCCAAGCAGGCTGAGCCTACGCTCCAGATCGCCAATACCAGTGACTCGCCCTTGCGTGTAGGAGACAATCTCTGCGTAGAGAAAGGAGAGCGAGCTCGATGCGACCTGCGTGGTCTTGGTCTTGTCTCTTGGTCGATCGAGAAGGTCTTGGTGCTGCGAGGATGAGGCAGAAGATGCGGAAGGTCCTGATACGCTAGGCGTCCGTGCGAGGTAGCTTGCCACGCCTGCTGGTAGGGCCGAGGAAGGGGTGCTCATGCGACTTCGTCCTGGTAGGGAGGAGCGGGGCGAGGGAGAGAGCGGGTATGATGAAGAAGACGAAGATGAGGCGGCTGCCATGCTTTGAGCTGGAGAGGCGGGTGGCGCTGATGTTCTTGGTCCTCCTGAGCTTGCGAATCGTGATGACGACGAGGCCATGGCGCCGGGTTACGATGTTGGAGTGGAAGGTGAGCCGCTCTGTGGACCGGCCTCGCAACTCACTCGCCGGCCCTCCGCTGCTGGTTCCGTCCTGAGTGGCTGGACGGCAAGGCGCGAAGATGGTGCGCCTCTCTGTCCGTCAATCTCAAGCCGCTGCCCTCGCCCTGGCCCACCAACATCGTGTCTCACTTTCCTTACTATCACGACCAGTAGATAGCTCATCGACCTAGGCGGCCGAGATTCGTAGACTTACAAACACCAGCGATAGCAAGCATCATCAGAAGATGTCGGGCATCTGCCGAGCAAGGTGAGCTCCTCAGCGACTGCAGCCACCCTCACTTCCGCCCTCGTACGGCTTGCAACTGACCTCGAGCCCTGATTCCCCTGTGCTGTCCAGGCTCGCCGAGGAGCGCAAAGCATGGCGCAAGGACCACCCCTTCGTGAGCTTCCGCCTTTGACATCGTACCATCACCCTGCTGGAGTCATCTGACCATCCCTTCGCCCTCTCCTCCTCCGCGCTCTCTCCGCGTCGTACCAGGGCTTCTACGCCAGACCGACTAAGGCAGAGGATGGATCAATGAACCTGATGAAGTGGGAGGCGGGCATCCCAGGCAAAGCAGGCTCCCTCTGGGAGGGAGGCATGTACAAGCTGACCCTCGACTTCCCGGAGGAATTCCCCACCAAGCCGCCTAAGTGTACGTGGGGCTCAGCGTTGACGAGGTCGTGAGTGTGAGCTGACTCCGCTACATCAACTTCAACCTCCTGTCCTCATGCAGGCAAATTCACACCTCCCCTCTTCCACCCTAACGTCTACCCGTCGGGCACCGTCTGCTTGTCCATTCTGGTGAGCCGCTCGTCCTAGAATGTTCCGCTTTGCCGCCCACTCGTCATCTGACCCAGTTGTCTCTGCTCGTGGTACTCTGTTCGCTCCCTTTGGCCCCTCTCGCTCACACACAGGACGAAGACAAGAATTGGCGCGCATCGATCAACGTCAAGCAGATCCTCCTGGGTATCCAGGACCTCCTCACTGAGCCCAACAACGCAGACCCTGCTCAGGCCCCAGCCTACCACTTGTTCCAGACGGACAAGGCCGCGTATGACAAGCGCATTCGTCAACAGGCGAGAGAGATGGTGCCGCAGGACTGAGTGTACAGAGGAAATGTGTGAGCAGGCGTGAAGAGGGACGTGAGGGAAGGCGAGGGGAAGAGGAGAAGGAGAGGCGGTGGTAAAGATGCGCCGATGGTTACACTCTACCTCGTTGCTATCCTCCAACTCTCACGCTCAGCCGTATCTAATCAATCATCAAAGCGTCATCACAGCTCGGGAACGCGGTGATCGTCACTTGCCATTGGCCATTGTCTACACGGCCGCAGCGGCATCCTCTCTCTTGATCTCTCCCGCCTGTGCCTGCTGTGCGACCCTCGCCTCTTCCTCGGCCACGATGTCGTTCGCTTCAGCAACAGCGTCCGCGGAGGGTGGTGCTGAGCTAGACGGCGAGGTCAAGCCCTCGCCATTCCCGAGGACGTGCATCTTGGCCAGATAGCCACGGTTGCGAATGTCCGAATAGTAGACTGTGATGAGCGAGGAATGGGGGGCGCTGTCAGCTCTGAGCCTCAGCACGGTTGGGACCCAATGACTACTCACGCAGATCCCTCCTGTTGATCGGCATCGACTCTCTAGGTAGCAGTCTCCCCCTACCGGTCCACTTCTCCGGCTTTACCAACGCCCTCAACGTCAGCGGCGTGTAGTACTTGCAAGTGATCGACCCACCGGCCTTCTCCACCGCCTTGATGGCCGTCGTGCTCGCTCGTGACACCACGAGTTTGAGCGGTTGAGAGAGGACTTCAGCTCCATCGCCCAGAAGCTTGACACCTCCGTCTCCAAGACGGTGGATGCAGCGTGAGAGATAGAGCTCACGAACGGTGATGGGAGCAGAAGGGTCAAGGCGGCCGGAGTCGATCCACGTTTGAAGGCGCGAGAGGTTCAGCGGGACCGTTTCGTGGGCAAAGCTGCGCGGGGAAGGGGATTGTGAGTATCAGCAGCCGGTCATAGGGTGAGAGCATAGGTCATGCCGCTCCTCTGATGGTACCCACGAGTTGACAAACCCCCTCTTAGGAAATCTTCTCATGATCGGCGTCTGACCTCCCTCAAATCCAGGCGTAGGCTTCCCATTACCCGTCCTCGCCTTCTGTCCCTTATGACCACGCGTTGATGTTCCACCTCGACCAGAAGAGTCTCCTCGACCGAGGCGCTTGGCCTTCTTTGCTGGCTGAGCGGGGGATAGGTGTCCGATGGAGTATTGGGAAGGTGGTTGGAGGGTCGTTGCGTAGCTGCGAGCTGAGGGGCGAGAGTTGGGGGCGACCCGGCGAGAGAGGGTGGAAGTTGATGCTATGGCTGCTGCTGATGAGCTAGAGACTGCAGGAGTGAGCGCGAGGCGAGCCAGAGAGGCTGTCAAGCCGCTTGAGGAGCGCATAGCCATGGTTGATGGACGGTAAGAGGATGTTGGATCAGAATAGTTGCTAGCCTCTCAAGCTCAGCCCATCAATCGACCCGTCGTCGTCTTGCCGCGCGCGCCGTTGCGCCCAGTCCGACGGTGAAGAGATGAGCCGGCTCAAGCTCGGTCGGTCGGATGACTGCTCATCTCGGCCACGCAGCGACGACATCTTCGACCTTCTTACCACACAACTCCACCTCACTTCTCTGAGACAGAGCAGCAGCAAATGACCATCGTCACGCCTCAGATGATCAGGGCGACTAGGGTAGCATTGAGAGAAGCAGCCAACAACAGGGCAGCAGCAGCAGCGGCAGCGTCGGCATCAGCAGCAGCATCTGCTTCGCCACTGCGACGCAGCGCAGCTTTCCCCTCCTTCGCCTCTTCTTCTTCCTCATCGTCGGCAATTTCGCCGTCTCGCGCTCATTTTTCAACAAGCGCACGACGTTGGGCTGACGACAAGGCTCAAAAGGCAAAGGAGGACCAAGCGGCTGGCGAGGCGATGGGAACTGAGGCCAACAAGCCTGAGGCTGAGAAGAAGGATGGCGCTTCTTCCGAGGTGGAGAAGCAGCTGGCTGAGAAGGACAAGATGATCAAGGAGCTCAAGGTGTGTGCACATCACAATGGATCTGCGCTTTGACGGGTGGATCGCCTGGCTCACACTTCCCTCTTCCTCTCCACCCGGTTGCGCAGGACCAACTCCTCTACTCGAAAGCCGACCTCCAGAACACTCAGCGCCGCGCTCAGGAAGAGAAGTCTCAAGCCTCAGAGTACGCCATCACTAAGCTGGCACGAGACCTTACCTCTTCCCTGGACATCCTTCACCTGGCCTTGCGCTCAGTTCCCGAGGCGATGCGCAAGCCCGCGACAGACGGGGCAGACGAAGCCCGCAAAGCAGTCTCTGAGCTATACAGCGGTGTAGAGCTGACGCAGAAGAGCATGACGGACATGCTCCGTACGCACGGGGTGACCAGCTTCGACCCTACGGGCGAGAAGTTCGACCCCAATGAGCACGAGGCTATGTACCAGGCACCGGTCCCAGGTAAGGAGCCGGGAAGCGTGCTGGAGTGCTCGAAGATTGGCTTCAAGATCAAGGGGAGAATATTGAGGCCGGCGCAGGTTGGTGTGGTGCAGGGTTAGACGAAGAGGCTGAGGGGCATGGCATAAGGGTACGGAAGGGGCTGGGATCAGATGGTGCGGTCACGCGAATAGGAGGAGAGTCGAAACGGTAGCACCGATGGGGTCATGTCGAGGGACATTATAGCACTTCACGCGCATACACACATCCACTCCTCAATACAGCAATGCACGCCGTGCGCCACGGATTCCATTTGCGATGATTTCTTGCGTGCATTTCACCTCTTCTTCTTCCCGACCACGGTGGTAAACCCATCCTCATCAACGATGGGCTCTTGCTTCTCCTTGGGCTGCCTGGCCTGCCCCGACCCCTCAGCGGGTCCATCCACTTCCATATCATCGTCACTGTCGTCTTCACTACTCTCCCCCTCGCCGATCTCTCCCTGCCACCCCGCCCTGTCCCTCTGGCTCTGCAACCTCTTATTCCTCAACTTCTCGGCCGCCTCATCCAGTGGCGCCAATGCCGCTTGAGCCGCCGCCAGGACCTGTTGTGCTGCTGCCTCCTGGGCGATAGGGTCTTGCCCCGCTTCTGAGGAGGAGGGCGAAGCGAAGATTACACGATGAAGCGAGCAGATACGTCCGGCAATGTAGTCGCATGACCCGTCCTCTACGTGCGCCTCGTACTCGTCTGCGACGTATTGCTCCAAGACGTCTGCGAGCTCGTCTTCCTCTGGTGTGGGTGGGGCGGCAGGTCGTGCGATTGCGTTGTTAGAGCCAGAAGGGCCTGCAGTGTTGGGCTCGAATACTCCAAGCGTCGAAGCACCGGGCTGTCCTCCGTAGGTATCACAGATGTGCGATACAAGGAAATCGCACTTCTCCTTTGATTCTGGTCCTCCCCAGTGCTCGTCTATCGCCATGCGCATCGAGGGCCAGAGCTGGAGCGTGTGGATGACCGCCCGCGCGAAAAGACATTGCTGAGCTGATGGAGGGAGATCCATGGATGCCGCTGATGAGGAGGCCATGCTGATCGTGAGTGATCGCTATGGTAGTGTTGTAAAGGTGGAGAGGGTCAGGCGCGAAGAGTTGAGGTTGACTTGAGTAGCGAGAGGCAAATTGTGTCGGGGCCTTTTGCCGGAACGGGAGCGGCGGATGGAGGGGCGGACTGAGACACTGGCTTGAGCAAGAGCCAGACGTCGGCCGGACCGGCAAAGAGGCATCGAGGTCCGGCTTGACTGAGCACCTGCATTCATTCGATGCCTCCATCCTCATCCTCCAATCCACTTCGATTCCCCCCTCTAGATAAGACATGAGCGATTCCTCGTCACCAGAAGCAGGTCCCAGCTCCCGTCCTGCCAACACCAATGGCCCATCATATCGTCCAAATCCCTCCTTCTCCTTCCCCTCGGCCTTTCAACCAAGTATCATCCGCTCCTACCAAAAAGACAGCTACTACCTCTCCCTTCTCCGCTCCCAACTGCATGAAGTCACTCGCACGTTACTAGGCTCGCGCTTCCTCCAGCAACATGGACAAGCCGTTTCACTCTTTGCCGCGTTGGGTTACCATGTATTCACGACGTGGGAAGGGGCCCAGACGCTTGGCGAGGAATACGTCGGGTCGAGGATGATCGAGACTGGTGGAGACAAGGCGGGCAGCTTTGTGAGCAAGCAGAGGCGGGTTGCGTTTATCCTCGTGCAGGTTCTGGCGCCATTCATCCTCAGCAGGGTGTACGCCCGCATGCGACGACGGATCAACGCGAGCAATACAGCCAGGCAACAAGCACTGCAGCGTCGCGTGTTACGCTGGAAGGCTGTGGGTGGTCAGCCGGCTGAGGAACCAAAGGCATCACGCATGGATAGACTTGTGGGGAGGCTATGCAAGTGGCTGCCCAGCTTGGAGACACTCAATCGCGCCGATGGGTGGATCGCTTACGGGACGGCGCTGCATTTGATGCTCTTTTACTTGGGCGGGAGATACTACAAGGTCGCACAGAGGGTCGTCGGGGTCGAGTACGTGAGTGTGCGCGTAGCAAAACCTCGCTACAGAACAGCCAATGATTGAGCGTCTATCTTGTTCCTTTCCATGCAGATCTCCATCCATCCATCCCCACCGGGACAGGAGCCCCCTTCGTACGAAGTACTTGGAGTCCTCCTTGGTGTACAGCTAGGTGTCAAGCTCGCCCTCGCTCTCAATCGGCATCTACATCGCCGCGCTGCAGCAGCGGCAGCTGCGAGAAAGAAGAAGTTGGCGAGCGGCGACAACGAGGATGAGAAGGATGGGCAGCAACAGGACGATGAGGACGAGGCGGCCCCCACGGTCGACGTGGACGGTCGCCTCTGGTCGCACAAGAGCGGGCCCGCTCGACCCGTGGCGGCTGGACTGCGGGCACAAGGCCTTGATGGCGGTGATGAGCATGACGATGACGACCCCTCGTCCAACCCACGGGACTATTCTTCTCTCCCCCCTCCCGGTCGCACCGTACCCCTAGCCTATCCGTCCTCAACCAGCTCCTCCCTTCTGCCCTCCATCACCTCCTCGCGATCACCATCAAACAACACCATCTCCACCGCTCAACTCCAAGCTGCCCCCCTCGAGTCCTCCTCCACCTCCATGCTGCGCTGTACCCTCTGCATGGACGAGCGACAACCCCACAAGGGAACGAGTGCAGTGACCGAGTGTGGGCACGTCTTTGATTGGTCGTGTATTATGAGCTGGTTGAGGGAGAAAGGCGAGTGCCCATTGTGTAGGCAGGAGGTCAAAGCGGAGAGGGTTGTGCCGATGTGAGTCAGAGAGAGGGGGAGAGAGGGACTGAGCAGCTAGCTGACTGATGCCCTCTTCCGCTGCCGCAGATACAATATGTAGGGGGATGTTGAGCTGACCAGCAGGGCGCAGACGCTCGTCAAGGATCGACATTCTTTGGCACACCTTGAAGCGTGTCGATGTCCGTCGACCCAGCTCTGACATCTCGTCTCGAATAGAGGCCACTGGGGCCTTGTGTGATTCATATAATGTACAGATATGCCTCTCGACCCCAGCATCGAGGCATCACGACAGTGAGCCTGCCTGCCTGTGCAACTGACCTTGTCTATCAGTGGCCTCGATCTGGGCCACCCTGTCCTTCTCAAATTGCACACCACTGCCCAAACCACTCCTCTCCCAATCTCTCGCTGCTCATCGGCTCCTCTCCTTGTGTGGTATCCGTCCTCCCTGCGCGTTAGTCTCCTCACCGGCTCACCGTCTCACCCTCTTCTCTCTACACATACACTCCGACAGCATTGAAAAGCGCCACGACACCGCCACCAGCGCAGATCGATGTAGCGATAGCGACAGCCAGCTCCGAGGGGAGGGCGCCACGTTTCGGCAAGCTGGAGTGCGTGCAAGTGAGGACCGTGAGAGCGACGAAGTATAGCGCAAGAGGGGATATCGAGAGGAACGGAGGTCATGGAAAGAGCACAATATGGTCAGCCATCGTCGAGAAAGGTGGTTCAAGGAGAAGGGTCTCGACACCCACGTAGTGAAGAAGAAAGCGCCAAAGAAAGTTGCGAGGAGGAGGACCAAAGCGACCGTGGGCATGGCGTGTACGGGCACTGAGGGACGGATGGGCGGGGAGGTCGAGTGCAGGGACTGATTGTGGAAGAAAGTGTGCGTCATGAACGTTGTGTCGAGGAGAAGTTCGGGGCGATGCGGTGTGAGGATGAGGACAGGGAAGACGGCGGGGGAGCAGGTCCGAGGAGTGCGAGAGGGAAGGGCGGGCGGTCAGCATAGTGAGCAGAATGGCATCTACCGAGGTAGAGCGGGAACTCACGGCAGCAGCCTTGTACGACTGTGAGAACGACATGGTGTCGATCGTCGCCTGTCAAGCTGAGGTGTTGTGCCGGGTAGAGGTAGACGTCGTGGAAGGAAGGAAAGGAAGTCGCCAATCACTCCCCGCCTCGACGTCGAGCTGCAGCGCAGCCGCCAAGCCAAGCGCATGGCTTGTGCGCAACGCCCCTCTTCTCACTGAGCATCGAGCAGCGGCAGGCATGACGATCTAGAGGGAAAAGGGTGACTATCGAAATTGAGAAGAGATATCACTGAAGCTCAAGAGATGTACTTGGGATCTTTCTAGGAGGCGGCTCTGCTGCGCTACCCTCACTCGCGCCTATATGATCAGCTGGCTCCCCGCAGCCCTCTCGATTTCCCTCCTCAGCGCTTGCGTCTGCTTGTCCCTCTGCGTCTGCGCTTGCGTCGCTGCTGCCGTGCCTGTCGTCTGACTACGCCCACTGCGGCCAGTGCTCGCCCTGCCGGCTCGACGACTACTGATTGGTGCCTGGCTTGCCTCTATGCCATCTCCTACCTCCTCCTCTGCAACTGCTTGGCCGGGCGCCGCATCAACGTACACGGCGCTCACGAAATCGGCGACAGCCACCTCTCCAATCTCCACCTCCGCTCGCGGCCCCCAACGCCACTCCATACGATCGTCCCCTTGCCCATCTGCCGACTTCCTCGCCCCACGTGCCCTCTGCGTCTGCTGCTGCGTGGTGCCTCTAGCGTTGGTCATGCCCGTACTGACCTTCTCGAGGTACTGATGTTTCAGCAACTGATTGAGGAAAGATTGCAGACTGCTCGGTCGAGCTACCGTATCCGTCGCCGCCCCTCCGGCGGCATCGCTGTTACGAGATGCGTTACGCTGCGTGGCTTGGGTCCCGTCCGCAGCAAGAGGCATTGCCGAGTCGGGCCTCAAGGTCTCGGGAAGCTGTTTCGTGTTCTGCAACCCAAGGCGATGAAGAAGGGCTCGGAACTGGTCGTCGGGCAGGCTACGCCCGTTGAGGAGGATGAGACTCAGGATGAGGAAAGTGAGACCCATACTGCCTAGTTGGCCATCCGCCTTGTTCCAGTCGAGGAGGGTCCCGCCTCCTCTTGGGGCACGACTGCTTGCGGCTGTGCGTGAGGAAGGGCCGGCTGGATTCTCGTCTTCGTCATCGTCGTTGAGGCCATCGTCTGCCATTGCTGCTGCTAGCTCGGCATCTTGCGCGGCCATGGATGAAATCACGGGAGCGGGCAGGATTGAACGGAGGACCCAGGACTTGCTCACGGCGGCTGTGCGTGCGGATCGAAGACAGATGATTAGCACGGCAATTCGACAGTCATCAAGCCGCGAGCTGCTCACCCTTCTTCGCACGCTCATCTCGCTCTGGCGTCTTGTCACGCCTGTTGCTGCTCGAGGCTGCCGTAGCTGCCGCTTGAGTTGCAAGTTGCTCATTCTCTGCCCCTCGCGCTCTGAGCTCGACCATTTCGTAGCAGAAGGTGGATCGCAGAATCTTCTGCGCTTGATTGAAGATGTAAGGGAAGGCACGGGCGGCGTTCTTTCCCAGGACTGCGCGGGATAGTGTGAGCGATGGGACGAGTCAGCATCCGAAAAGAGCAGCGTCTTGCTGGCATTGCGCTGACCTTTCTTTGAGATCTCATCGCGGCGTATGGGGAGACGTCGCTGCTCAGAGAAGAGGGCGAGACGAACAAGATCGTTGCTCTTGCGCTCGATTTCCTGCGAGTGGCCGAGCATACAGCCTGAGTCAGCGCGGCGATGCAGTAGCCTCTCGCTGCCATGTTGCACTCACCTGCTTGCCAAGCTCGTTCACAAGCTTCTTGACTCCCTCGCTGACAGGCAGTCTGACGCGCTTCTTGACACGAAGGTCCTCATCTTCATCCTGTGCATCGTCATCGTCTTCCTCCTCGACCTCGACCTCGCCTCCAGCATCGCCTCCTTCGTCCATCGCATCCTCAGAGGCTTCGCCGGTCTCGTCTTCTTCACCCTCATCCACTTGAGGTGGTGCCCTCCTCGACGTGCTTGCTTGAGCGGATCGGGCGTTGTTCGTCGACGCTGAGCCACGACGAGCACCGCCGCTACGTCCGCCGGCGCGTCCTCCGTAAGACGACTGCTGTTGGAGACGCTGGCTGCTTGGGCGAGCGGAGCCCCTGTTGGCGGGCCTCGCTAGCCCTGAGGTCCTTGCTGGCATGGTCAGCCCGCTCCTCAGTGCTTCCGAATGCAAGTAGTAGTGGTGGTTGGGAAGACAAGGTGTTGGACTTAGTTGCATTCGCGGCTCTTTCGCTCCCGCCCATCCCGCGACGCGAGCCGGAGACACGGAAGGCGGCGTCGAGTCGACGTGCGATGCGGACGGACGGAAGACGAGGCCGACGTGACGCTGAGCGCTGAGTTGCTCCACACAGCCTCAGCCTCAACTTCTCTTCCTCGTCAACACCACCATCCCCGACGATCACCACATACACGCCTCTCTGCTCGGGTGATCTAGCTGCTCAGCATGGCTGCTCCTTCTTCATCGGCTTTTGAGTCGAAGGTGCCGCTCAGCTCGCTGGCCATCCCCCACCGTCCGCCTAAGAACTCCCTCATTCAGACGATTCTCTTCTCCCTTTATTTCACTTTGTCCTGCATCTTCTTGCACATGTACCAGTGCATGGTTCAGCCCCTCCGCCTTGCGCCGCCGCTCAGGAGCACCGTACGCGCTACCAATGCTTGGGTCAAGTCGGCCTTCTCAAAGGGGCTCGTCAGCATGACTTGTGAGTCTGCGAGAAAACCACGGTGCTCGAGTTGACGAGCCAATAACCTGACCATCCTCTCATGCTCGTCTCGCACAGGGCTCTTCTCTCCCTCCAACATTGTCCTCTCCTTTCGCGATGAGCATGGCAACACCCTCGACCCGAGGCAGTTCGTTGACTTCAAGCCAGACGGCTCGGTAGACCGCGTCAGGCTTCCAATGCGCAGCATCTGGATTTCGAATCATCAAGTCTACACCGACTGGCTCTACCTTTGGATCCTCAGCTATTTCTGTGGCCTGGAGTCGAGCATTTACATCATATTGAAGGATAGCCTGAAATGGGTGCCTATCGTCGGTCTTGCGATGCAGTTGTTCGACTTCATCTTCCTGGCTCGCTCATGGATCAAGGATCAGCGAACTCTGTCCACTCACCTCTCGAAACTGGCACGCCTCTCCCACTTTGACAAGATGCCGCTTACGCTCGTCATCTTCCCCGAAGGAACGCTTGTCTCGAAGGACACCCGCCCACAGTCAAAGAAGTACGCAGACAAGGTAGGATTGGAAGACTGCCGCAACGTGCTGCTGCCCCGCTCGACCGGCCTGCTGTACTGTGCTCGCACGCTCAAAAAAGAGATCGACGATCTGATGCTGATGGACGCCACGATTGGCTACCCGGGCATCCCGCCGGCAGGCTACGGTCAGTCGTACTACACGCTGCGCTCCATCTACATGCAGGGCGTGCCACCCCCCTCAGTCCATATCAGCATCACGCTGCGTCGCATTTCGTCGAGCGACCCCGATGCAGACGCCACCACAATGGCAAAGGAAGGAGGGCAGATGCCTATCGGCGATATCAGCAAGCTGAGCCAGGACGCCTCGCCGCGGGATCTCGACCCCTCGGAGGCGGAGCGCCAGATGTTTGACTCTTGGCTCCTAACGAGATGGAGAGAGAAGGATGACCTCATGGATCGATTCTATAAAGATGGCGACTTTGTGGGTGGGGCCTTTGTGCGCAACAAGAAGGAGGCGGGAGAGTACTACCGCGAGAGTGAGGACGATACGGTAGGTGGTGGAGAGGGGATCAAGACGGAGAAGGGCAGGCAGTACGTTTGTATACCCATTGCGCTGCGCTCTCCCTTGGAGATTCCGCAAGTCTATGCGTACGGCCTTCCGCTCATTGCGGTGTGGCTGGCGTATCTGTGGCTGCGTCGATGAGCTGCGGCGGCGAGGGTCGTAGGGAGGAGCATTATCGGTAGACGGATACGAGTACGTATACAAGCATTCAAGCTAATCCATCATCGTCATCTCCCAATAATCAACCGAACCCTGTTTTGAGCAATCTCATTAGCATTGCATCATCCCATGCTCAGACTCTGTAACGCTTCGACCCTCTCGAGTCGAACAACCAGCGGATCAGGGCGACCTGACCCACGCTGATGCCGATCATGAGTGCCGACTCGATGAGGGAGAAGTAGAAGAGCTTCGACCTGAGCGAGAGAAAGTAATGTCAATGTCAAGGTCAATTACGGCTGCCACGCCATCGCATTGCTTCTCAGCTCGCACTGGCACTCACTGCGTGCTCTTAACCGTATCGAAGCCTCGATTCTCCCATGTCCTAAAGTATCGCTGCGTCCTTCCCATGTTGGTCAACTGCTCTTGAACCTTGCCAATGGAGTCTTCCAATGGTGCTGAGTGCTCGCTGAGCAAAGCCGCTTGGCTGAGCGGCAAGGTCAACCTGGGTTCGCTCTCCACTGTAATGTCGAAATCCACCGTCTTTTCTGCGGCAAAGCTAGGATCTTGGAAGCAGAAAGCGTATTCCCCGACCTCCTGACCAGTGAAGATGATGTCCGCCTGACGGTCTTTGACGCCTTCAACTATGGTCTTGTCCGAGGGAGAGGTGACGGACCACTCGATCTCGAAGTCTCCGCCTGATTGGACGGCAAAGTACCACCCGATCTTCTCTCCTGCTTGGTCTACCCAGGCGTAGTAGCAGGAGCGCTGTGGGCGAGGAGGGCGAGGAGAGGGGAGGATGCGTCAGCATGTTCCTTGAATCGGAGACTTTATTGGCAACGAGGGCGAGCGGTTGCTCACCTCTCCCGGCTTGACCGTCGTTGTCAGAGCGGCTCCGTGCGCAGCAGAGGGTGCCAAGCAGAGGAGACCGATGACAGCAAGGAGCAGTGACGCGACGACGCTCGCCAGCGAGCGATCCAGCCGCGATGATGACGGCCGTGGTGACATTACGTGACTTGAACGAGGCTTGGGGACGACTGGCGAAGGTAGACGAGGAAGGAAGGAGTTGGACCCCGAGGGCGGACTGCACATCTTGATTGCTGCTGTCGCTCGACCACGCCAACGACGGACGGCGGACGGACACGCAACCGCCGAGCACCGAGGAAAGCGGGAGCGGTGCGCGGACCTCCT
The DNA here is from genome assembly GCF_003144245.1 of Jaminaea rosea. Classification (NCBI taxonomy): domain Eukaryota; kingdom Fungi; phylum Basidiomycota; class Exobasidiomycetes; order Microstromatales; genus Jaminaea; species Jaminaea rosea. The sequence continues at coordinate 1,267,328 of NW_020289975.1, read as the reverse complement.
TGGCAAAGTCGACTTGGGAAATTGGACTCGGTGCAGCGCAGCGACACAGCAGCCAACGCAAGCAAGCAAGCAAGGGCAGTGTTGGTCCACCCTGCTCATCTTTCCCTCTCCAAATATCAACGCAATGCCATCCTGGCTACCTGGATCCGGATCGAATAGCAACGCAGCACCTACGGCGGGCGCGGGAAGAGGGGGAGGCGGGCAATGGCTGAACCTGGAGGTGCCCGGCCAGGTCAAAAACACATACGGCGAGCTGACTGGCGAGAATTCGCAGTTTGCTGAGTGGGGCTTCGAGTTGACAAGGACACAGAGATTGATTGGATTTGGCGCTTGGTGAGCGGGCCAGATGCGCTTTTGAATGGGGACGATGATGCTCACATGTCTCATCTCCACTGCTCCTCCATCACGCAGTCTCGCTGCCGGCTTCGCCCTATCCCTGATAGGCTCGTTGCTCCTCCTCTCAGGGAGCTTCGCCACATTTGCTGTCCTCTACTCTTTCGGCATCGTCATCTCACTGGTGGGCACCGGATTTCTGGTGAGTGCAGCAGCCCCTACTTGGCCCTTCCTGAGCATCACTGACGAGCCCAAATCGCCGCCAACGCCCCAACAGATCGGCTTCATGAAGCAGCTCAGGCAAATGTTCAAAGGGACGCGCATCATAGCGACTGGGATTCTCATCGCTGCTTTCGTTATGGTTTGGGTATCTGCATTCGCCATCAAATCGACCGTGAGCAGCAACCGCAGCGACCTCGCACGCATCGCGAATTCATCAGCTGACGCTCTTCCACATTCCTCTCTCGCAGATCCTGGCCATCGTCTTCGTCGTGGTACTCTACTTGGCCTTCATCTGGTACTCGCTCAGCTACATCCCTTATGCGAGAGACTTTGTCAAGGGAATGGTCTCCAAAGTCTTCTGAGGCCGCCGAGGAGCAGGGGTCGCGGGGAAGCACTGGCAGCGCTGCGGTCAAGACCGCTCGAGACCCCACCTCCTTCTTTCTCAGACCCCGTTGCAGGGCCGAGTCCTTTTCTATGCTTTCTATGCTATTGCCAATGGATGTATTTGTATGAGTACAGAACGATATTCGCTGTCTTGTGCGTTGGGCTGGAAAGTCCCCGTGTTCGTCAAGCCGGCCTCGTTGCTCTGTTCCGTCTGTCCGGGATCTCAACACGGGCCATGCGAAGCTTATTCCTCTCTTGCCTTCCGAACTGCAAGCATCCTGCCCTGATCGCCTTACTCACGCCATGACGTCGACCTCTGCTCAGCGTGGCAGAGGGAGCAGCAAGCACATGACAGCGCTTCAGTCTCCATCGATCATCGTTCCGCCAACGCCAATGTCGGAGCAAGGCGACGAACCAGCATCAGGGTCATCCGAGGACGAGGAGAGCGACGACGAGGAGGAAGAAGAAGAAGCAGACGATGACGACAACGACGAAGATCGCTCAATTGACGAGGCAGGATCCTCACGCCGTGTTGCCACTCAAGCGCATCTCACGCCTCGCCATCAAAGGCCATCACGCAATCGTAGGCCGCCAGCTTGGCTAGCAGAGGATGGCCTCGTTGAAGTCCGCAGCAAGAGATCAACATCCACTACGTCTCAACGTGAGGCACCCGAGACGCCAAGGAGGCGGCGCAAGACGACAGCAAAGGCGGAGGGAAACTCATCCGATGACGACGACGACGACGAAGAGGCACCGGACACACCGTCGAAGAGGCGGACGGCCGGCACCAGTCGAAGTGGCCGAAGCATCAAGACTCCACTCAAGGCTGATGACTCTCCACCGACTGCTCGCTCGCATGCGGCATCCTCGAGCACCACGTCCAGTCGCCCAATCCAAAAGCCTCGGACTTCCTCAGCGTCTTCTGTCAAAGCCAGCCCCTCAACGCCTCGCCGGAAGAGGATGAGTACCGCCAGCACCCCTGGCAAGACGCCCAAGCAAGAGCCCCTCGTCCCATCGAGACCTTTTGTCCGCCCAACATCTGCCGACTACTACTTCGCAGCTCACGTCTCACGTCGGCGGTCCCAGAAAGACCCATCATGGGCTTCACTCGCCTCGTCCTCCAACACGATCGCCTCCGACCTCCCTGCCCTTAGCTCAAAGCAAGTCGCCAAACTCTCTCTGCCCGGCTCCCGCAGCGACCCACTCTCCCTCGCCGGACTCAACGATCTAGCATTGACTCACTACCGCCTTCAGTATCCTGCATGGACTTCTCTCCTCTTCCTGGGCTATGACCTCTTCTTCTACGGGCTGGGGGCGAAAGAGGCCGTACTAGAAGACTTTGCCCGTCAGAAGGCGGAGCAGGGGGAGGCGACTTGTGTCGTCATCAAAGGCAGGACGGGCGTGAGGGCCGAGGAGTGGGTGGAGAATGTTGAGGAGGCGCTTGGCGTCGCGCCACAGACGGCCGTGCCGGGTGGGCTTGAGGGGCGGATTGAGCGGATCGTGGCTCTTTACGGGGGTGAGGGAAAGAGGCGCAGCCTGCCACGCTTGGTACTCGTACTGCATGCGCTAGACTCGCCCGCTTTGCTCAACCCACGCAACAGGGCGTACTTGCAGTTGCTCTCAGCCTCGCCCTTCATCCACCTCGTTGGGTCGGTCACGCATCCCAACGCCGCCTTCCTTGCCGACTACACGGTGCCTACGGGCTCATCGCCCAAGGGTAAAATATGGATCGATTGCACCACGCTCCTCCCTCATCTGGACGACTGTCTCCTCACAGGCGCAGGCGTCAGACTGGCGGGCCTGCCGCGCGCCTTTGACCTGAGAGCAGGAGGAGGCGTGGGAGGCCTCACGGGCATGGGTGGTGCAAACAACGCCAATCAGAGAGGCAACGAAGCGGCGGCGGGCGCGACCTCAGCTGCAGAAATGCACGCCAGTAACGCAGCGTCCGCGCCCTTGCTCACGGCGACCGCAGCCCTCCATGTGCTCAAGTCAGTCACGGTGAAAGCGCGTGCCCTCTTCCTCAAGCTCGCCTCTGAGCTCAAAGGCCCCAATGCCAGTACGTCCGTCCAGCCTACGAATGGCGTGGTCCTCCCCGGAGGATTTGCCAGTCGGTCCCTCCCCTACACTCGATTGTCTCATCTGGCGACGAGAAACTTCATCGCCACTTCAGAGCCGGCGTTGCGGGCTTTGCTGGTTGAGTTTACGACGCATGGCCTCGTGAGGCTCTGGCGATCAGGAGGGGGAGAAAGCGGCAGTGAAGAGCGAGTAAGCATTGGGGTCGGAGGTGACAAGGAGGTGGATGAGATTGTTGAGGGTGTCAAAAAGCTGTAGATGAAGGACTACAGAGCTTGGGCCGCTGCAGCGCTCAGTCCCCTTCGAACGCTCGGCCCCCTCATCGTTCTTAATCTCGCAGTCGCGCGACTCGCCAGCCTGGCCCTGGTGCTTGTCCGGCGCAGCGATGCAGAGCCGCCAATCAATCAATTTTGAGCCGTCCTTGTCCAGGAGGCTCCTCATAGTCCCACTCTTTGCCTGCTGCCCACCATTTCGCATCGCCCTTCTGTTCCCTCTTCACCAAGCTGATCATCATGTCCAGCACGCCCACCGCCAGACCTGCTACTTCGGCAGCCCAGGGACCTCGAGCTGATTTGGCGCCTAAAGTATCTGCGGCGTCTGGCCAGCATGGCACTCGCAAAGCCTACGTGCCCGCACACATGCGTAGCTGCCCCGCAGCTGCGACTCCCGCACCTGCAACGCAGACGCCCGTCATCTGCTACACGCACGGTCAAGTCCTCATCAATGGCCGCCACTCGATCCGTGGTGGTGTGGGCGTCTGGTTTGAGCGCAGCCGCCACCATCATCTCAACGTCGCCGAGCCGCTACCCTCTATGGTGCGCAAGGACCACAAGGGCGAGTCGGTCAAGAGGGCCGAGCTTTGGGTACGTGCTCACGAGTGACACGAGCCGAAGATTTCTTCGGCTGACCTCTGCTCGCTGGCAGGCTATCATCCGGGCCCTCCAATCCGCCCCGGCTGACCGATCCCTCACGATCATTACGGACTCGTCCTACGCCGTACGAGCGATCAACGACCTCGTGCCCTTGTGGGAGTCGCGACGCTGGCGCAATTGCAAGCGTCAGCCTGTAGCCAATGGCGATCTCATTCGTGAGGTACTGCAGGAGTGTGATGCTCGCCGTCTGAGGGCGGGATGCAAGATCAAGATTGAGCTGTTGAGCGAAGACGATGTTGCGCTGGATGGGTGGGAGGAAGCGAGGGAGTGAGTGCGCGATTGCCTGCCAGAGGATTGAAGAATCGGCTGACAGCCTCTCCTCATCGCGCCTTCCCTTCCTCTTCGTCGATAGTCTGGCATCCAAGGGAGGCGACAGACACTGTTGCTACAGATGCTTTGAGTCGTCGAGGGGAATTCCCCTCTCTGACTCCATCACCGATGCCACGAGCACCATTTCTGCCTCGTCGTCCGATTGAAGGTCTCTGTCGGGTCACTTTCCTCTTTCAAGTCGCGCTGGTCTCTATGATCATGATGTGTGCGAGAGAAAGACATGCGAGCGATGTAGTGACATGAGCTGCGAAAAGTGGTGACGGTGGAATCGAAAGCCAAGTTCGCAGCCACTTCGCACCTCGAAGCTCGACTTCGGCAGCCGAAGTTGCCTCCAAGTCGCGTTTCGACTCGCAGGCGTCGACGTCAAGGACAAATTTCAGCCCTGTCCGCCTGTTCCGTCACTCTGCCTCCAGATTTGCTTCTCCATATCCGTCCTATCCCTCCTCGTATCCCACACTTCTCGCTGCCAGTCATGTCCAGTGCAGCATCTTCCTCAACAGGTGCGCCTAAGCTCACGAAGAAGCAGAAGAAGGCTGCCGACTTCCGCAGTGGCGCCGGCAGTGGCGGGAAGAAGGGAGCAAAAGGACGACGTGATGAACAGGATGATGTGCCCGAGGAGGATCTCCTCGACGACAACGCAGCTGCGGGGCCGTCAGAGCCAGCTAAGGTCAGAGATTCTGCAGCTGATCCCGCTGAAAAGGCACCAGTAGGGAGCAAGAAGGCAGCTAAGAAGGCGGCAAAGGCGGAAGAGGAGGAGGGCAAGAAAAAGGGGAGCAAGAAAGACAAGGCTGAGCAGTCCGCAGGGGATGCCGCTGCGAATAAGAAGCGCAAAAGGTTTACAGGGGATGATGCGGCACAGGCGACAACCGCATCATCATCAGCAAGCAGCAGCAAGGCAAAGAAGACGTCATGGGACGAGGATGGCGAAGCGAAGGAGACGGACGCTGCAGCGGAGGATGATACCAAAGCCGCGGGCAAGTCAGCGAAGCCCAGCAAACTCATCGTCTTCGTAGGCAACATGTCCTTCAAATCCACGGCAGCAGAGATCGAATCTCACTTCAAATCGCACTGTGGCGAGACTCCCTCCGTCCGTCTCCTCACGACCAAGTCCGATCAATCGCAGCTTTCCAAGTCCAAGCAGAAGTCGATCGCAAAGGGCAAAGCAGCAGACACCACTGTCCGCTCCAAAGGTTGTGCCTTCCTCGAATTCCAGACAGCAAAGGCACTTCAGAAGGCCCTTGGGCTGCACCACATGCTCTTCGGCGGACGTCCCATCAATGTCGAGCTCACGGCTGGCGGAGGCGGGAGCAAGTCCACCGCCAGGAGGGAGAAGATAGCGGAGAAGAATCGTGTCCTCAACGAGGAGCGCAAGAAGTTGCATGACAAGTACGTGGAGCCTGCCAAGGAGAAGAAGGACAAGGAGAGGGAAGAGAAGATTGCAAAGGGGGAGGACGTGGGCCCGCCGAGGAAGAAGGCCAAGCAAGGGGAGGAAGGAGTGGCTCAGTGGGGTCCCAAGGCGGCTCCTGTGGATGGCAAGAAGCCCAAGCATATGCCACGATGGATGGCAAGTGGGGCAAATGCGGTGCGTCTCTCGGGATGAGGATGGACCCCAATAATGATACAATGCCTTGTCACGTCGCTCGAGCGCAAGCTGCTGGTATTGGAGTGACAGTGCGGCCCCAGAGAGCCACAGAGGCCTGATGGTACAACACAAGATGGTGAGAACAGATTCGTGAATCATGAGCGCCCCTCAGGCAGGCGAGCCCTGTGACTTCTTCAGCTCTGCTTCCTGTTGGGATGGAACAAATGTATCAGCTATATACTGGCAAACACCTCCTCGATCCCAGCGCATGCTCACCTCCCTCTCAACCTCATCTTCCAACGCAAGCAACTCCTTCTCCAGCTGCGCTCTCCTCCTCTTGACGCGCGCCAGATCGTCCAATTGCCTCTGCTCCTCAGCACGGGCACGCTCCTCCTCTTCGTCATCTTCGCCCGCTCCCTTACCATTGCCGTTGCGAGAAGCTGCTGGAGTGATCTTGATCTGTTGCGAGGCGAGGAGTTGCTCGAGACGAGTGGTGAGTTGAGATACCTGCGCGTAAGAGTGGACGAGTTGAGGGGAAAATCACATCAGCCCATCGTCCCAATCGTAAGGAGTCGTACGTCTACCACGCGCATACCTTGTTCCTCGCCCTCCTCGCAGCCATCTCCTCCCTCCCGACTCCTTCCTCTCCTCGTTGAATCAACTCTCTAAGCAGCGGACGCATCTCATCTTCAATCCGTCTCTTTGCCTCCTGCACAGTCCCTTCTGTCACTACATCGAAGTGCCTGCGCGAAGTGAGAGCCAAGCACAGGCGCGGTACGTCGGAGACGCAATGTGACAAGAGGGAGTTTGTGTGCTGTAGGATGGAGACGGATTGGGAGAGGGAGGACAGGCTGGATGAGAGGAGGTGCGGTGTTGACGAGCCGCTCGGGTGGGGCTGCGATTGGTCGTACCCTTGAGCGGCCATGCCTGGGTAGAGGGATGCGCGTGGCATAGAGCTTGTACCGCCCACGTTCATGTCGATTAATTAGGATCTCTGGTGTGGATGGCAGTGGAGAGAAGGACAAGATGGAATCGCGAGTGTTGATCTCTCGCAGCTTTGCTTGGCCCTCGTCTTCAATCCGTCGTTTCCCACGCGACGCGGAGAGGCGGGACCAAGGGACGAGGAGACGAGACTTGGGCGGGCTTGATTTTCAGGCAGTCTCGCGGCAGCGTGCTTGAGAAGCACGCTGCTGAGACGACTTCATGGCACTCGCACGATGTGAGAGCAGCACTCGGAGATGACAATCAAAGATACCATTCGCTCGACTGGAGCGGAGCGGCACCACATCTATCAGACCCCACGCTCCTACGACAGCAGCGTCAACCTCCCGGCCACCTCTGCCTGCGCCCTGACAATGTTGCTCAAGTAGCTGACCATGAGCACATCCTGCAGGCACGAGTTCCAGACATCCCCCACATCTTTGCCCTCTGCCTTGCTCGCCCCTACTGGGATTCGAGCAATCGTGTCCAGCAAGTATCGACCCACAACCTCGTCACCCTGACGCTGCCCGGAGACGACCTCACGTACGTAGGAGAGGACGCGACGCAGTTGCTGTTGGATTTGCTGGAGAGCGAGGGTCAGAGCTTGCAGGTCGGGCACAACCTGGCCTGCTGAGAGGGAGGGAGGCGCAGCGGTGCTGGAGCCGTTGGCTTGCTGCTGCGCGAGCGTGGTCTGAGATGCCAAGAGGGAGAGGGCCGGTCGCTCTGCGGGGGCAGAGAGAAGGGTGACCGGCAAGGGAAGGAACACGGCGTTGTCTGCCTTCGGGGTGAGGCCGAGAGGAGAAGAGACGTAGGCGCGGACGCCGAGGGGCTCGCTCGACGATGACGACGCCTCGCTCGAACGAAGGTCAGTGTCGATCGTCAAGTGAACGGCCTGGTGAGGGGCTGACTCCTTGGAGAAGAAGTCTTGAATGAGAGCAGAGTAGGTGTTGAGGTCGGGTGACGTTGCGTACCTGAGCGGGCGGGCGGAGGACAAGGTAGAGGGTGAGCATATGATCCAGTGAGCGCAGCTCTCTCTCTCTCCTCTCTTGAGACTCACCATCCAACAATCACTTCCTCCGGGTGAACTTTGGTGTGCAGTTCAATCATCTGACGATGGTAGTCCATGTCCACCTGAACGAGCTCATCCGTCTCGTTATGCGGGACCGCAAAGCACGATCGGATCTCTACCTCTCCCTCATTATGCGTGCCCAGCAAAGTACCAATAACCCGGTTGGACCTCGCATTCGATGAGGACGAAGCTGAGGCCTCTGCATTGGCCTGTTCTCCAGCCTTCTTTCCCTCCGCATCCTCCTCTGCATTCTCTTCGGTGCTGGCCGCCTTGTCACTTCGACGAAGGAAGTGGTCCAGAATGGAGAAAAGGGCGGCGGGGTGAACCGAGACTCGCGAGATGGAGCGCGAGTTCATAGGGGCGCCATAGGTCGTAGCGGGGAAGTTGAGATGGAGAGACGACGACGCCGTAGCGCTGATGTCGGGAAGGGGAGCCGTCTGGCTGCTGTTGACGAGGTGAGCCATGTTTGGTGATAATGGGTGGATGGAGGAGGAGAAGAAGCGGACGAGCGGACAAGCGGAACAGGTGCCGAGAAGAAGTCAATCAAAGTTGCAGCGCGGAGCGGGCGGCATAGCGGGTTAATCAAGACTGACCGCGCACTCCGTCCGATGCTAATCACTCGACTGGCACAAGTTGTATTCACTTCTATCTCGTTGAATAGTATTGCCATTTCATCCTCTGTAAAACTTGTTCTCAACAAACGGCATCTTCTCAACCACGGCAAGCCTCCGCTTGCCCCTAACTTCGACCTCCAATTCCGTACCCTTCTTGTGCAGCCCATTGGCCACGTACGCCATGGCGATGTTCTTGCCCAGGGTGGGCGACGGGATGCCCGATGTGACCACACCTACCTGTTCGCGAGACTCGGTCGCTGCGAAGAGCTTGGCTCCCTCACGAGCTGGAGCCCCATCCACTACGAGGCCGACTCGACGTCGTTGTGGGCCTTCCTTGATGTCCTTGAGCACTCGTTCGGCGCCGATGAAGTCGGCGGAGGTGCGGCGATCCTTGCCTGCAAGCCAAGAGATGGGAGGATCAGCGACAGGGGGCAACGAGCCAGTCTCCTCCTCGCCTCGCCTACTCACTGACAACCCAAGCCAAACCACCCTCACTCGGAGTGGTCGTCTCGTCCAAGTCGTGCCCGTACAGGCACATCCCTGCCTCGAGCCTCAAGCTATCCCTCGCAGCGAGTCCAGCCAATGCAGTAGGCTTCGTGCCGACGAGCGCCTCGGTAACCTTGACCGTCTGCTCCGGCGCGATAGAGATCTCAAAGCCATCCTCGCCCGTGTAACCGCCCCTCGCAATGTGACAGTCTGGCACGCCAGCCACTGTTGCGTAGGCAGTCTTGCCGAAAGTGAGCTTGCTGAGCTCCACGTCCGTATGCTGGGCCAAAACCTCTGCCGCCTTCGGGCCTTGAAGCGCTACGAGCCCCTGGTTCTCGAGGACGGTATGCTTGACCTCACCCCCCTTCTTCTCACCGCGCCAGTCGGCCAGCCTCTCTTGGAGCCACTTGAGGTCCTCCTCACGCCTACCCGCGTTCGTGACCACATAGTACTTCTCGTCGCTAATCTTTGTGATAACGGTATCATCCAAGATCCCTCCCCCAAAGTTCAACAACACGCTGAGAGTTCCTTGATGGTCGGGTAGTTTCTTCAAGCTGCTTGGCGTGAGCCACTTGAGGAAGTCTGCTGCTCCTGGGCCCTCGAAGTGGTGTTGCACCATGTGAGACACATCGAATAGGCTGGCCTGGCTGCGGGTGTGGTGGTGGGAGGCTACTTGGCTGAGGGAGGAGTAGGTCAGGGGCATCGAGTACCCGCCGAAAGATACCATCTTGCCGCCTTGTTGGACGTGATAGTCGTGCAATACCGTCTTGCGAGCGCTGGAGTCTGCGCATGTTGTTCGAGTGGTCGAGAAGCAGCGAGGCAGCGGAGAGGAGGAAGAGGACAGAGGAGGAGCAAGGCGAGCGTTAGGAGCCAGACGAGCTGAAGCGGCTGGGGAGCTCGCGATGCTTTGGCAACGCCTTGCCGCTGAGCGGAGAAATACAGCAGCAAATGGCCTCATGCTTGTGTCAGAAAAGGGAGATGGGGGAGGGAAGAGAAGGTGTTTGAAAGGCGAGAAGGACGGCGTGGTCACGATGGGTGAAAGGCAGGAGGCAAGTCCGGGCGTCCGTGCGCCGCTTTGACCTTCTCCGACAAGGCCGACGAAGAAATGGCCGATAGATATCACACCACCTCAGCTCGTGGCACCTGGGCATCGCAATCAGCCATTGTGATCTGTACACTCTGTGGAATTGCAACCTGCCGTCTCTCATCATGGCTTGAATCCCTCATCGATGGCCATCTCGTCCATATCGTCGAGGAGCTCATCCATCCTGATCCGCGGCACATCCTCATCGTCACCAAACTCGCTCTCCCCGTCCGTCGTCATGCCGTCGTCTGTCATCCCATCATCGATGTCACCAGCGGCTCCTGCTCCCATGTCCGCATCTCCATCACCATCCATCTCCTCATCTCCCTCGGCATCACGCTGAGCAGCCTTTCTCGCCCTCCTGAGCGCCTTTGCCTCTCTCTTGCGCTTCAAGCGCTCCTCTGCCTCCTTGTCGCGGTACAGGTTGACGCCCGCACGCATCTCCTCGTCCTCTTCCAACTCGCGCAAGAACCACTCGTATGCCGCCTCGACCTTCTGTCCGTCCAATCCACCACGACGACCCAGTGCTCCACGACCATGAGTCGTCTCACTGACAGTCTGCTCGTCCGCCTCCTTCGCAATGGATTTGAGGCGCCAATTCCTGTTCTTCCTCCTCTTCTTGCTGTCAGGGTAGCTCTTCTTCACCAAGAACACGTCTGGGATCTTCTCTGACGGGATGGAATCGAAGACCTCTGAATTGAAGTTGGCCGAGCCCAAGTTGTAGCCCATTGCCGCGTCTCCTGGCTGGAGGAGTGCGCCAAGGTGTGTTCGGGTGTGGTGGACAGCGTCCGCTTGGCCGAAGGAGGTGGCATTCATTGGAGAGACTTGGGCGTCTGCTGTGAGGAGCTTGCTGGTCTTGCTTGAATTGTTCGTGGGCGCGGCGTGTGTGGAGGGCTCGATGTCCAGAACGAGGAACTCGACGAGCTCGGGGATGGTGCAGAGGGCTTGGAAGGGGTCGCGGAAGTATCTATCGAGGAGGAAAAGTGCGCGGAGGAAGGTTCAGTACGATGCTAGCATGCTGGATACAATTCTCTTACTCACTTCTCTGCGGGTATGTCGGCGTAGTGAAGGGTGACTGGGTCCATGAGGCGAATCGAATTTGTAATGCGAGAGCAGAGGACGAGCTGCGGTAGTTGTCCCAAGCTCTTGGCTACATTCTTTGGCAGGCAGATGAGGTCGTCCTTGCAGATGGGCGCAATCTCAACACTGTAGGTGAACTTGTTGTTCGAAGTGCTCGAATGGATGTCCATGCTGATGACACTGGTGCTTGACGTGACCTTGACGGGCACGACTGACGCCAGGAACTCGCACATCTTGACTGCGTGAGCTCTCTGCGTGTAGTAAAAGTCGAGGCCGTCCTTCTTCTCTGAGATGTTGATTGTATCCTTGTGCGCGTTATGCTTGAGGATGAGCTGCTCAAGGTAGAGGAACGTCCTCTTGTGGGGAACCTTCTGCCTGACCTGAACCTGGGCCTTCCATGTATTCTTGGCCGCAAGACGGGTACAGTCTGGGCATTGGCCGTACTGCACAATGTACTCGACCTCAAAGATCTGCTGCAAGATCGTCGAGATGAGGACCTCCTTCTGTACGGTGAGCTTGACTCTCAGTCGCTTCGAGTGGGGCTCAGTCCAGATGAAGCCGGCGTCGATGAGTCTGACCTTGTTGAGGCCACGCAGCTTGCGCAGGCAGATGGCGAGAAGCTCTCTGCTCTCGAGCTGAGCCATTACCCACGTCTGCGGCGGGTTGAGATATCGCTCACAGTTCTTGCAGAAGTTGACCGTTGCCTGCTTTGGGATTCCTTCAGTGATGTCGACTGAGTTGCGCAAGCATGACAGGCAGAGATTGGCCGAGTTCGGTGGAATGGCAGTGCCACAGTCGGCGCAGAGGACGAGGCCCTGCTCAGCGTCATGCGCCTGAGGCTGCAAGTACTCCATTGCTAGGCGCGAGGAGGAATGATGATGATGATGATGGTGGCAAGCTTGATTTGACGACTTGCTGCGCCGCTGATGTCGCCTCCCCTCACTCGCTCTCCGCCGGCCTCCATCTCTTGGGCGAAATTCTCGACGAAGCCAGTCCAAATTTCAAAGCCGTTCCGTTTGACGCGGGCGGACTGGAGGGACTTGGCTTGTGCGGGCGCCGTCAACAGAAGTTGTCCATTTCCGTTTCATCCATCTTGGCATCCTTTCCCCAGCCGTCTCATGACACCATCGTCATGCACTCTCATCACTCTCATTCCGCAGCTTTTTGCTCTCATGCACATCCAGGGTCATCACCTCAGATCATGCTCGAGCGAGCGACAGAGCTAGGCTTCCATACATATGGCCTTTCAGAGCATGTGCCCCGCCAATTCGAGTCAGAGCTCTACCCAGAGGAGCGCGAGGAGGGAAGCACGCCGGCCAAGTTGCTGGCAAAGTGGCAGGCATATCTCGTCGAGGCGCGACGAATGCAGAACGAGTACCGCACCAAAGCAAAGGGAAAGGAGAGAGCGGTGCCAAACGTCCTCGTAGGCGCAGAGACGGAGAACCTCTGTCCTAGCACATTGGCTTGGCTCAAGGCAGAGGTCTTGCGTACCCCGGGAGAGGAGCAAAGGGCTGCCGCGGTAGGCAAGGGAGTCGTCGACTATCTCGTCGGCAGCGTCCATCACGCTGGAGGCTTCGCTTCCCCATGTCGGCCTGCGAGAGACGCGGGCATCCCCATCGACTTCGATGCTGCGACGTTCAACGATGCTCTGGACCACTTTGGCGGGCAGTCAGAAGAGGCCCATCTACAGCTCTGCCTAGCCTATCTTGACGCTCAGTACAGCCTCATCAACGAGTTGCGGCCAGAGGTCATCGGTCACTTCGACCTCTGTCGCCTCTTTCGTCCACAGACCGAGCTCCTCAAGATGGGCGCAGCGGCGAATTCACTCCAGCTTGAGGTCTCGCAAGCCTGTACTCGGAACATCAGTCTGGCTGCAAGCTATGGCGCCTTGTTTGAGATTAACAGTGCCTCTTGTCGCAAGGGCTGGGCGACGCCGTATCCAGCTGCAGATGTGTTGAGGGAGATCCTGCGACTGGGTGGACGGGTCTGCCTCTCGGATGATGCGCATGGTCCTACGCACGTTGCCATCTCTTATGATCAGTCGAGGCGGTACTTGATGGAGATGAGAGTGGAGACACTGTGGCATCTCGAGCTGGACGAGGAGCGCAATCAGGAAGAGGCTGGGTTGTTAGAAGACGAGTCAATGCGAAGGGCCCGGGAGGCCAGCGAGAAGCCTGGCGAGGGGGCTCCTGTGCGATTCCTTAGAGGGACGAGGGCAAAAGGAGTCACTGGCTGGGCAGACGATCCATTCTGGGCCAGACTGAGCGCGCTGAGGGAGCAAGGGCCGTAGCTTTCGGATCTGATTAGATGAATGTCAAGGAATGCAAGGGATGAAAGCAAGTCACGACGATACCGGAGTGGTGTAGCGGCGCTGCAGGCCGCATGGGACGTGTGTGCTCGCTCGCAACGACGTCGGCCAAGCACACGACATGCTCTGGCCTCACCAGTCGTACATGGCACGGCCCGCTCGCAAAGTGAGAGGCATGCTCCTCGTGACTTGTCGCGAAACAAGGACGCGCACGCGCTACTGTACGCCACCCTCTCTTCTGCTCTCGATCGCCGGCGATGGGCGGGGAAGACGTAAGCCCGCCTGTTGAACCTTGCATGCTGCATTGCTGCCCGCGAATCGAATGAGGCAATGACTGAAGTGTGACTCTCTATGTGGATCGTGTCCGATGCGTGTCAATCGCCGACTGGCCGCTGACGCTGCTCTCGTTGTGTGGTTCGCGACAAAAGGCTCATCTTCTTCCGAATCGCGTCGTTCGTGTCGTGACGCGGCGGCGGCGGAGCGTGCAAAGTGGCGGGAGGGCGGCGAGGCAGGCAGACGGGCTGACTTCGGGCCCGCCCGCGCAGAGTGGATCCAAGGGCAACACGTCGAGCCCAAATAGCCGCGTCTCTTCATCGCAGCTTCCTCTTTCTCTTCCCCCCTTCATCTCCATCACATCGACCACTTCCCAACCCACGATCATCGTTGAGAATCACTCTGCCTACCAAGCTAGAGCCTCATCGACCTCACTAGCACAACCGCAAATCCTCGCAGCGACATCCGCCCAGCGCACCACCACCACCACATCCCGCTACCACTAGATTTGCTCAGCAACTCCACCGCGGCGAACTATCCACTCTCTTCCCATCCCACTCCCCCCTCGCACGCATCTCACTCGCGCATCATGACCGCAGCAATCGCACCCGAGACTCCCTCCAAGAAGGTCGCGTCCTCCTTCGCCGACATTGACGTCAATGCAACCCCCTCAAAGAAGGCTGCCCCCGCTGACGCAGACGACTTCTCAGAGCCGGCTTTCCTCTCAAAGGGCAAGACGGCCCCCACCGCCGCAGAGGTCGAGAAGAAGTCACACGTCGCCGACGATGTTGTTCACGGCAAGTTTGTGGGAGAGGTCGACCTGCCTGAGGAGGACGAGCCGCTCCTCGTCGAGAGCTCGCGTCGTTTCGTCCTGTTCCCCATCCGCTTCCACGAGGTGAGTACCCGCTCGAGTTCGCCTCTTTGTTGGAGGTCTGCGATACCAGTCATGCGTGACATCGCGCCACGCTCCTTCAGCGACGCCTCTGCGCGCGTTGAAGTGGTGCGTCGCGATGTAGACGCGTCGGTGGCGATCCGAGACAACGCATGATGGCGATGATCGCGCTGGCCCGTCATGACTCTGTGAACTCATGCTGACCATGACATCTCCCTTCCCTTCCTCGCCCACCTCATCACGCTCTCTTTGCTCCGCTCGTCACGCACGCGCAGATCTGGCAAATGTACAAGAAGGCTGAGGCGTCCTTCTGGACCGCCGAGGAGATCGACCTGTCCAAGGACATGCACGACTGGGACAACAAGCTCAACGACAACGAGCGCCACTTCATCTCGCACGTCCTCGCCTTCTTCGCTGCCTCAGACGGCATCGTCAACGAAAACCTCGTCGAGCGCTTCTCGTCCGAGGTTCAGGCCGCCGAGGCCCGCTGCTTCTACGGCTTCCAAATCATGATGGAGAACATCCACTCAGAGACGTACTCGCTCCTCATCGACACATACATCCGCGACCCTGCACAGCGCGAGTTCCTCTTCGATGCCGTCGAGACCATTCCCGTCGTCAAGCAGAAGGCAGACTGGGCCCTGCGCTGGATCAGCGACAAGCGCGCCACCTTCGCTGAGCGTCTCGTAGCCTTCGCTGCGGTAGAGGGCATCTTCTTCTCTGGCTCCTTCGCTTCCATCTTCTGGCTCAAGAAGCGCGGTCTCATGCCTGGTCTTACCTTCTCCAACGAGCTCATCTCGCGCGACGAGGGCCTGCACACCGACTTTGCCTGCCTCCTCTTCTCGCACCTCAAGAAGCGCGCCCACCCGGACACCGTCCGCGCCATCATCGTCGAGGCCGTCGAGATTGAGTGCGTCTTCCTCACCGACGCCCTGCCCGTCGCCCTCATCGGCATGAACGCCAAGCTTATGTGCCAATACATCGAGTTCTGTGCCGTGAGTAGTCGACACTTGAGCTTGACTGCGTACGTTCGAGCAATAGTAGCTGACGTTGAGCTATACCTTTCCCCTCTCAGGACCGACTCCTCGTCGCTCTCGGCAACGACAAGCATTACAATGCTAGCAACCCCTTCGATTTCATGGAGAACATTTCGCTTCAGGTACGTAGCCATGGTCGTGAGCCTCGCTGGCATCATCAAGTTGATGCTAACGCCTCGTTTTCCCCCTCGCCGAACTAACAGGGCAAGACGAACTTCTTTGAGAAGAAGGTCGCCGAGTACAGCAAGACTGGTGTGGCTCGCAAGGAGGGCGACGAGGGTGATGGACGCCAGCAGAACACTCACTCCTTCTCCCTGGAGGAGGACTTCTAAGGGTCCGCAACGCGTGCATATCTCTTCACCTCTCCTAGTGTCTCTTGTTTCTCGTCTCGTCTCGTCTTGTACCATACCAGCTCTTCATCGCTCTGAGAATTCACTTTGCACTTGCTTCATACAGACGGCCGTAGAGCCGTAGGCGGGGTGAAGATGGCGTTTGACCGAGGGCGTGAGGACGGAGTGGCGTGCCGTAGGCGGCTGCCGCTTGCAGTCCTGGAGCCTTGCTCAATTCTCAATTCACATCGTCATGAAGCAACAAGATTAGACGTGCTGGATATCATTGAAACGTCGCCCTACTACGCCTGAAACAACGAGGAGCCACACTCTCACACCTTCCTGACCGTCCTCCCGCTTCTGGTCCTCAACGTCGGCGGACTAGGCTCAGAATGAGGCTCAGATTGCGCCTCGTCCTCCCCGTCTTCGTCTTTCCCTCCCTTCTGCTGGCCTCGCTTACCCCTCCCACCTGTCGAGGCTGCCCCTCGCGCTGTGCGCTTGGCGGTTGAGGTTGCAGGTGCTGAAGGCTTGACGGGGCTGGAGGCTGACTTGATTGATGGGGCGCTGGCCTTCTTTGCCCCGCCGCCGCGTGCTGCTCGCCTCGTTACGGCAGGTGAAGGGGCAGAGGGCTCGTCCGCCTTGTCCGCAACGTCGGCCTGCTCCTGCGGATGCTGTTGCTGTTGCGGCTGCTGCTGCTCCTCCTCATTCTCGCTGCTGTGGCTCGCAGTCGCAGCCGCAGCCGCCCTGCGCCCGCGGGTCGATCTCGTTGCGTTGGTGGCGGCAACGGGCTTGGGAGGGAGAGCAGCCTTGCCCGTGAGAGGTGCAGCCGACTTCTCAACGGGTGGGGCAGCCTTGCGTCCCCGAGTAAGGGGCGCATCGTTGCTCTCTTCCTCGATGGTAGCTGGCTGGCTCTCCTCGATCTCCGCTGCTGCACTTGAAGGCGCGGCCGCGATCGGCTTCTCAGCGTCCACGGAAGGGGGGTCGATCGGTTCGACCACTGACGAAGCGTTCTTCTTGTGTCGCCCACCTCGTCTAGTCGCCGTGCTGCGGGTGGCAGCTGACTTCGTCGGGGAGGATTGCGATGTGGTAACGGCTGCGGCTTGACGTCTAGTTGAGCGGGGCGGGGCAGGGCTCGAGACGACTCCCTTGTCTTCTGCGTCTTCTGTGGCAGGGTGAGTCGCCGATGACTCTGCAACCGTCTCCCCTGTTGCTGGTGGCTGAGCAGCGCGCGTTCGAGGTGTTCTCAGCGCCTTGACGGGTGATCTCTTGACGGGACTCGCGGGGCGAGCTGGCTTCTCTTCCTCTTCGACGGTTTGGGCGTCTGCCTTCGTAGGCGATCGTTTCTTCTCTCCCGCGTCTTGCTCGTGATTGACCTTCCGACTGCTCTTGAGCGGGCTAGGAAGGCTCGACTCCTCTTCCCTGGCAATGGCCTTGGCAGGCGACGAGCTTTCCTCTGGCAGCTGCGTCCTTCGCCTCTTCGGTGTCGAGGGTGGCGACGAGGACGCGAATGGCGATGGCACCTCTGCCTCTTCATCCTCAGCGAAAGCCGGCGCGGGAATGTCCATTGGAGCGTCTTGTTGCTCGTCAGCGTCTGCGTCGACCTGCATTGACTCATCCTGCGTCGGCTCAGCCTCCTGAAGTGCGGACACTGGCTCGACCTTGGGCTGCACCATGTTTTCCTCAGTGGTCTCAACCGGCGCCTTCACCTGTCCATCAGCTTCAATCCTCTCCTCGGCCACCTCCGGCATCTCAGTGACGTCCGAGCCATCCTGCCCAGTCAACTGAGCGAACGAGCTCGAACTCTTTCCCCTTCTCCTCCCGCCGCGGCAGCCACGTCTGGTCTTACGACGACGAGGCTCAACGTCTCCTTGCTCGGCGGCTGCAGCTTCGACCTCTTGCATTGACGTGATGAAGGCCGCAGACTGTACGGCCGCTTCGTCTGACGAGAGGCGCGCGAAACTTGAGGCTGTCTGGAGGAGGGCGCGACGTGCGGCGGGGGAGACAATGAAGTCGGCAAAGTCTTCTCGGTCTTCGTCGTCTGCCTCCTCTTGTGAATCCTCGTCGAGCATGAAGGCGAACTCATCGAAAGTGAAGCGCACGCTCTTCAATTGGACATCCGTGTCTGTCTCTGATCTTGGGAGCTTGAAGATCTGACGCAGGAAGACAACATCTGGCGTCGTCTCGGCGGGTAATTGCGGTGCGACTTGGCCCGAAGAGGAGAGAATGAGACTGCCGCGCTTGGTTGTTTTCCTCGTCTGATCCAGCAGCGCAACATTCTCTGGGCGACCAAGCATAAGCTCACGCAGCATGCCATAGCGAGGAGCGGCCGTGGCAGGAGCTGCCTCTGCCTCGACCGGAGTGGGAGGCGCCCTGGTCTTGTTGGACAGGAGATATCGCAAGGCTTCTCGAGCGGGTGCGCGGAGTGATTCAAAGGCAACGGCAGGGGTAGAGGGCATCGAGTCGGAAGACGGTTGGCTTGTCTCGTCGGATGTTGCTCGATACACCGTACCAACGACGTCCTCTGCCTCTTTTGATGGGCGAATGGGCAGGAACCCAAACAAACTCCTGCGCTTGGCTGCCACGGGCATTGACTGGCGCTTGACGGAGCGCTCTTGGACCACGAAGCTTGGCAAGTCCGCCTTAAGCGACAAGGGTTGCAGCTGTCTTGCTGGAAGCGGCGCGGGCTCTTCATCTAGGCTCAAGCTACCAAGGCTCAAGCTCTTCTCAACCTCGTCCTCGTCGTCCTCATCCGCAGCACCGTCTTCTGCTACACTAGGCGATGATTGAAGATCCGAGCTCGGCGCGCTGCTCTCATCCTCTTCCTCTGGCTGTGTCGGTAAGGTGACCGCTTCTTGCAGCGGCGAGGCCTTGCTGGGCGAGGCCGGAGTTGATTCCATCATTGCCTCACTCTCAAGTCGCTCCACAAGAGCTGCGCTGTGCTTGAGAAGCGTCTTGGTACGCAAACTGAGATTCCTTCTGCCGTGATTCAAGAAGGACGGTGAGCCCACAAGGCGGCCAGGGGAGCTCTGACTGTGGGGTAGACGAGGAGTGCCCCAGGGGCTCTGATTGCTGTCGACGCCTTGCTCGTCCTCTTCTTCGTCGTCCCACTGACTCGCGTTGCCGTCATTCATCTTCGGCTCCTCGCTAGGTTCGCCCTCTTTCGCCGGCGTTGCCTGACGCTCGTCTGCGTAGACCTCCTGAGATGACGAGCCAAACGGCCACGCACGGCCCAGGAAGCTCGAGCGACGACGATCCTTCTTGGATGGCGACGGCGGCTTCTCTGGCTCGGCATAGCGGGTGGGCTCCACATCGACATCCATGGCATGCTCTTTTGCTTCCTTCTCTTCGCCTTCTCCATTCCCATCATCTTCGAGGACCAAAACTTGCTCGCCATCCTCCTGATCGTGAGGAGAAGATGAGAATGCTGCAGGGCCTTTGCGCAGCTGCGGCGGCGGCTGATCTCCCTCCTCTTCATCAAGATCCTCGAGATCTCTGGCTACAGACTCTGCCTTCTCGGGCGTATCGATCGTCGCGGCTCGTACTAAGCTCATCCTGACTCTCCTCCTCTGGCCAGACGGCGTTGTGAGCGCTGCAACAGACGCTCTTCGCTGATCCGCCGGACTTGATGGGACAAACGTGGGGCCCTTGCTGCTCCCTGAAGCCTGCTCTGCGTACCTGAAGCGGAAGCGGTACTTGTGAATGACGACGAGGTCCTCTGAAGAAAGTAGGACAGAGACTGGCTCGTCCGAGTCTGGAAGCGGGAGGATATGACAGTCGTTGACGACGACCTTTGTGGAGCCGAGGAGTAGTAGCCTTGCCTGCCCTGGATGATCAAAATGGACGCGGCAGGCATGCCGTGATACGCCGATCTCGCAGAGGCGGATGTCATTGTCTGACGATCTGGGAGGGTGAATGCAGTAGGATGATCAGCTGCGAGGTCACAGCGCTGCGTTGCGAGGCAGCCCAAGCGGTACTCACCTTCCAATATTGCAGTCCCTCTCAGTCAATGGCAAGCCTCCAGTGACTTTGCCCTGCCTGTTTTCGACGTCAAGGTGACCCCAAAGCGACGGCTCTAGCCGCGAATCATGGTGTTGATCTCCCAACTGCTGTTGATGTCCGCCAGTTGCGACGTCCTCGTCGAGCGCCAATGGCTTCTTTGTAGGTGACCAGGACCCGAGACTTTTTCTCCAGGAGCTGAGCATGTCGCTGATTGATAGCGAGCTGCGTGTTGGTTGATGATCAGGCGAGTGATTGGGTGGTGTTGAGAAAGCTCAAATCCCGCGGCGCGGAGGCCCGTTGTTCAAACACAGCGACACCTTCGACGCAGCTGGACGCGTTCCAAGGAACGGGAGCCGGCACGTGGAGTGGTGGAGTGATTGTTGCTTGCAAACACTGGCGGGGCAGAGCCGTCAACTTCACAACGATCGAGCGTCGAAGAGAGCGTCTAATAACATCGCAAGCAAGCTGATGAGCAGGGAAGATGAACAGATGATAGATGTGCAACTTCGATCGCCTTTCTTATGCCTCACTCGCTCATCTACTCACTATCCTCGCCCTCGCCCGCGCCCTCTTCCTCCGCCTCTGCCTCCGCCTCTGCGATCCGCCGAGCTTGCTCCCCAACCAGCTGCGTGAGCGTGACCGTCGAAGGCCCCAATCTTGCGCTCTCGTCTCCCTCTCGCCGTCTCGCCACCTCCGCGGCGATCCAAGGCGCAAAGGTGATGAAGCGTGGGCACTTGGTGACGGTGAGACGAGGCAATGGGGCGCCATCGAGGGCCGCTCCACCGAGTGGTGCTTGGTCGAGCGGTGTGAGCTGAACACTTGCGTACGTCGCGAGGAGGTGGTCTTCGCCCATCTGCATGAAGGAGACTGGCACCGGTAGCTGAACATCCGAAGAGCTTGGGATGGCGTGGATGGGGAGTTGGTGGTCGTCTGTGCGAGGCAGCTTTCCGGGCTCTGGCAGAGGAAAGACGTAGATGCGGTCGCTATGAATGACGGGATGAATGCATGATGTCGATGAGTGAGCTCTGACAGCTCTCTTTTGCGCATGCTTGACGATCCCTCAGACGGCACTCACCCAATTTCAAAGCAAGCACGGGGCGACGACGCAGGGCCGCCGATGGTAAGCCAGCCACCCAGATCCCACTGCGAGCGCCGAAGAGAGCGATCAGTCCTTGCTTCGTGGTATCATGATGATCTCCCGTTTGCCGCCATTGTCACCGCCTCACGGCGCGTACGACCATCAGATCCTGCTGGCCGCTGCCCCCGCGGTCGTTATCTTGCTCGATCCGCTATCGAGATTAAGCGCCGGCTCACATGTGCAGAGGCCGGGCCGCCGAAGGATGCATAGACTAGACTGCCGCGGCGCCCAGTGCATCATGCACCATCGATTTCACTTTCCCTTCCTCCAAAGGGAAGAAGCTCGAGACCGGTCCAGCCTTGCAAAGCATCTTGAATCCCTCCCACCACCATCGGCGCCAATCACCAGTCATGGCTGCTCTGCAAGGGATCGTCGTCCTCACTCGCCATGGTGATCGCCAAGGTAAGAAGAAGCGGACGAGATGAGGCAGTCTAGTGTCTCTGACTCACTCTTCCCACTCTCGATACCCAGGTTTCTACCAGAACCCCAAGACGTACTCTGCAATCCAAACCAACTTGACCGTCGCTGGCTACGTGCAAGAATACAACAATGGCGTCGATCTCCGCAATCTCTACCTCGTCAATGCCACCGACAGTATCCAAGGCATCAATGCGACGCAGTCCGAGACTACGCAGCTCAACGTCATGGCCGACGCGGGCGGTGAGGGAGGCGTAATCATCGAAAGCGCCAATGCCCTCCTGCAGGGCCTCTATCCACCCTACAACGACACCATCACTCTCGCCGACGGCTCGACCGTATCTTGGGATCGCGCTCAGCTGATTCCCATCGAGACGATCGAGCCTGACCAAGATGTGTGGATGGAGGGATGGACCGACTGCGACGCCTGGAGCGACTACCTGCAGGACTGGTACGACAGCGCCGACTTCAAGGCCAAGGCGGCGATTGCAAACCCCTTCTATCAAAGCATCTCCAATATCCTGGGCAACCGTCCTTTGAAACTCGAGAACGCCTGGAACATCTTCGACTACCTCAACGTCCAGAGCATCCACAACGCCACTCTTGCCCCACAGATCCTTCCCCATCTGGCTCAGGCGCGATACTGGGCTGACTACCACGAGGCTGGCGCTTTCGGCAATGGCGCAGATCCGTCTGACATCGCCAACATCGCGGGGCAATCCATCCTGCCCCCTCTGTTGGGCGGTTTCGATGACATCCGCAACACGACCACGGGCCTCAAGATCCAATACCTCGCCGCATCATATAAGCCCTTCCTTGGCCTCTTCAACATGATGAAGCTTCCCAGCCCCCTCTCCACCAGCGTGGTAGACTACGCCTCGACCCTCATTTTCGAAATCCGAGACGACGCTACGGTCACGATGCGTTTCCGCAATGGGAGCTCGGGCGCGTTCGAGGCCTACCCTCTCTTTGGCTCCTCGTCCACCTCGATGCCAATCGCCGATTTCGAGAGCAAGATGCAGCCCTACTCGCTCGACTCGCTCAGCAAGTGGTGCAACAAGTGCTCCAATAGTGAGACGCGCGGATGCGCCACGCTTGCGCAACTCAACGGGACGGGTGGGGGCGAACGATCATACGCGCCAGACACCTCGACGATGGGACGACACCACGTCTCGCCCGTCGTCGCTGGCGTCATTGGGTCGATGGTCACCCTGGCCATAGCCGCTGTGCTGCTCGCTGCGTGGCTCTTCTTTGGCGGCTTGGTCTCCAAGTCGCGCCGCTCGAGGCAAGCAAGCGGTGGCGGTGGAAGCATCGCGGGGGAGAGCAGGAAGAGCCTCGCTCCCGCTGGCGCCGCTGCTGGATCGAGTGGGTTTGAGATGCCCAGCCGTACTGGCTCAACGCACGATGGCGAGGCCTCGTCGATGGGCGGCAGCGCCAAGGGAGGAGCCGCTCACTGAACTCAATAGGGCCATCTATGTTACTCTTCACAGTCTGCAGCACCGTTTTGAGCAAAGTCACGAATACCAGGCAATGAAGAAAGCAAAACAAGTCGTGGCTGCGCACACTCACCGTTCGATCATGCTCATCCGGCGGATTGGTCGCAATGAATGCAACGCAGTCTTGAGCTGCTTGTGGGTTCTTGAGTACCTTCGGCCAGTCGGAGCAGATCATGACCCAGCCTTGACGAGCCACGCCGATCATGATGTCGCCATAGAGCATCCCAGCACCCCATTCAGCCGTGTTGGGTCGTCCCCAGTCTCCTTGATCCTCGTCGCGAACCTCTTGCGGTGTATTGGGTGCACGCATCGACGTCCCTTCTACGAGGCCCGGTCTGAGCGTCACGTTGCAGTGTCGCACCGTAGCGTCTCTGCCATCCTGCCCTCGCGAGCTGATGACAGCCGAATCCGCCGGCTCAGGCAGAGGGATATGGTAGTAATTCGGCGTAGTCTCTTCCGCCCATAGCTCACCATGAAGCTTCCCCATGTACCTGCCCGTCTTCTTCTCGTAGAAGTCGTACCCGCCGTGCTTCATGCAGTACATGACTACTTCCTCGTTCTGCTCGAGATGACCACGCGCCCCTTCTGGGATCGTGATTGTGCGCTGTAGCTCAGGCGGCGAGGTGGAGACGTCGTAAATCCAGGCTTTGCCCTGGTTGGATACGACGCAGAGGGTGGGGTAGAGGAGGTGCCATCCTCTGAGGAAGTTGGAGTGGGGTAGACGACCGACTCGTACGTATGCGCCGCGTTGAGGCGTCTCGCAGGGAGTTGAGGTGGACAAGCTGCCCTGATTGCCTTCTGCTGCGGCTAGATCTGCTCGTCGCCAGATCTCGATGGTGTCGTCCATTCCCGGATTGAAGGCGAGAGTCCCCTTGGAGTGCTCAAGGTGGGCATGAGGGCCGACTTGAGATTCAGACAAATTCCAGAGAAGCTTTCCAGTATCCATGTCGTAGACCCAGAGACCGCCTTGATGTGCTGTGCACACGACAGTGCGAGCCTCGTAGTCGGGTCGTAGGCGCCACGTCGTTACGACGCCCGTGTTCAGGATGCGGTCCGACAGCTTGGGCAGCTGACTGTCCATATTCCGGAGTAGCTGCATCTTTCGTTTGCAATATTCCTTCCAAGTTTCGACGCCTTGCCAAGTTGCTGGTTCTGGGCTCCACTTTGCTGCTAGTACTCGCTGCAGGTCGCCCTCCTCGTAAGTAGGCGGCACGCTATTGCGCTCTTGAATAACATCTCCCGTCCTGCCTCCCAGAACGCTGGCAGCTGAGGCCCATATTGGACCGTGATGCTCCTTGACGAAGCTGTTCCAGGCTTTGTTTACCTGTTCAAGGCGAGCAATCGATGTTAAGTCGGACAGCTTGACGATCCTCAGGACGATCTCGGGCGGCAGAGAGACGAGGAAATCCACTTTTGGTTCGCCCATGGCGGGCCACTTGTTGCCACAGATGTGGTAATAGCCTTGATCGGTATGAGGAGTGCGGGACAATGGGGATAGTCGGAGCTCTCACACAAGGGCGTTTGAGCTCGGGGCTGATGTCGTTGGCGGCTGCAAACGAATCTCGACGTTGGACGGCTGCCTCCACAGGCTCCCAAGACGGACTGCCGCTCCGTTGAGCGTCTTGGACCCTGGCTGAGGCCAGTCGACGGATCAACACTCGAACCAACACGTCGAGCAATCCTCAAGGCAAACAAGCAAGGACGCAAGGACGCGGCAAAGGCAGCCTCGTCGATGGACGATAATCTTCACGGAGGCCTACTCAAGCTTCCGCCGGAGCTGCTGCTGACCATCTGTGACTCGTTACCATTGGCCTCGATCTTGATCTTTCGCCTCCAAGTCTGTCGGCGTTTACGATATCACGATCAACTCGGGCCTCTGCGTCTGCCCCCTTCCCTGTCATTTGCACAATGGCAGCAGGCGAGCGAAGCGCTGAAAGAGCTAGGCCTCGCCAAGCAAGATGATGATGCGGATGAAGACCTCGACGATGGGGAGCATAACCGCAACATCCATGCCTCCTACCCTCGGCCACTCCCCAAGCTCCCAGACGTGCCTCAACTCCGGCCTCTCAAGTCACCACCGCATGCCAAAGGCCAAGAAGGAGGTGTCGCTGTAGGCTGGAACGGGGCATCCAACCTAGCACCAAAAGCGTACAAGCTTGAGGTGGCCCTTGGCGTTCTCCTCGCGACAGGTCCAGCGTATGAGGTCCGCCTCTTCCGCCGGGTGCTCGCCTTCCTCGGTCTCTTGCCTCCTGAAAGGGCAATACCACCAAAAGGCGCGCTCAAGGCCCCGGATAGACGAAGACCGATGCGCTTGCCAGTCGCGCTTGAAGAGCGGCTGCAGCCTACTTGGGTTCGCTCTGCAGGGGGTGAGGTGAGGAGGGAAGCAGAAGAGGAGGAGGAGCCTCGATTGCTTAAGACGCTCTGCGCTGTCAGCTGGAGCGGGATCAGTGGACAGTCTCTCGTGCAAATGCTGAGGACTGAGCCGGCCTTTGCGGGTGTGGAGCTGATTGTCAAGACGGAGAGATTTGATGAAGGTGACGTGGGCCAGAGTGCGCTGCATATCTATTGCGGTCACGGTCTGCTTACATTCGACCTCGATGCCGCACCCTCGCAGACTCATGGAAGACGCTCAACGATCCTGGTGCTACTCATCTTGCTTCACAATCTGCCAAGATCCAGACGCACCTCATAGATGAAGGCGAGTACTCAGCAGGTCGCATAGCGTCCGTGCTGCCGGCGTCCTCGTCGTCCTCCCCCTTGACACCTTCAGCGTACGTAGAGACGCAAGTAGTCGTCAACGTGGGGTCCAAAGCGACAGAAGAGCAGGCGCGCCACATCAAGGGGCAAGGCCTCTTCGCTGGTTACCGTGCATTCTGCTTCAATGCTCCAGCAGCGAGGCAGGGAGAGGCTTCACCACCGGAGAAGGCGCCTCCGCCGCTGCCGTCTGAGCAGAGCAACCCTCAAAGCAGTGGCGAAGATGACGAGGAAGGCAATAGGCCGAGCTCCTTACTTCGAAGCGGAGGAGGGCCAGCCCCGTGTCCCTCTGATCAGCCTGTCACTCCCTCTGTCTCCAGGGCAAGGCCACTTCACGTTGTCTTCGTTGGCCGCTTCCGCCTCGATGAGGCACTAGAGACCGAAGAGATGCTGTTCCTCAGCGCTATGCGGTGTAGTGCTTGCCAATCAGGGCTCGCGATGTAGCTGAGCATGGCAATGTAGAGATGGAGGGGGAAAGGAATGTGTCATTGTGTCTGTGTTGTGTGTACGATATACAGTAATGCTGTGCGGACAAAGCAAATCGAATCGAGAAAAGTCAATCCCAGGCTACGGAAGGGTCACTTCACAATGCTATCTGGCTCAAGTAGCGTCAGCACTCAAGCCATCCCCCTTCCTCCACCAGTGAGCACAAGCTTCGCCTTGCGCTGCTTCTTGCCCTTTGCCGGTGGCTGCTCAGCAGGGGGCTTAGCGGCAGCGGAGTCGCCACCTTCCTCCTTCTTGTCTGCGGGCGTACCCTGTTGGCTCTGCGGTTGAGAGGAGGTCCGTTGTGCAAAGCTCGGCTTCTCCCCCTGCGGTGTCCTCTCTCCTCCATTAGCGTTGCAGTTGCGCCTTTGACCCTGCTGCTGCGTGTTGAGTCCCCTACCCTGTCTCACCTGCTTGGAGTTATTCGTTCCAAGCACGAATCCTTCCTCCAGCTCCAGCCAGGCATCATCCACGTCCTCATCCCATCCTCCTCCCTGCTGCCCACGCGAAGAGGCGTGCAACGTCGAGGCAAAGGAAGGACGAGCTGCTGCGGGAGTGCCCCAGACAGTGCGCGTGGAAGGGGCGAGGGGTGGGGAGGGGCCAGAGGGAAAGTTGGAGGAGGGCGCGACAGCAGGGAAGTCTTCCTCCCCCGAGCCATGATCAGCCGAGGCACCAGGGTGAACGGGGAAGTGACGCTCTGCGCCCCACATTGCGGCCTCCATGAAGGTGGGTGATGTACCGGCTGCGCCTGCCGAGTGGCCAGACATGTTCGAGAAGGCACTGTCCCCTCCTCCGCCGACGCTGCTGCCGTAGCTTTGAGAGAGCTGAAGGTCAGGATGACTGTCCCGAGAGCGCCGCCCCGAGCCCATGGGCATTGCTTGCGCACCGCCAGAGCCAGTTGTGGTGGTGATCGGCGGTCGCCTAGCCGCCTCTGCTTCCTCGGCCTTGAGCTTCGCTCTATCCTCCCTTCGCTCCTTATCGCGTCGCTTGTTGCGGCGTGCACGCAGCACCTGCTCGTACGGCTTGAGAGTCGCTTTGCTGACCAACGGAGGCGGGCCACCCTCCTTGGCCGCAGCCATGACCTCCCAATCAATCTCAATAAATACGACATCCGTGCCTCTCGGCAGATGCGTCAAATACCTGCACCTCTTGCGCAGCTCTTCATTCATACTGCCCTCCTCTGCGCTCTGCACCTTGACAGCTATATCGCGCGGGAAACGAGCGTAGCTGCCGAACTGAGAGTGGAGAATCTTGATGTCTAGTGGGTGCATGAAGATGTTCTGACCTGAGGAGGCTTGGTAGAAAAAGAAGGACGAGGGAGAAGGGTTCGGAGGATTGAGGTTGCGACGCGAGCGGGCTGGGCCTTTGGTAACAGGCGGCGGAGGAGTAGCGCTCTCGTCTGCCGAGGAGCTCGCAGGGGCGCTTCCTGTAGTAGCGACATCTGCTTGCGACTCTTGACGAGCCCTACTGCCGTAGGAGCCTCCTTGACTTGAGGCACGTAGCGCAAGAAAGTCTTCAGCTCCGACGGCTGACTCTGTTGGCTTCTCTGACTCGGTCTCATCCTTGTCTGCAGCGCCGTCGCCCTGGTCTCCCGCCTGATCCTTCCCATCGTCTTGCGCCGCCGCCGCCGCCGCCTGTTGCTTCTCAGCCTGCCGCCTCTGACGACGACTGAGATTCTCTCCCTCCCTCAACCTCCTACCCTGCTCCGCCTCGTCGTGCTCCTTGAGGTCGTTCTTGGCCTGGCCAATTGTGCTTCGCACTACTGGCGTGTCGAGCTCATTGAGCACCTTGCCCATCTGCTCGCGCACTTTCCTCTCTGCGAGGTCGACGTATGCCAAGCTGTTGTCCCCTGTGCCTGGCCCGCCGGCTCCCATTGACTTGAGTAGCGACTTCTCGGCAGCCAGCTCATCTACGTCTTGCGTGAGTGAGCCGAGCAGGAGGTCAGGCGTGGCAAGCATGAACTTGGAGAAGGTCATCACGTCGGGTTGGAAGTGCCAGGGTGCTTGGTGCTGGGCGATCAAGGGCTGATCCGAGGGAGATGTCGAGGACGTGGGCCAGGTAGATGACTGAGGCAATGCCAATGTGGTGATTTGCGGACGTTCAATGAGACGCATTCTGAGCCACTCGGTGGGCGCGACAGAGGGCTCAGCCTCGGGCGAGGTATCATCGCCTTGCCTGTCGAGAGCGACTGCCTTTGGATCCCACCACTTGACTGCCTTGAGGTCTCGTGCATACACTGCGTCCCAGCAGATGGGACATCGCTTCCACATCCGATTGGTGGGGCCAGACAATGGAGTGCCCGCTGGTAGCTGCGCAGCCGGTGCCGCTCCAGGAATGGGCAACGGGCCCATGTTTGACGGCCCGTCAGTCGTTGACAAGTATTGGAGGATGCAAGGGTAGCAATAGACGTGACCGCACTTGGTCATCCTCGGCGCTGTCGGCGGGCTCAAGCAGATGGGACAAGCAGCTCCCTCATGCGACTCGAGTGATGGTTGAGAGGCTGCTGTGAGGGAAGAAGTTGATGCCCCTGAAAGGGCTGACGAAGTTGGGATGAGGACGGAGAGGATGTCGCCCCAGTTGAGGTAGATGTCGGCGTCTGCGAAGTAGGCCGTGTAGTCGCCCGTCGGCTTGACAAGAAAGCGATACTGGGCTGCGACGTAGCGCTCTTTGTTGAATGGCTGCGAGGGGCCGCTGCGACGAGATCGACGACTAACGGGCGCCGGGGGGCGAGCTCGGGGTGGCAGCGTGAAGGAGAGTAACTGAGAGGGCGGGCGACAAAGAGGTTAGGCTACTGCATCTCAGCGTCGCATGAAAGACTTGCGTAGCACTCACATGGCTGATGTCCTGGCCACGATTCCTGCCTCCGCCACCACCACCACCTTGCGAGAAGCCGTTGCTGGTCGTCATCTGTTTGCCTCGCGGGGTGGACGCGGCGGTCGAATTTGCGTGTACGCTCATGAGCAGATTACTGGATACCTCTTGGCACGTCGCCTCGCAGAGCAATAGCGTCGTAGTCGCAGAAGACGATTGAGAAGAGCGAGAAAGATGCAGCTAGTACGAATCTGCTGCGCTTGACAGGAGGATACAGAGGCCAGAGGGTCGAGTGGCGAATACGACGCGCAGTTAAGCGGCCGAGTCGATGAGGAGGAGAGGCGTAGAAGATGGCGTTTGTAGATTTCGTGGCTGATCCTCACCCGTCCTCCGCCGCAGAAAGCGGATTGGAGTAGTTGATGAGGGGACGAGGAGAGGAGCCAAGTTGCTCAGGCGGCCACCAACGCGTAAAGGCCCTCCTCCGCCTCCCTCGCCCGGACGGACCCTCGAGTCGTGAGCCTCGTGAGCTCCTCGGTCCGCCCGCCTCCACTGCCGCCGCGCTCCGGCTCGGCGAGAGTGCAAGGGATACGGCAAAGCCAAGCATGCAGCTTCTTGTCAGGCAACGTGTAGCTGCGATTCACGAAACAACGATGGTAACAACAAGAGACGAAACATAGAGACAGCAGAACAATCATCATCATCAACACCGCCTTCAAAGCCTCTGCTCCTCCTTGCGCTTGCTAAGAACAGCAGCAGCAGCACCCTTGATCGCATCAGCGACACTCCGCCCTACCCGCGCCTGCTTGATCAGCGTCGCCCCCCTCTCAGCCAACATGTAGCAAGTCGACTGAGGGTGGCCAGGTGGCAGCATCGGGAAGCTCGAGGCGTCGATAACTCGCAGCCCCTGCGTGCCGTACACCTGGAGCTTGCTGTCCAGAACGCCTCCTTGATCTCGCGTCGCCATCTTACACGTGCACGAGGCGTGCCAGACGGTCATGAGATTCTCCTTGACGTGTTGGAGAATCTGGGCATCCGTACTCACGGCAGCGCCCGGATAGTACTCGTTCTTGTCTGCGAGTACAGGCTGCATAGCTTGAGCGCTGAAGAATTCGCGGGCACGCTTGAAACCGTACACGGCCGCCGCCTGGTCCACAGGGTCGACGAGCCACTTGGGGTCAATGTTGGGCAGGTCACCCGTGTCGGCCGAGTTCAGCGTCACAGTTCCCCTCGAGCGAGGGGCCACGATAGCTGCGAGAATGGTAGCAAATCGAGAGCCATCAGCGCCACGAGCGAGATTGTCCTGGAAAAGGCCCTGGAAGTTGCCTACGAAGCCAGCCCCGCTGAAGTGCTCGATGTGTGGCCAGTCTGAAGGGTACGTGTTGAGGATGCCGGCGCCAATAGCAGCAGCCGTTGCGGGGGGAATGCGCTCCCAAGCCAGCAGGTCGGCGACGGGGTTGGTGAGGAGGCCGAGCTGATTGGTCGAGAAGTTGGCAAATTGAGCGGCGAGATAGACGGGATTGGCCGCCAAGTCGGTTAGGGTGTTGGTGGCTGGGTTCACCTTGAATGTGGGTCCAACGAAGACGTGGTCCTCCATTCCTTGGCCGACATTCTTGTTCTCCACGATGACAGGGATACCCTGGGCTGTGAGCTGGTCACGGGGGCCAATGCCGGAAACCATCAAGAGCTGAGGGCTGTTGAAGGCTCCACCGCTGACAATGACCTCGCGCGTGGCGTGCACTCCGAATAGCGTGAGCTTGTCCGCAAGGATGGCACTGGAGCTGAACAAGACGCCGCGGGCGCGAGGAGTCGTGTCGTTGCTGAGCACAATGCGCTTAGCAAGGGCGCCAGTGTAGATGGTCAGGTTGGGACGCTTCGAGGCTACGACGTAGGCGTCGCGAGAGGTGGAGCGGATGCCACCGTTGGGATTGATCGTGGTCGGGCAGTATTGCACGCCGAGGAGGCTGCCACCGTTGAATGACCTGGTCGTCCTGATGCCTGACGGACGGAGAGGCACGAATGGGATTCAGTGGGAGTCAGCATTGAGGACGCGATAGGCACCGTACTGGTATGGTCGCGTACTCACCCTTCTGATTCACACTCTGCTGCATGAAGTGCGAGAAGTTCGAAGGCGTGTTTGCGTACGACGCGTGGATCAAGGGCGAGTCAGATCCCCAGTCATTCGGATTGTACTGAGCCTCTGGAATCTCCTGGCGCAGCTCATGCTTGGGCGGCGTAAAGTCAAAGACGCGCTTGTAGTCAGGCTGGCGAGCCTCGAATGACCAGGAAGGGTCACCAGTGAGAGCCACCCACTTGGCCAAGCTACCCCTCGTAGGGAACTGATTGAGCATAAAGTTCCTCGTAGAGGTGCCTCCCAAAGTCTTGCCTCGTGCGTAGTGTACTTCGCGGTTGGCCGCACCCTGCTGGGGCACCGTCCTGTAGCCCCAATCAATAGCGCTCTGAATTGCAGCGTCAATGTCCCCGCCACCGCAGCCTACTGTGTCTGCTCCAGGAATGTTGACTAGCTCCTGGTTGACGACGGGCAAGGGGCCAGCAGCGTAGTCGATGCCGGCCTCGATGACAGCGACCTTGATGTCTGGATCCTCACTCAAGCGGGCAGCGAGGGTCATGCCGGAGGTACCGGCACCGACGATGACATAGTCGAAGGTGTTGTTGCCGAGCAGAGGACCGAGCAGGTCTGGGAGGAGCGGATCCTGGCCATTGAGAGGGGCTGAAGGGCAGAAGGCGGGTCAGTGTCCGGACGGCCTTCAACGTAGTCTGAACGCCTGCTTGACTCACCAGGGAGGGTCGGAATGTGACCAGACGAAAGGTTGCCAGTCTGGCCATCACCGAGACCAGGGACAAGCGCAGACGTCGAGGTGGCCAGAGCCACCAAGGCAGCAGCTGCAGAGAAAAGCATGAACGGAGAGAAGAAGAGGGTGAGAGTGTGTTCAGGCGGCAAGGGCAGCGTTCAGAAGCTTGGATCGCATGTCTTCATGACCTTATATGGTCATGACGGGGGAGGGCGAGGATCATCCGTGATCATCCAGAGCGGGTTCAACTGCGCCTGACCAACATCGCCTGCACGAGCGAGCATAGATTGAATCTTCTAGCCCGGCTCTCTCGTGCGCAGCCTCTGAAATTTGGCCTCCTTCTCCCCTCATCATTGACTGGTCAACGGCGAGCATCTCGAGTGGGCGGAAGACGTTCCCGTCGGAGACAGACTGTGTTGATCCAGGTAGCAATCCACGAAGCTCTTCCCCGCACTTGATGAGGCTGTCATGGTCTGGATCTGTTCCGACGCGACGAGGGCAAGCGAGTCGAAGCAGCTGGCGGGACAGGCGAGGCGAGGCGGAGAGGGAAGCGGCGGCGGCACAAGCGGAGTCTGGAGCGCTTGCCCTGCTGAAAGGCCCATGATCGAGCGAGGTCTGGCAGGCAGCCCGGGGCAGAACGAGTCTCCCCTTGGCGATCCTGCTCATGCTCTGGCTCTTCGATGCAACTGAGGCTCGCCAGCTCCGCGTATATTGGCAGCGGGGTCCCCCTTCAATTGCGAAGGCGTATGGTTCTCCTACAGCTCCATATTGCGTACGGAGATGAATGATCAAAGGCCAGGCGGGGCCGTCGATCTGTGTTGTTGACGGTGTCGTCGAGCGCGTAGGTACACGCTCGTTGAGCTAGAGTAGATTCCGGGGAGCTTGATTGGCCATGACTCTGTAATGATCTGTCGTAGGGCGTGAGCGAGCTGGCTCCGGCGTCCGAACTCAAGAGGTGAATAGCAACGGCATTCGGCACGATGCCCGATGAGAAGATGCAGAGCGATGCAGTGACGACCCAATGAGCGTAATGACAATGTATCCCGATAAGTAAAGCAAAGTGAAGTGACAGTATACAGAAGAAGGACAGTGGTTTGTATCGGGTGAGATGCTTTGCGAGTGACAGAGGTGTGTTTGAGGGAGTAAGGGGCGCGTGAAGGCCGACTGGCGGCGCTGCAGGAGGTATGTTGCGGGTGCTACAGAGAGGACGAGGCGAGTGGGCGGGCGAGACAACGCAAGAACCAGCTTGCGTCGTTGCCATGGCGATGCAGTGAACTGATCTGGGCGCACTCCGGGTGCGTAGAGGAGAGAGTCGTGACTGGAGTCAGGAGGAGTCGAGGCTATGTACGTTGCTGACTGCGGTGCATGTCCAGCGCTGCCTCAGTCCAAGCTGACGCGAGGCTGCGCCGGAAGGTGTAGTGTGCTACTACTGCTCAACGGCAGGAGCTCCTTACCACCAAAGGAAGCCGAGTACGGCACGCCCGCTGCCGATGCAGCCTTCCTCTCCGTCTTTGCTCTGTCCATGGCGTTGCACAGTCCACGTCCAAAGTTGGCCGCGCACCTCACGGAGAGGGTGATAGTCGCCAAGTCAAGAGCGAGGGCAATGACAGCGAAAACGGTAAGGCTCTTGTACACCTCGGCATAGATGCCGCTCCTGCCCATCCAGATTCGATAGAGCTTGTATGAGAAGTAAACGCCCGCCCCGAGGAGCCCGGCAACGAACACCATCATACCCCAGCGCTTCTCGCGGCGGACTGACCACCAGGCGAAGAAGAGGAGAAGGAGAGCGACGGGTGCCGCGATTATCGTGAGCCACTTCTCGACAGGGTCCGAGGCAAGGACAACGAGTACGAGCTGCGCATGGCCGAAGGTATAGAGTGAGTCTGGAGGTGCGAGGGCGATGGAGCTTCAGGGATCGAAGGCTCACCTGAAGGCAGAAGGCAATGAAGACGAAAAAGTCAAACTTGAGGAGGGCCACAAAGAGAGCGTATTGACCATAAGCCTTCTTGAGCATGCGGTCAGCGCCTGACGAGGATCGAAGGGGCGAGGGTGATATTAGCGGGCGTTGCACGCGAGGGACCGTGTGGACGCTGGCACGCACCGATGATGGCCTTGTACACCTGCCAGCCAAATTCCTTCCACAAGAACCACGCCAGGATGGTGAATGCCACCTGCGAGGCTCCAATCACAATGGGGATAGCCCCCGTCAAGACCTGCACGGGCACAGTCTGGCCGGACCCTTCCTGAACGCCCGTACCCAAGACTTGTCGGATCTCCCCGATCTGAATCAGCGAGTAGACGAGGAAACAAGCATTGAAAATGACCAGTCCAAACACCAGAATTACGTTCCTGTTGATGCAGGCATCAACGCTGAGCAGTGTCTGATAGGAGTGTGCCAAGCAGAAGCACAGCACGAAGACGGGCAAGCTGCGCAGGCTGTCGGTGCCGTCCTTGGTCAAGGTCTGCGTAGAACGATACCGTGAGAGGAGTACAGCCTCGATGGAGATATTCACGAGGGCTTCAGCAAGGGTGATGGCCATAAAAAGGCGCGCTGATGTCGAGGAGGGCAGCCATCGGTGGATGAAGTCGCCTAGGGCGCCGCGTGCGGGTCGTCTCACGGAGGGTGAGTGGGTAAGGATCGTTTTGGTCATGAGGGCGGTCGAGGAGGGAGAAGCAATCGAAGCCTGGGCACGAAGGATTGTCTTCTAACGGTATGAAGTCGATAAAGTGGAGACCGTCGCGAGAAAGAGGGACGGCTGCGTTGATTTTGGCGGTCGCCCAGCGACTTTGATGAGGACGATGCGGGAGGTGCGACCACGCCGACGCCCTACGACGTCAGAGTGAGCGAGGAGGGCGGTATCAAGGGACAGACGATGGTGTGCGGAGGGAAAGGAAGGGAAGGTAACGTGAAGTTGTAGGAGAGGGGAGGGGAGAAGGGGTTGACAGATGGAGAGGAGGTTGAGAGAAGGCGGGGACGCACGCAGCAACGCGGCAGGCCAATCAACGCTCAAGCCGCGCCACTGTTGCCGCCTGCCGCCGCCCCGCGGAGCAAATGCCAGGGGGCTCCCTCACAGCCAAAAAGCTTGGCCAAGCATTCAAGAGCAAGAGGCAAAATGACAAGGAGTCATGGCCACGAGCTTCAGACGACCATTCAGCGCACAGCTGCTCACAAGGTACGAATGCAGTGTATGTGTGAATCGCATTGAGAAAGCTGTACTGAGAACGAGTAGGACATGGTGACAGCAGGGAGGCGGCGGTCGGTCGCCCCGCGTGCCGTAGAGCGCGGACCCTCGTCTCTTGTACCGCCCTCGATGTGAGGACGAAGTAAGGCGAGGGAAAAAGTGGATGATATACAACAGAGACGCGAGTCACTGTGAGGTTGGTGGAGAAAGTTTGAAGAGAAGACCGAGGTCGTTGGCATAGGGAAGAGGTTGGATGAAGAGTTGGGTGGGTGTGGCCGTACGCCGCTGGTGTGACGACGACGTCTGCGAGGCCCGCTGCCTCACTGCCAGCCCAATTCCCTTCACTCTGGATCGATCCCACGTCCATTACACCCACAGTCCTGCTCTGCTACCCCAACACCAGGAATGCTGCTACCTTGCTCTGCTCGCCATTTACTTGCGGCGGAACGAGCAGCCCTCGGTGAGGCGAGCCTTACCACCGGTGGGCTGGGCGAGGACCTGCGAGCACGAGCCGCACATGACGACGGTGTGGGCGTGCGAGAAGACGGTGGTGATGGCGAAGCAGCCGGGGCACTTGACGTCCATGAAGTACGAGTTGGGGCTCTGTACCAATCGCTTGAGCTTGTGGCAACGCTGCTGCTGCTCGGCAGAGGGGTTGAGGAGGTCGACGGCGAGAGTCTGCGTGCGAGTGGAACAGGGTACAAGAGATGGTGAGCTGACGGTGTGAGGGGGATTGGCGTGAATGGACGAGCAAGGCAATCCCAGCGCGATCCCCAACTAGCATGACTAAATGCACGTTCACAAGCCCCGGAGTGCAGAGTCACATGCCTCTGTCCCACGTTCTTGGTCTCATTGACATCTGGCGATGTGCTGAGCAGGTAGCGGTCGAAACAGGTTGCAGAATCCTGTCGTCTGCTATCATCATCCATCGCCAAGAGCAAGTCGAGCATAGGTGAAGGACAGCGGATGAGGCAAGCTGCCACCCGCCACCAAAGGCCTCGCCCATCGTTGATGACCACCAAGCATTCCCAAGTTTGAGATGATGACGAAAGTGATGATGCGAATGCCGTGCATGATACTAACCATCTTGAGTGATGAGTTTTGGTGGTGATGAAAGAGGGTGCGTAGGGTGGTGAGAGAGAGGCAGTAGTACGCAAGCCGTCGAGTCGAGGCCTCAGCCAAACTTCGAATCGACTGCCGCAGAGCAAATCGGCGGGTCGAGCTGGACCCGGAACGGAAGCGGCCGTCATGCCGCGCGAAGTCATCTGGCTCCAAGCCAAAGGTGGGAAGGGGCAGCTGGACGGGGCGGGCAGGCCAGGAGGGGAGACTGCAGACGGCCAGAGGAGGGCGAGAGTGCGTCAGCCTGGAGCAAAATCCCAGGACTGGCCAACGGCGAGCGCTCGCCCTCTCTCTCCTCACCATCACCCTCCCTCCTCATCCCATCAAGGTGAGTTGCGGCACAGCGTTCATCACCACACAGCAGCGGCACACGCAGTGCGGCACAGAGGCACGCACTAGATTTTGCCCTATACAGGCTCTTGGACTAGGAGTAGCAAGTGGTACACGGCCTTGCGAGGGGAGGCCATTGGACAGAGGTCAGACGATGCTGCGCAGATGTCTTCTCGCTGTCCAGCCGCAGAATCTTCCTTCGGACATAGCATCGAGCATTGGGATCAACCTGAGAGAGCCACAAGACGGGCAGACATGCGCTCGTCTGATCCCATCTATGGGAATGGAAGCTGTGACTGGACTGTGGACGAGGGTTGATGGAGGATTCATGGGCTGCACTGGATATCGCTGCTGTGCCTGGACACCCGCATCACCCATGCAGAACATGACAGCTCACACATTCCTCCCCCCTCCTCTACGCAAACAGTCAAAATGGTCAACCTCCGCTCTCAGAAGCGCCTTGCGGCCTCGGTCCTCGGCGTCGGCAAGAGGAAGGTCTGGTGCGACCCCGCTGAGCAGAACGACATCGGCAACGCCAACTCGCGCGCCAACATCCGCAAGCTGATCAAGGACGGCCAGATCATCAAGAAGCCCGCCGTCGGTCACTCGCGTTCTCGCACTCGTGAGCTCCACGCCGCCAAGAGGCTTGGGCGACACACTGGTACCGGTAAGAGGAAGGGTTCCTCGGAGGCTCGCATGCCCACCAAGGTCCAGTGGATGAGGCGTCAGCGTGTCCTTCGCCGTCTCTTGCGCAAGTACCGTGAGGCTGGCAAGATCGACAAGCACCTGTGAGTGTGGCGCGCCACCCCAGCACTGTCCTCGATGCGGTGAGCATGTCTGCTCACACTCCTTTCTTCCCCGTTCCCCTCCACCCTCAGCTACCACGAGCTTTACCTCAAGTCGAAGGGTAACGTCTTCAAGAACAAGCGTGTCCTCATGGAGCACATCCACAAGGCCAAGGCCGAGAAGACCCGCTCGAAGCACCTTGCTGACCAGATGGAGGCTCGTCGTCTGCGCAACCGCAACATGCGCGACCGTCGCCAGCAGCGTCTCGCCGAGAAGCGTGCTGCCATCACCGCTGTCGAGCACGAGGAGGAGCAGAAGTAAACAGACAGAAGTTGGGCATCACAGACTCATTACGCAGTCCGTCAAGGTTGGGTTGGGTCGGTGGCGACAAAAACGGGAGGAGCTCGTCAGAAGGACGGCGGGTCCTCTCCTGCACATTCCCATTCTGCCGCCACGATCAGCTGCAATCATCCCCAGCACCACCGTCTTCACTCTTCTCGCTTCGGTTCTTCATTGTACTACCTCCTACGTCTCGTCATGCACTCGAGCCACACATTTACACCGTACCCGACGTCGCGCCCCTTGCCATGCGCCTTGACTCTAGTGTGAGCCCAGCTGTTACCGTAACATGTTCCGCCTGGAGCTGATGAGTGAGGACAGCCTGACTGTTGCAAGCGATGCTGGCCTTGAGACTTTCGGGCTGATGAGGAAGTGAGAGTGCTTCCCAACTTATTTTTGCAGCCTCTTGAGCACAAGGCGAGGACCCGAGGTCATAGTGCCCAGCCAGACAGGCTTGGTGGGACGATGTAAAACATTGACGCGGTAAACGGCGTACTCGCAGCATTACATGCTTTTGTCTGAATCAAGACCCGTCGCAGCCGTCTCGGGCTGCGAGATGATGGCTCGTAGCCGCCCAGTCACGCTCACGAGGCCGGGAAGGCGCCAGCCACGCGACTGGCTGTTGTGGCTCGAGCGTCGACGCGGGGCGCGGACTCGCGGACTGAGGCGACGATGGGCGGGAGTGAGTGTTGATCGACAATCCAGCGCCCACTCAGATCGAGCTGAGCATCGACTCGCTGGGCTTCTCACCACCATCGTCATCACTACCACGCCAACTTCGCCATTCTATACGGCTTTCTTCCAGGCGCAGCACTCTCTGCTCCTTGTCAAGGCGTCGAGTGTCCTCACTGCACCCATCATGCCGGAGAAGCAGCCGGAGCGCATTCACATCGCGTCAGGGGCGGACCTCGCAGCACACTTTGATAGCATTCATCAGGACCTCGCTCAGCAGGAGACCGAGCACACATGGCAGAAGCTGGACAGAGCTCTGTTGAAATTGGAGGCTGTCACCAAGGGAGGAGGGTACAAATTTGATGACTTTCTTCCTCAAATGAAGGCCGTTGCAGGACCGCTTGCGAGATCGGTGAGCCCAGCGACAGCGTGACTGTGGGGATGATAGTATATGCTGACTTTCTCTCGCTGCTCCGTCCATACAGCTACTCTCCGAGCGTACGAAATTGTCTGGCACTGCGGCGGACGTGCTCAACTCTGTCGCTCCTCGACTCGCCGACCGCTTCGAGTCCCTTGTCAACTACTACGTCCCGCCGCTTCTCCTCCTCTGCGCTAGGACCAACAAAGTGGCGCTCAAGCGAGCAGAAAAGTGCTTGTACCTCATCGCCAGACACTGCCAGCTTATCAGTACGCTGCCGCTGCTAAGAGAAGCTTGCAAGGACAAATTCGCTGGGCTGCGCGTGGTAGCGGTTGCTACGATGGCCACGACTGTCGAATACGCTGGGAGGGATAAGCTGACCAGGAAAGTAGCAGAGGTCGAGACGGTGATCCGTCTCTCTGCGACAGACTCCAATGTCGAGGTGCGACAAAACTCTAAGCGTCTCTTTGAAGTCTACGTCGCAACGTGGCCGGACAGGGTGGAAA
Source organism: Jaminaea rosea (assembly GCF_003144245.1). Taxonomy (NCBI): domain Eukaryota; kingdom Fungi; phylum Basidiomycota; class Exobasidiomycetes; order Microstromatales; genus Jaminaea; species Jaminaea rosea. Next base: position 1,228,059 of record NW_020289975.1, on the reverse strand, counting down.
GGTGAGTCGGCTGCGTGCGCTCAGCGATGCGCCCACCATTCTAACCTCTCGCCCTTCCTCGCAGCTTCACCGCCGTATTCACCCCGACCATCAGACGCTATCTTTCCCTCCCAAAGACTGGATCATACCGACCAGCGCCCGACGTCTTCGCAGCAGCCATGGAACAGCCTGCCTCGTCCTCAGCCACAGCACGCGAGCCCCCGGCGCAGACCTACGTGCCTCCCCTCAGGGTCAGCAAGGCGAGCGCTGTGCAGTCACATCAAGAGGCTCCAATTGTACCTAGAGAAGACAACGCGCGCTCGAACAACTTCCTTGAGCAGCTCGTCGCTGCCAAGTCCAGAGCCAAAGCACCCTCGCACATTCAGTCGACTGGCCTGTTGAAGGGTCTGAATGCTGCGGACGTCTTTGGGCCTCAAAGAAGCGACAGGCCTCGTACAGGGGAGCAGAAGCCCACGAGAGTCCTCTCATCGTCTGCATCGAGCAATGCAGCCCTTCGCAGCTCGACTTCGACGTACCCTGCAGCGTCTTCATCCAAGGTCAAGGTCAACGACGAGTGGGGTCATGTTCGCTCTGCAACGCACCATGAGTCTTCACAAACGCCTCTGGCGGCCCCGATTCCGACAATGCAGCGCAGCCTCAGCAGCAGCCATCCTCCTCCGTCGGGTATGCTGGCCTCAAGCGACGACGAGACATCCCCTCTTGCGGTGCGAGAGAGTAGGACTGCGCCCGTGACACCAGCCGCGGGGTTGCACTCCGCTGACTCAGGCAGCGAGAGCGAGAATACTCCTGAGACGCCATCCGTAGTGGGGCCGTCCCAGCCTACTGTACAGGAAGCGACGCCATCTCACAGCGCAGTACCCAGTGACGGCGTTGCTCGACGGTTGGCTTCGATGGCTCAGGAGCAGATGGCAAGAGCGGCCCGGCAGCCAGCAGAGGGCATCTCGACACCGACGCAGCGTACTTTGTCCGCTGGCACCAGCAAAACCGCGGGAATGACCGCGGGCAACGCACCTAAGGCGGCTCGTGTTGCAGTACCTCCGCCCGTTCAGAGGCCCACGGCAGCAACGCAACGGCAGGTCAGCGCGACCCGCGTGGCTCGCACGAATACTGTTGCAAACTTGGGAGAGTCATCAAAGGGGACCGCGCAGTCAGCAGCTCCCATCGAGCCAAACTCGGCCGTAAGGAAGCAGCCAGCTGCTCCAGCTGCCAAGACTAAGCCAGCGCCCGCCTCACCGAGGAAGGTCCGACCCATCAAGACGACGGGCAAAGTCGTCTCATCGACCACGCAGTCTCTCAGCGCCAAGAGCAGTGCTATCAGCACCAATGCTGCAGGGAGCGCCGCTGGAAAAAAGAAGACAGTCAACCCACAGTCGGCTCGAGAAGCGATGATGGCCAAGAAGCAGGCCGAAGTCGCCAAGCTGAGAGCCCAGGCAAAGGCTCGTAGCGAGCAGGCTGCGATGTCGGCGGCAGCATCACAAGCTCAAAGGCAGGCCAAGACGAAGCAATTGAGAGAGATGACGACACACCCGGGGCCAGCTGCGGCAACGCCCGGGGCTAAGCAGGAAGCCTCCGATGGGGACGAGGCCGAGGTCCAGGGGGGCTCGACGCAAGAAGCAGACGTCAGAGTCGAGCAGGAGGATCACAACCAGGCTGCTTCTCTTCAACGCTCTCCAGTCAGCCCTCAACGTTCACCTCGCATCGAGCGCCAAGCACCAAAGACTTCTCGCTCCCCTCGCTCTCCACGCACACCCTTCACTGACATCACCGCCGAGGTCCATCACGACACGATGGCGAAGGCCAATTCTTCTCCACCCAAGCAATCTCCATCAATGCCATTCAAAGCGACTCCATCACAGCGTTCTAATGGGTTCCCGGCAGGTATGAGCTTCAGTTCTCCCGCCGACAAGCTACGCGCCCAGATGGAGGCCATGAGCATTGGAGGAGCAGGCGAGGACTGGCAGCCCATCGAAGCTGGGCCACTGCGCCTCTCACCTGTCAAGGGACGTATTGCGACTCCGGTCAGGGCGACAAAATTCGGCGTCAGTGGCGGTGCGAATCGCAGGACGCCTGGCAATGCTGGTGCAGGCTGCGGGAGCGACGAGGCGCTGGAGGATCAGGAGAATACGCAGCCGCGCAGCATTCGCGAGGAGGACGCCAAGGTAACGCTCATCAGCAATGGACGGCGCTCCCAGCTTGTGTGTCAGCTGAGCTCTGAGGAGGGTAGCAGCGAGGTGGGGAGCGATAATGACACGCTGATTGAGGCGTGAGGCGGTGCCAAACGAGACGGAAAGAATGGACTCAAGAGGCTCTGGACGTGGTACGATCGATTCGACTTCAACTCATCTTTATCCATTCTCTTCACTGTTGTGCCGTTCCTAGATCCAACAAATACCAGTAGGAACATCGAGCGAGTTTGGCGTGAAGGACGTGAGAGGGCCGGCCCGTCTCTGTTGGACTCGCTTGACTTGTGCTGCGACGGTGTCGATGGATCTGCACGGACGTCGATGTTTCTCCGCCTTCTTCCACTCCATCCCTCCTTGAGCCTTTTCTTCGCCCCTCTCTGCGGAGACCTTGAATGCCGCCTCTCCCTCCGCGCAGCCAGAGAAGAACGTTTCACCATCGTCATCGCCGTGCAAGTGCGCTCCGCATCGCCCTCGTCACCTCCGTCGCCATCATAGCGAGCTTGTGCTTCTTGCGCCTTCACGCAGTCTTGACGCCGACGTTGAGTAGGATCGCGCCTTGGGCATCTTCGACGTCGTTCAGGTCAGCAAAAGGCTTCTCGACCACCAAGATGAGTTCGCAAGCATCATCATCATCATCATCCTCAGCACGAGGAGATTTGAGAGCCTTTCTGCGCAATGCACGACAGTCGGCTCTCACTCATCTGAAGGATGGTCCGTCCTCGTCATCTAATCCGCTCGTCCTGATCATGGGCAACGGCGCCGGCGATGCTGACTCACTCACATCAGCCATCTCACTTTCCTATCTCCTCTCCACCTACCCTCACTTATCTTTGCCCCTCTCCTCGCCCCTACCGGAAAAAGCTATCTATGCCCCATTGATCCAGACGAACCGCAGCGATGCCCATCTGAGACCCGAGAATGTGGCTATTCTCGCGGCGACAGGCATCGATCAGCAGGACATCTTGTACCTTTCTGATCTTGTAGATGCGCCGCCCAAAGGGCTCGATCTCAGTCTGGCCAAATCGCCAAACTTCAGCCCAGAACACAACACCTTTCTCGGCCTCGTCGATCACCCGCAGCTCGAGCTGCCATGGACCAGCGGATCGTCCAGCCAAGCGTCACGTCGTGTTCTTCTCCTTGTAGACCATCACGCCGACGCCTCCCAGCATCAGGATGCCAGCCTGCGCGTGTTCCGCCAACCAGAGGGCAGCTCAGATCCCAACCCGACAGGCAGCGCTCAGAGCATCATCATTGAGCTCTTTGCTAAGGAGATCAAGGCCGACCCCGCAGCTCTGCCGCAGGGCCTGGCCGACCTAGCCATAGCTACCGTGCTGATCGATACGGACAATATGCGGCCCCCACCCAAGGGCAGGGCGAGTGAAACAGACTTTGCCGCGGTAGAGGCCTTGTTGCCTTTCTCGTCGCTTCAGTCGCGGGAGAAGGCCAAGGAGTTGCAGGGCAAACTGCTGCAGAGCTCTCCTCAGGAGGTCAAAGAGCTCCTGGCATCTGATGAGTTTGAGACGTCTGCTTTCAATGAAGGCAAGCAGGAGCTGAGCGACAAGACTGCCGCGATGGCCAGCGTTTTGTCGGCGAGCAAGGCGGCTATTCGCCATCTAAGCAGCCTCGATTTGCTCAAGAGAGACTACAAGTCTTCCTCGCTCAGCGCGGATGACCTCCGCGGTGCTTCGAAGGGCCTGAAGGCTGGCTTTTCGTCAGTAAACCTTGGCCTCCCTACGTGGTTGCATAGGGCCGAGGGAATGGGCACGTCCAGCGAGCAAGAGAGCGCGCAAGCTTGGGCAGGCTTCTGGTCGAGCTTGCGAGAATGGATGGAAGATCAAGCGTTGGACGTGGCGGTGGTCGGGACGAGCTTCAGAGATGAGGAGAGCGACAAGCACAAGAGGGAGCTGGTGTTTGCTATGCGTTCCTCCAGTGAGACCTCTGCGCAGGAGGTGGGGAGCCTCTTCGATGCTGTGCGGTCAGACTTGGAGGACCCAACCCACAACCAGCTGGAGCTACAGACGCCCTGGAAGGGAGCGCGGCTGTCTTCAACGGGCAAGAAGGAGCGCGTGTCTGGCATAGATGGGACGAGTGGGAAGCTGGAAGCGACAAATGGGTCCAACGACATCGTGCGGGCCCAAGTGTGGAAACAGGGAAACGCAAGGGCCAACCGCAAGGTGTACTTGCCGACGATCATGGCCGCACTGAAGAAGGCGGCGTCTAAGGGCAGCTCATGAGAAGTGAGCGGAGGAATGTTGGCATGCTCGGCTCATTCGCATTGCGTGTGGTCACGTCTAATTTACAGTTGGATGGTTTGCTGTTCCTCACATTATCTCGTGCCCGCTCCGGCATTCACCCTCGGCAGGCTGCCAGTCCACCACCAACGCCGTGCATTCCTTCCAGTGCCGCCTTCGGTATCGCCTCTCCCCTCCCACTCCTCCATCGACGCACCATGGTAGCTTAGCCAGGGCCGATGCTCCGCCAGCCAGAAGACGTCCGGATCTGAGTAGCAGGTGCCGTCGTCCTCCTCTACTCCTACACCTGACGGCCGCTTCCTTGACTGCAAATCGCAAGCCTGCACTTGGGCCTCAAAGTCCTGTCGACACTCATCGCTGCTCCATCCTCCTGGGCGAGGAGCAACGATGCGGACTTCGACCGAGGGCATGCCGGTGTCTGTCTCCGTCTCCGCCGAGGCTGCTGTCTCTCCCTCTTGCCCGTTGCCCACGGTGACCGCAGCAGTGCCAGCTTTGGCTACAGCGTCCCGCCTCGCCTCCTCAAAGAGCTCACGCAAGGCCTCCCTGCCCGCTCTCGTCTCGATCCAGTAGGCGTCTCGCGAAGCCGTGCGTGCTCTCTCGGCGTCGTCTGCCACCTCTCTTCTTAGCTGCTCATTGGCACTTTCGCCATCTTCACTCTCCGCAGACGCCGCAGCATCGATTGTGCCATTCGTTGTCTGCAGCACACCAGTAGCAGCTTCCGTCGTTGCATCCACGGCGATGGCCGTAGCTCCACCGCCAAGGAGCGGCGCGTCCTCAGGCTCGGCCAATCTGCTCAACTCAGCGAGCTCGATGATCAGACACCCAAAGTCCCTCAGCCTCGGCCCAGCAACTGTCGCCAGACTATACAAGGTTTCCTGCGCCTCGAACCGTCTCGCTGGCACTCTTGCCGGTCGCGCCGGTGGAGGGACTCCAGCATTTGTGCGTGCCCGTCGCTCCGAGGTGGTCAGAGCGTTCCAAGCGTCTGAGGCGCGACGCCAGGTTATGTAGGCGGGAAAGTCGAGGAGTGACTCGGAGTGGAGTTGTGAGAGGCGGAGGGTGCGAAGAGGGTGATGGCGGGCCTGAGGGGATGAAGAGGGAGCGAGGCCAGAGAGGAAGTTGATGAGGGGGTCACGGGGTATGAGTTGAATGAGGTGCAGGTGAGTGCATTGGGCGAGAGGCAGGAGAGAGTATGTCGAGAAGGGCGGGGAGGAGTAGCTGCGAGTGTGCAAGGGAAGGAGAGTTCAGTCGACTTGCTCGATGCATTCTCCGGTCAGCGTTCCTACCCACAAATTGAGAATCGTCACCCTTCTCGGCCTCGAAACGACTTCAGAATCGAAGAACTCGCTCAGCATCGCACCGTCCGGTCTGGCTCCCAGCAGCACGCTGTCCAGTCGGCTGCAGCTCGTCCTGAAGATGTTCCTGAGCGAAGGTGCCCACTCCGTCTGATCCGAGGCGTCATCGTTTGCCATCATCAAGCCGTCGTTGGGCAGAAACAAGTGATGCGGCTGTCGCAGCCGATGATGGGCTTGCACATCTCGATCCAGGCCCTCGTTCTGTCCTGGTGGTCCTCTGGGAATGATGTCGCGAGCTAAGGAGTTGGCGAGAAGGCGCACTTGCTTGTTACTGATCAGAGCAGGTGCGTAGTAGACAGGCGGAAGGGCAGCCAGGTAGCAAGAACGTGAGGTCAAGGCGAGGGAGACGAGGTCATTCATTGCCGTCTTGGAAGGGATCGTGACGGATGAGAGATCCATGGATGTCGCCTGCGGGTGAGGGTAGATGGATGCATGTGGGCGAGGACGCAGGTGGGTGGCTATTGATGTGAGGATCTCCCATGGCAATAGATCGAGGCGGAGACCGGGTTTGTGCTCATCTTCCTCTGCCATCTCACTGATTGGCGGTGGCGATGGTTAGGATGATTAGGAGGAGGAGCTGCCAGGCCAACCAACACGAACTCAGGCCCTGTCGTCTCCACACACCACTTTGTCCTCCGCCTGCTGCGCCTGTTCCGCCTCATCTCAAGGACGCGTCGCTCGCTTTCCGTGTCTTTTGGCTGCATCTTCATTTCCATTCCCTCTCTGCTCTGGACCCCCGCTCGTCCCCGTCAGCCCTCCTTTGCTCGCATGTCATCCTGCCATTATGGCAGCGGCAGCAGACACGACGCATGAAGATGAGTTCGACGCTTTCTACGGAGACGAGGGCTTCGATGAGGCGTCGCTGGCTCAAGCAGAGCTCCAGGCTACCCAAGTTGTCCGAGCACAGTCGGCGCAGCCGGCCCCTCAGAGTGGTCCTCAGGTAGTCGCACCCCTGCTTTCGACTCAGCGCAAAAGAACCGCCAAGCAGCAGCAACAAGATTACCATCATCATCAACAGCATACAGCTCCCTCGAATAAGCGGCAAAAGTTGACCTTCAGCCAAGGAGCAGCCTCTGGCCCTCGTTCCGTCCCTCTTCCTCCTCGACCAGTCGATCACTACGACTACGATGAGGAGACGCCAGAGGTCATGTGGACGGATGAGGGTGGCTATGTCCAAGTCCCCTCGCGCCAATCACCACCAAGACAAGATCATCGACCGCAGCAACAACTGAATCAGCGCCTGCAGCAGCCTCGCCCTCCAGGACCAGACGATTATCACATCAGCCATCGTGGACCGGGCAGACCACCGGCGCTGGGAGCTGGTCATGGAGAATCAGTCCCACATGATCCGTGGTCGGATGAGCATGACTGGGGGGATGGAGACGTGGAAGCGTTGTCCAAGGTCGAGGAGGCAGCTATGGTCAGGCTCTCGCAGCAGGCCACTCGTTCCCCAAGCAAGCCAGGCGCAGTCGAAGCCGGGTCAAGACCGCCTGCGCAAAACGGCAGCAATGCGGCTCAGCAGCAGCAGCAGCAACTGCCGCCACCCGCAGACTCGGAAGCCATCCTCGAGATGCGCAGAGAGAAAGAAGAGATGGAGCGCAAGCTGCAAGAAGCCCTTTCCCAGCTCAAGCAGCGCACAAACGCCATGTACCAGCGGGACGGCGAGATCAAGATGGTCCGTCAACGTAACGATAAAGCCGAGCGTGACCTCGCCGAGCTGCACTTGACTGCTCAGCGACAGCAGCAGGAATTTCAAAGAAAGCTCGAGGAGCAGGAGAAAACTTTTGCGCGCGAGAAGGAGCGACTGGAGACGACGGCTGCTTTTGATCGAATTGCGCAAGAGACCTCTACGGCTAGAACAGTCTGGCCTGCTTCGGTGAGGAGGGCAAGGAGATTGGCGGGGGAGGCGTCGCAGGCATTTGGGGCTGCGACGCAGCAGCAGTATATCCCCCCTCCAGTCGCTCCCACAACGCCTACCAAAAGGAGGAATGGGGTGATGCCCCCTCCTACGTCTGGGAGCGCGACAGGCAGTCCGAGTCGCGCAAGACGGGAAAGAGGCGACGACTTCGACATGAGTCCGTCCTCGAGCAAGGCTCGTGCTGCGCGGCAGGGATCGCTGCCAAGGGATAAGTCGGCGAAGAAGGCGACGCCCAAGCCTCCTCCAAGAGCATTTGCGGGCTTTGACAACTCCTTTGTCGACGTGGACACTCCCACCGCCAGCAGCGCCTCAAAGCAGCTGCGCAAGGCGAAGAAGCAACAGCAACGCAAGGAGGAGGGAGCAGAGGAGGATCGATCACCGTCGGGTGACCTTGACGTGCAGGTCAATGGCGACACAACCAGCGAGGACCTAGCGGCGGTCAATTCAGCGAATGGCAGCAACACTCGACCTGAGCAGCCCGAATGGTCCGTCAAGCTCGCACAAAGCAGACAGAATCGCTATTTTTGGGCTATATCGTGGTTCTCGCGCAAGCGGACCGGATTGGCTGCACTCTTATTGGGGCATGGCTCTTCTCAACCACTTGCACCGCTCAGCCTCCCCGCTTCGCGGTACTTGAGCGCCGCGGTACCCCTGCCCAATCTGGTGCCAGACCACTGCGCCACGCTGCATCGTCTGCTTGACACGCAAGTGCCCACCGGGGCGATTGACGCCATCAAGGATCGCCACCGCGCTGCTACAGAGCTACTGCTAACGACGGTGACAAACAGTGCGAGCTCGAGTGATGGGGAGCGTCGCTTTGCCTTCCTCACCAACACAAGTGCTGGGGACCCTTTGCCGCAGGACGAAGCTTCGTTCGTCGCAATGACAGAGGCAGATTATTGGGATTGCGAGGAAAGCGCGAGCGAGGGAATGGAGGACCTCTACGAGGATTTGGCCGTCGCGCTGAGAACGCTGATGGCTGTCTATCTGCGACTCTGCATGGTGAGTAGGGCGAGAGCAAGAGCAGAGACGGATGAACGATGGTCACTAATATTTCTCTTTCCAATGCTCTCTCGCTTAGATCGATGCACTACAAGATACGCTGGCGCTCATGACGGCAGTCTGCATCTCTCATCCGGCCTTCGTCAATTTCCTTGTTTCGCGAGACCTTCCCTACGAGCTCACCGCGGCACAGGCCTCCTCACCCTCGACGCAGCCGCAGGTAGCGGCGCCCCTCCCACTCCGCCTCAATGCATGCCTGATCGAAAGCATGCGCAAGGCCTGTCGCATCTTACCTCTGGCCCTGAGTAGCCCCATTTCAGTGGTCAGCCCCTATGCGGAGACCCTCGTACCCGCAACGGTCGCGCCTGGTGCTACTCAATCGCGCAAAGCCAAGCAACAGCAGCGTGAGCAGGACGAAGCCGCCCGTAAGCAGCCGTGGGACATGGGTGGTGCACAACGTGACGCTTTGCTGGTTTCCATGCTTGACCTCGTCGAAGTCCTTGCATATTACCTCGGCGTGGAATCTGGCCGTCATCTCAAGGAACTTTTCGATGCTCCAGGCTTCATACCTACCTTTCTCGACGCAGCTCGCCCTGCGAGTACCATGCGCCGCTTTGTACGGCTCCTGATACAGCTCTGCCCCCAGCCCGACCTGTGGAAGACGCTCATCGCTTGCCGTTGCGACGATGCCCTACAGTCCCTCCCCTCCCTCATCACCTCATCGCGCACTCCGCTGCTCGAGCTGCTAGGCAAGCACCTCGTGGACCTCAAGTCCAAGCAGAAGGCGAGCGAGGCACACGATCTGCACGTTGCAGTCGCGACGCTGCTGACACAGCTGATCATCACTCATCATGATGCGTTGCTGCTTGCGAGGGAAAGCAAGACGGTTCTGGCGGCGCTCGTGCAGAGCATCTACGCGGACTCGAATCTGATTTGGAACGACGATGGGCACGGGATATCTGCGAGGGACAATAGGGCGGAGGAGATTTGCCAGAGGCTCGTGGTGGATACTCGATTACTCTTCTACCTCTATGCCTCCCCTTCCAGGTCAAACGAAACCGAGCACAGCTCCTCCCCATCCTCCGGCGACCACGAAGGCACCAACAGTCACTTGATGGACCACCTCCACTCTCACGAATCGCACCTCCTTCTCAATGGCATACGACACTGCTTTGTCCTCTCTCTCTCCCGCCTCGCCTTCGCGGAAGAACCGCCCTGGTTACCGCAGGATTGCGTGAGAGAGCTGCAAGGGGTGGCAGAGCTTTGTAGCGATCTGCTGGAGATGGTATTGAGTCCTGAGGAGGTGGAGGCTGCTTGGGAGGTCTGCGCAGAGGGAGAGGAGCAGGAGGACGAAGAGGAGGAAGAGAGAGCTGAATTGGGTAGGGGAGGGCGGGACGAGGATGAGGAAATGATGGAGTTGGCGGAACGGCAGCGCGGCTGATGGAGGCGCGACGTAGAGGGCTTGCAGTGCATGGCTACCGGTACGACCCAGATTCTTCCTGTATCATTCGACGCCAATTTTCCTCCTGTGATTCCATGATCATTGTCAACGTGCTCCTCCCTCGCTCCCCTCAACCACAACGCTGACAAAGCTGGTGGCGCATCCAGCCCATGCTCTCGTCACCCTGTCACCACCGCTCAAGCCTAGCAGCTCCTGCTCCACCCTTGAAGGCGGCCATATCCTCACAGCCTCGTGAATCTCGCCCTTCTCGCCCTCCTCCCCTGGGTCCAGGGCAAGATTGCCATGCTCGTTCCACCCCCACCCCCACACCTCGTCTCCATCGTCAGCCTTGACAAGTGCAAGGAGATGCTCTGAACCGCAGACGATGCTCATTTGGCGGCTGTCACTCAATGGCGGCAGGCGTACAGCTGTGACGCCCGGCAGACCAGCTCGCCCGCGCCCGAGTTGGCCCTTATCGTCCTTGCCGCTTCCTAGCAGGCGACGCTCGCCCTGGCCAGGGTCGACAAGGGCGAAGGTTGAGTTCCACGTCGAGCCGACCCACTCCACGCTCCTCGGTTCCGCTTCAGTGGCGGAGGCAACGTCGAGCTGGCCAGCCTTATCAGAGCCGAAGGCCAGGAAGTGAGGTGAAGTAGAAGCGCCATCCTGAGCAAGAGCCTCCCACTCCTTCGGCACCAACAAAGCAGTATGATCTCTTCCCGGCGCCAATATAGGCATTGACCCATTCTCAGAAGGATCAATGGGTACCAGCCAGGCTTTCAGTATCTCTGGCTCCCACTGCACCTTCTCGCGCTTTTTTACATCCCCACTGTCGCAGGAGACGTCAAGCTGTCCATGTCGCGACGCACCCCAGCCGAACAAGGCGGCGACTCGTGGTCCCTCCTCTGCAGCCTGATGGGCCTTCTCCTGCCAAACGGCGAGAGCTAGCACATGTCTGACCCCACCGACGATGGAAAGGATGCGAAGAGGCGAGCGCTGTAGGTGCTGCGGAGCTGCAGTTCCCGATGTACTACTGGTCGTCTTGGCCCATTGCCTCCAAGCTTGCTCGCGCAGTTCTTCGGTCACTCGCAGGGAAACAATGTGCGGCCCTGCCTCCTTCTCTCGCTCTCTGACGACTGAAGCAGGTAGACCGAGCTGCCCAAAGTCACCTTCACCGCCGAGACAGATGAGCTCATCGTCTTCCTCGCTTTCCTCAGGTGGCGGAGATAGAGCAACGAACGTATTGCTCCATGTGGCTGCAATACGGCTGGGCTCTTTGCGCTTACCCTCTTTCGTCGAAGATGCTGGCTGAAGGTCTTCTGGAGCAAGGCGACGGAATACGGTCGTACCTTTGTCACTACTAGAGGAAGGGGCCCAAGTAGGCTTGCCGAATTGACCAAGTGACCCGTCTCCGCTTACCCAGATCTGCGTCTCTTTCTCGGTCTCCTTGCCCTTGAGAGAGCCAGTCGCGCGCCGCAGCAGTGCGACAGTGTGATTCGCACCGCCTCTCACGTCTTGCACTGTCCAGCCCAGGGGAGGGAAGTTGCTCAATCTTGACGCTAAAGAGGGATCTGAATCGAGATAGCATTGGCAGGCCGTCCAACGATGGGCGTCTTCCGGCTCTTGTTCGCCCGAGTCGTCAAGCGCTAATTGGCCTGAGGCATTCGATCCTGCCGCCAAGAGACGCTCTCGATAAGGATGGAGAGATCCGTGACCTGCAAGAGCATGATAGGTTGAGAGGCAGGAGACAACGGGAAGGGACAGGGTGATTGAAAGTCAGACCAGCATGTTGATGACGAATGACGATTAAAGGCAAGCTAGTGCACTTCTATATACACGCGATAGGTGAAGCGGCTTAGCATCTCAAAGCTCACGCACCTGACTGCTGCATCTCACCGCTGGACGCCGCCAGTCCGGCACTACCGTCAGCGAGGCTGTCCTCCGTGGCGCCGACTGGCGGCCTGGGCATAGTGGTAAGGAAGGAGAGTGGGAACCTGTGCGGAGGCCGAAGTGTATGTCAGTCAGATGTCTGTCTCGCCTTTCTCGGCTTCCTCGCGCTACTCACCAGCTTGGCGCCTCCCACTTCTCTCCCCTCTCCTCAGCAACAATCATATCCACCACCACCTCCGCGCAAGAAAATGCCCGACTCATACCATGCCCGGAGTATCCGGCGCTGACGTACTGCCCGGGCACGGTTTCCACTGTTGTCTGCGCCTGCTCCTTCCCGTCCTCAGACGCCCTCAAGGGCGGATCCATCGTGACAGGCCCAACGAAAGGATCCTTTGACTTTGTGAACCCCATCACCCCAGTCCACTCCAAGTCGACCTCAGCGTCTCTCCGCGGATCGAAGTCTGTAGGGAAGATATGGCTCAACATGGGCCTGAGTGCCGCAGAGACATTAGCGTTGAAAGTCGAGTCGTCCGCCACGTTCCATTCGTATCCCTTTGCGGATTCTCGGCCTCCGCCCAAGATGCAGGATGGAGGTTTGCGGCCAGACTGGCGGACAGCAGTGGGGCGTTGTTGCAGGTATTCGTAGCCTCGGTTGAGAGAAAAGCCCATTGCCCAGAGCGGATCGGTGTTGGTAGGCACGGTAGTGGGGGAGGGACGAATAGCAATGCATTGCCCTCTAGTGGGGACTACACCACTTTGAGGCCCGGTGAATTGCTTCGGGAGCAGGTTGGAGACGTATCCGTTTGTTGCATGGATCACGTAGCGGGCTGCGAGTGGACCGCGTTTGGTGTGCAGGATGGTGGGCTCCGAAGACTTGGCGGCGGCTTCGACCTTTTTGACAGGCGTGTGAGTCCATGCCTCAAGCTCGACGCCACGCTCCTTAGCTTTGGCCAGCGCCTTACGCCAGAGCAGAGCGACGAGTCTTCGAGGGTGCACTGTGCCTCCCGGAATCTCAAAGACGCCTGCTACGCCGTGTGGCTCGTGAAGTCTCTGCTTCCACTCGTCGTCTGGCACCCGCCTCACTTGGAGCGCAAAGTCCCCCAACCCTGCCCGCTTTGCAGCTTCGATTGAGCGCAGGTATGCGTCGACTTCCTTCGTCGAGAAGCACAGGTGCCAATTGGAGCCGCACACCAGCTCTGGGTCGTCTGACAAGGCATCCGTCCCAGCAGCAGCATCGCCCTGTTTCGCAGCCTCTCGAGCCTTTCTCATCGTCTCCATCCTCACCATCATCAAAATCTCCGCAACCGTCCTTGCCTCGAGCGTCAACATCCTCCTGATGGTCTCATCCGTCTTGACGCCCACATCATTACCCCAATGCTCCTCTCTTCCTTGCTCCATGCCAAGGAACCTGGCTAGATGCGCAGGATTGGAGGCCATGTCCAGGTACGAGAGGGCGGAGCTCGCAGTCAAGTGACCACCATTCCGTCCTGTGGCGCCGGAGCAGAAGGAGCGGGCTTCTAGGACTTTGATACGTGTACCACGGGGAAGCTGGTTTGCGAGGTGATAGGCTGCGCTTATCCCAGTGATGCCTGAGCCAATGATAGCGACGTCCATGATACCGGCAGTGCTCGGCCAGGAGCCAGGAGAGCGACCATCATGGACTGCCTGATCGGGCCCTGGGGAGGTTGAAGTGACGAGCCAGTAAGAGTCCGGCGCATTGGGAATGGGGAGAGGAGAGGGCTTGATGCTGCCCGCCATGGCTTCGAGATGTAGGTCGACTGGATCTTCGCCTGCCGCTGCTGGATCCAAGGATGGAGAGTGTGGTGCAGCGGAAGGAGCAGGAGCAGCAGCTACGTCCGCTGTCGACGTCAGACGCTCTTCTTCTCTGTTGCCGTCATCCTCGTGCTCGTAGGGAGGCGGGGCGATGCCGGCCATTTTGATGCGAAATCAGGTTGCTCAAGCGCGATATTGTCATGCAAAGCGATAAGAACGGCGGCGAGATGAGGGCGCGGGTCGATACGATTGAGCAGGGGCGCCAAATGCCGGGCCGAAGGTTCTTGCCAGCAGAGCCTGGGCCACTCGAAACTGGCCTGCTTGTGCAAGAGGTGGGCTGAAGGGCGCTAGATGAAGGTAGGTTGCTAATGCGAAGGATGGTACAAAGCGACGTCGGTCCAAGGGTCTAAGGCCCTTCTGATTCGAGATGGCCTGAGCGCAACCTCCACGTGGCCGGCAAAGCGGTGCGTCCCTTCGACTGCTCACCGCTATGGGGCAACGAGAGTGGCCCGAGACTGGGAAGCGAGGGAGGCAGCGGAGCCTGGCCTTGGTTCCCCACTCATCACCATCGATATTCCACGCCCTCGCTCAACCTACTCTCAAATACCCTCCCGCCCATGCTGTCCGCCATCTGGGACATCATGGTCACAGTAGCAAAGCCCCTAGGCTATACGCTAGGCTCTGCCTTTGCCATCCTCGCACTCCTCTCCCCGCGCTCTCAAAAGGCCCGCTTCTACCTCAACCTCGTTCTCTACGTTGGCTCGCTGGGCGTTTGCTCCATTTATGGTGTCATCGTTTCAATACTCATGGGACTGGTAGGACAGCGTCTCAATGTCAACTACGTCGTCGCTCGCTCCTTCTACCTCCTCGCGGGAACGCTCACGGGCGTGCGATTCTCCGTGTCGGGCGAGGAGAACTTTGCGAAAGCTCGGCCAGCTGTCCTTGTAGGGAATCATCAGACGGGTATGGACATCTTGTACTTGGGCAGAATATTCCCCAAGATGGCCAGCATCATGGCTAAGCAGGAGCTCAAGTTCGCTCCGCTGTTGGGACAGTATATGCTGTTCAGCGGGGCCGTCTTCATTGACAGAAAGAATCGTCATGACGCTGTCAAGTCTTTCAACCAGGTGGGAGACGCCATGAAGAGGAAGAAAGTGAGACATTGCGTATTCAAACTGCTCCATCGCCTGCTCCCCTCTTTGCTGACCGCCATCTTCCTGCCTATACTGGCGCGCCGCAGCTCTCCCTCTGGATCTTCCCCGAAGGCACCCGATCGAAGCTCCCAGTCCCTGACCTCCTCCCATTCAAGAAGGGCGCGTTCCACCTCGCCGTCCAAGCACAAGTTCCCCTCGTGCCCGTCGTGTGCGAAAACTATCACCGCTTGTTCGACAATCGCAGCCGATTCGAGGGAGGGACCATCCGCATCAAGGTGCTGGAGCCGATTGAGACAAAGGGATTGGGCAAGGACGATGTTAATGAGCTGACGGAGAAGGTCAGGAAGGCAATGCTGACTGCATTGGTGGAAATGGACAGGGAGCGCGAATCCTTTGACATTTCGACCGCTTCCTCTTCTACGGCAGGAGAGCGCCCATCCCGCGTCGACCCCTCTGCCTCGTCCGTCCCCGCAAACCTCGCGCAAGGCGAGATGGGTCTTGGCGGTGTTGCTGGCCTGATGGCCAAGATTGTAGGCACTGGAAAGGGCAAAGACTATGTCAAACGTGCGCAGAGGCAGGAAGATGAGCTGAGAAAGAAAGGAACGAGTGGACAGCAGCCAGATGATTATGGGCTGGTCAGTGAGGCTGAGAGGGCAGGCAGAAGTACTGCCGTCGGCGATTCGGCGGGCGCTGGGTCGCAGCAGAGGAGGCCGGCTGCGTCACAGGATGATGTCGAGGGAAGTGGTGTGCTGGTTGAGGCGCCGCAGACCAAATGAGCAGGACGTGCGTCAGCGGGGAGCAGCATAGGATAGCTCATCAGAAGAGGTTGAGAAGGCAGTAATGTAGCGGCACAACACCACTAATACCGTTTGGGTCACGAAGGAATGGTATACAGATTGGAATCGACAGAGAACCAAACAAGACTACTGACTGACTGACATGTCGACGATGATGAGAGGTCTCGCCACGGCAAATAATAAGACAAGAGAGCGTGAAGAGTGATGAGGTAGACGCTCGAGTGAGTCGATGCTGAGTGGTCCAGAGGTAGTCAGCGATACAATGTCGAAGGTCCTGTTCTCTTCGGCGCAGTGGGTGAAGCTCCCGCGCTTGGAGTAGTCGATCGTGACACAGCGGTGGACGACACGGTTCCGCTCCCCTTCCTGGTTCCACCAGTCGTCGTGGTCTTCTCCTGCGCGGCTGTAGCAGCCGCAGCCACATCGCACTTTGCTGCGATCCCGCGCATCGCCTCCAAGCTCCTTGTGACCCTCGCATGGCTCAATGAGCTGGCAGGCGTATTGCGCACCAGCTCGGCAAGCAGGAGAAGGTAGCGCGGCGGGCGCTGCAGGGGCATGATGGCCACGTCGAGTGGGGAGAGCGCTTTTGCTGACGCAGCTGCAATACCGCCGCTGGGCGACTGCTCGACGAATGTGGCTGGGACGTCAATGGTTGACATGGACGACGATAGACGCTTGCTAGCAGCAGCGGCCAGACTGCGTCGGGTCGAAGCGAAGCCCCAGGGCGAAGCGGAGCGGGAGGGAGGCTGCGATGCTGGTGCGATGGGGCTCACGTCGCTACCCATCGCAATTCGCGATGAGGGGGATGGAGGAGGGCCGGATACACTTTGGCTGTTGAGCGCGTCAAGAGAGCCTTTGCGACTGATGGACCTGCCATTGACGTCGATCCTGTCTCCGCCCAGAGCGTCCGCAGAGCCACTGGTCGATGCTTTCGACTTGGTAAAGTTGCGAGGATGCACGCTGCTGATCGTGCTGCGCCTCTTGGACACTTTTTTGCCGGCTACACCCAGCTCAGCATCGACTGAGGTGGCTGCAAATGCAGGAGGGCAATCCACGCTCACCCTCGTTGAACCTCCCCGTAGCTCTGGACTTGAAGGGCGTGTGAGGGCGTGGGCGTCCATCGATTTGCTGAAACGGTGTGACACGCCTCTGGATGAGCTTGGCGACGACGCTGCGGCAGAGTCTGCAGAGACACCATGCGCTTCCGTGGAATCATACGGCGCCAATGTGAGCACGAGTCGATCCTTCGCTTTCCCCCTCGGCCCCTGCGCGTGTCGCAGCCCGGCCATGATCTCATTGGCTGCCGTACTCCATGCGACGAAGGTGGCTTCCAGCTGAGGAGCAACGATGGCGAAGGCGGCTCCCACGCCAGATGCTGTTGGGTTGGAGTCGATGCGTGACGAGAGCGTGCGACTGAGAGCGATGAGTTGAGGAAGAAGGTTGCGCATCAAGGGAAGATGGCGATCAATCGGTACAGCTGTTGCCGTAGAGCCAGATGAGGGAGAGTTGGAGGATGACGACTTAACCGTTGACGTGACGCTTGAGAGGCCTACGACCGATTTACGTTTGGCTATCGTAGGTCCGTTGCCGCTGCGATTGCCATGGGCTGCAGAGAAGGTGGTGGAAGGCGAGGCCGAGGAGGACGACGGCGCAATAGCTTTCTTTCGCACAGCCTGCAACAAGCTCTCAAGGTGGCGCGCGTAGCTCTTCTCAGTGGCGAGGAGCTCTCGAATGATGAACAGTGCACGCACCTCCCTCTTCCAGTCGTCATCGTTGGCAAATGCGTTGTGCAGCTGAGGCTGGCCGCTAGCATGGCCGACATTGGCCGCGACGAGGGCGATGGAGCCAGGCGGATGAGGCTGGGACAGAGCTGCAGTGAGCGCCAGAGGCGCGTGCAATCCACTGTCAAAGCTGTTGCCGCCAGCCAGAGCTTGCATGGCGGCAGGATCGCCCTGACTGGCACCCCTGACCTCGTGACGGACCTCGGCGTGAGTCTTGCCCCCCAGACGACCGTCGGCGCTGGATGATCTGCGAGAGGTCGACGAGCGAGGATTGCTAACCGCTCGTCCTCGCCTCGAAGTGACGTCGCCAGACCCACTCGCACCTGGCCGTGCTGAAGTCACAGCATGCTCAGTGTTCTCCCTGCCACTGACATCTCTCGACGCCTTGTATCCCGTAGCCATCCCCATCTGCGCCATCCGCGTGATCTTCTCTGCCTTCTCTGCATCCTTTGCTGCTTGCTCATTGTGTTGCCTTCTCGCCCCCTCGAGCATCTCCAGGAAAGCTTTGTCGTCCAAATCTTGCAAGTGTGGGCGATTTAGCCGACGCATCGTGGGCGCATCACTGTCGAGACCATACACTCCCAGCGAGGACGAAGGGCGTGGCATACGCTGGCGAGGTGCACTAGCCACGGAGGTATCGATCTTGAGTGCTCCCGGAGACAGCTTCGAAGCTGCGGCCGGATTTCGAAGCGAAGGAGCTGGTTTCTTCGCCAGGACAGGGGATTCTTGCCGGGTCGACTTGCTGCTCTTGAGACCGCCAGGCTGCGACGAGCTTCGCGGCGGGATGGAGCGGTCTGGTGAGTCAGGCTGCTCACTCTCAATCCTCCTCGATGACAAGGGCGGCAGGTAGCCATTCGCAGCGCGAGCCTGCTGGGAAGATGCTGCTGTACCAGTCCTGGGAAGGATCGTTGACGCTGTCTTCTCTCTGGGGGCGACATGGGTCCGTGTCTGGGCTGGTGCAGTCGGACGACCGCGCGCCACTCTTTTTACCGCAGTCGAACCGCCCTGGATGATCGCGTACGGCGAGTCGACCGTTGAAGACTCGATGCGGCGCGGCGGTGTAGGGATGTTCGACATCAGATCGAGGCTACGTCGGCCAAAAGGTCCGCCCCTGGAAGGTGATGGGCTGGGATCAGCGGCCAAGGATGCTTGCGCCCTCGATGATGACAGCTTCGCCGAAGAAGTCCTTGGAGATGGGACAGGCGCAGCACCTCGAGTTGGCGTGACTCCAGCATTCAGCGTCTTGGACGTACCACGAGGAGTGGCACCGATACGTCGCGTGATAAGGCCGCTCATGGAAGATACTGAGCGAGGCGGGAGTGGCATGGGGGGTGAAGTAGGTCGCGGTGGGGTGTAGTCATTTCGACCAGCAACAGATGGCCGGGGGTCGAAGACGGTAGCAAGAGTTCGCGTGAAGGTAGAGCGCCCTGGAGTCTTGCGAGTTGATGTTGATGCGTGCAACGAGCTGTCTGAGCGATCTGAGTTGCTTCTGGGCGATGTACTGCTGCTGTCTGAGGTTGTGGCAAGCGGGGCGATGGGGGGCCGGAGCTGGGGGTTTGCACTCTGATCCCTGGGACTCGGCCCGTCTGAAGTTGGAGGGAGAGGCACAGATGTGTTGGACAATAGCGGCGGGGGCAACATTCGCTCGACCTCATCGATACTGTCTTCTCCACCATCGACGAAGTCAACGGGCTCGCCCATCCTGACAGCCGTCGACCAAAGCTGCGCTAGATTCGGCGAGAGAGGCGAAGAAGCGTTGACAGATCCCGAGGATGTCTTGCGATGGCCACTTGGACCGGCAGCGCTACTTTTGCTCCTGACAGAGCTTGTGCTGGCTGCTGCCTTGGGCGCAACGTACACTTGCGTACCCTCATTTTGGCCCTTGCGAGACTGTTTGCGGATCATGCGAGGGCTCGTCTCCTGAGAGCGAGCAGAAGCTGCACTCGCTTTGCGTAGCCTTGCTAAGTCGACGTCGCCTCGCTCCTGCTTGACCGTCTTTGAGCTCTGCTTGGACACGTTCGAGCCTCGTGGGCTAGCCACGCGCCGGCTCTCGATGCTCGTACGAGCGTGAAGCGGAGGAGGAAGCGGCGGCGGCTGCTCTTCGTCGCAGTCGCAGGCAGCTGATGGCTTGCCTGACATACTGCCTTTCTTACTCAGCACGCGTGTCCACTTGAATGAGGAGGGAGCACGCCGCGACGAGGCTTGACGATCCATGCCAGAGCCCATAAAAGACTGCTGCGAGGTCTCGATGGGTGGGAGGTGGAACCAATCAAGCTGACTGGCTTCGGGCAGAGGTACATCTACGCTGGTGGGAGACAGGTCGGCCGCAGCCGCAGGCATAGCGCCACCGCTTAGGTGACCTTCGACCTCGCCGACGCTTTTTGACCGCGTCCGTGTCAGCGGAGGCCTAGCAAGAGGTGGCGCCGTGAATGGCGTCATGAAGGTGGCGAGATCCGTTGAAGGTGGGCTCCTCGAGATGCTGGGAAGAGGTAGTGAAGGCAGAGGTTCCGGAGCACTCGTGGGGGCTTGCGATGTCTCAGTGACACCTTCGCTAGCTGCTTGTTGCAATCGAGGAGCTGTGACAGCCTCGCCGACTTCCACTTCATGAGCCACGCCCGTAAGCTCCTGACGCGCGCGAGAGCCACGCCTGAGAGAAAAGTAGGAAGGAGTCGAGGTATCGACGGCGGTGGTAGACGCAGACTTCGCCGCCATGCTCTTCGCCGGCGACGTCCCATGCAAATTGGACTTGGACATGCGCTTGAAGAGGAAGGGTGAATGGGAGCGAGGGGGATGAGAACTTGCCGTAGCCTCTTTGCTGCTTGTGGCAGATCCCCCAGCATCGCTGACATTGGACGTTGATGCAGATGGGGACGGTTGGATAGGACTCGAGTGGGTATCGCTTTCGGACGAGGGAGGTTGAGCGCCAGCTCGAGCCTGTCGAGTGCTAGGCTGACCCCAAAGCTGATTCGTCTTGAGGTACTTGCCGCCAGAGATGAGGGCTGATCGGAGCGTCGACCGAGATGACATCGTCGGCGACTTGGGCGCGACGGCTGCACTGGACGAAGAGGGAATACTGTTCACACTCTCATCGGCGGCAGCACTTCGAATAGAGTGCGAATATGCATCCTGCGGCGTCAAGAGCGCTTCTGAGCCCTCGCGATTTGCAACGCCCGGGACAGGCAGCGGCTTGTTCCGGTGATTCAGGTCAGCCATCCCGCCATGCATGGATTTCGTCACCATCGGCGCAGTATCTTGAGCTTCTCCTGTTGCACCTGATAGTAATATACCAGCCTCGGTCGCTGCTTGTTTGCTGATGACGACCAGAGGCTCCGTGTCTGGGCTCGTGGGTATCGTGCTCGCCGAGCTGCGACTGCGATGCAAGCTGCCCAGCGAATCGCTGCCATCAGTTGCGGTGGCTCGAGAAGATGCCTTGCGGTAGAGCAGGCTATCCCGGCCTGATGAGGACGCGCCGTCTGTAGCGGTGCTCGAAGAAGCCTGCGACTGGACGGACATGCTGCGGTGGTGCTGTTGACTATATGGTGTGTATGCTGTGGATGAAGTTGAGGATGAGGTACCAGACCGAGTGCCAGCTTTGGATCTTCTGCGCTCCAGAGCATTTCGAGAAGAAGACGGCGAGCGGGAGACCGGAGCTGCGGCCGCAAGAGGCGCGCGTCGAGTGGGACGCTCAGGTGAAGCACCTATATTCGGAGAGGCCGCGGAGGAAGCCGTGATGGGAGCCTGAGGCTCCACAGTGCTCGCATTCGCGCTGTCTGGCTTAGTCTGGCCCGCAGCATTCCGCGATGAAAAGACCCGTCTGCTACCTGGCCCGGCATGGTGGGTCGTGGACGTCGAAGGCGTAGAGAAAGCAGCTGTCGCGATGGTGCTAGATCTGCCGCCGCTCGTCGAGCTTGGCATGTTGAGCGTGACAGCTACTGTCGATCAGCAGCAGAGACAAGCCGTCTCTGACTGCAGACGTGACCCTTGCTGTCAGATGAGGGGGCTGATGGTCGCCGAGAAGGAAGATGCTGGGAACGGCTGCGTGTTGAGCGAAGCGGCGAGGGTCCATGCAAGCAAAAGAGGCATGAAAGCACCCGTCGAGGCAATCGGAGCTGGCAGAACAGCTGCCTCTACCAAGGCACGGCACTTGATGGCTGCCTTTGCTATCGCGAGGGATCGAAAGTGACGATGACACCGAGACGCGAGGAACGGCGCGAGCAAGCCTCGCTGGGTGAGCGAACGGCAGGAGAGTGCTAGCGTACGCCGCGCGAGAGGTTGCGCTGAATGTGGTCGGGAGGGAGGGGGGGACTACGATGGTAATGAGGATGGAAAAGGCGACTCGACAATAGGTACGAAGCGAAAGAGCCGGCGGGGGCGTCGCTCGAACGAACATGCACAAAGAAGCGCACTGTCCCCCTCCCCTCCCTCGCTCGTCCTCGCCGCTGCTTCTCCTGCGCTCCCAGACCCGCTTCTCCTCCGCGCTTCGACACTCGGTCCCCCTTTTTTGGGTGTCAGTGAGCCCGCTCAACCGATAGACCTTCTGTTCCTCGCTCAGACTCAAGTCTGCTCTTGCGGACTGATCTCATTCTTCCCTGTTTGTCTCCGCGCTCCTCATCGCATCATCATCATCATGACTCAACGAGAGCGAGACAGGGCAGCCAGCAGCCGGGAGCTGATGGAGGTTATCGAGATTCTCTCCTGCACGTCGCAGGGCGCTCGGCGTCGAGACGCGGCGGGGCTTCTGAGTTGAATGCGCTTGAGCTGAGTGAGAGGGCAGAACAGGGTCCAACCCTCAACTTGCGGTCTTGTCGACCCGCGAGCGAGCAATGCACGCACAGCCCGCGGCCTAAGTGAATTGACAAGGGCGATGATAATGACGACCACGACGACGACAGCAGCGCCCCGACGCTACCGATGCTCAATTGGCATCGCATTCAGTTCATGTTCATGGCATGGCGCACGCTACGTGGCATGCCCGTCGCAGGCTCGCCCGATGTTGCTCTTTTTGACCATCAAAGATCTCACACGCGGCGGCCCATTGTCGCACGTCACTCACGCGCTCGCCCTGCCGCCCGCTCCATCTCTCGTTCCTCGCTTGTTCGTAGACACCAGGCGATCTCGACGAGCCGAGTTGCAACCAACGCCCAAGGCGTCGTTGCTTGTCTACCGTAGCATCGTGGACCCTGGACAAAGCCTTGTCTCACGCAGGAAGGAGATCTACGTCAGACAAAGGGAGGGAAATATGGGTACATCTCTTGATAAGAATGAACAATGGATCGTGCGCCCGAAATTGTCAAGACAGCCTGCTTAGGAAGCTTTCAAATTCCTTCCCCGCACCCTGGTCCAACCTGGGTACCCACGATGTCGAAGACGATGATGAAGACGTCTGCGAGCTCGTCGGTCCATTGTCCTCCTCATCGCCCCTCCCCCCAACAAAACGCCCGCTTGCGCGCCTGATCACACCGATGGGTCGAGCCTCCTTCCCCTGGGTGCGACGTCTTTTCACTGGCAATGGCAGAGGTGGCGGTGACTCGTCCTCTGTATGCGATGACTGCGAGGAAGGCCATGCGAGTGGCTGAGTCTCGCCTCCATCACCATCATCGTCGTTCCCATCTGCTCGCGTAACTTGAGCAGCTGCTGCAGCTGCTGCGGCGTTGGCATTGAAGCTTCGAGTGGGCGATGGTACCACGCGAAGGACCCGTTGAGACCGAGCAGGCACCACTGGACTGTTGGCCGCATCCACAAAGCCCGAGTCGTCCGCAGCATCGCGCTCTTTGCTGTTGCCATTCTGATCGCGACGCAATACTGCCTCCTCGATGTCTGCGTCCTCCTCGTCGCTCAAGATGTCGGTCTGGTCGCGAGGAAGCGGGTGCTCAGCAAAATGAGCTCGCTGCGCCGCCGTGAGGCCCCGCGCAGCTGGCGTTGCACTCTTGCTGCTCCTTTGCTCCTCGTGTGGCGTCGTAGATGGCCACCGCGTCGTCTCGTCAAAGCCAAAGCGCCCAAGTGTCGGCTGATGGCTGGTCCGCGAGGGCTTCTCCCGCGGCTGTTCCCAATCTGCCCAAGCATCGTTTACGGCTGACCAGCGGGAGATTGCTGGCCGAGCTTGAGATGCTGAAGTTGATGTCTTGCTAGATCGCTTCGGATCGGCTGGCATCGGCTCTGGCGACGGCGAGAATGCCAAGGGCTGCGTAGCATCACGATCCACTTCGTCCGGCTTTTCACGTGTCGGCTGGCGTTGCTTTGTCTCTAAAATCACTTCGTCGTCGCTATCATCGTACTCGCCCTCCAGTGGCTGCGTCTCAGCGGGCGGTGAAGACAGCGACGAGGAGCTGTCCGTGTTTGATGCGCTACGGTTTGCGGCCGCCACTACGCACTTTTGAGTGGATTGGATGGTGCCAAGGCGAGCACCCAATGCCTGTCCCAGTGGCCCCCTCTTTGCGGTTGACTTGGCAGTGCGAGGAGGCTGGGAGCGCGCGGGCGTTTCTGGTATCTCCGAAGGAGGGTCAGGCTCGCGGTAGGTTTCATCTGGCAGAAGAGCACCACGATGATGGGGCGTGGATATGGGCGATTGCGGAGACAGGCTAGGCGAGGATGTGGTGTAGTGCGTCTTGGCCGCTTCCGCCGCTTCCGCAACAGCAGTAGGTGACGAAGGCGCCGATGATAGGCTCGAAGATGCCTCGCGCTGCCGAGATAGTTCTACCGCAGATGGCTTCGCGGCTGGACGCGGATCGGCGCCACCTGTGGCAAAGAGGCGGCGTGCATGGAAGGGCGAAGGGAGTGGCTCGCCATCTTGCGTTTCGAGGGCGTAGATCCTACGATGCGATCGAGGCGAGCGAATAGCAGGGACAGAAGCGACGGGCGTTGCTGCTGATCGCGCTGGTGGAGGTGCAGCACGACCTTGAGATGAGGAGAAACGAGTTGGCCTTGGAGGCGACGGACCAGGTCGTAGGAGACTCTCCTCGTCGCTGTCTTCGTCAGCGTGGATGGCAGCCGGATTTGCCACAGGATCCGAGCGATGCATGTTGCCCGTTGCGGTCGGCTGCCGGCGAGGTGAAAGAGGGAGGCGCTTATTCGGGCTTGAGTTGCTTGGACGTGGACTTGCAGGTCTTTTGACAGGTACGCGTACGTCTCCGCCGGCGCTCACTGGACGCTGTGGTGGCCGGACATGCTTGATTGTTGTTTGGGCAATAGCTGTTGGCGCACCGATCGATCGAGCGATGCCTTCCCTCCTTGCCTTGTCAAATGCTTCTCGCTCCACCTGACGCTGAGCATCTAGGTCGCCTGCCGTGGGCTGTAGTCCAGCAGACACTCGATATTGAGGTGCTTTGCGACGAGCGTCGATCTCCCACTGCATGAGCGAGAACTCTGACAAGGACTGGTGCATATATGGCGTCTCTTGGAAGGGCGACTGCGGTGAGACCGCGCCTGCAGCCGCATGAGCAGCAGCGAGCCTTTGAGCGGAATTTGGTGTGCGAGTGCGAGAAGCGGCTGCTTTTGGGCTCTTGTGGCTCGGAGTGACAGCGTTGACGGGTGTAGCCGGTCTCCTTCGTCTTTGTTCCACGGGTGAGGCAACTCTGCTTCGCTGCCTCTTTTCTGTGCGATCCTCTTCAGGGATCCGCATCGGTAGCGGTGACTTTGATGTAGCACGCCTCGCTCCACTTCTTGAGCTTTCTCGATCGACAGGAGCAGCTAGCGGCTCTGAGACATCGCTGCCTTTAGATTTCGTGCGAAGCTTTTGTGCCCTTTCTAGCCATCTACGCTCCTCTTCGTCCTCGTCCTCCGAGAGGTGGCGAGCGCCTACTGCTGGAGTAGAAAAGTCTTCGTGATCGCCATGCTCGTCTTCGGGGACCCACTTGAAAAGCGACGTCAACGGCGACTGTGTCGACGCAAATCCTCGACCGAGGGCGGCGAGGTGCAGCTTCCGAGCTGGGACAGGTGGAGCCTTTGAGCTGGAGGCGGTGGATGCAGCTGGTGCTGGTACAGATTCTGGGGCAGGTGGAGGGGTATTCTGATGCTGATGCTGTTTTGATGCTTGCTGAGATTTGGTGAAGTAGTTGCTGATTTGCGGCTGACGAGACGAGGACGAAGAAGACGAGGTGGCAGCTGCGACGGGCCGTGGTCTTCGAGCTGACGCTGATGATGGCGTCGCTGATGGCGTCGCTGACAGCGCCAATCGATTAGACGCGCTCATTGTCACCGGCTTGTGTTTCAATGGCGGTCCCAATCGCTCTGTGGCCTCTCGAATGAGTCATGGGACTTTGCAGAGGAGCCACTGAGCAAAGAAAGGGAGGATGGTGGGGTGAGGAGAAGTGACAAAAGGGCAGGACGGAAGCAGCGGACTCAAGAGGGCCAAGCGCGTCGAGCACCGAGACGCGCCCGCCCCGTGTCCGCTCAAGCCAGGCCAGGCCAGTCAAGGTGGTCCGCGAGCACTCAGCCAATGTCAATCTCGCGGTGTACGAGGCCGCCTGATGCTATGGTCATGCCATGCTTTGCAGTATCTTGTCCCCCACGACCTTCCATTGGCGCCTTTGTCGAATTCATAGCGCTGAAATGCGTCTCCTCAGAGCCATCGTATCTCTCGCTCTCAGGCTGCAACGCATCGTCATGAGGATGCCAATGAGACATTGCTTGATTTCCTTTGTCCCGTCCCCTCGGTCATCGTCGTCGTCACCGGCTCGCAACCCTAGTTGCACCGCAATAGGGAGCGACGGGGGCTCACGATCGTACCGAGATGGGCCGATGGGAGCCGCCGGGCGTAGCTCGCTCATGTGGCTGGCGATTGCTCTAGGCTGAGCAGCGCGGGGACACTGAGCGCTGTGGGCTGGGTCGCAGAGTGACGCACGCGGGCAGCATCGCAGCAACGAGGCAGAGGACACAGAGAGAGAAAGAGAGCGCTCCACCTGGCTGCTGCGAGGTGCGATCGCAGCAGGAGTCCACCAATCGTCTCGTACCGCATTACCGCCGCTCCTCAATCAAGCTTTTTATCCTTCTTTCTCACCACCACGACCCCTACAACTCACTTTCTCTGACAACTCCTCGCCCAACATGTCCTACGCCAACGCCGCATCCAAAAACTCAGCTGGTGGTGGTGCCCAGCCCTCGAGTGAGTTCCTCGAGGGGTCAAACTCTGCCGGTGGGGCTAACGCGCCAAACCGCTCCGTAGACGTCGACTCTAACAAGGTGAGCCTGCAGTAGCATGTCAAGTAAGGAGCATTGGGATGGTACCCAGATCTACTATCGAGGTTACGCATGTCATCTGCGCATAGTCGCGCCGAGCTCGATGGCGTAGTCGCAGCATCACATCGCTAGCCGCACTCTCGGTGCCCTCTCTGGGCCCCCCCCCCCACCATCTCACGACATCATCGCTCACATCTGCCTCCCTCGCCTCTTAACCAGGTCAACGTCGTTCCTTCTGACAGCCAGCTCGAGCACCTCAAGACCGAGACTCGCGACGCTGCCGACAAGGCCAAGAAGTTTGCCAGCGACGAGTCAGAGCACATCCGCCGCGAAGCCAAGAAGGCTGAGAAGAGCCTGTCCAAGAAGACGAAGGAGGTCTCTGCCCAGGTTCAAGAGGGCTGGAAGCACCTCTCCTCTGACCCCAAGGCATGGAGTACCCTCCTCGGCGCCGTCAACCTGGCCGTGCTGGGTGGTCTGGGTTACTTTGTCTACAAGGAGCGTGCCAACATCGAACGCTGGGACCGAAGGGTCGTCAGCGCCGTCTCGGTCGGTGTGCTCGGTCTCCTTGGTGGGCAGGGGTACGTCGCTGCTGAGACGGCTCGCAAGCAGCAGGGCAAGAAGTGAGGGCAGAGTGAGCGTTACAGGTCGTGACCAATGGTGTGGAAAGAGGTACGAGTGGTGGGCGATAAGCAAAGTCAAATGAGACTTCGAGTGGCGGCATCAACCTCTGTCACTTCAGGTCTCTCCAGTCCACCTTTCACGTATCCTTTCTCATGTGCTCGTGTCGTTGTGCGTCATGAAAATGCCCACGCGCACTAGCCCCCTTTTCATCCACCTTGCGACGTGCCTATTGTGTATTTGCGCGCCTCTCAATGAACATATCACCGCTATCACCATCGCTATCATGGCTGCGCAACGGCACCGCCCACTTTGTCTGAGCCATCATACTGCTGCCATGGCGCGCCCATCGCTGGTAGCGCCAACGACGTCGCGGTGACGCTGAGCTTGGGCGGGCAGGCGCGGCAGTCGAGTCGAAGCGGACCGAATGTGCGCGGCGATTCGCTCTTTCTTGAGCGTCGACGTCGACCCTTGGCTTGGACGGGAGCAAGCGGGCGGACGGGCAGGCAGGCAAGCAGGCAAGCAGGGCGCTGCGACGACACACTGAGGCGGGCAGAGCAGCCAGTCACGCAGCCAAGTCGGATCTTCGTGGCCAAAAATCTATCGACGACGACACAGAGACTGAATCGCAGCGCAGGTCACTTCCTAACACTCCACTACCCGCATACACCCCACTCACATCATCACCATGGCCTCCGTTGTAGGCATCGATGTCGGCAATGCCTCGTCCAAGATTGGAGCAGCGAGACAGCGTGGCGTTGACGTCCTCGCAAACGAGGTGTCAAACCGAGCAACGCCCTCGCTCATCTCCTTTGGCCAGAAGAACAGAGCCATTGGAGAGGCAGCTGCCACCATGCAGACGTCCAACTTCAAGAACACTGTAGGATCTCTCAAGCGTCTCTTGGGACGCACTCTCCAGGACTCGGACGTCCAGGAGCACGAGAAGAAGTTTGTCAATGCTGAGCTGGTTGACACAAAGGGAGAAGTAGGGGTAAAGGTTCGATTCGAGAATCAGGAGAGGACCTTCTCAGCAACGCAGCTCATGGGCATGTACCTTGGCAAGCTCAGGGATACCGCAAAGAATGAGTTGGGTGGTGCTGGCGTCAGCGACGTCGTCCTTTCAGTGCCCCAGTGGTACACCGACTCGCAGCGAAGGGCAATGCTCGACGCTGCTGAGATCGCTGGTCTTAACCCTCTTCGCCTCATCAACGACACCACCGCCACTGCCCTTGGATATGGTATCACCAAGACGGACCTGCCTGAGCCTGAGAGCCCGCGCAACGTCGTCTTCTGCGACTTTGGCCACTCGAGCTACCAGGTCGCCGTCGTTGCCTTCTCAAAGGGTCAACTCACCGTTCTCGGCACTGCCTCAGACCGCAACTTCGGTGGTCGTGACATGGACATTGCTCTCCTCCACCACTTTGCAGAGGAGTTCAAGGGCAAGTACAAGATTGACGTCCTCTCCAACCCCAAGGCAATCTTCCGTCTGTCTGCCGGCTGTGAGCGCCTCAAGAAGGTTCTCTCTGCCAATGCCTTCGCCCCTCTCAACGTCGAGTCCCTCATGGAGGACATTGACGCTTCGTCATCCCTCAAGCGTGAGGACTTCGAGAACCTCATTGCTCCTCTCCTCGAGAAGGTCACTGTACCCCTCGAGGCTGCCCTCGCCCAGGCCGGCCTGAGTAAGGACGAGATCCACTCCGTCGAGATGGTCGGTGGTAGTTCGCGTGTGCCCTCGCTCAAGGAGCGCGTCTCTGCCTTCTTTGGCAAGCAGCTCTCCTTCACCTCGAACCAGGACGAGGCCGTCGCTCGTGGTGCCACTCTTGCGTGCGCCACCCTCTCGCCCGTCTTCCGCGTCCGTGACTTTGCCGTCCACGACGTCACCGCTTACCCGATCAAGGTCACTTGGGAGAAGGCTGACGTCGACGAGGAGACTGAGTTGCTCGTCTTCCAGCCCAACAACCCTGTTCCCTCGACGAAAATTCTCACCTTCTACCGCAAGGAGCCCTTCTCGCTCGAGGCTCACTACGCCAACCCGGAGCTGCTTCCCAAGGGCATCAACCCTTTCCTTGGTCAGTTCACCGTCAAGGGCGTCAAGCCCACTGCCAGCGGGGACCACTCCATCGTCAAGGTCAAGACGAGGCTCAATCTCCACTCCGTACTCAACTTCGAGGGCGCTTACCTCGTCGAGGAGGTAGAGAAGGAGGAGGACGTCCCCGACCCGAACGCCGCTCAGGTCGACGGCGAGCCGCCCAAGACGATCAAGCAGAAGGTCAAGAAGCTTCAGCGCAAGGAAGACCTCCCCACCGTTTCCGGTTTGGGCACCAAGGACGCCTCGATCACGGCTGAGCTCAAGGAGCTCGAGGGTCAGATGTACGCCAACGACAAGCTCGTCATCGACACGGCTGACCGCAAGAATGCGCTCGAGGAGATGATCTACGACCAGCGCTCCAAGCTCGACGGTGCGCTCCGCCCTTACGTCCAGGCCAAGGAGAAGGAACAGTACCTTGCTGCCTTGAATGCTGAGGAGGAGTGGCTCTACTCGGACGAGGGCGACGAGGCAACAAAGTCTGCGTACGTGGAGCGCATCGAGAAGCTTCAGAAGATCGGTGGCCCCATCGTTGCTCGTTTCAAGGAGAACGAGCTCCGTCCCAAGGCTGCTTCGGCGCTCCGTGAGACGCTCAACAGCTTCCTCGAGCAGGCACAGGGTGGCGACGAGAAGTATTCGCACATCAGCGATGAGGAGAAGCAGAAGGTCATCGAGAAGTGCGCCAACACCGCTCACTGGCTCGATGGCAAGCTTGCCAAGCAGGCTGAGATGCCCAAGAACGAGGACCCCAAGGTCACTGCGGCTGAGATGAGCAAGCAGAGGGACGAGGTCCTCTACGTTTGCACGCCTATTATGACCAAGCTCAAGCCCAAGGCACCGCCTGCGCCTGCACCTGAGGCCAACGCACCGCCCAAGGATGAGAAGAAGGCTGAGGAGCCGGCAAAGGAGGGAGAGGAGGCTAAGGCTGCTGAGGGTGAGGCGCCGAACAACATGGACGTCGACTAGACGAGTGCTGAGGCGAGGCGATAGCACTGGCTTCTGATATCGATAGAAGGAATTCATACAGTCGTGGATGCGTGCGAGCGAGTGCGTGAGATGATGATGCTCTGCTGCCGTGATCATGAGGTACAAGATGGGATTGCTCCACTCCCATTAGCCAGCCACCTTCCCCCTACCTAGCCTTGGCCAGTCTCGTAGCGACGCTTCTGAACCAATTCAGATGCCCCTTCAAGTAATCCTTCCTCGACCTCGCCACCCTCCCCACATCCTCTGCTGTGATCTCTCCACCCCTGGCCTGCTTCTCCTTAAGCACCTTGAAGTCCCTACTGCCATGCACCTTGTTCAGCTGAGCGTACTGCCAATGAATCATGCCATGCATCGCCTCTGCCCTCTCTGCGCAGCTCGATCCGCACTGAAAGACGTGCACTCTCCCATGAGAGGTGTAGCTCTTCTTCGCCTCTGCGCTCGCGGTCGGGGGCGGGAGGCGACGAGAGTAGGTGCGAGTGGAGTCGGCAGGGTGCTGATGTTCTGCTCGATTCTCGTCATTCGAGCTCATGTCGCTCGAGTCTTCCGCATCCTCGCCATAATCGAGCCATTCGAGGGTATCCTGCTTGTAGGGTTTTCCAGACAGTATGATGCGATACTCGCACGCCTGACCTTTGCGATGGCAAGCCGCGCAGCCCTTTTTTCCTTCGTGGCGACTCATTGCCTCGCGCTTGAAGAGAGGGTAGTGTCGAAGGTACCAGCCGAATTGGCGACGCTGCGCCTGCGTAGAGAGGAGGCGGAGGGAATCGTCTACGTGTGATTGAAGGCGTGAGCGGGCACGATTCATGAGGGCTTCGTCTTCTTGTGAGACGGGGAGGGAGAGGAGCATAATGACTACCCAGTGATAGAACTCGCTGGCAGCTTCATCTAGATCCAGTCGGCCATGCAGGAGGAGAGCGTCGTTGCGACTCAAGGCGGAAGCGCTTGGCCCTTCGCCGCCCCCGCCGCCATTGCGACTGTTGGTGATGCCGAGCGAGCGGCTGGATGGTGAGGGGCGACGAGCGGAAGGACGGTGCAATTGGCCAGCTCGCTGACTTTCGACTGCACGAATGTCGTTGCGCGCCCTTTGATCTTCAATGGAATCGTCTGAGACGACGAAGGCCGAGCTCGAAGATGTACCCGAGGACGAGGATGAGCTACTGTCCGACGACGAGCCGCCTTCGTCATCGTCATCATCGCTATCCCTGATGTTACGCTGCTTGTTCTTCCCCTTCCTCGCCTTGCTGAGCTTCTGCAACTGAGATCGGAAATCTCTGCGGCCCTTTGGAGCCGTAGCCCGCACAAAGGCATCCGCGTTCAAATTCGACCTCAAGTTGGCAACGTCGTCTTTACTATCGTCCGCGTCGCTCCCGTTGCCGAGCTTCCTCCTCGCGCGAGCTGCCGCTGCTGCCAACTTCTCCTCCTTCTCCCTCTTCCTCTTCCGCTTGCGCTCTCTTTGTTCTTCTCGCCTGGCCACCTCCTCAGCCTCTGCGGCCGCTTCGGCTTCGAGGCGTTGCTTGCGGATGACGTCTGCCGCCGCGCGAGCTCTCTCCTGTGCAGTAAGGCGGGGTCCGCTGGAAGGCAGAGGCTGTGTGGATGACGAGGCCTCATTGCGATCAGCATGGGTGAGAGCGGTGTTGGTGAGCTCTGCGCTGGTGTGCCCGCTGGCTTGACGACCCGGAGTTGCCTCTGACATGGAAGGCTGGAGCTCGGTGTCGGAGCTGCTCTCGTAGTCGTCGTCGCTGGCCCGGAAGAGGGAGGATTGGTTGCGCTGTTTACGACGTTGTGCTTGAGGAGATGAAACGGACACAATATCGGAGACAGCGAGCTGGCGTTGCCCGTTGCCAAGGCTTGGACTACGCTGAGCCTCAGGCTCTTGCCGTGGAAGTCGTGCGGGCGAATCATCAATCACGATGGGGGACTGAGCTCGACTTGCCAGCTCGTCCTCCTCTTCTCCGTCCTCCGGCGGCGTAGCGGACAGTGCGCCTTTCGCATTGGTCCACACCCCGTACCTTGCGTTCCTGAGCTCTGGCGTCAGAGGCGGCACGACGATGGCAAATGTGTACTTGCCCTCATGATCCTCATAGCGCGGCGCTTTGAGCCAGGCCGTGAGCTGGTGAAGGTCCATCCTTGGCCGATTGAAGGTTTGATCGATCGATGGCAGAATATGCCTGGCCTTCCACCTTTAGGAATTGCCCAGGCGAAGGCTCTCCCCTACTCGCCAAGTGAATGAGTGGTTAGATCGTCAATGATGTGAGGATCCTTGAATTGTCGGACACATACAACTCGACCCAGTTGCTACTCTGTTTCCGCCCTCCTCCACGCCCCTCTTCCGTTCCGAGGCCTCGGGCACGGGCCTCCCGGAATCCCCGCCCACACCGGGCAGTCGAGGAGAGTGACACCGTCGTACGACATCACGACTTCCTTTCCCATCGCAACGAAAACTCTACTTTGGCCCATCGTGCTCTCTCTTGCCCCACGCACAGCTTTGCGACGCCAACTACTTGGACATTCCACTTTTGCCAGAATGTCCTCGACCACGCATAACCACACCGACGCTTCGTGCATTTTCTGCAAGATCATTGCGGGATCCATCCCGAGCATGAAGCTCTTCGAGACGGACAAAGTCTATGCTTTCCTCGACATCGGACCTATTGCGCCTAAGCACTGCCTCGTCATCCCCAAGTGGCACGGCGCGAAAATCACAGACATACCCGACGACTACCTCATGGAGATCGCCCCAGCGCTCAAGAGGATCGCCATCGCATCAGGGGAGGAGAACTACAATCTGCTGGCTAATGCCGGGACCATTGCGCATCAAGTGGTGATGCACTTGCATTGGCATTTCATTCCCAAGCCTGATGAGAAGCAGGGCCTCGGAGTGGGATGGCCTGCGACGAAGCCTGAAAAGAAGGAGTTGCAAAGGATTTACGACGAGTTGAAGCAGAAGCTGTAGTGAGCAGGTGGCGGGCAGCTGAATGACATGAGATGTGATGTGACGATATTCTTCTTGATGATTGATTGACGGTACGGTCAAGAACGAGGACATAATGGCAAGAACAGGACATGACTGCTAGCTATGCGTACAGAGTGATGAGAGAGAGAGAGAGATATCAAGACCCACCAGTCGGTAGGCGCCAACCCCGCTTATCCAGGTCGTGAACGCAATCGTCCACGTCTAGCCGCACTAGTATCAGCTGCGTCCACACTGCTGCTCGCTCGTTCCCTCCGGCTCCTTGCTCTACCCTCAGTCCCCTCATCGCCTTCTTCGCCCTCCTCTTCCCTCTCCAACATTGGGCTACTGTCCCTTGCTGAGGAAGCAGATGACGAACCACCGCCACGCCCACCTGCTGCTGCTACGCCACCCAGGATATGAGAAAGAGCGTCGGGCGCCCTTGACCTGCTGCGTGAGGTGGATGCTCGCGTCGACGAGGCAGAGCTGTACGACGTGGTAGCACGACCACGATGCTGCTGCTGCATTGGCAAATGGATGCTGCTCGAGCTCGCACTGTGCGAAAGAAGGTGATGTCCTGCTCCCACACCACTGCCGCTTCCTCCAGCGGAGGAGCGACTGGGCGATCGCTTCGCTGTCGCTGCTGAAGGCACGCCGTGCAGGATATCGAGAGGGCCGCCGATCGATGGAGGTCGCCATAATAAACGCTCGAGAGACGCCCGACTTCCGCTGTCGCTTCTATCATCGGCTACCCTCCCTGATAGCCTCGATGTGCTCACGCTGCGCGGCTGCTGCTTCGGTCCACCAATCGCAATAGGCTGCACGGATGGCGCACGCGATCCTCGCGAAGTGTCGTTAGCCCTCTCCTCCAGCTGACGCTCCAGGTCCTCCCTGCTGACCTGCGAGAGCGGCACCTTGGGACCCGGGCGACGGCCGCGGATCTCAACGGGTGACGACGGCGTGGCGCTGCGCGGAGTTGGACGAGAGGACATGGGCGAGTCCGCGCCGTCGTGAAGGATCGTCGTCGCATCAGCTACGCTGTTCCTCGCGTTGCCCTCGCGGGACACGCTGACACTGCGCGAACGACGTCCCTCGCCATCGCCCCTCGGCCTCGAACGGCTGAGACTGGATGGTCGTCTGGCTGCGCGGTCCACGGCCGGCTCCTGGCGCTCGAAGGTAACCTCGGTCCTCCAACTCTTCTCGCGTCCCCATTGCGGCCGCTCTGCGCGCCTGTGCTGCTGCCGCATCTCCTCCTCCATCGCGCCGCCGCCCACAGCCACGCCCTCAGTGAGGTTTTCGAGTCGTCTGTCCCCAGTGGCACCGCCATTGGTGATGAAGGGATTCTGGCGCTCCTGGTCGGGCGATGATGCGAGCCAGCGCGACGCCAGGAGGCGCTGTACAGTCCACCGTCTAGAGGGCTCAGGATCCAGTAAGCCTCGTAGTACCGCCCGCGCAGCTGCTCGCTCATTGCTTGTCCCGTCCCACTGCTGGTCGATGCTAGCTTCTGCGTCCGACTCCGGATCCGCCTCGGCGTCGGCAGCCGCTTGGGCAATGGTGTCGATGTCGAAGCGACGCGGCTCGCCAGGCTTGGTGGGCGCTGAGCCGACAATTGGGGCGTCGTGCGCTGCTGCTGCGTCATGGTTTACGTAGCGCGCCGATTTGTAGCCAGAGTCGGGCAAATAGGGCAAAGAGGCGCTGAGGTCAGTGATGGCTGTGAATTGTGCCAATGACGGAGGTCGACTGCGTGAGAGGCTGCTGCTCCCTGATGGTTGTCGCTCGTGTGAACCGCTGCCGAAGCTGCCTGCCCGACTCATGTTTTTGCCGCTTGCCTGGCGTGAGAGAGAGCCGTCGCTCTTGAAGGACTCAGAGGCTAAGCGTCTCGCTCTGCGCCACAATCGAGGCGGCAGCTCCCATTCACCCTTGGCAATCTTGGCCTGTAGTCGCGGTTCGAATGCGTCGCTGAAGGGCATCTTGCCGCTAAGAAGAGCGTAGGTTATGCAGCCCAATGCCCACATGTCTGATGCAAAAGGTGATGCTTCTTCGGTGTTGTCGAGGCCGGGTGACGAGGTGGCGGTTCCATCGCGCCACATTTCGGGCGGTGTGTAGGCTAGCGATCCTGCGCCTGCGCCTGCACCAGGAGCGCGAGAGAGGCTGCGAGAAGGAGGCGGTAGCGTCTGTCGTCCCGCTTGAGCGTCTTGCGATGACATGCCCGCCCTCTTCTTGAAGAAAGACAGAGCCTGTTGAGTGAGCGCGCCCTCAACGTCCACCCTCTGCGACAGACCAAAGTCAGCTAATCTCCAGCACACTGCGCCGTCTTTGCCCCCTCCGTCTGGGCTGCCGTTGCTATTCATGCGCTGTGCCAGCACGTTCTCAAGCTTCAGATCGCCGTGCAGGACATTCATCTTGGTGTGTAGGCAGAGAAGGCCTTCGGCGAGCTGGCGCAGGATGTCGCGCGCTGCACCCAAGTCAATGCCCTGACTGCGTGGAATGGCGCTGCTCGTCCTTCTCGTTACGCCCGCGCCGGACGGACTCCTTGCTAGCGCCAACGAAGAGGAGGGAGTGACGTCGGTCGATGCAGCTGGAGAGCGACGACTGAGGAACCCGGATCCAGTGCGCGGGTGCTGCGCGTGGTTGTCATTGGGTGACTGGTGCAGCGATTGACTGCGGCCGAGAGAGATGGACTGAACCCGTGAGGGGGCTTGGCGGCGACCTCCCTCACCTCGTACAAAGTCCATGAGGTTGCCTCCTTCACACAGAGGCATCACGAGGAGTTGGAGTTCTTGCTGCGTCGCTTGAGGGTCTCTGTTGAGCGATCCAGTCGACGATGTCATATCAGACCTGTCGATGAGCATCGTGTCGTCGTAGAGGAGCGGCAATAAATTAGGATGCGACGGTAGAGACCGCCAGATGGAGAGCTCCTGCTCGTCACTGTTGGCTTCCTCTGGTTGGGGCGAGGAAGGCGGGTCGCGATAGACCAGCTTGACTGCCACCTTGTGCTTGCCCCCTCCTTTACGTTCCTCTGCCAGATCCCATCCCTCACGGATCGTCGAGAAGCCGCCGAAACCGACCACTCTGCCGAGCTGGTATCTGTCGTCTGGCCCAAAGGTGGCACCCTCTTCCTCCGGGTTGAAGGCATGTGTCTTGTCTGCTAGTTGTCCTGACGAGTCGCTCTTAGCCATCAGCTGCGCAGCTACACCTCCCATGCCCTGAAAGCCCGTCACTGGCGTGGGACTTGACGTGAGATCAGGCAGCTTACTCCACTTGGACAGTGAGCTAGACCGCTGTGGCTCGACATTGGCTGAGCTCGACCGACTGTCAGCGCTTGAAGACCCCCACTCGCGAGCATGAGATGGTGCGACCATGGTATTCATGGAAGAGAAGGCAGACAAGAAGTTGGCCGCAGGAGAGCGACCGAAGCTCGGCGAGCGGCCAAAGCCTGGCGATGCTGCAGTTTGCTCTTCCATGTCGAGCTTCAGCTTCTCAGAGCTGCGCCGTCTCCGCCCACGCTTGTCCTCGTACGAGGACGAGTTCGACTCTGAAGGGGGCTGCTGGTGTTGATGCTGCACATCTTGGCGGATGCGGATGCCCTGCGCGGCAGCGGCTGGCTCGGCGTGGGAGCCATTGCTGTTGCCATTCTGGATGGATGAGCTGAGGCCAGATGGATCGTAGAGAGGCGTCGCTGCGATGGGCGAGTCTCGCGGATTCTGCCGATTGAACTCGGATGCTAATGCTGAAGTTGACGAGGGGCCCCAAGGAGGCTGAGCCATATGCCCTATGGCACAGTGATGGGAGGGTGAGGTCTTAGGGTTGTATGAGGGAGGCGGAAGCCCTGGGTATGAAGGCGAGGCTGCCAAAGTATATGCTCTCAGTTGAGGGTCGTCTGGATGATAATAGCGGTGTCGTGTTGCGGTGGTGTGGAGCTCATGAAGATGGCAGACAGCGGCGACGGCCCGAAAGTGAGGGATGGGAAAAGAGGCAAGTTGAGGTCGAGAGGAAAGGCACGGACAGGCGGTGGCTGCACTTTCTCCGCCTGACGGCTCTGCTCCGCTTCGCAGTAGCTTAAAAATGCGATGGACACTCAGAGATGTCACCCAGGCTCAAGCTCAGGCGCCAAGAAGAAGAAGACTACGAAGACAGCGAAGACGACAGCAGCGTCGATGAAGCAGTGCCAGCAAAAACAGGAAAAGACGCCGAGCAACGAAGAAATAAATGCCTAGATAGAGGTGGATGGGCTCCAACCACACGTCGTCCGTCTGGCTCTGCTCAGCAGGACCCTACGGCAAGCCCCCTACACTTTCTGTCTAAAAGTGGCTGAGGATACGTTCGCCATCTGTACAGTACGATCACGCCCTTTCACAGCTTAACGTAGCTCACTTCATTCGACGACGAAGTTCATCGCTTGACGCCGTGTCGCCATGACTGACCTCGTCCTCCTCGTCATGACCTCGGCCGCTCGCACAAGCCACCTCTTGATCGCGATGGTGGAAACGCGCGTGCGCCTTGGTTGATTGATCGCACGGGCAAAAGGCAATAGAGCTGGAGTGCAATTAGGGCGGCGCAGTGCGGGGGCAATAGCAGAGACAGAGCAGGCGGGCGGGCCAGAGGCGGGGCGGGCGCACAGAGTGCATAGAGTCGACGGAGAGTCGACAGTGGACAGTCGAGTAGGCCGCTGCCCGCCTAGCTGCTAGACAGACAGTCTCTCTTCCCTCTAAGTCTCGGCCATTGGTCTGAGTGGGAGGGCGCTCCCCATAACTCTACGCGTTGATCGCTCTCCTCCCTTGTCGTCCCATCCACCACTACGAATTCGCCTTTGGACGCTCCAATCGATACGACCAAACCACGCTTTACAGCCAACCAGATCCAATCACCAACATGCCCCCCAAGAAGACTTCCAGCGCCGGCGGCAAGAAGAAGGTCTCTCCTTACAACGTGAGTGTCGAGCACAGCACGGCGCGTCATCGAGCGTGCATCACCATGAGCATCACCGTCGCACGATCTCATCTGCTCACCACCGTCTCATCTTCCACGTTCCTATCGCACCGCACGCAGCTGTACATGAAGGAGCAGCTGGCCAAGCTCAAGACGAGCCACCCCAACCTCAGCCACAAGGAGCGCTTCCAGCAGGTCGCCAAGGACTGGGCTAAGTCTCCCGCGTACGTGTCGCGTCCTAGACGAGGCAGAGGGGCCTGTCGTTTTGATCGACATGCTCCTCTCCTCACCACCGTCACTGTTGAGCATTGTAACTGACTCAATTCCTCCCCTTCCCAACGCGTAGCAACCCCAAGAACAAGAAGTGAACGGAGCGCGATTAACGCGTCAAGCTGGCCGATGCCTCCCACCATCGCGTCCATGCTATCCACCGTCTCGTCTCGACCCTTGTCCCGAAGCTATCTTGTTCCTTCCCCCCGCGCTTCCTGCCGACGCTTTTGTCCCTGTCTCTCCCCAATGATGTAGCGAACGCGACCTCAAATTAGCCAAAGGGATCGATCCTCGCGATCACACTCGCTACTCGCAGCGTGCCCCTCGCTGGCCCTTCCTGTATGCTGTCGCTACGCGAAATACCATCTACACTTACTCCTACCAGCTCTCGTCATCCTCACCCTCTTCATCTATTCGAATTGATCGCGACACGAGCGCGAGAGCGTGACAATCCAATGGCCCGTGCGTTCCGCTCGGGTGAGGACGCTAGTGATGCAAAGGCGGGCAGCAAGCGTACCACCATGGTATCGATGTCTGAGCTGCGATGTTGTCGAAGTCCAGATGAGCCTCTCGATCACCATAGCAGCTGGCCTTTTCATCTCGAGCAGATCTCCACCTGTGACCACTGCGCAGTAGTCAATGTGGTTCTCATCGCATATCGTCGCCTCTCTGCATGATGCGGGAGGGACTAAAGGTGCATGGTAGCATGACCTTTAAAGTTGTCCCCTCGTTCATTGAGACAGAGTTGTCGTGATCCAATGCGCTCAACTGATCGCTAGCATTCAAATCTACACATTTGCATAGATCGCTGCGGCCTACCAGCTATGCCCAGAGTGCGCACCGGGCCTTTGTCGCTACCACTCGGCGCCACAGCGTGGGCAAGCGGGAGCCGGCAAGGGCGGAAGGCGCAGACGAGGCAGCGAGAGAGCGACGCCGCACCAATGACGCTTCTTCTCTTCTCCGTCCACCACCATCGCAGCTCTTGACCTTGACGCTGCAAGAGGCATGGCTACGACCTCACGAGGACTAGCAACAGGGCATGAGGAGGCGTTGCCCTGGCAGCGCCTTCGCCCCCGCCGCCCTGTTGGTAGGCTCGCAGCATCGAGACGACACCTATCTCTCACCCTCGCCTCGTCCTTCTTCCTCATCCTGCTGCCGCTCATCTACTCAATATGCGGGCCCTCGCTCCACGTTACAGCATCGTCTTCACCATCGCAATCACGCCCTGCTCCCCTCTCACGCCGCTCCTTCACGCACATCCCTAGCGATACCTTCCACCTCATCTCGTCCCTCTCCGACGCTGTACCCATCCTCGACCACACCGACTCTTCCTCTTGGCTGGCGCGCTTCCTCTTTCCTCGTGTTCCGGGGGACCCAGGCATTATCAAAGCCAGGAAGATGATCACGGACGTCTTTCAAAAGCAGCTAGGCCCCAGTGATGGGAAGAAGGGCGGAGGAATTAGGACAGGGTGGAAAGTCGAGGAGCATGCGTCACAGGGAGATACACCGCACGGGGTGAAGCCCTTCGTCAACGTGGTAGCGACCAAGGACCCAGAAGCACCACGCAAGCTAGTTCTTGCGGCACACTACGACTCAAAGTGGTTCGAAAGGGGCTCCTTCGTAGGTGCGACGGACAGCGCGGCTCCTTGCGCCATGCTCATCGATCTAGCCATCAGCCTTGATGCGCTACTCGAGGGAGCAAAGAAGAAGCGCAAGGAGGGGAAAGGGACAGGTGACGGGCTGGAAGATGTGACGCTACAGCTCATCTTTTTTGATGGGGAGGAGGCATGGGATCGTTGGACGCATACGGACTCGATCTACGGGAGTCGGGCTTTGGTTGCCAACTGGACGAAGAGCTACGACCAATCTAGCCTCCCTTCGTCCTCGCATGAGGCACGCCGCCTCACCACTCACGGCCGGCCCGTACGACGGATCGATAGCATTGATCACTTCATCCTTCTCGACCTTCTCGGAGCTAAGCACCCAACAATACCATCCTACTACGCCTCGACGCATTGGCTCTTCCGTGAGCTGCTGAGCGCAGAGCGTCGCCTACGGGACTCGGGCCACCTGTACCCTGACATCAAGAGCAGCAATGAGGCGCAATCCTTCTTTGTAGACCGCGATCCCATGCTTGGAGCGGGCATCGAGGACGACCATCTGCCATTTATTGCGAACGGCGTGCCCGTGCTGCATTTGATCCCTACGCCGTTTCCTAGGGTGTGGCATACGTTGAAGGATGATGCGAGTGCACTGGACTGGCCGACGAACTATGCGTGGAGCATGATTCTTAGGCTGTTCACAGCAGAGTATCTGGGGCTAGAGATGCCTCAGCTCATCAGGAAGGATGAGGACGAGGAAGGATGGGCTGATGATGGGTGGCTGCGGATTGACAAGGCGAGGAGGGGAGAGCGTGTCGAGCTGGCGAGTAGCGGTCCGTAGATGCGCGCAAGTCAGCCTTGACTGACTCGCATCTGCCCCGAAACTCCTTCCACTCGGCAGCGATGACGAAGGACGTAACAAATGACGTGGCATCATGATACCCTGTAAATGAGGATGAAAAAGCGCTCAAGAGCATAATACATGGTCCTGGCAAGGTCATCTGCATCATTCGCCTCCGCCTCCTCCTGCTCCCCTCTCCGTCCTCCTCGCTGCAGCCTGCGCACTACCCTTAGCCAAGGCCGCACTAGAAGGACTCGCCCCAGTCGACCCTGCAGCGCTGCCTCCGCCTCCTGCTCCTCCACCTCCCTTGCCCCTCAACAAGTCCTGGAAGAAGCTCTGCAGCACCTCGCTCTGCTTTGTACTCGCTGACGCCCCACCAGGAGAGGAAGCTCGCGTAGCGGCAGAGTCGCGGGATGAATGAGTCGAGCCTGTGCCACCGCCGACGGCAGGGCTGTGTGGTCTGCTGCCAGTGCCAACCGCCGAGCTGCGGTGCTCCTTGGACTCGCGGCGCTTTGTCGACGGGCGCGAAGAGCTTGACGAGGGGACATCCAGGTTTGGTGAGCCCAAAGCATCAGCGCCGCCTGCGCTCAGGGAGTCCTCGCGTTGTGCAAGGCCCATGGCTCGCTCAACAGCTGGGCCAGAGAGGGAGGAGGACTGCATTGGGCCGACGATTGAGCTTCTACCGCCCGCTGAGGCCAGGTGCGACGAAGCATTGTTGCTACTGCTTGTCCTGGCGAACTTGGCGCGAGGGTCAGATGTGCCTGCGCTACCCCCCGCCGCAGCGGCTGTCGCTGCGTTTGCTGCCGCCTCTTTCTGCAATGTAGCATGATGCTGCGCAAGGAAGCTTTGCGCATCTGGAGCTGCCAGGCTATCAGCGCCCCCGGCAGACGACTGGCCGGCTCCGCCGCTACCAGCACTATTAGCCAAGCTGCCTCTCGCAGATCGATCCCATCTATAATCTCCCAGCACGTCCTCCCACAGCCTACACGCACTCGCCGGCTGCGGTGGTGGGGCAGCTCCTGCTTCTCTCTGCTGCTGTGACTCCTCCCTCAGCTCCCGCTCCACCTGACCCAGCTCGGCGCGAGGCAAAGCCCGTGAGCGACGGCGTTTCTCAACGCGGCAGTCGAACTCCCAGCCTTGCGCGGTGAGTGAAGGATGGAAACCTTCCCGCAATGCAACAATCTTGCCCCAAGAGTCCCACCCAGAAGGAACGAGCAGGACATCGCGCTCGATGGTTGAAGGAGGGTGCAGGAAGGGGTAGCCGCGGGACGAAGAGGCAGTAGCGGCACCATTCTCCCCTGGTACTTCTGATGTGCCGGTCGCATTGCCGCTGCTGACTGAGGAGAGCAGCCGATGGACGAGGTATTGTCGAAGCACGCCGAACGACGAAGGACGACTCTGCGCTGTAGAGAAGAGGGCCGCACCGTACTTGAGGCAGATTGTCCGTAGAGCTTGCTGAATGTAATCAAATTGCTCCTCCTTAAAGTCCCGGTCGCGCTCCAGTTGGGCGACGTGATCTGATTTGGCTAAGACGACTACGATCCCCACTCCAAGGTTATCATCGAGCACACCCTCGTCGAGTGGTAGGGCTGCATTGCCTGCTCCTCCCCTGTTGCCTAGGCTGAGAGGCGCGCTGACGGGTACAATGGTCGGCGCTTGAGAATCACGGGTCTCGTTGCCGTCTTCTGCTGGTCCTGCTGAGGTTGCACCCTCTGTTGTGCCATTGGCGCCATTGACTGTAGCGCCGACGTCTGCGCCCGTC
Organism: Jaminaea rosea; assembly: GCF_003144245.1. NCBI lineage: Eukaryota > Fungi > Basidiomycota > Exobasidiomycetes > Microstromatales > Jaminaea > Jaminaea rosea. The sequence goes on along the minus strand of NW_020289975.1, from coordinate 1,185,304 downwards.
GTTGTCGGCGGGACGTAGGAGCGTACGTGCGCCTCGAGAGCGTCCTTCATCTCTTCGAGCATGGCTTCCTGAGCCGCTCGTCTTTGCCGCTCCTCCGAGGCAGAGCTTGCTGCGCCTGCTGAAGCCGCTGAGATTGTCTCCTTGATGACGGAGATCCACGTCCTGAGCTCGTCAAGGAAAGACTGCGGACGCTGCCAGTCGAGGACAATGAGGAAGAGGGCATCGCGCATTGTTGGGAGGGAGGGGAGTGGTCTTCGTTCCTCAGCAGAAGAGTTTGATGAGCTGGCTGCCGCAAGTTGACGTGATGAAGCGGCATCCTGGCCTCCGCTTGGTGAGCGAAGGGCGAAGGGGAGGAGGCAGAGGAGCGCCTCATCCGATGACGAAAGGGTGTAGAGGGAGAGGCGGGCGAGAATATCTGCGCGAGAACAGAGGACGTCAGATTGCTGTGCTATCGCGCTTCACAAGCGTTGACGTCTTATCTGCCTGTATGCTCACCTTCGCCCTCATCATCAGGCACATCGCAGTACCCATATGCGAGTCCTAGATCGCGCTTTCCCCTCTGCAGCTTGTCTGCGAGTGCACTGCCATTACCATCTATCGCAGGCGTACCGTCTTCTTGCTGCTCATCGCCGTAATCCCCATCCTCGCCGTCTTCCAATGAAGTCCCCGGCTCGATACACCCACTCGGGCAGCCATGAGCCAATCCCCTAATCAAAGTTGACTTGCCACTCTGGGGCTCGCCCAGCACCACAATGGGGAACGTGGGGGTAGACCGAGCCGTCCGTACTGAAAGGAGAATGGAAGACCAGACGTCTTCGCGCTGTGTCTGTGTATTATTGGTGGTATTGCGATCCCTCCTCGACGAAGAGGGGGCGAAACTGCTCTTCTGGCTCCGTGTGGTGAGGGACGAGTCTCGCGTGAAGGAGTAGTCCACGCTGACGTCGCCTGCATTGTGATTGTAGGACGATGTGTCCATCGTCAAGGCTGCCGCAATGGGCAAAAGATGTGAGAGAGAAGAAGGGGTATCAGGATGAAAGATGATGAAGGTAGCGGGGAGAGAGAGGCAGGCAATGCTGCTCGGGCCCTCCCACTTGTTTCGCTCCGCCCTCGCCGCCGCTCAGCCCGCCCGTCCGCTCCTCGAAGTGCGCGTTGCGTGCAGACCAACACTCGAGGATTGTCGCGAGGGGGTCAAGCATAATCAGCATCAGCGAGCGGTGATGATGATGATGATGATATTTCACGGGAAAGGCAGCACAGGAACAGACTGAATGGAGCAGCAAGTCAATGAGTCGTGTGAGAGCGCTCTATATGCTTAGAGGTCATCGTACTGGCCCTCATCCTCCTCTTCCTCTTCCTCCTCCTGAACAGGAGCCTTGGCTTTGCTGGTGCCGTTTGTCTTGGCAGCCGCGGCAGAGGGCTTCGAGGGCTTTTCTTCCTCCTCCTCGTCATCTTCATCGCTGTCCTCTTCACTGCTTCCCTCCTCACTAGAGCTAGCTTGCTCCAGCCACTCGATGAACGGCTTGGCAGCCTTGCGAACCTTCTTGCTCGTCTCCTTGTCAACGTACTTCTTGCTGACCTTCGTCGACCACTCCGTCACAAAGTCTTCATCAAGAACATCGATCTGATAGAGAGCCATGAGCAGCTTAGGTACGCCATTGGGCACCAGGTTCGGGTGCTCAATTCCCGCCAGGCGCTCGACGCCGCCCAGGAGGGCCTTTTGGTGTTTCTCAGAGGTGACCATTTTGACCAGGACGGGGGCGTACTTCTCGACTTCCTTGGGCGCATCATCGGTGAAAAGGGCCTGTACGAGAACTTGTACAGCCTTATGCTTCTTGTCGATGCCCATCTCCTGGGCCTTCTTGTACACCTCGGCGGGAGAGCTACCCTTGTTCTCCAGAAGCCAGCTGCCGTACTGTGCGTAAGGAGAGTCGGCTCCCTCCTCGTCTTCATCTTCGTCTGCGCCGAGGACGAGACCCGACTGCAGACCTCCCTCGAGGGCCTTGACACGTGCCTTGACGGCGGCTTCAGACGTGTCGACAGACCATCCACCATCGTCGCCGTTGCGAGCGGCCATTTGGTCCGCCGTGGGGATCTGAGCAGCCTCAGCGTTGATCTTTGCGGTCAACTCATCGTCACTGCCAGCGTCAGCTTCTTCAACACTCTGCCCAGCCGACTTGCCGGCGCCCTTCTGTCCCTTGACCTTCTTCGGAGGAGGGTTCTTGCCGATGAAGGTGGTCAATTTGTGCGACATGTTGACCTTGGTGCGCTTGCCGCAAGCCTTGCAGTCCCTCATTATAGGCTCGTTGCCCTTGGGCACCTTCAGCTCCGTCTCTGGGTTCTTGCACTCGCCACAGAGGACAAATTTGTCGATGAAGTCGTCGAGGAGATTGCGCAGCTGATCGGCTTGGTGGGCGCCGTTGATGATGTAGCGGTCATTCTTCTCGTCCGACGTCGTCTGAGCGCCTAGCTCAAATCCAAAGAACTTCGTAGGATCTACGGATGCAGACGGATGGTTGAAGGGATCAGCGCTGTGGTTTGGCCGAAGATAGGTTCTCGGAACTCTTTAGTACTCACACGTCGGTGGACGACTGAGGGCCCGAGCAATATCGGACATGTTGGGCACGACCGTCTTAATGCCGTTGCCTCGACCTTCAATCTTGGTCTGCAGGAGGGGCATGCTGTGCGCGGGTGGGTAAGGAGGAGAGATGGAAAGGTGAGTGTGAGGCTTGCTTAGCCCGATGCTCAGCGCTTGCTCACCGGTAGCGATAGAACTTGTCGTCGACATCGCGACGAATGTTTACGACAGCCATGATGGGTGGTAATAAAAAGGGATCGAGAGCCTCGTAGGACGCTCAAGTTCAAGATTGAAGTGAGGAGTCGTCGGCGGACCGTCGAAGATGATGGAGGGCCGTAGTAAAGACGGAAATGGTGGCGACCGTGATGGTGTTGGCGGGTGGTGGTGATGTATCTAGGCACCTTCAGGATGGGTGAAAGGCGGCTTGGATCGTCGCCTCGGGATTGACGTATCGAGAGAACGGGATGGCGGCAACTGACAAAGGGGGTGGGTGCTATGCGGACGCGAATACATGAAACGGCGGCTCTTTCGATGCTGCGTTTGATTCACGGTTGAAGGCGAGGCGATGGGTGGATTAAGGTAGTGCTGCGTCGATGTTTGTGTGATTGAGATCGACGAGAATGTGTGACTGTGGCTATGTTCCCCTTGCTGATCGTGATCAAGGGTGGTGTTGAGTGGTTAGCGGATGTCGTGAGATGAGGAAGACGAGGGAGGGAAGCAGACAAGGCCAAGTCGACCAACCGACCGGAGTGAAATTGTCGCGGCAACGCAGCTCGACCCTCACTCTCGACCCTGGCCCGCCTTTGTCCGCGCGCTGCACCCGTTACCTACCAATTGCTATCCTGGCACACGAGCAACGACGTTGCGGTCCTAGCGACAAGTGGATCAGCGAGACATCTTTCTATTGCAGGGGGCGCATATGGTACAAAGAACGTAGGCGGCTGCAACAACATCGTGACGGTCCGCTGTCTTCGTCTGGACGGACGAATGGGAGCTTGAGAGGCTCACATTGGGGCTTGTGGTGACAGTGAGCGTGCGTGCAAGGCGCCTTGTTGGGCGGTGATAATATCATGACTGGTCGAAGGATACCGCGGGCTGGACCATCCCGCTTTACATCCGCATGGTCGTAAGGCACGCATGGAGAAGGGCGCCATCGTTGCTCAGGGGAGACGGGCGAGTGCGGCAAAGCTCTTCGATCTGTTTCCTGGCGGAGAGTCGATGATGATGAGCCTGTACCGTTCATCGCTCTGACAAGAGGGTACCTCGAAGAGATATCATGGAGAGAGTCCGTGGCTGCTTAGCTATCGTCAATCCTCGATGTATCGTCGCCTCATGGTCCTGTACTTCTTGAGCGAGTACAGCGTCTCGGTCTCTGCGGTTGACGAGGAATGCGATGATCAGCTTGCATCTTGGAGTGACGTCCAGCCTCTGATGCACCTACCCTTGTACACATGCTCTCCAAGGTCGAGCCATTTCCTGACCTCCTTCTCGTCCTTCTCATGCGCGTACTTGGCTGAGACGCCTCGCAGCTTGCCCAAGAAGTTGTAATTGGGATCAGGATACTCTCGACCGATACGATGCAGGCGCTTGTAGAGGTTGATGGCTGCTGGGCGTAGTGGATGACCGAGGGGTGGCATTATGATGGCAATGAGGATGAGGAGAAGGCCTTAGCTCCAGGTGGACTGACCTTGGTCAGCCAATGTCGCTGCACCCGCTCCACCGGGAGTGAGCCTCAAGGTCCCAGATCTTGGAGCCCGGGCGGAGGTTCAGTCGAGACGAGCCCGGTCCGCGATTTGGTCCTGAGGCCAAGGGGGGGGGACGGGCGCCAGGCGGGGGGCGCGGGCGCAACACATCACTCGAGGTGAGAGCAACACTTGCGCGGGCCGCCGCTGCGAGGCTCGTCGTCGTCGTCGTCGCAGTCGCCTCCTCTGCCCCTCTCTCTCTCCCACTTTCTCTTTCTCCAACAGACCTCATCATCACTATCATCGCCGCCACCGGCCTCACTGCGCCGAGCATCTCGCGCTACGCAGCTTCATCTGCGCCGACTTGGCTGTTCGATCACAAGGGGCGGTGACAGCCTGCACAACCAATTGGCTCTGCTTCTTTGTTCACTGCGCATCGCAGCACTCCATCGCCCACGATGTCGACGGGTAACGTCAAGGTAGTGGGAAGGTGAGCAAGCAATCACATAGGGAGCCTGAATACCATTGATTAGTCGCAGGTAGCTTACTCTCATGCTCGTCCGCCCGCTCGCTCAGGTTTCGCCCTCCCAATGCTCTCGAGCTCAAAGAGGGAGGTGACATCGTTGTCGAGTTCGATGAGGGAGAGAACACAACTGTCAAGCTAAGGGGTGGTCCGACCACTGGGCCGGAAGCAAATGGCTTTACTTTTGATCGGGTGTTCCCCATGAACACGAGGCAGCAGGATGTCTTCGAATTCGGCATTAAAGAGACAGTCGACGATGTCATCAACGGCTACAACGGAACGATCTTTGCGTATGGGCAGACGGGTTCGGGTAAAACGTTCACCATGATGGTCAGTACGAGGGGGGAGGGGCGAGGTAGGCGCCAACCTCACTGACATTGACCCCCATGCCTCTCTTGCTTTCTCTTAGGGCGCGGACATCGACAACTCAGACTTGAAGGGAATCATCCCCCGTATCACAGAGCAAATCTTCGACTCCATCATGGCCTCGCCCCCGAATCTCGAGTATCTGGTCAAGGTCTCGTACATGGAAATCTACATGGAACGCATCAGAGACTTGCTCGCACCGCAGAACGACAATCTGCAGATTCATGAGGAGAAGAACAAGGGCGTCTACGTCAAGGGCTTGTCCGACTATTACGTCGGCGGGCAAGATGATGTCTACGAGATCATGAGGCAAGGAGGTAATGCTCGAGCCGTCTCGTCGACCAACATGAATGCAGAGTCATCGCGTTCGCATTCCATCTTCCTGCTCACGATCCAGCAGAAGAACACAGACACCGGTAGTCAGAAGACAGGTAACCTCTACCTTGTCGATCTTGCCGGGTCTGAGAAGGTTGGGAAGACGGGGGCAAGCGGGCAGACGCTCGAGGAGGCCAAGAAGATCAACAAATCGCTCAGCGCTCTCGGTATGGTCATCAATGCCTTGACCGACGGCAAGTCTTCTCACATTCCCTACAGAGACTCCAAGCTCACTCGTATCCTCCAAGAGTCGCTCGGAGGGAACTCAAGAACTACGCTCATCATCAATGCCTCGCCCTGCGCCTACAACGTCGATGAGACCATCTCAACGCTCCGCTTCGGTGTGCGCGCCAAGTCGATCAAGAACAAGGCCAGAGTCAATGCCGAGCTATCCCCCGCGGAGCTCAAAGCTCTTCTCAAGAAGTCGCAGACCGAAGCCGCGCGCTACCAGCAGTACATTGCCGCGCTCGAGGCAGAGCTCAAGGTCTGGCGCTCCGGTGGCTCGGTTCCTGAGGCCGAACGCGCAGAGCTGGGCAAGATGGGTGTCCCCGACGCTACATCGCTGGCTGCACGATCTGGAGCAACGCGCCCTCAAACTCCCGCCACTCCCAGCGGCATCGAGGCTCTCAAGGAGCTCTCTTCGCGACCTGACACACCCACGGCCGTGTCTCTCGACCAAGACGAACGCGACGTCTTCCTTCGCCGCGAAAATGAGCTCAGCGATGCGCTCGCCAAGAAGGAGAACGAGTGCAAGGACCTCACCAACGAGAACGCACGTCTGCGCGATGAGTTTGCTTACACGCAAGAAAGCGAAAAGCGCACAACTCACGACAAGGATGCAGCCGTCGCGGCATTGACTGAGCTCAAACTGAAGCACAGCGCCCTCGTCAATGAAAACAAGGACTACCAGACGTCCAACGAGTCCCTGCGCGGCGAGCTCGAGGCTCTCACCGTCAAGCTGCAAGAGGCCGAGGCGACGGCCAACAGACGAGCTGCGGAGGACGACCCGGAGGCCGAGAACAGGCGCAAGGAGAAGGACGCTCGCGTCAAAGCCATGCTTGAGTCTACTGCTGGCGTGCACGCTACGGCAGACCCTGCGATGCAGCTCAGGGAGAACCTGAAGCAGCTAGAGGGTCCTGGAGACCATAAGGAGAAGGTGTTGGACACGGTCGAGAAGCTCCACGAGGAGAATCTCCAGCTGCAGACCCGTCTCAACGCTTTCAAGCTGGAGCATGACAACCTGCTCATAGACAAGGACAATGCTGAGATTCGTCTTCGTGACCTGCAGGCCGCGCACGCAAAGATTGTCGCCCGAGGTGGGCAGGACGCCGGCGTTGACGTCAATGACCTGCGAGCTGGCATCGAGGCTCAATTCCAGGCACAGCAGCGCGCTTTGGAGGACGAGGTGGCCGACCTCAAGCGCACGATGGAGGCCAAGCAGCTCGAATTCAGTCACGTTGAGAACGAGCGTGGCGCCCTGCGAATGGCCAACGACGAGCTGCGACGAGCATTCGCTTCAGCAGGCGGTGCTACTGGCGCTAGTGCGGGCACTGACGGCGCCAACGAGGCTGCATCTGCTCAGCTCCTCGAGACCGCCAAAGAGATGGAGCGTGTACGCAAGTCGATGGCTGGACAGCTCTCCGACTTTGACCAGATGAAGAAGAGCTTGATGCGTGACCTGCAGAACCGCTGCGAGAAGGTTGTGGAGTTGGAGATCTCCCTCGACGAAAGCAAGGAGCAGTACAACAACGTTGTGCGGTCGTCGAATACCAAGGCTCAGCAGAAGAAGATGGTGAGTGCGGGCTGAGACCGTGAATGATGCGTAGTCTTGGCCTCCAAGCTGACCATTTCCCCTCGCCCTGCCTCCTCCGCTCGCCCGCTAGGCCTTCCTCGAACGCAACCTCGAGCAGCTCACCAGCGTTCAAAAGCAGCTCGTCGAACAAAACTCATCCCTCAAGAAAGAGGTTGCCATTGCCGAACGCAAGCTCAATGCACGCAACGAGCGCATCCAATCCCTCGAGTCACTCCTCACCGAATCGCAGGAGCGCATCAACCAGCAAAACGCCAAATACGAGGCCCAGATGGCTCTGGTGCGGGAGCGCTTCGAGTCCGCTCGCAACCTCAGCCGCAGTATGGGAGCTGCAGGGCAAGCTCCGGGCGGCCAGGGAGGCGCCGCGGGTGCTTCTGCTGCGGCCAATCCTGGTCTGGCTTTCGGGCGTATCGCCAAGCCGCTGCGAGGCGGTGGCGCTCAGGCGGGCCCGCAGCCGGGCCCCGCTGCTCTACACTCGGGAGCTCCTAGGCATCCGGGCGTGTCGAATGTGCAGCAGCAGGCGGCCCAGTTTGATAGCAAGTCGCCAAAGGCAAGGAGCAGCTGGTTCTTTTCGAGCTCGTAGGCGCGCTATGCGATGGCACACGCGCGGCATTTCTCTCCCTCACCTTCACGATCTTTCACTGCGATCTTAATGCTCCTCACACCCTTGAGGCCCGCTCTTCACTTGATATCCCTATGACCGCTCGATCGTGAAATTTTATAGAGCCGTCCCGATGATGTGGCGTGAATGTGATGATGGCTTTGAGTGCTGAGTAAATGATACAGAAAAAAACGGTCGTTGTGATCCCCACCCTTCGCTAGAGCGGTTCATCGATGATGTCTCCTCCGCCGCTACTGACTTCCCTCAATGGTATCTTTGCCCGCTTCTCGCCATGCCTAACTTCCCATCCTTCCGCACCCCTTCAGCCTCGTATCAAACGTCAAGGAAGTCCGCACACATGTGCAGCTCCAACGCCAGGTCGGCAGGAATACCCTTCTCAAAGTCAGGGATGCGCGTCCCCTCAGGAGCATCTGCGTACTTCTCGTACCACTCGAGGTAGGCAACGACGATCTCGAGAACGGCAGACCTGCGGACGAGCGGGCCAGCCAGGGAGGGAGCGAAGTGATGGTGGGTCAGCCGTGATACTCACCACAGGCAGGGGCGCAGACGGGTTGCTAAAGCTCACTCACCTGATCTGCAGCTGGACAGTCCTACTCTCCGACTCGGCGAAGCCTCCCTCGAGCATATCTTTGATGGTGCCCGAATGAACGGCAGCCGACTTGGCAATAGAGAAGCTCTCCCCGTCTTCGCTGACCAGAGTGACCGTGTCCTTGTTGGCTTCCTTGTCTCCATTGGCTTTGCCTTTGCTGCTGCCGCTCGCACTAGCGCTCGTACTGGTGGACATGGTGGTGGTGAGGGAGGGGTGGCAGATGAGGCGTTGGTTGAGGGTGGCGTTGGGTGGAGTAGGCCGAAGGGTCAAAGACGCTGCTGCTCAAGCTGATGCAGGCTTCGCCCTTGAGCTGTGATGATGTGAGGAAGAGCCTTCTTTGGCCTCTCGTGGACAGGTAGGGCAGTGTGAGAGCTACGAGGGGAAGCTTGAAGGAGAGGCGTTGCTGCCGTCGAGTTGGTACGAGATGGAGAGGAGCCAAAGTCAGCTTTGCTCCGTCCGCTCCTCCACGCCCATCTCGCTCCCAGTCCGCCCTGTGCCCTCGCGGCCCGTCAACACGCGTCACGGCTGCCATAGGGCGGGTCAACAATGCCTTCTTGGTTGCAGCCAGGCTACATCAGGTCAAGGAGCGATTCAGCTTGCATCGAGATGTTCGAAGGAAGAGATGCTCACGCAGCTCTGCATAGACGGCTGGAACTTCGCGGGCAGTAGCCGCTCTTTTGCAAACGCTGATCGTATCCGCCAAATGAAATGGAATCATCTGGAGAACACACAGCTCGGGCACATTTCGAGATGATGCTTCCTGAGAAGTCCCTGACTCGAGATCACAGCTGTCGAAGAGGGGTGTGAGATGACTTCAATTGTTGCGGAAATGACGCGGAGGAAGCCAGATGTCTCCGACCAGATCGATTGTAGGACCACAGTGCCGCCGCGGCTTCCTCATCGAGCCTTGACGCCGATATGCCAGCTCTCGTCTGGCGCAATCGATCTCTTCTGAGCTTTTCAGACCAGACAATATATCGAGACCAGACAATCGATCGCAACTTTCCTTCGCAGCCGCTCATGCCAGGCGCTGGAAAGGATGAGCAGGAGGCGAGGCGCCATCCTCTTGTCCCCCCTGAGGGTATCCATGGCACCTTCGCCGCTAGCTTAGCCTTCATGTTCAGCAGTGGCGGAAGATCACGAGTCCGTCGTAGTCGACACACGCCGAAAGCAAGCTCAATGTGAGGAAGCTGCGCTGTCAATCGTTCTCTGGCATCTGAGATGCCAGATGGCATACCGTCTCGGCTTCATCGTTGATCCGCAGGGGCGAACAAGCTGGCAGACGAGCTCGCTTGCTTAGAGCACTGACTTGCAACTAGTCCCCATTGGGTCAAAGAGCCTCAAGACCACGACTATCGCTCGCGCTGATGTTGAGGACCCACCATGACCGGAAGTCATCATCCGCCGTGGAGGGCTGGCTGCTCGCGTCGACCCAAATGCAGCCTGAGAGCCTTCTCTGCGGGTGGAAGCGACGGTGCAGATGCTCTTCTCCTCCGCTCATGCACGTCCGAGCCAATCTGCGCCCGAGATGTTTTGGACTCGAGAATTGTCGATCCGGCAATGCTGCTCCTTCTTTGATTCTTCATCTCTCTCTCACCTTTCTCATTCATTTCCGCTCATCTAGCTTGGGTCAGTGATGTCGGCTGCTCCCGCGCTGAGAGGAGCAGACCAATCATCAGCCGCCAATCAAGAGTCGACGGCCGCTCCTCAAGATGGCGTCGAGCAGACTACTCCCTCCTCTTCTACCGCAGAGCAGCGCGTAAAGGCACCGTCAGAGCAACGGCGGTCAAATGAGGACAGGCAGGCTGACGACAGGCAAGACAAGAAAAGCTCGGACACCAGTGGCCAGTCTAGCTCGAAGCTGCCACCTTGGATCGTCGACAATATCAAGAATCCACACAGCCTTAAGATGCTGTTTCGCTGCTGTGAGTGTGCGATGACGCCGAGACCGACCACAGGCCGTCTAAACACCTTTGTCCATCGCTCGATTTATTCCAGGGGTCGCAAGCTGGGTCGCCATCCTTCTCCTCCTGTTTGACCGCTCGCTGGCCACTCTCGGCCAGGCGGCCTTTTTCGTCTGCATGGTCACCGTCTTCCTGCCGGCGAATCTTCCCATCTTTCCATGGCTTATCGCAAACGGGACCCTGGTAGTGGGCTCAGTCGTAGGATGGGCCATCGGCTGTGCTGCAATGGCCGCTGCTCTGCGAGCGAGAGACTCGACGCTCCTACAAAGCCAGCTCCAACGCGTCCAAGCATCAGTAGCGACGGCGACCAACCCAGAGGCGGAATATCAAGCTGCCATTTTCCGAGCAGAGTTCCTCGATGCCCGGTCCTCTGCAGTATTCGGCGTCTTTCTAGCATTTGGTAGCTTCCTCGCCGCAGTGGTGTTCACTCAGTCACCCAAGCTGAGATTCACTGCCATCTTCATGGTCATCGTGCTCGACGTCATGTGCACCTACGGCGTCCTCTTCCCCGTGCAGCAGTATACGCTAGGCACCATCTTCTTGCTGCCCATCGGCGTCTCTCTCGGCATCAGCTTCGCCTGCATGCTCTTCATCTTCCCAGAGACTCTCTCGTTCGGCTGGCAGGGCAACTTGGCCAAGCTGCTCAAGGCGACAAAGGGCTACGTCGTCCTGCACGACGCCTTCCTCAAGGAGCTCACGACGGCGGATGACCTCGAGCAGACGGCCAAGGTTTTCGACGGCAAGCTCAAGGGTGCTCAGACGGGTGTGATCGCGCTCTTGCAAGCCATGCAGGGTCAGCGTCCCTTTCTGCACATGGAACTCACGTACTCTTCCCTCTCGCCGAAAGACTTGACTTCTCTGCTTGAGCCGGTCAAAATCCTAGCCCTCAGGACGCTCGGACTATTCAGCTTCAATACGGCACTCGAGGTGGCTATTCACGACGACAAGCTCGCGGACGATCCCGACGCGGCCAGCGATGCAGAGAAGAACGTCAAGAGCGATCATGAAGATTTCTCAAAGCCAGTCGCGGTGCACGACACTCATGCCTTGATGCGATGGCGAGGGATGCAGCACGAGGCTGAGCGTACTCACCACGTCTCGCTGAAGGACGACATGCTCCCAATCATGATCGACGGAAGCAGAGATCTTCTCGCCAAATGCTTTTCCGCCATGGACGAGATCACGTCCTGGCTTGAGTTCACCAACAACCATCGCTACCTGGGCCAAATGAGCGCTGAGCAGCACCAAGACAGGGTGGCGAAGCTGAATGCTGCCGTCGAGGAACTCGAGCAAACGGTCAGCAATTTTGACAAGGAGCGTCTGCGTCTCATTGCGCCCTACGAGAAGCACTTTGCCAAGCAGACAACCGACGGTTCCCTTATGCTGGATGCTGACGGCGCTAAAGCATTCCGATCAGGCGCACGCGGCCTCTACATCTGCCTTGTCTGGTGCTTCAATGCCACCAACACAGCCAAGCAGCTCATCGTCCTCACTCGAGCTGTTCACGACGTAGCCCTGAAACGACCTCGAAGCAGGCTCTGGTGGCCTACTGGCCTCTCCAGATTGGCTGCGGTCATCACGTCGAAGAGAGGCAGCGATGTCGTCAACTCGATGCCTGCAGATGATCCGGATTCCGAGGAATCTACCCTGGCCGAAGATGTTGAGCAGGACGAGCGGGAAGAAGGGGACAATGCAGCAGCAGACGCGACGAAGAAGAAGATCAAGGCCGAGAGAAGATCCAGGCTGCGCGATGCCGATGCCTTGCCGCCCTCAAATGCCCTCCATTACATTGGCCGCTTCCTTGCAGCTTGCTACCGCTTCACTTACAGCCAAAGGGGGATGTTCGCGTTACGCTTCACAATTGCGGGGCTGGCCGTGTGGATCCCTTCAGCGGCAACGCAGGAATCGGCTGCCTTCTCCTATCGCAATCGAGGCCTTTGGGCCATCATCATGGCTCAGCTGGCAGTGGCGCTCACTTCGGGCGAATTCGTCTTCTCCATCGCCTCGCGAGTCATTGGTACGGTTCTCGGAGCGCTTCTAGGCGCCCTTTTGTGGTACATCTCCTGCGGCAAGGCGGCGCAAGGTAATCCGTACGGATATGGCGCTGTGACGGCGGTAGCCTTTGTGCCCCTGGTCTTCCTTCGGCTCTTCGTCCCGATGCAGCTTCTCATCGTCTCGCTCATGACCTTTGTGACTCTTGTCCTGGTCATTGGCTATTCGTGGATCGACGCCGGCCACCTCGTGATCAGTGTCTCGAGCGGTATCGGAATTGAAGTGGCCTGGCGTCGCATGCTGCTCGTCCTCATCGGTATCGCAGCTGGCTTCATCGTCATGCTATTCCCGAGACCGACCTCGACACGAGAGACGGTGCGACATTCCTTTGCGAAGCTCACCAGCCGCCGCATCTTGCCCATCTACTGCAAGGCCATTGAGGCGTGGTCGACACACAGCGAGGACAGCTACGACGAGGTGATCAAGCAAGACGCCGCAAAATCTTCGCCGGCCATGGTCGAGTATCGTGCAGAGCTTTTGGCCGGCCTGGCGCAGCAGGGCGATCTTGCGGGTAAAGTCGGCTTAGCGAGGCTTGATGTCCCCTTCAGAGGTCGCTGGCCCGCGGAGCGGTATGATCAGCTGCTGAAGACGCACAATCGAATGGTAAGACGCATCCAGTGACGGCGTGTCATGCAAGATAGCACCGCGCTGACTAGATCGATGCGCCCTCACAGCTCAGCAGCCTGGCACAGCTTTACCAAATCCTGAATCAGCCAAATTATGACTACACCTGGCGCAGGAGATTCGCCCACAATACCGCGCTGTTGGATCCATCTACTATTAGCGACATCTGCTCGACGCTGAGCATGCTTGGCCAGGCTCTGGAGACGGGACAGCGCCTGCCCGCCGCTACGACTTTGATCCGCGAGCGGGTCATCAGAAATCAAGTTCTGACTACAAGGATCGAAGAGCGTCTGCGGGAGAAGGGCTCGAGAGAAGCCTCCGAGCCATTGACGCTGGAACTGCTCAAGAAACCGCTTTTCATGCAGCACGTGGTGGCATCGGTGGCGTTGGTCGTCTTTGTCGACAATCTGGATCACGCTCTTGCGGTGGCCAAAGACTTGGTCGGAGAGGTAGAATTGACGTCGTTCTACGAGCTCAAGGAGCGGTGGGACGATCGTGTTGCACTGCTAGCATAGGATGCACCGGCTAGAGAGTGCAACCGATGCCCTAGGCCGCTGAGTGGTCGGCGTCCGAATAGTGGTAGGCCGCCCTCTCTTTGTCCGCCTCTTACCTGCAAGCGAACCCCAATCCATCAGCATCCTGTTATTTTCCCTTGAGCTGTCAAGACTACGCCCTCGCGAGAATGTCCGATCGCGACCTCGGCGATGGTGCTTGCCGATGTCTTTCGACGTCGCTTCTACAGGCCATGTGAACGACCCTGGCACCTGAGCGAGGCATCTCTAACTAAAGAAATTGTGTCGAGTGACACTTGTTCAGTGGCTCAAAGCTCAACGGCATGCTCCGTTGGACCTGGCGATGCGTGGCAAGGAGCACGCCGAGTCGGAGGACCAAAAGTGCTAGCCCTGGGGAGAAGACGGTGAGGATTGGTGGGTGGGTGCTGTGGCGCACGGCGCAGAGAGCTAGTGAGGCGGGGTGACGGCTGGCTAAACTACTGGGCGGCGGCGGGCACTGGGCGCTCATGTCCTGTCAGCAATCAGTACTCAGCTCCATTATTCGACGCTCTTAGCTCCACTCGAAATCGAAAATGGCCCCTCTGACTCGAGGCGTTGGAACACTGCACGCTGCCGATGGCGGCCGCGCTTGTTTGGTGCTGCCACTGCTTCAATCTGATGCGATTCAAAGGCGTCCTCATCTCGCCACGCAGATCGACGCCGCCAACAGCCCGCCTGGGCTGTTCCGAACTCGTGGGGCGCGGTAGCGAGGCCGGGATGCGCAAGGCAGGCTCAATCAGCAGGCAGCGGGACAAGAAGATCCCGAGGTTGAGGCTATTGGCCCGGCTTGCCCTTCCGGCTCAGGCGTAAAGCTGCATTGGGAGGGCGTTGAGCTGCATCTGCGCCCTGCATCCCCAATCGTCTCTCGTCGTCACTTCAATCTTGTCTGTACCATTGCTCGTTACCTCGCTGCATTTCCATCCTCATCTCTGTCTAGACGTCACTGGACACAACCTACCGCCTCTTCAACTGTTTTTCAGCGTTGCTCGTCGTCTAACGATCTCGGCCACATTCCATCAACGGCGCACGGCCTTCTGCTCGATCGGACCGACGCAGCGATTGGTATTTGTCGGCGTCAAAAAGGGGCCGCATCCGCTTCATTGCTTGCGGGAAGGAACCAAATACCGCAGCGAAAGGTCCTAGAGCCTTGCGGATCATCGACGTCGAGCCGACCGCGAGCGCCCTCGAAGCTGCTCGTTACCGCCAGGTTGAAGGCGCCCCACCTCGACGCGCTGCTGCCACTTGCCAACTACAGCCACATCAGCAGGGCCCGGGGGCGGCGCCAGCCCTGCTGCTGCTGCCTCTCCTCGTCATTCGCCTTCTGAGTCCCTTCTCAACCTCATCAAATCCCCACCCCCATTCCCCGCCACCCCCACCACCCGCCAGCATCGTATAGCACAGCAGCGCAGCAGCATCGCATCCCACCTTGCACCGCATCATGCAGTCAGAAGCATATCCGGCGGGCTCGCCTTTACAGGCGCCACTCGTCGTGCCGGATGAGCCATGTCCCGACGGCTATCTTGAGAACCATTGGAAGGGGGACCTTGAGCGTGGATGGCGCACGTTTGAGGATCTCATGAGCGGTCAAGAGGACCGCTGGCAAGGTAAGCAGCGCGGTGGCTCCCCTCAAGATCCTATTCTCGAACAGGCTCACTCACTTGCCTCGCTTGCATTCGCAGATCTGGGCGAGAGGGCTGGAGTGCGTAGGTCTGTCTTCAACAACGGCCAAGCACTCCATCCGCACGAGCTCGAGTGCACTCGTGGCGTCTCCTTCTTTGACAATGTTCAAGCGCTCGACGTCTTCAGCTGCATTTACAATCCCGGCTTCCGACTGATCTGGGACCACCGCATCAAGGAGGCCAGCATTCTCCAGCGCTTTTCGCAGGCCGAGTTCCTCTTCTACATGGTCATCCGTGGAATCGGACCCATCTATTGGCCGCGTGACTACATTGGCATCGAAGGCGTCCGCTTCTACAAGCCCAACGGCCAAGTCGTCACCGACCACATACCGTCAGAATGTAACTGCATCGACGTCATCTGGACGAGCGTGGACAATCCGCCCAGTGGTCCGCAAGAGGGAAAGGTGCGCGGTCGGCTCAACATCGCTGCATATCGCATTCAAAATTGTGGCAATGGGTGCGATGTCACCTTCATGATCAGCCTCACCCTGTCCGCGCCTATCCCGGCCTACATTCGCCGAATGCTCGTAGCAGAATGTCCCCTCTCCTTGGCCAGGCTTCGCGACTCGATTCCGACGTTCGGTGTCTGCCCGTACGTTGTCGATGAACAAAGCTGTCTCGTCATCCAGCGACACTTCTGGGACGCCGAGTCAAGAAAGAGCCACATGCGAGCATTCTCAATCAAACCAGGCACCATCGTCATCATGCTCGACACCAAGAGGATGTATCCGTCAGGTGAGCTGCATGCCGCGAATCGTCAGGGCGCCTACAAAGGGCCGATTGACTGACCATGATACTTATCCCATTGCTTGTTAGGCATCATGATGCCGACGATTGAGGGTCCTGGATCTCACTCAGTCAGCGTGCAGGAGGCAATCACGGGCGATCGCCTCTTCGTTCACGTCGACCAGACCGGTATCAGGCAGAATTGGACGCTCGTGAGTACACAGAGGTCCGCACCAAGACGTCGAAGTCTTCTCACTGACATTGGCCTCTTCGGCGTCTTGCTCTCCCTAGTCATTCGAGCCAAGGGACAAGGACCCTGAACCAGACGCGTCAGGCAATTGGTGGTAGAGGCAAACCCTTCACGCACGAACGACTTAATAGGCAAGCACAAGCAACAAGCATCCATCCTTAACACCCTACCCCACATTCCTATACTGAAACAGCAAAGTAGCTCCCCGAGTTGGCTCCATTACTCGAGGAAGCGCAGTCAAAGCCGCGCGCTTGGAAGTTGAAGCGCGCGCGACAGGCAGAGGGTTTCTCAACGTCACAATGTCGGTTTTTGGCTGTGATGTACATAGTATCTCGATGTTACCAATTGATTCACTGCTCTGTCTCATCATCCGTCCACCTGTTTCCTGAGCCCACGCGCGCCGCCGCGGCTGGGAGATGGTGTCGTCGGGGCTCCCTGTCCCTGTCCGCGTCTTGACTCCACTTTTGCTCGGTGGAACCAACACTTGGTTCACTGCTTCTCCATCTCGTCGCAATGCCGCCAAAGAAGAGCAGCAACAAAGACTCAGTCGAAGCTTTGCTCTCCGATCTCGACAGCCTGGGTACGGAAGACCAAGTTGCTTCAGCAGCCAAAACAAAGGCCCCTGCTTCATCTGCTAGCCCTGCACCTCCCGCCGCCCCTGCCTCTGCCTCCTCCTCCACGCCAGACGCTCAGAGTCTACTCGATGACCTCGACAGCCTCGTTCAGCGTCGCGCTCCTACTCCAAGAAGGCCGCCTAGCAGTGCAGCTGTGCCTTCACCAGGCCCGACGTCATCCGCCGCAGAGACAGTGACTCCACGTCCGGCCAATGTAGAGGGCACACCAAAGGAAGCGCCAGCGGGAGAGTCACCAGCTACTTCAGCGGCACAGGCTTTGGAGTCGATGCCAGCGCCTGAGAAGCAGAGAGGAAGCACAGCGCCAATTGCGTCGGCAGCTCCGGCTGCTGCTGCCTCTTCATCTGGCAGCGGGGGAGGATGGGGAGGATGGGGAAGCAGCATGTGGTCTTCCGCAACCAAGTTCGCCGATCAAGCTCGAGCAGAGATCGAGAAGCGGGCGCAGAGTGAACAGGCCAGAGACCTCGGTCAAAGAGGCTGGGACCTTGCTCAGGGAGTACGTGGCTTTGTCAAGGAGACGGGATGGGAGAAGTTGGGCGACGATATTACTAAAGTGGGAAAGAGGGGCTGGACCGAAGTCATCAACGCTGTCGCGCCGCCTATTTCCGCTCACGAGGTCATCCAGGTGACCCTGTCGCATGACATGGTGGGATTCGATGGGGTTCCGGACGTCACATTCAAGATCTTGTCGAGGGTCATGGAGTCGCAGGTGCGCCAGCATGGGCTGGACCAACAGCTTGTCGTCAACCAGGCGCGCAACGGCGCTCAGGTGGGGGACAAGGTCGATGAAAGCAACGAGAGGGATATGCAGCCCGCCAAAGGATTCGAGGAAGGATGGAAGACGGCACAGGTGAGTAAAGCGATGCTGGCCACCGAGGCTGCCTTTTCGCTAACCTTGCCACTCTCTACCCGTAGTCATCGCTCGCCACGCTCATCGCATCCCACGAGCCAGAGGCACCCAAGGCAAATTCTGTCAACGTCCCGGTCACTAATTCGCCTGTATTCCTGCGCATACAGCCAGTGATGGCTCCATTGCCAGGCGAGTCCGCCACCGCATCGCCGCCATCGTCCATATTTTTCCTCGTACTGCTGCAAGACCCCACTCATGGCCTCAGCCATCGTACATGCAGCCAGGCTATGCCTTACGCTTGGCTCTCGCTACCCTTTGACCAGAATCCATGGATCGAGCAAGCAATGGTCGACAGCTTGGAGAATGCCCTCGCTATCGTTGGCCAGGACTACATTAATGGCAGGCAGAGTGGTCGAAGCGTGAGCGGGGAGCAGGATGCTGGCGGCGCTGCAGAGGCGTGAGGATGAACGAGGAACAACGGGGCATGGACATTAGGGTCACGAAGACTCGATTGTGAGGCGCGAGGAGCCTTGAGAGCAACTTGGAGCCCGCAATCAGGAGCTGAATCAAATCGATTCCGTGACGCCCGCGTTTCCCGAGGCGATCGTGGTTCGTCGCAAAGTCGTCGAGGCAGTGCTTCGCCTGACCACCTCTCCGGGTCTTTCTTGACATTCGTCCCTCACCGTACCATACCATTGCGCCTTGAAGAAATGCGCTTTTTGCTTGCTTTGCGGTGTCCTCGGCTCACCTGACTATGCGCTTTACCGGCTCTGCTTTGCTCTGCTCTGCTATCAATTTGCTCTGCAATTCTATGACACCGCTTGGCTGCATCGACGTTGTCGTGTCTTGATTGGACATGGCAAGCTGCGGGCCCATGGATCCGTCTCAGGTACGTCAAAGCGCTACATCGGACGCTACGTCGGGAGTCTGTCATGAGCCACAATGGCTTTGCGACCGCTCTGCACACTCGCAGCACGATCTCCTCTGACTGGTGCGGCAGCCGCTCCAGAGTCGCCACAGGACGACGGGCTGAGGGAGAGAGATTGCTGGGCTTTCGCTGTGCCGCCGCACCCTCTCAACTCAAATTCCAGACTCAGCGCAGCAGCGCTTCTGCCTCCGCCGCGTCCGCCCTCACACGCCCACGCACCCTCGCCGACGGTTAGTGGTGGCCTCAACTTCTTTCTCGTCCGTTGCAATCATCGTCGATCGCAATCGCAGTCAAGAAAGGGGCAGAGTCGATTTCGACGCCTCCAAAGACGATCAGACGACGTCTTTCGCTTCTCTCCCTCTCCTCATCATTATCATTGCTACCACCGCCACCATCTCCAATCGAGCTCATCTCTCTCTCGCACACACAGTCCGCGACTTTCCATTGTAATAGAGGGCGCGGGAGCGAGAGGAATCCGTAGGATCTCAGACGTTAGCAGCGGGAACTCCAGCAAACGGCCGTCTCAACGAGATACCGCCTGCGGTCTCGCATCATCAGGCCAAAGAGCCCGCTCTGCAACCTTTCGCGCGAGAGAGTCAACCAAGCCAGAACGTCATCGTTAGAGTCAGGAGCACATACACGCCAATCTCCGGACTCGTCGTCGACTTTCGTTTCCTCAAATCTCCTCATCCGCACCTTTCGCCCTCAAGATCCTATCGTGTAGCTTTATCAAAACAAAGAAACTTCTATCCCGGCTCCATCAAAGCCCACCTTCATCCTCGCCTTCACCACGGCCCGCAGCATCTCAGCTCTTAGCACCACCAGGCCGTCAACGCCGCGCCATCAAGAGCTGCAAGTCTTTGCACGCCCGGCTTGGATGCAGATCGCCTAGCGACGTATGGCCCATTATCCTAATCAGGCCCCGCCGGGCTACGGTCAGGCCTCAGGCAGCAGGCCATTCCCTCGTCCACATCAGCCGCCAGCGCAGGATTCAAGGCGTAGCGGCACCTTTCCGCCTCTTTCAGCTCTCGTCGGCAGCCTCAGCAGCGGCAGCACAGCGAGCGCGAGTGCGAGCGGCAGTGGGAGCAGCAGCAGCGTGACTGGTAGCAGCAGTGGAGGCCATGGGGCGACGGGTCCTCCGCCTCCCTGGACGCCCTCCTCCTCGTACGCAGACCGCTTGCCACCTCCACCAACGACGTCGGCAGCATCGCCACCCGGCGGAATCGTCTTGCCGCAGCCCTCACCCGGCTCAGCATGGGCTGGTTATGCCTTGACGCCTTCTCCGCATCCTGCGATGCCATCTTCATCGGCGTCGAGCCCGGTTTCGGGCTACTACCCTCGTTCAGCTCGAGGCGATAGTAGATCTGCGACAGGCGCCTGGCTGTCCTACAATGACCCCGGCGTCTCTAGCAGTCTGCCTAAGACGGTCCCTTCTCCTCAGCAGGCATCGTGGCGAGAGGCGCCGTACCCTCAATACCATCATCACCCACCGCATCCTACAATGCCGCCTCCACATTCTCCACCCTCGCTGCATTATGCTCATGCGCCTACATCCCAGCCACTCCCGCCGCCATCGCCGGATCACAGACCGCGAGGCGGCTCCACGTCTGCATATAGCTACGGAGCACCAGGCTATGCCTACAGCTCGGCGTATCCTCCACCGCTAGCCTCCCCGTACTACTATCCTGCTCCCCCTCCTCCTCCTCCTCACATGTCCCCATTTTCGCCGTCTCAGGGCTCGCCGCCACACGGCTCAGGCTACGCTGGCGCGCCGCCTCCTCCTCACTCTCCACCGCCGCCTGAGCGACATCGTCAGCTCTCCCACACGGGTTCTGTGACCGCCTCCAACTCTGCCAATCTGTCTATGCTCCAAGATAGCGACCGCCCTAGGCAAGCCCGCAACTTGGCATGCGAGTTTTGCCGTCAACGTAAGCTGCGTTGTATCATCGACGATGGGAACAAGTCATGCCGCCAGTGCGTGCGTAGAGGTAAGGATTGCAGCCTACCCACCGCTCCAGTCGAAGAGTCCCCGGCTGTGCCAAAGGCAAAGAAGCGAAGGGCGGCCGATGAGCCAGCCGCGCAGACATCCGGCAAAGCAGCTTCGCCCTCGTCGAAGAAGAGTCGCAAGAAGCAGACCTCGCCTTCGCGAGGAAGTGGATCGCAAAGCTTCGACGCAGGTCAATCAATGGACGTCTCAAGGACGGCGTCACAAGACGCCCCCGTCAACACCGCCATGGCCTTGGTACCTCACGCCCAAGAGTCATCCTGGGAGACTCGTGCCGAAGAGGCGAACAACCTCCTTACATTGCATGCCTCTGGGAATGGCTGGAACAACGGCAGTGGCATTGGCGATTCCGGCGGCAGCAGCGAGGAGCGTGCACTTCAGAGCAGTCTCGACGCAATGATAGATGGAGCGCCAGACTCTCAGGATGTCGACGACGAGATCGAGGTCATCGATCGATCGAATGAGGTCGAATTGCAGCCGATCCGGATGTCGTCATTAAACTCAGATCCGAATTGGTGGGATCGATGCTTGTCCTTCTTTGGCGAGCGCAGGCAAAGGTGAGTAGCAGAAGCAGGCCGTGAAGAAGCTTTTGTACTGACGCTGCACAATCTCCGCGCGCAGTGTCCGCGTCGTTGAGACGTTGCTCATGCGCTTTCTGTCCACACACGCTACGCTCACTGGTATCTTCCACGCACCAAGCTTCGTCGACCTCGTCCGTCGCCCAGAGAGGCGACAGACGACGCAGCCCGCCCTCATCTTTGCCGCACTTGCCGCTGCCGTCTGCGATCTCAAGCTCGACAAGGCCGAGCCTTACACCGCAGATGTCGCCGCCGCCGATGCAAGCTGCAAGCGCCTCGTTGAGCAATTGCGAGCCAGTGCGTACGAGTACATCGAGGCGACTTTGGCGAAGCCCAACTCCCAGACGATCCCCCTGGCCCAAGCAGCTACCGTCATGGCTCTTACTGAGACGGAGCCCGCGGGAAGGCGCCGCTTGTTCGACATCGCCGACTACGTTATTCGCAGTCTCGGCGTGCCTGAGACAAAGCTCATCAAAGGCTCTGACGGACGTGAACTGTGCTCCTCTCAGTCCCTCATCCGCTACGACCGACCGAAGTTCGCAGCACCGTCGGTCGAGGGACAGATTGCAGCAGAGATGACCTCTCGCCTTGCCAAAGCGCCCATGGGCCTCGTTATCCGCCAAGCACTCCAGCGACCAGACGAGGACGATCCGACGCTCACTTTCCCGGACTACTCGCCCTTCGTGAGGCCATTCACTTTTTGGGTGCCCAGTGAGCTCCCGGATGTCTTGCCGGACTCGTATCACGCTTCGATGCATATTGCTCGCGCAGCCGCTATGGCCACTGGCGCGTACGCTCGGACTGCAAAGATGTCCCCACGGGACGGCATCGGTAGCGACGACATTCATCAGGTGCTGAGCGAGCTCGAACAGCTCGAGGACGTCTTCGCGTGGGCGCGCGAGGTCAATCAGAGTGACGCCACGGCTATCTTTCCGTACCAGGCGCAAATACTCCTGGTCAAGCTGTCCGTTTTTACGCGACTGTCCTTGTGGCGCAAGACCAAAGCGTGGACTCTCAACGACGCGCTACTGAAGACTCTGGCTAGCGAGTCGAACAGCAGCAGCGAAGAGGAAGAAACGCCACTGCTCCCGAGCTTCAGATGGTGGCTGTCCCTCCTCTCCGAGCAGATTGAATCCCTCGAAGCCGACTCGAATCGCCACATTACCTCCGGTGAAACGCTCCACGCTACCGACGCTGAAATCGATTCTGCGCTCCGCCACGTAAATCTGGCAGTGCAGATGCTCACGGTCCTACCACGGCCCCCTGTGGGGATCAGGCAGTTGCTCAGCAGTGCATTGTCGACATTGCAGATCCACGTCAACCTGCGAAACGCCAACCCGGCTTCGTCTAGCTTGGGGCAACGCATCGAGCAGGTGCGAGCGGATGTGGCGCGATCCGGTACGCCGAGTCCGCAAAGCGACAGTCCTGTCTTTCCTTCTGCGCCGGCGGCGGAGGCTTTCGCCCTCATGCCGACGACGACGACGACACCGCCGAATGGCAAGGATGCGGGGTCGGCAGGTGCGCCAATGAGCAACAGCAGCTCCGGTTCAATCGAACCTGAAGCGGCTATCACCCTGTCCTCCATGACGGCAAGTAGCACGCAGCAGGCGCCGATGGAGACCATCGTAATTCCCTCGGCGGCGGCGATGTAGGCCTCTTGGTTGATTTTTGGCATCTTTTCTTGTCGCGATACACGTCCGGCCATCCATCCTGTCCGCTTCCCCCTCTCCTGGCCTCTTTAACCCTTGTATTAGTTCAAATCTACTCCTCCTCTTCTCGCCTGGCTCTATGCGCATCAATGTCACCACACCGTTGTTGCATTGCACATCTGCTGCTCTTGCTGTCCGACCACGACGCTACAGTAGCGCGAGGCGCAACGTCGAGGGCGTGGGCAACGAACGGGCTGGGCGCGTGAACGCCGATGGAAATGTGGTCCCGCCGGATGCCGGAGCGAGGGAGAGCGACATGAGAGCCGAAATCCCAATGCAGCTCAATTTCGCAGCATATCGTTTCCCCCTCACACACATTCAACAGAACGAGATCTCTGGCTGGTCACTCTATCTACCTCGTTCATCTTCTCACAAGAGCGCTCAGTCGACGTATCGTGAAGCAGAAGCAAATCCTCGCAAAGGCGCCTCTGCTCCATCGTCCGACCTTGAACATTTCGGTCCTCAATCCAACACTACGCAACTCGCTCACACAATGAAGCCCACGTTGTCGTCGTCGTCGTCGTCGTCCTCACGTTCCCAATCAGAAGATCGTGCACGATCCACCGACCTCACAGGCGAAGAGCAAGGCCGTGAACCTGCCTCCACGACATCGAACAGCGGAGGTGAGGGATCTGGCGAACCTAGCGCTCTCGTCGAAGATGGAGAAAATGGCCAAGGGGTCGTCCAGGATCAGGGAGAGGAACGAAGGACGATCGCGGCCAACACAAGCAATGAGGCGAGCATGATCACGCCCACGGGGGAGTCCGAAGACTGTACGGCGGTCACGGTTGACGCGGCACTTGAGGTTGAGGAGCTGGATCAGGACCTCTACAGGAGTATTGTGAGTAATGCGATACACCGCGAGCCTGACGCTGCCGGGACGAGACTGACTTCTTTCGCTACCGCCGCAGCGTCTATGGCAACCAGCGCGTGCCCGTGGAGTATTCGGCGGTCAAGTCATTGGCATGGCCGTTGCCTCAGCAGCCAAGACGGTTCGTGCAGACCAGACGCTCCACTCGCTGCATTGCTATTTCCTCCTCGCCGGTGATCGATCACAGCCCATTGTCTATCGCGTTGAGCGGGTGCGCGATGGAGGCTCCTACGCAACAAGACAGGTCCAAGCGCAACAGAAGGGCAGGTGCATCTTTACAGTCTTGCTGTCCTACCACGTACCCGAGCCTAGGCAGCCTACGTTCGCTATACCGCTTCCACCACCGCTAGGAGGGACAGGAGGTGCAGGCAGCTCAACAGAAGCGAATGCCCGTCTCTTCGAGCCGCAAACCTCCTTCTCCCGGTCACCCACTCCCAACAGTATCGTTGCCGCCCTCCCTCCCCCCGAGACCTCCCCTCTCAACGAGCAACGCTACATAGACGTCCTAGCCCGATATGGGTCTTCTGTCCCGCCCAAACTCAAGAAACTCCTCGAAGCCTGGATTCGCGACAGGCGAAAATCCCCCTTGGAGATCAGGAATGCCCTGCCGGGTATGTACGACGACAATGGTCTTCCTACGCCAGGGTACGAGCAGGCCTTTTGGCTTCGCACGCGCAAGCCTGTGAAGGGGGACATCGAGGCGCAAAAGGCCGCATTGGCTTATGCTTCTGATTTCCAGTTCTTGAGCTCTGTCCCAAAGGCTTTGGAGAATAGCCCCAACATTAAGATGATGGCTAGCTTGGATCATTGCATGTGAGTGCGCGAGATTTGCGGATGGGGCGTCCGGAGGGGGGCGCGGAGGGAAACCATCCTCTTTCTCTGGACATCGCTGACCTCTTGCCTTCGTCGCCGCCGTTGCCGTTGCCGCAGGTGGTTCTACAACGACTTCGATGTGCACGAGTGGCTCCTCTTCCTCATGCAGACTCAAGCTGCCGGGCATGGCCGTGGCGTAGCGCTGGGAAGGATCTATCGTCGTGATGGGACCCTTGTGGCCGTGCTAGCGCAGGAGGGCATGGTGAGGGAGAACCTCGAGAGAAAAAGGGACGTGGACGCTAGCAAGCTCTAAGGCGCGGGCGGCGCAGTAGTGAAGGCAGGTCCCGCGATGAGACGCTGGGGGCTTTGTAACGGGACAGTCTCTTTTGGGTATCGTATCTCTCTCTCCTTTTATATGCCTCGCCGTTTCCCAACTGTGACAAGCTACTGCATTCTCACAAATGCTTTCTCGCGCTCGCCTTGACCTTGGCATCAAAGCTGTTTCCCTGGCTAGGGATGGGCGCGTTGACATCGTTGAATGGGTTTTGAATCCATTTGGTCCAGAGCTCCCAAACGTCGAGGAAGAAGTTGCGTATCCCGTCATCGTGCTTGTGCTCGTGGAGGATGAGGAACTTGATGTCTACGCGCGTGAGGGCGAGGGCGAGATGGGGTTCAAGAGGTGAGAAGGGGCAAGATAGTGGGGGAGGAGCAGGTACGTACTGCCAGGGACGAGAAACGCTGATGTGGTCCATTCGTTGATTCGGTCCATTGACTTCATGTACCTGCGATTGCGTGAAAGTGTTGCATGGCGGTGATCAGCTCGCCTCATGCGATCTCCCTCGTCGCGCCTGGGCCTCTCGTCGCACTCACATGGCCCCATTTGCAAACTGCTTGTCTTCAACAACGTCCAGCGAGCTGTGCGCAATCATCTGTAGCACATGCTTGTCATTGTACCTGCCAAAGCCGATGCCCTTTTGTCCAGAGGCGTCATGGCCTGCAGCCGTTGCTGACGAGGAGGAAGGACGTGCTGATGTCTGGCTGCCACCTGTCGTCCCGCCTCCCCTTGAGCTCAGTCCACCGGCCAAGGCACCGAGGCCGAGCGATCCGCCGAAGCCAAAGATACCACCAGAGCCACCATTGGCTGACGACGAGGCCTCGTCGCTTGCTGCGCTCGTCTGGGCAGTGGACTGAGAAGCGGATGAGGCAGAGGAGGATGATGAAGAGAAGAAGGAGCTCGGCCCAGATGAGGCGGCTGGCTTTGATGCGAGGTCTGCTGTGTAGAGGGGATTGTCTCTCGTTCCTACGATGACGAAATAGTAGCTCATTGTGTGCGAGAGCTCAAGGGCGGTCGAAAAACAGGCTGAAGCGTTGACAGATAGATGAGAAGGAGGAGAAGGCAAGCGACGGCAGTCCGTGTTGGTTGCACTCGGCGTGGCCCGTCCGCGCCAAGACGGGGGGCTCGCTCTCGATCTTCACAACGTGAGAGGCATTGACAACGCTTTCATTTAGGGAGGAGTACAGCATCGCTCAAGCCAAGAAACCTCTGATCTGCCCTCCGACGTTGATCTCATCAATCAAAAAGGTATCATGGCCCGTTGGCGCGTCCAGCTCAGAGTATCGCACCTGACTGTTCCCGGCCATCCTCAAGCACTCGGCCAGTTCCCTCTGCTGATCGATCGGGAACAAGATATCACTCTGTGCCCCAATGATGAGCGTGGGAGTGTCAGCCAGCCTCGACAGACCTCGAGAGAGGGAGGGAAGGTAGAAGTGGGCTGACGGAGAGGAGAGAGTACGGATGTGCTTCCTCCTCCCAGCGCGTGGCGGAGAGGGGGAGAGGGCCTCCTCCATGCTCGTCGGGTCCGTACTGATTGCCAACGGCTTTATCGAGGCAACCTCCTGCCCATGAGCCTTGCGACGACGGTCGTCTAGGTCCTCGAGCGCATCGTCACTCATGTCGAAAAGGTCCATCGCCTTGGAGATGTAAATGAGAGAGTTGGCATCGTACTTGAGGCAGAAGGATTCGCCTTGATGATCGATGTAGGACTCAATCTCAAAGTCTGGGCAAAGGGCCGGGGCCAGCTCTGATGAGCTTGGCTCCTGGCCTGAACCTGGGGCTGCCCGCCTCCTCCTGCGGCCAAAGCGCTGCTCCCACTCTGGACCGGACCGATACGTGATCGTCGCAATCTGACGAGCGAGCTTCATCCCCGCATGAGGCGGCAAGCGGTCCGGCCCATAGTAGTGGCCTCGGTTCCAATTTGGGTCAGACATCAAGACACTCCTCTGTGCGAAGCGCAAAGCGATGCTGCTGGGCCCACTCCTGGCGCAGCCGCTGATGCTCACTACCCTTTTGACACGCTCTGGTTCGAGATGAGCGGCCGCAATGCTCTGCATGCCGCCCATGGAGGAGCCGATGCTTGCGAACAGGGAATCGATGCCCAGGTGGTCTAGGAGGAGGAATTGAGCGCGAACCATATCGAAGATGGAGAGGATAGGAAAACGACTCCCATATGGCGCTCTCTCGGGATCGTAGGGGTTAGGGCTCGAGGGGCCTGTAGAGCCGTAACAGCTTCCGAGGACGTTGGTGCAGATGACAAAGAAGCGGTTCGTGTCCAATGCCTTGCCGGGACCAATGAAGTCCTCCCACCATCCTCTTGCTGGGTTTTCTCCATGCGACTTGGCGTGAGAGGAGGCGGAGAGACCTGTATGGATTAGGATGGCATTGTCCTTTGCCTCGTTGAGGGTGCCCCACGTCTCGTAGGCTAGCTGGAGCTCGGGCAAGACGCGGCCATAGTCCAGATAAAGCGGCTCATTGTGGTGGAAGAGCTGGTAGCCGGAAGTTACAAAGGAGTAGGAGGGCTCTGGGCCAGACGAAGTGGAGGCAGTGTTGCTAACGTCTTCCTGCTGCTGTTGCTGCTGCTGCATCGGCGGGGCGTGCTGAGCCATCAGTCTGCGGCCTCGCGCCTCGTGAGCGTCAAGGCATTCAAAGGCTGGGGTGGCCATGCCGACGACGGGCGAGGCGGTCGATACGAGTCGATGCTGCGAAGTGCTTGGGGCAGACGGAGAGGATGGCTGCCATGACGACCAAGTCGAAGGTAAAGCCCTCGCCTTACCAGCCGCCCTGCTACTCTTCGTGGTAGCGAGCAGCGCCTGTCTGGCTCCTTGGGTGCTGAGCCAGCTCATTGTAGCGATGGGAATGATGTTGAGGATGCTGTATTGGATCGGTTCGAGAGATGCATTGCCAGCTGAGCTGGCTGAGCCTCAAGTCTTCCCCATTGCCATCTCAAAATTGTCGCCTTCGGACATGCACCGATCTTACGAGCGATTTCATGCACTGAGCACGCCATCGAGGCGGCTATACAAGTTAAACTGACTTTTGGCTGCAGGGTCCACTTCCGCCTGCCAGCCACGCGAGACGGGCGCTCGCGTGGTTGCGAACGACGGACACCGGCTACCCAGGATGCATCGGCCGGTCGAGGTTGGAGGAGAGGGCGAGGCCGACGACGCGGGCGGACCAACTGCAACTGCGCTTCCTTAATCATCCTTCATCTCGACGGTGCTACAGCGTCCGGCCATCGTCATGGTCATCAAGGCATACGGTGAGCACGCGCGTTATAGCAGGTGCATGGGAGGATCTTGCAGGCTGACATCCCTCCTGGACCAGAGTTATTCCTCCTCTCCAATGCCTCGCAGATCACGGCCGTCGAATCGAGCCTGCGCTCCCTGACCTACTTCCTGCCCGGCAGATTCAAGGATGCCGAGCTCGCCGGTGAAGCGATCTACAGTGGCATGAATCTGCTAGGTCTCTACCACGATGAGATCCTCAAGTCCCTCGTCATCTACCGCGACGTCTCTGGCTCTGCCGCTCCTCGCGCTTCTTCGTCTGCGGCGGGGGCGGCTACATCGCCTGATTCGGTGCCGCTGCTCCCCTACACGCCTTCGCCGCATGCGCGGTATACCAATCACTACTCGAACTCGTCGCCGACGTACAAGCTCCTCGCTCGCTTGCTCGTCGTCATTGGATACACGGAATTGCTAGCAGAGATGGTCGCTCGCAGGCGATTGCCAAGTCAAAAGGCGTGGGACGTTGTCCTGGCGATTGAGGGAGTCAAGGCTTCGCTTCGCCTTGCTCTGTATCACCTCACGTCTACTCGACTCACAATCGAGCCCCCCATCCCAGAGCGCGAGGTGGACCCAGAGATGCTTCAGAAAGAGCGAAATGAGGCTCTCCTCTCTCGAGCTGCCGGTCAAGTTGTGCCGTCATCCTCTTCGTCTGCTGTGTCTCTACCGGCTGCTGTACCGCCAGCGGGCAGCAAGAAGACATGGACAGGCACGCGCACTAAGCTCGTCCGCCCAACTCTCGCCTCTCTGCGGTCACGCACACCTCGCAGTGTCGTTGACCCAGTGACTGGCCAACCGTCCGACCCACCATCACGCCCTCCCAATTCGCGCAGCGGGTCACGCTCCGGTCCCTCGTCGTCTCGCTCGCACTCCATATCAGGGCTCAGCTCATCGGGAGGCAGTGAAAGCGACTCGGAAAGCGAGAGTGACTCGGACTCGTCCGAGGAGACGCTGGTCGACCCAGCAACGGGAGCTACGACCACCTCGACAGTGCAGCCCTGGACGGACAACAACATCAACGACTATCTCACCAGCAAGGCCCTGACACGAGAAGATGTCATGAAGCCTCTCGAGCTGGTCCGCCCATTGGGGCCCAGCAAGCGGGCAGTCCTGAGCGAGTATTTGTGGGTTCTGCGCCCGCTCTTCTACGTTGTGGCGCTCAAGAAGTGGGGAACCAGAAGGTGGGAGCCGTGGACCATTTCGTTGGGTATCGAATACCTTTCCCACTCGCTGAGGCAGTCGGCGTACGCTTCACCCTTGCTGGCGGGGAAGGACCAGCAGGGGGGCATCTTGAGCCCAATGCTCATGGGTATCATGTCCGCGCATCCGCTTCTCAAGATCGTCGCACGACTTGTCCAGTCTTCCACCTCAGCGCCTAAGCCGCGTAGCGCAGTAGAGGAGGCAGAGTGGGCCAAGCGTCGCCGCGCCTTTGTGTGGTACCTCCTGCGTGGGCCCATTTGGCATATGTACACGCGGGTCAAGGTGCAAGGGCTCTGTGACAAGTTTGAAGGGAGGATGCTGTTGGGCATTTTGGCGGCCATGGTAAGGGAGTATGTTCCGCTAGTCGATGACTTGTACTTTTATGTCAACTAGAGACGTGGAGTTGCAATGACAAGAAAAGAAGGATGGGCAAATGAGGCCCCCAGTGAAGTCCACCCTGCGCGACTGACTGGCTTGAGCGTTGTCCATTGCGGAGTCAGGCTCCTTCGCAATTTCGCTTTCCGTCCGCCTTGAGGTCCATCTCCTGCTTCCCTTTGCGTCCCCTGCCACATATTCCCCACTTGCAGCGCAAGCATGTCGTCGTCTCATGATGAGCATCGCAGGCAGGGCAAGCACGAGAAGGCCAGAGGTAAGTGCCCCATCACGCCCACTCCAGCTCAGCCACGACCGCTGACCTGCTCCCCACCTGGCCGTCATCTGGCCGCCGCCCGCAGAGGCCATGATGAAGGACTATGAGCGACAACGCGAGGACATGGCCAAAGAGTCGGAGCGTAATCAGCGCAAGGCCGGCGACCGCTTCACATCCAACACAGACAGCATTGAGGAGACGCTCAAGAAGTCGACGATTGGCTTGGTCTCCGCCGAGGACTTCAAAAAGCGCAGAGAGGAGCTCGAGGAGCTCAAGCGACGAGAGGCGGCCAAGACGAGCGAGTTGCAAGACGAGGACAAGAAGGACAAGAAGAGGAAAAAGAAGGGGGCCGCGAAGCCTACATTAAGCTTCAGTGTGGACGAAGATGCGGAGGAGGAGGAGGTCAGCGTACCTAGCAAGGCGGCCAAGAACGCCAACGGCTCGTCGTCATCAAAGCGCCTCCAAAAGAATCCAGGCGTCGACACCTCCTTCTTGCCCGATCGAGCTCGCGAGGAGGAGGAGCGGCGTATTCGCGAGTCTCTCCGCCAAGAATGGCTCAAGAAGCAAGAAGACATCAAGCAGGAGTCCATTGAGATCACCTACTCCTACTGGGACGGCACTGGGCACCGCAAGACGGTACAGTGCAAGAAGGGCGACTCCATTGGCCAATTTCTCGAGGCCTGCCGAGCTCAGTTTCCCGAGCTGAGGGCTACCTCCGTCGACAATTTGATGTACATCAAGGAGGACCTCATCATTCCGCATCACCATACCTTCTACGAGTTCATCATCAACAAGTCTCGCGGAAAGTCTGGCCCTCTCTTCAACTTTGATGTGCACGACGATGTCAGGATGGTGAGCGATGCGACGGTCGAGAAAGATGAGAGTCACGCTGGCAAAGTGGTGGATCGGACGTGGTACAACAGAAACAAGCATATCTTCCCTGCCAGTCGGTGGGAGCTTTACGAGACGGGCAAGGACTACGGCAATTACTCCATTCATGATCGTACGAAGGGCAAGTAGAGCAAGGGGTAGCATAAGATTACACCTGGCGGCAGAGATCTCGTCCCCTGCTCACTTGAGCATCGCAAAGACCAAGCTGCAGGGGCATCGAGACCAGGCTAGCGACGAGAATACCGAGCGAGTCGCCTACGCCTACGCAGCCTACGCGGAACTCTTGCTCCTGACCTCGCCGGACCAGGTCGGCCTGCGCGACCTCGTCGTCCTCACTTTCTACGCCCTCCTCATCCACCCCTCTGCTGGTCGTGACAGCCTCTCGCTGGTTGGTCCCAATCTGGTAGAAGACAGAGACATAAGCCCATCCCCCGGCCAGCCCCTCGATTCCCACGAAGACCAAGCACAGGCTCCTCGCAAGACTCTCTCTGAACCACGCATATACACTCTCGGAGGCCAAAAGGCCCAATATTCCCACTTGCACAAAAGCCGGCATCCAAAGTAGTCGCTTTGGGATGGGTGGCAGGCCCAGCAGGCTGATTGAGCTCCTGGAAAGAAAGACGAAAGCCTGATATGTCAACTGGTAGAGCGGGTAGTAGTCGCTTAGCTTCTTGATCAGCCAGGAGAGCAAGAGGTGCCGTGATGGTTGGGGAACAGGGTAAAGGAGCGTGGGTGCCACGCCTTGGTTTATGGTGTATTCAGCTAGGTAGACGAGGACCAGCGGAAGGATAAAGGGGAGGAGCATTGGGCGCAGGAGGGCCAGCTTGTCATTGAAGGAGAGGCGGACTTGCTTGTGCTCCGAGGGAATAGTCTCATCCAAACCTCGCGGCAGGGGGGTTAGGGTGGGTGCGCTGGATGAATGCATCGAGTCTATCGTTGTTGAGGGCCGAGCGCCACTAGCAGTGTCTTGGCGACCATCGTCGCTGCCGGCTTCTTGACCGTGGTCGTCGTCGTCATCGTCGTCGTCCGCAGCCTCTCCGCCTGGCACCGCTTGATACCCTCCCCCTCTTGCAGCAAATACCGCCTTCGTCTCGAAATCCCTAAGCTGCTCCACAGACGGCAGCACAAGAAAGTAGCTTGCAGCCATGAAGAGGGGTAAGGCGCTCAAAAGACCCAAGCCTCCCTTGACTCCCAAAGGTCGTACGACCCACCACGCTCCGGCGCCAAACAGCCCTGCGGCGCCAGTCCCACTTGCGAACCACCCCACACCCCTACCAGCTCGCACGACACCGTACGTCGTGCAGAGCTGGAGGAAAGTCAACTCGCCCAGCCCACTCGAGAAGCTCGCCATGGAGATGCCGACCAGTCGAGCTCCCAGCGTGGGCACAAGTGCGACTACGAGAATTCCTGCTGTGCTGAGCGCCGTACAGGCCCACACGCGGCGGGCATAGCGTACCCTGCCCTTGAGCGCATAAGGCCAGATGGCTTTGGCGACCAAGGCTGGACCGATGTTGGCCAATGCGACTAGACCCGTGGGTACGCCTTGAGGGAGGAGCTCGAGTGCTGAGGTGAGGATGACGACGTAGAGGGCATTGTTCAAGAGGCCGAGCAGGAAGAAAGAGAGGGAAAAGAGGGCGATAGGTGAGGGGTGAAGGATGGAGAAGATGCTGAAAGAGGAAGACAATGGGGAGGCAGAGGGGGACGATTGTGGTCTCGCATCGCCGCGGACTGCATAACCATTGGCAGCAGATGTCGTCCTTGAGCCCGCCGTAGACTGGCCGAGGCTTGCCATTTGATAGCCTTGCTCACACTCGTCGTCCCTGTCGAACGACTGTGAGCGATGTTCCCTAGCAGACATGCATATGTGGTGTGCAGAGATGGATGAAAGTTGTCAATTGCAGGTGTGTTGAAGCAGTCGCGTGGAGAGGCAATGGGACGAGACGCCCGCACGACCGCGCTTCCGTTGATGCGACGTCGAAGCTTCAAGCTCGAAGCTCACTTCCTCCTCCCTACCACCACCACATCTCTCACGCACGCATGTCCCTCTTCGGAGGCACAACCTTTGGCGGGGCCCGCCCTCTTGGTGGAGCAACCGGCTCGACCTTTGGCTCCACGACACCGTCTGCGCCTGCCGCCTCGTCAACCGCAGGCTCCTCAGCAGAAAAAGACATCGAAATCTCCCAACCTCCCACCGACGGCGTCTCCTCCCTTTCCTGGTCCCCCACAGCAGACTTCCTCGCCGCCTCATGCTGGGACAACAATGTCCGCATCTACGGCATTGAGTCGAACGGATCGAGTGCCCCGAAGGCGTCATATGCACACCAAGGGCCCGTGTTGGACGTTACTTGGTCCAAGGATGGCAACAAGATACTCAGCTGTGGTGCAGACAAGGCGGCGAGGTTATACGATGTGACGAGTGGACAGCAGCAGCAGGTCGCGGCACACGATGCGCCCATCAGAAATTTGAGATGGATCGATCAGAATGGGGGCATTCTGGCGACGGGCAGTTGGGATAAGACGGTCAAGGTGAGACGCGCACCGAGCTGACTCTCGTGATACCAATCCGATCAAGGATGCAGCGTGCTGACTATTGCTCCTTGTTCCTCTCGCACTCGTAGTACTGGGATCTCAGGTCACCACAGCCGATAGCGACGGCGCAGCTGGCAGAGCGATGCTACTCGATGGACTTTGCATGGCCGTACCTCATTGTGGCCTGCGCTGAGAGGAAGATACAGGTCTTCGACCTCAGCCAGAACCCGAGCAACGCAATTATGGTGAGCGCGAGCTTGTCCGAACGTCAACTTGGGGCTGCTGTCGCTGATGAATGACCTATCGCTTGCAGACAATCGACTCTCCCCTGAAATGGCAGACACGCTGCGTAGCCGCCTTCCAGCGACAAGACCCGCCAGGCTCGCCCATCCCGCCCCCAGGATACGCTGTAGGCTCCGTCGAAGGGCGCGTGGCTATTCAGTACATCAAAGAAGAGAACAAGAAGTGCGTCTCGTCTCGAGCCCCCCTCGGGACCGCTATGCTGACCTTTCTCCTCTTTCGCCGCCGCACAGTCTCAACTTCTCCTTCAAATGCCACCGCAAAGACGGTCCTACCGCTCGCGACCCACAGCAACTCTACCCCGTCAATGCAATCAGCTTTCATCCGATTCACGGAACCTTCTCCACTGCAGGAGGGGACGGTGGGCTCTCCTTCTGGGACAAGGACTCCAAGACTCGTCTCAAGAGTGCGTATTGGCCTCGCGTTCTGCTGCTCTTCCCTCCCACTCTCAGCTTGCCAAGCATGCTGACCCTTCTACCCGCTCTCTCGCGCTTGCACAGCCTTTGAAAGCAAGCCTGCCCCGATCTCCTGCACGGCCTTCAACCGCAACGGCACCATCTTTGCCTATGCGGCATCGTATGACTGGCACAAAGGATGGCAGGGTGCTCCTGCGCCTAACACGCCGCAGAACATCTACCTGCATGGGTGCAAGGACGAAGAGGTCAAGAGGAGGCCGAAGAAGTAGTGCCGTTGTGGGAAGTGTGATAGGCGGCAAATCTCATTCACCTTGTTCACGCGCGCGCCCCACTGGTCTGCCAGTCTGATGCTGATGATGCTGATGCTGATGCTGATTCGCAGTCGCGATGCTAATAACGACGACAGTCTCTCTCGTATATTTACCTCCCCATTCTCCTCCTCTCGGCCTTCTCCCTCTCTCTTCTCTTGAGTATCTCCTCCTCCCTCTTGTCCTCCTCTCGCCCCATCCTCGCAGATCGCATCTCCTCACGCAACACGCTCCCCATATCCGCCTCCATATCATCGTCCTCATCATCGTCCTCGATGTAGCGTCGTCGCTCTCGGCCGGGATTCATGATGGACCAGATATCGTTCGACTCGCCGTCATCTGGAGGAGCGCCGAGAGTACCATCATCGTCGTCGATGAAGGAGTCGAGGTCGGAGTCATCTTCATAGTCGTCCGACCCAGCGTCTGAGTCTTCTTCGTCCTCATCGAATCGCATACTCTTCCCAGCGGTCGGCTTGCCCTTCTTGGCGCCACTGGTCGCCTTCTCATCCTGCTTGCGGGCTTTACGTTCGCCCTCCTCCCTTAAGAAACGCTCTCTAGCTGTTTCCGGTCTCGCGGGGGTGGGAGGCCCCGCGGCAACGACACCAGCTCTGCCTTCCTGGCCAGGCGGTAAACCACCATTCTTGATCCTTTCCATCTCAGCCTGTTCTTCACGCTTGCGCTCCATGGCCATCTTGCGACGTAGGTCCTTTTCCAAGCTTTCAGCGTCGCGTAGCTGAATAGAGCGGTCTTTGCCTTCTGGCAGGCGTTCAGCTTGGCGTCGTGACTCAATGGCTTTGTTGAGGCGGACTTGGAGCAGTTTGAGGGCTGGACTGGGGGAGGCTGGGGTGGAAGATTGCAGCGCCGTTCGCGAGGATGATGAGGAGGCGGAGGCGATGGATCCGCGAGCGTTGAGAGGAGTAGAAGAAGAGCTTCCTGCTGGTCCTCGAAGCCCTGAAGCGCCAGTGCCGCCGGTTGCGGCATTGCTCCTGCCGGCTGCCCTGATGTTGCGAGCAGGCATACCCATTGCTTCTCTTTCCCTCCTTTCCCTCTTCTCCTGTCTCGTTAAAGGCAGGTAGTCCGAGGACGAAGATGACGATGCCTTGCCAGCCGTCCTACCCAGCCCACCAAGCCCGGCCTTTTCCTTTGCCTTGATCATCTTCTTCGTCACGACCCTGTCCCCGATATCCTCCTGCGACGCTCTCTTCTTCCCATCACCCTTTGCCGCTCGTTCCTGCTCCTTTTGCTTCTGCCTCTTCCACTCTTCCCTCTGCGCAGCCAACCTAATCTGCTCAGCCTCTCGCTTCTTTCTTTCCTCTTCGCGTGCCTTTAGCTGCTCACGGCGCTTCTCCCTTTCAGCCTTCTCTTTAGCCTCGAGAGCTGCTTGACGAGCAGCGGCCTCTTTGTCCTGTTGAGCGCGCTGCTTGAGGAGTGTAGCCTGCTTCTCTGCATCTTGCTGCTGCGCTCGCCTCTTCAAGGCTTCGAAGTCGCCGCCGAGCTGCGAGTGGAGCCCGAGCGGTCATTGGTCAGCATACAAGGTGAGGTTGAGGTACTGAAGGAAAGAAGGGTGACTCACCGATGCCATGACGTTTGTTAGAAGCGGCCAGCCGCTTCTCGATACCTTGTGAGGGAGGAGGCGGTATGGAAGACGAGGATGAAATGCGGAGTCAAAGTGAGCCGACGGAGGTTGACCCGATCGTCTCGTCGTCCGTCTCCGCTCGGACCACAAAGTGTTGGATGAAGCGTGGGAGGAGCGACGAGAGCAACACAAACCTCCTTTCCTCCTCTACTCCTCCTTCTTCTCCGGCTGTCATATACCCACGAGCCTCAGGCAATGTTCCTAGCTCGTCTCGTCAATTCGGGAGCAGCTAGGCTCAAAGAGGAACGACAAAGGCTCACCGCATCGGCCTCGCCTTCATCGCGAAGTGCATCGTCGTCATCAGCCGCCTCAAAATCTCGACCACAGGGAGGCGACCCTCTTCTCACCTTCATCGACGACTACAACGTCCTCAACTCGCATCTGAAGTCGCCAGATCAAGCTGCAATTCATCATGGCATCTCGCGCACTGACATTCCGCAACGTCTGGAGAGTATGGCTGCCGCCCTCGTATCTGAGGCCATCGGGTCAGGCCACGAAGCCATCGATGGGATGGGCATGTGCATGGAGTATATGCAGAAAAAGGAGGTACTTGCCACAATCGTACAGGCAGCCATCAAGAACAGACCACAGGGAGTGATAGTCGAGGCAGTCAAGTTCTTTCAGACCTTGGTGGCCAACCTCGACGCGAGATTCTTGAGCCAGCAGGCCGTGAATAAGCCCCTGGTCAGACTCATAAGGAATTGCGTAGATGACGATGACGTCGACTCTGCGTGGGGCAACGATGCCGATGGTTTCGAAGACGATGATGACGAGGGCGATATTGGCGGCTCCTCACAGCGACATCGCCTCAAGGAGCCTGAGGCCACACAGCTCAACGAGGCTCTCGTCGGCCTCATGGCCTTCATTGCCTCGAAGCTTTACACGGCGCCGGAGCTTTTGCACATCTTCTTCCACAATCGAGACAAGGATCCGAGATTGACGACGAGGAGGTCTAGCGTCACCTCGATTGCAAGCGCTAGCTCTGATGGAACGCAACGGCCGGCGTCGCCTGCTGAGTCGACCACCTCTTCCACAGCAACGGTCAGGGCGACGGGGGCGACGTCAAGGAGCTCAGAGGACCCAGCTTCGGGACCACATACTGAGAAACTGGCAGAGAGACCCAAAGCATCATACGACTTTCCCCTCTTCATCTATCTCCTTCGCTTTGTTCACTCTGAGGGCCAAACAGGTGCACTAGCGCGCGCTGGCCTCTCCGTCATAGTCAAGATGGCTTTCGAGACCAAAACTCTCGATGCCTCTTCGTCTTTGTTTTCTTTCAGCACTCGTCCGCCAGGACGTCGCGTTCGCTTCAGCCAAGACGCAGACGAGAATGCATCTGCAGCACTCGATCTGGCAGAGTATGTGCTGGGTTCTGATTTCGTCGACGTCATTGGGGCATCGTTGGGTGCCGTATATGGATTGCTACCTTCAAAGCTGGCGGTAATCACGAGTCAAGCTCCAGGGGAAGCGTCAGGTGGAGACGGAGGCATGTCATTGGGCGTCGACAGCGCCGTCAATTTGGAGGACGAGCTGGCGCGCCTAGCCCGACTCAACATCGAGGTCTCCAGCAGCCCGAACGTTGTGGAGCGAACCCAGCTCTTCGCGGACATCTTCGACTTCCTTCAGCACGACGTACTCGCCACGGCGGCTCGCACCGCCTCGACCTCTGTCTCTTCCGATCCAGCGCAGGACAGCAAATCCAAGCTAGCCAATGAGCTGGTCGACCGCCTAGCAGAGTCTGTCCGCCTCTCACTTTTGAACAACATTCTCCTTCCCTCAATGATCGAGTCAGGCGATCGAGACGGAAGCGCCACTGCTGTAATGAGCTATATGGAAGTTCTGCTCTGCATCCTGGACGAT
Organism: Jaminaea rosea; assembly: GCF_003144245.1. Taxonomy (NCBI): domain Eukaryota; kingdom Fungi; phylum Basidiomycota; class Exobasidiomycetes; order Microstromatales; genus Jaminaea; species Jaminaea rosea. The sequence continues at coordinate 1,147,123 of NW_020289975.1, read as the reverse complement.
GCGAGCCCGCTGGCAGATACTGTCGTTTCATGGCTGGTTCGAAATGAGGACGACGATGAAGGCGGTGCAAAGGAGGACACGAGTCACAGCAGCACTGGCATTACAAAAGCACCACGACGTCGGAAATCAACTGCTCTCACTCTGCTCGAGCGTGGGCGCCAGCAATCGAACGACTCGCGCTTCTTCGACCCTTTCCTCCACTACACGGTCAAGAATCTCATTCTTGATCACCTCTCTCCCACCACCAGCCACGGTACAGTTGCTGCCGCTCTGGGGCTCGCAAGCTCTTTCTTGGCGCGACATGGCCGCTTTGCGCCTCATGGGCTGATTGAAGTCAGCAGGGAGGAGGCAGCCACTTGCTTCCCGGGAGGGCTTGGCGCACTGTACGCTAATGCAGAGGAAGGGGAAAAGCCGGAAGAGGATGAGGAGGAGGCCTTTGTATATCCGGGGGCGAACAAGGCTCCGGAGCGACGAGTCCTCGATCCTCTGAGCCCCACGTCTCCCGGTCTGAGCTTGCAGCAACATCTGCGTGAGCTCGAGCTCTACCACTCGCTCATTTCGGCTCTTGAGGACACTTCAACGTCGACCAGCTCCGCGACATCTTACGCTCACAGCACAGGCTACGAGAAATACCTCGAAGACGCGCAAAATGCACTCCTGAGCGATAGCGCATATCGATGGGGCTGTTCTCCCCGCGCATCAGGCCTGACAGATCCTCATTCAGGCGGCACTCGTGCACCACCTGCCGCTCCTTTCACACCTTACACGCACCGGCTCGACCCCGAGGACACAGTACTGCGTGCAATCCTGTCTCGTTTGCGGCGCTTCTTCGAGCAGCCACCGGAGGTAAACGTCTCACTCACGGCCCTCATCAGCACAATCTGCATCTGTCCATATCGGAACCTCGAAGGATTCCTTACCTTTCACGTCGAGCAAGGCGACACGAACACGGCGAGACCGTCTCCTGCCGGGCGTAGTGAGCAAGGCAGTGGCGGTCCCATCCTTCTGTTGCTACTGCGCAGCCTCGTCGTCCATGTGCAGACGTATCGCTCTCAGGTGCCGGGTTTCGATGCTGCGCTCGAGGAAAGGAGAAGAGGGCTGCTGTACGTGGAGAACTTGAGCGATGCGCTCGCTGGAGCCACAGATGAGGCAGAGGGCACACTGGGCGAAGTCATGGCTGCGGAAGGGGCGGACGCTCTCTCAATAGGATCAGCGGGTCCCATGGGTAGGGAAGGGATGGATCGCCTTTGGAGTGGCAGCACCGGGCTCGCTTGGCCGGGCTTTGAAGCGGTGGTACGCCAGGGCAGCGCGGCATGGCAGACGGTCAATGGCACCGGCACGAGCGGGAGGAAGAGCAAGGGGCAAGACGGGCCGGATGCCAAGGTTGTGGACGCTCGTGAGCTCAAACTGCCACCACGGCCGTCTGATGGTGGCGAAAACGAATCTGGCGATACTGCCACATCGACTGCTCCGTCACAGCGGCAAACAAATCAGGCAAAAGGGGTGAAGTCAGCAACAGCAGCATCGACATCAGCAGCAATTCCTGCAGCAGGAAGTGGTCTTCTGAGCAACTCGACTATGAATCGACTTTTTGGTCGTGGAGCTCGCACACCCGCCCACTCCGATCAACATCCCGCACAGGTCACCTCCACGTCTAACAAGGTCGAGGGAAGACAGCCGGACGGGGACGTCATGGCTTCCACTCCCTTCGCAGATCATTACGCGCAAACAGCTGCTGTGAGTCTCGAGCCGCTCTTTCTGGAGATGCCACCCAGCCCATGGAGCGGGCGCAAGACCACTCTCAACGGCAATGGTAAAGCGGGCGGAGAGAAGAAGAGAACCCGCTTTCAGATCGCTGGTGACGAGGACGATGAGGATGGTTCCCTCGATCAGTCATTCGACTCAAGTGCGTCGCGCGACGCCTACTACCCTGGCATCGACGACGACGAAACGGAGGAAGCGAGACGCGCACGGCCGAGGGTGACGCTGAGCCATTTGTTGGACAACGTGGTATTGCTGGAAGAGTTCCTAAAGATGCTGGCTGCCGTGCTGCAGGTAAGAAGGTCGATGGGAGTGGATAGGGTGATTCTGTGATCAAGAGTAGCTAGAGTACGACAGGAGAGATAATTGATACCCCATTCGCACGAGTCTACGAGCAAGGTGCGCAGCGTGAGGATGATATATTGACCAGCTTCACGTTCTACGTCGTCGTCGTCGTCATCAAGTACAAGTACACACACACATGCCACGCCCGCAGACTATGACCCGCCAGCGGCCACAGGCTCGCTCGTCACGCTCCCGGCGGCGTAGCGCTCCAAATCGAGGAGCATCCTCTCTAGTCTACCCTGATCACCCTCACCCGCCACATTTCCCATCTGTCCGGTCCCCGCCGTCGAATTCGTCGCACTCGCATCAACGACCAGTGCTGGCCCGAGGGCCAAGTCTCTCACATCCTTGGCGTAGTCGCTCCTCCTTACCAAGAAGCCTTGCAAGAGCTTCTCATCCACCTTGCCTAGGTTCCCCTCCTTCATATAGCCGCGCAATACCGATGGCTGGACGATGAACAGATTGCCCAGGGAGCGCAGCATATCAAAGCGATCGGCCAGAAGGGGGCCGAGCTGCAGCTTGGAGGCTGCTTCCTGGTAGGCGGCGAGGTCTTGATTGAGCATCAGGCCGCCTGCAGCGGTCACTGTGAACTTCTTGAAGTGGTCGAGCAGTTGAGCGTGGAATGCTAGCCCGACCTCGAGGAGAACGTTCTCCGCGTTCGGGTTCTTGGTCGGAACGCTCGAGACCGTGCCGCGATCACCGCCGTCTCCTTCTGTCATCGTTGGTGCAGCCGATGAAGAGGGAAAGATGGAGTGAACCACGCTGGCCGCTCGAGCAAGCGCATCGCAGCATGACAAGCATGCGTCGGTATTCATGCGCGACATGGCGAACTCATCATTCTTGGGCGCGAAGTCGTTCTTCTTCTGCGTCGCCAGCCTGCCTGATAGATGCGCCAAGAGGTTATCTACCAAGCGCTGCACAAGGGCGTCGCATTTGCCTTCAACGCGAAGAAGATTGTGGTTGTTGAAGATGGCCATTTCCCTCCTCATGGTGACGGAGTTGCTCACAAGAGGAAGCAAGGCGACGTGAATGTAGTGCTGCCAAAGGCTGGTGACCAGGTCTACCTGCCGCACGATGCGGAGCGGGCTCAGGTCTGGCATCTGCGCTGAGCGGGTGTCCTGCGCTGCGACCAGAGTGGTAGTGGAGTCGAGTGCCGTCTCGACGTATGACTTCAAGAAGGCCTCTGCTAGCACCTTGAGAAGGCTGAACGCATTCTTGCCTACATCGCTCGCCTTGCTCAGATCGACGCAACGACCTATGGCTTCGGCGTGCCAGCGGAGCATGCGTTCGGCTACTCCGAGAGAAAGGTCACCTTCGAGACCGCTGTCCTCTTCTCCGCCCACAGGCGTCATGGCATCTATACTTGCATTGCCTGTCGAGTCTTGCGACGCGTCGCCAGAAACTGGGCCTGGTGCCGCTGTAGTTGTAGCTGCTGCTGGTTGTTGAGCACCTCTTGCTCGACCCACAAAACCGGATATCTTCGAGAAAGCCGATGTGTTCGACGTGGCACTCGCTGCTGCTGTCGAGGAACTCGATGAGCCCACGATGGTCGATGAGGAGGAGGATGCAGACCCAGAAGGGCCAGGACTGTTCGAACCTCCCGCGGCCGCTCGTACTCTGTCGAAGATGGTCGTACCCGCTCCCTTGGTCTTTCCCGACGACCGATGGAGAGCCGTGAAGCGTGCCAAGTAAGCAGCATAGAGCTCTGTCAGACTCTTGGTCTCGCGCTCCAGGTAGGCCGTGCCCTCCATGTACGGCATAAAGATCTCCTCGACCGCACCCTCGAGCATGGCACTCAGAGAGTTGCTGGTGTGTGGCCCCGACTCGATCATGTTACTGGTGGTGGATCCGAAGGGACCATCTGCTAGCAGCGAGGGGCTCGCATCTCCTCGCGAGGGTCCGCCTCCTGGGCCGCGAAAGTCGTACACCTTGATGTCAGCGATGAGAGCGAGGGCCATACTTCTCGCCATCTGTAGCACGCGCAGGAAGGCGAGGTCGCTCTGCGGCGAGGTGGCGCCACCGAGGGAGTGAGCATCTGAGCTACTCGCTTTGGCGCCGCCGATCTCCGCAGCCTTGTTCATCAGCACCTCGATGTGGCCTTGCACGGACTGGGCAAAGACACGCTGCAAGAATGTTGTCATGACCATCAGCGGATTGGGGAAGACTGCAGCGATAATCTGCGCTTCTTGCTCAACAACTTGGCGGATCTCGGAGAAAAGGTCAGCCAGGTTCTTCTCCGTAGTAGGAGGTAAGGCGTCTGGGTCGGCGAGTGTCTTCCAGCTGGGCGAGCGAGGGAGAGTCCAAAAGTCAGCGCCTCTATGGGTCCCCTTGTGCCTCGTCATTGATCTCACATGTTACTGCTCTCCACTCGCGTGGCTTCGCCCACCCTATCCTTACTAATGAAGAAGTCGTGCTGATTGACGTAGATCTGCACGCAGCTTTGCCCGCCATTGAAGTTCTGTAACACTTTCGCGATGTGCGACATCATCTTTGGATCTCCCTTGCGGTAGAAGCGATCAAAGAGCTTGAGCATATCACGCTCGAAGCGCTCATTGTAGCGATCCACCGTCTCCCTAATCTGCTCTGCTCCGGGAACGTCGACCTCGCGGCTGATGACGCCTAAGCGGCGGGCGATGATGGCAGTCTTTAGTCTCCCTTCTCTCCCTCCTTCCTTGCGCAGTCGATCGAGCTTGCTCGTATCGCCGCGCGCAAAGGCGTAGTAATGTTCGATGAGGTCGTGAGCCTCGAGGGCGCGCTGTCGCTGTCGATGGATGTTCTCCAGCTGCTCGCCGATGGTGATGGCTGTCCGGCTCACTTCACCGAATCTTGACTCGAGCGAGGAAAACGACTGCGAGACCGAAGTGAAGTGAGAGGCAATCTCATGAAGCTTTGATGAGTAGGCTGATTGCGCGACCTGCACCGATGAGGCTAATGTCGTCTGTTGATCTTGGAGCTGGGTGCGCAACCCCTGCAATCGTTGGATGGCCGTCTCAAATGTGCGAATGAAGGGATTTGGGTTGAAGGGCCCTGGATCTGCTCTTGATCTGGCTATGAGGCGATCTGATAGGCCAGCGAGGAAATCCTTTGAGTCGTAAGCGCCTTCGAAAGTGTCGAGTCTGCATAGCTCATCGACTGCAGCATCTCGGTAGAAGTCATGCTGCTGCGATGTCGACGACTCTGCTGGCAGCATGGGCGCTGGGCGATGTCTCGCCGGCCTTGGAATGGACTCGTCCATGTCCGGACGGAGATGACTGCCTGTCAGCGAGGGTATATGCTAGGGATAAAGGGGCTGTTGGTGAAAGAAGAACCAAGGTAAGTGCCTCGCTCCTCGCCTCGCTCGCTCCATGAGTTGCCTGGCCCAAGCGCACACACGTCTCTCGTCGCCCGTCTCGGACTGGCGCCTCGACTCGTCGTCCGGCTTGAGAGAGCGCCTCTGCTTGACTCCTTCAACCTTGCTTGCCATCAGCTCAACGACGTTGACGCAGTCATGGCGCCAATAGGTAAAGCCCCTCTCAGGGCGGCAGCAGCAACATCGTGGCGAACTCACCTCGCGCCATGCAGAGTAGCCTCTTCCTCCTTCGCTACTACCTCGGCGCACCGCCTCCCACCGGCCCCACCGGCTGTGTCCAGCAATGCCTCAATGATCATGGCAGACGAGGCTCAGCTGGGTCGTCACTTCTACCTCAATCGCGCCCTCGAGCACTGGGCATCACGATCGACCACAAAGATGACTCTCCGAGGGCTCCTCTTCTTTGGCAAGTCCCTCGGTAGAGACCCAGAGAAGATCATCAAGAGCGCAAACTACGTTCGTGAGGAGCTGCCCATCAGGATCGCAAAGAGGATCAGAGATATGCAGGATCTTCCCTTTGTTGTCATGACCAATGAGCATTTGGAAAAGGTCTACCAGCTCTACTGGTCGGCATTCGATCGATTCAGGCGTTGGCCGGTCATCACGACGCATGAGGACAATGCCAAGTTTATTGCGCTGCTCAAGGAGTTGCTCAATTCGCAGTGAGTGCCGTGCAGCGAGTAGTATGATGAGCCTAGTCTTCACATACTGAATGACATACACCTTGCCCCCCATCCCTCAGCCTTACCGTCATTCCCTCACTCGCGTTGGGAGTCGTCGAAGTATCAGAACATCTCCCCCCTGGCCAGCTCGAAGGCTTCATGCTACGAATGCTCCGCAGCCGCATCAGTCGACGAGTGCTGGCAGAGCAGCATATCGCTCTGAGCGAGGCGTGAGTGCGAGTGCCGCTACCTCTCAGAATAATGACAGGCTGAATGCTCTTCTCCCCTCGCGCCTCCAGCCTCGACGATCCCTTCGCCTTCTTCTCCCCCGAGCCCTCCTTGGGTGAACCCGCCCTTCCCGAGACGATAGGCATCATTCGTACTCACCTTTCGGTCCGCGGGATCATTCGAGAGTCCATCTCTCTCCTTCAGACCGTCTTTGCCCGCGAAGCTGGGCTGTCAGTAGAGGAGGCCATCCGCACAAAGGCGGTGCCGGATGTGGTGGTGGATGGGGATCTTGAGGCGCGCGTCTCGTACATTCCGGAGCATTTGAGCTTCGTGGTATTTGAGCTGGTCAAGGATGCCATGCTGGCTGTCATGCGCTTCAAGCCGGAGGAGAGGGATGAGATTCCGTTGAGGGTCACCATTGTGGAGGGGCCACCAGAGGATGATATGATCATTCGCATTTCCGACTGCGGTGGCGGAGTGTCGGATCTTGTATCCAGACTGGCAGCAGCAGCGCCGACTGGGGCAGCTGCGGCTGCGAGGGCATCGCATCGGGCTGCATCCTCCGCTGTTCCCACTATGCCGGCCACGACGGTCGGCAAGGGCGAGGGAGCCGTCGCCTCTTCCTCTACTACGGCCTCGCCCCTCTCCTCTCCGCCATCCTCACCCGGCCAAGACCCTAGCAGCGACGCCTCACCACCCACCCTCGACCAGACACCGCACCACTGGCCAGCAGGCGCCATCAGCCCTGTGAGGTCAAGTGGCGTCTCATCGAACCTGACCGACGTGCTCTGCTCCTTCAGCAATGTCAAGCAACGCCTCGAGCTCGAAGAGGAGGCAAGGCGAGAGAAGGGAAAGATCGAGCAGGTCTTACGTGGCGAACGCGGCGGCATGAACGAGAGACCGAATGCAGCAACCTCTCAGGCGTCTTTGGCAGAAGAAGGACAAGAAGAGGAGGACAGCGACGTCCAATCTTCCGGCTCTACCTCATCCACCCTCCTCGGAGCATCAGCTCAAGCAGGCCTCGGCTCACGCTCCAAGCTCGAGCTGCTCCGCCGAACAGGCAAGTTCAAGGGCACTGTCCGCGAGCAAGTAGGATCTGCAGGCTCTGCCGACCAGACGGACTCGACCATCCCATCCCCTTCTCCCTCTGTCGACCCGCCACCCCGTCCACAACCGGCGAGGACCAACGAGCAACATCACTACCTCCAGTCTTCCCTTTCGGAGACGTCGCTGGGACTAGCGGATACGGGGCTGGGCATGGCGATGGCAAGGGTGTATGCTGAGTATTTTGGAGGAAGCCTGAACTTCAGGAGTTTGGATGGACACGGGATGGATGTGTACTATAGGGTGGCGAAGTTGGGGACTAACCAGGAGGGAGTGAAGAATTAGGCGTGGATCGAGAGCGGATGGACGGGAAGTTTACCAACGCTATGGTAACAGAAGGGGAAAGCGCGTGCGCATTCTTGTACTTGTATCGCACACAAAGAAAGCATAAAGTCGAAGAGGTGACGATGGTGATGATGCTACTGTTGTTACACTGCAATTGGGCATGGTATCATGGCGGACGAGACGGAGAGGCTGACGCTCAATTGCGGCCAGCGAGATAGTATCGCATCGCCGCAGAAGCGTCGTGAGCTCTTCGTAGCACTGCGAGGGGCGAGCAAGAAGCTTCAGCAGACTATCCATCGATCCCATCGCGCAACGCAGCACTCACCAAGCTTCTCACTCTCGTCCAACCCATTGACAAAGTCGACCAACTCGGCACTCATGGCCACATTCGACGGCCTACTTCCGAAGCCACCTCCACCACTACTGTTCGCCGTCGTCGCGTCCCCTTGCCCTGCTACGGTTTCCTCATCGTCCAACCCTCCACCACCTCCTCTCGAGGAAGAAGCAACATGTAAAGCAGCGTCGTACGTGCTGGCCAGCCGAGCTGAGTATGTCGTGCTCAGTACCTCAAGCAGCAAAGTCTGACTGTCCGTGCCCTGTCGTTCCAAACTAGCCAGCCGCACACCGAGAGCGTACCACCAATTGGCTTGGCTGCGCAGCTGTACACTCTTGGCGTCCGCGTTCAATGCGTTGCGAACGCGCTGAGAGTAGGGGCGGGGCAGAGAGGGCGAAACGATATCATTCAAAGCGAGCATTTCTGCCAGCCAGAAGGGAAGCTCCAGTCGTGACTTCTCGCGAATGGTGTCTGACGAGTCGTCCATTTGAGAGGAAGATGAGGCGGAAGCTTGCGAGGATTGGAACTGATTGTCCACCGAAGAATCTCCTCGTAGGTGGGAGAGGTTGGGCACATCTAGGTTGAATGTGCAGGGTATACGGGAGGAATCTGCTAAAATGCTGGAGATGGACCAGTAGGACGTGTCCATCTTGGCAAGAGACGCCTCCAATCAGTCGCGGTCCTTGACGTGAGGTGACGAGAGGATTCGGTGGTGAGGGTCCAATATTCGCGCCCACCCATCGCGTCGTTGGATTGAATGCAACGCGAACCACGTGTCTCGGTCCGTCCCCGCCGGCAATTTCTCTCGTGGGCGTTTCAAAGCCGGACTGAAGCAAGGAACGAGCGAGATGGAGGATTGTGGGGAATGAGAAGCGGGGGCCAGCCTTAACTTTCCCACCACCTCCTCATCCTCTCCTCTCCTCTCCTCTCTTTGCATCGGACACTCATGGTCTCGACGACACCACTCACACCATAGAGCAACCACTGTCCTTTCGTCATCACCGCCGCCCAGCATGGTTCACCTCAGCCTCCCAACCCCCGACGGCTTTCCACTCTCTGTCGACTGCTTCACTCCTCCGGCTCCTTCCCAGATCAAGGCCTCTTGTGTCATCATCAATGCAACGGGCGTACAGGCACGCTTCTACCACGACTTCGCTCGCTATCTCTCCCAGCACGACATCGCAGTCCTCACATTCGACTATCGCTTCTCGGGTACCTCACTGCCCCAAGCAGTCCTCAACCAACTCAAACAAGCAGGCGATGATGAAGTCAAGCGCGACGACATCTTCCATGCCGCTTTGGTCAGCTGCCCAGAGAAATGGGGCCTGATGAGCCACTGGACACAACAGGACCTGGGTACCGTGGTGCGCTATGCTCAGGAGCAGTGGAGGGGAAAACCGATGACGCTTCTGGGCAACTCGTTGGGAGGTCACCTCGCCACGTTGCTAGACGAGGAGATCCTCTTCCCCTCCTCTTCGAGCTCGACAGACACGGCACCTGTCCGCATTTTGAACGTCTGCGGTGGGAATGCCTACTGGCAGAACAATCCGCGCCCGGAAGAGGCCCGCTTCGCTTTCGACGAGCTAGTCGTCAAGCCACTCGAGACCGACCGCGTCTTTCGAGCCAGCGCCCTCGGCCTAGGGTACGACCTGCCCTACGGCGTAGGGAGGGACTGGCTGGCCTGGTTCTACCATCCCCTCTTCTCCCTTCAAGCCAAGAAGGACGAGGAGAATGCCCGTCGTGTGGCCAAGAGGTGCGAGCGATACCTCTACGTGGGGTTTGAGGACGATGAGAGCATTTCGAAGAACATGATGCTGCTGCATTTGGGCTTGCTGGATTTGAGCGGCAACAACGTTCACTCACTTTGGGTCGATCCACCCAAGGCAAAGCCGGAGGCGTGGCCCAAGTGTGGGCATGTCACCTCCTTTCAGCTGCAGAGGAAGAAGGGAGAACAGGAAGCAGAGGAGCATGAGGCATCTGGAGCTGAAGGGTACCAAGCAGCCGAGGAGGACGAAGACGAGGACAACAATGACAACAACGAGGGCTCTTCCTCATCCAAGCCTCCGCCATCCCACCTCAGCCGAGAAGAAACGGTCTTCATCCTCTACCGCGACTACATCTTGCACGGCGACATTTGGAAGTCGGCGGGAGAGTTTCGTCAATGGCATCCCGACGACGAGCGTGATCGTCATCAGATACGCCGAGACGAAGATGAGAGAAGGCGCAAGCTGAGGGCAGAGGGTAAGAGGGCTACAGGAGATTTTGCTGAGGATGAGGAGCACGAGGGAACGGCAAAGGCGCGACTGTGAGCCTGAAGGATAGACGGGTTGCCTGCACTGCGTAGCGCATCGCATAGATTTCCTCCCCTCGTGGCATTGATCTTTCTTTACATATGTATACCGACTGGATGATGCTGCTCCTTTTTTGTGAATACCATCCAGCCATCACACGATCGGGGGAAGTGCGCATGGTTGAGATTGAAGCAGATGCGAATGACGGTGAGCGAGGCAGAGCAAGTGGAGCGAGAGTGTGAACATGTACAGTGCTACTCCCCGCAGGGGACCATTCCAACAGTCATCAGCGCTTCCTCGTCGTCCTCCGGGGCTGTGCAGCTGCGGCGGCTTTGCCCTTGCCTCTCGTGGACGTGCTGCTGGATACTTTGCCTCTGCCACGAGAAGCTTTTGCTCCTCCTCGACCGCCACGCTTTGACGTGGCAGCTTTGCCACGAGAAGGGTTGGCTTCGTCATTCTCCTCTTCGTCACCTTCATCTGCCTCCTCTGCGCCAGACGCTGGCTCTGCTTCCTCTTCCATGTCCTCATCGCCCTCTTGCTCTTCGTCCCCTTCGTCATCGCCTTCCTCTGCTTCGTCCTCATTCTCAGCACTGAGCGCTCGAGAGCTACCGCCACGGCTTGAGGCGGACTGGCGTCCTTTGCTTGGTCTTTGCTGGGGCTGTTTACGGATCGCAGAGGCTGGGGGACGTTGTTTCGTCGCTGAAGCGTTCGAGCGTGACTTCTTGCCTCGAGACTTGCCCTCGTCTTCGTACGAGACATCTTCTTCGGCTTCTTCCTCTTCGTTGTCGTCATCATCTTCCTCGACCTCATCATCGTCCTCCGTCTTCACCTTGGCGTCCGCATCTTCCTCCTCCTCATCTTCTTCATCGTCTCCAGAGATGGCCGAGCTCAACGAGTCGTCCCATTCCTCGTGGTCGCGTGCTGCTTGCTCTTCATCGGCCCCTGCTCGCTTGTCTACGAGTGCCATATATGCGTCTCCAGGTACAAGAGCAAAGTCAATTGGCTCATCCTCGTCGTCTTCATCGCTGCCCTCGTCTTCTCGCTTTGGCCTCTTGGGGTTCCCAGGCCGAGTATGGCCATTGGAGTATCCCTCGTGCCGGACGGAGGGATGAGGTGCGAGCTGGTGGGACGTCAAGCTACGTTCGTCCTGTTGAGAGATTCGCGAGGTAGAGTCAAAGACTTTCGGTCAGCTCTTGCTACTCGAAAGCCTTTGAGAAACGGCATATTACTCACAATGTCGTCAAGAGTGTCGACATCGTAATACTCGGCCAGCTTGTCTAAGATGGCTCCTGGCGTCACCTCGAGTCGGAGGCCCCGGCCGATGCCACCACCCTCTACGCCCGCCATATCGAGTCTATGCTGAAGTCGTGCTACCTCATCTTGCTCTTCTTGATCCTCATCATCCGTGGGATCCGCCTCCTCTTTGCTGTCCTCACCATCTGACTCATCAATATCGCCGGCGTTCGACCTGCCCGCCGTCTTGTCGCTCGGAGCGGCTGAGGTGTCACGCTTCTGTCGCTCATCTTCAAGCGCTTCAGACTGCCCTCTCCCCTCGGTCTTATGCCTCTTTGCATCACCTGCTGCCCCTTGTCCATCCCTCGGCGCCTTTCTCTTCTTCCTCCGTTGGCTGTTCCTGTCGCGCCTCGTCTGATCTTCTCTCTGCCTACGCCGTTGTCTCTGCGCTAGGCCGAATATGGCGGCATTGAGATGCTGAGCAATGGCTGCTACCGCCCAGTGCTTTGAGAGGCCGACGGGGCGTACCGTTGCTACGGAGCGAAAGAAGATGGCCTCGAGGCGAGGAAGGGAGAGGAGACCCTCGAGCTCGGCGGGTGTGATGAGAGAGGGCAGAGCAGAGACAGCGTCATGACTGGCTGGCGTGAGTGTATCTTCCATCGTGAGCTTGGACGAGGATGCTATGCTGGTCATGACGATGAAGGAGTGAGTGGAACAAAGAGAGGCCGTGCGCGACTCGCGACTGGACGACTCGGGGTGGAGCCATTTCCGTCGATCGAGTCGGTCTGGATCGACTCGCGTGCCATCTTGGCTGCCCTTTACTTCTTCTCCTCTTTCCCACCTAGCCCGGCAGACATGGCCACTCCAGGTGCAGGACCTAGTCGTCTGCCACCAAAGCACGTCGAGCTCCGCGCACAGACAAACAAGGACGGCGAAGCCATCTCTCGCCTGTATCGTCTGGTGCTGCGCAGCTTCTACGACGACAAGTTCATCGTAGTCGGCGAGCAGGTCCTCCGTTTCGGCGTGCTCCCCACTGATGTCCTTGCAGCGCGTCTGGGCGTTCAAGCAAAGGATGCAGCGGCTCTAGCCTCGAGACTCGTCGATGACAGGATGCTCTGTCACTTTAGAAGGAACGAACGAAAGGAGACACCCGCAGCCGGAGGAGGAGGCGCAATGCTCGAGTCGAAGCTTCTCCCCCGCAACTATTACTACTTTCATGCTCCTTGGTTCCTTGCGATGCTCAAGTACAGGCTTCACCATCTGCGACTCAAGCTCGACTCATCCATCGTCTCCTCGAGCTACACGACCAGCTTCGTCTGCCCACGCTGCCGGTTCAGCTACTCAACGCTCGACGTTGCCCACCTGCTGGACCTGACCACCAACTCGCTCCGCTGCGAGCGTCCAGGATGCGGAGGGGAGCTGCAAGAGGACGAAGAGGAAGGTGATGAGACTCGCAGGGGCAAAGACCGAATGGCTAGATTCAACGAGCAATGCGCGGGCATGATCCGCACGCTCGAAGCCCTGGAAGGAGTCCACGTAGATAGCATCGAGCCAGTCTCCTTCCTAGCGGATCCCGCGAACCACAAATGGAAGCTACTCCGCTCAGACCAACCTCGTCACCAATTGGACCAGCAATGGTTCGCCGAACACGCAAACGACGAGCTGCCAGATGCAAAGGCGACAGCCATGTCCCGCGACGCCGCTGGTAAGCCCACCATCTCCCTCACCGACGCCACGACCTCGGCGGCGGCGCTCCAAGCTGCGAGGGATGAGGCGGACCGACAGCGCAAAGAGAATGCAATTCCTGAGTGGTTGGGGAAGAGTACGGTCAGTGGTGAGGAGACTGCGCTTGGGATCAAGGAGAGGAGGGAGAGAGAGCGTCGAGAAGGCAGAGGAGAGGGAAGCTCGAGTGGTGCCGGCACTGGTCAGAGTGGAGATCAGGGAGAGCAAGGTCGTGGTGAGGCCGACGAGGAGGAGGACTACTACGCCCAATACGCCAAGATGCAGGCCGCGGAAGAAGAGGCGGCGGCGGCAGCAGCGACGTCCGAGAGTAAGACGAATGGCGCCACGAAGCGGGAGCGCTCCAGCGAGGCTGAAGGTCGCGACGATAAGCGCGTAAAGAGGGAAGAGCAGAGCAAGCCCGCGGACGAAGTCACGGCTGTTGATGCTCCCGATGACGACGAAGAGCTGGAAGACCTCGATGAAGTCGCTTGACGACGAGAGCGAGGCCGGCATCGAATGCATGTGTACACTAGCCAACAACGATCGCGGCACGAGAAAGCAGAATGAAATGTACAACGAGCCAGGGAACAGAAAGAGGAGCTGAGCGGCCTCAGAAGATGACATCCTCGTCCTTGCCACCCGACAACATATCTCCCTTTGATCCTCCTCTCTCCCCCTCTTCCTCCTCTTCCTGTTTCTTCTTCTTCTCCCCGCCCTCCTGCTCCTCCCTCTTCTTCTTGGCCTGCACCTTCTTCAACCTGAAGAACTCTTCTCTGTCCGCCTCGTCCAACTCGCTCGTGATGTAGCTGATGGTGTTCTCGAGACGAGGAATGATGACGTGCTCGATTGCGTTTACTCGGCGGTTCGTCATGCGGATCACCTCGTCAAGGATAACAAAGGCCGTCTGAAGGGATGCGAGCTCTACGAGCGTCTCGAGGGCTTTGCGGTACGTCTCGCGGGCTTTGGAGACTTGTTGACCTCCACGAGAGAGACCGGTGAGTTGGAACTCTGGGCAACGATACGGGCAAGATGGAGGAAAGATTCGCGTCAGCCTCGAGCCCTCTGCGTGACTCGGTGTGTCAAGCACTCACCCTTCGATCCCTCGGCGTTGGGCACAGCCTCGAAGGCGGGCAAGAAGACACCGCTGACATTCTCTTGCCTTGCTTGTACCTTGAAAGAAGCCTTCTCGACGGACTCGGTGACCATGAATCCAATGTCTCCCACGGCGTAGTTTACCTCTGCGAGGGAGAAGGCTGCGAGCTGCATAACGCGGCCCATCTTGCGCTTGGCCTCGTCGATCTTTGCGGTGATGGTGCGGAAGCCTGCGGGGGTAGAAGAAGGGGAGGAGGGTGTGTGTGAGTAAGGGGAGAGCAAGTGGCAGGAGTAGGAGATTGTGTCGGCGCTACGTACGCTTGGTCAGAGCGTCTGCTTTGCGCTTGAGGAGTGAGTGGCCCGTTTGAGCTCCTTTCAGTCTACCCTTTGTGTTGTTGAGCGTCATGCGCGTGGGGAAGACGGCTTCCCTGTTTGAGTTGGCCGACATGCTGGGCCACTAAAGCGATGAGTGAGGATGCTAGACGTAGGGAGGAGCTGAGGGTGGAGAAGTCGACTTGGCCGTGTCCGCCTCCTGACTTGAGCCTCTCGACCCGTCTGCCCGCCGCCGCCAGTCCGAGGCGCAGCGCAAGCACGAGCCACCACTGCGAGGCAAACGTCGACTTCACTTCTCTCGTCCCCTTTCCTTCAAGCCGATCATGGCTCGAGACAATGAGAGGACGGGCAGCCACCTTCGCAAAAAAGCGTCGCCAGGCCGTTCAATGCGGCTGGGCTTCGTCTCTCTCATTCTCGCTCCCCTCCTCCTGGCCCTGACTGCCCTCGCGCTGCCGCTCCTCGTCCCCTCCCTCTTCATCTCACAAGCTCAAGCAGATCAGATAGAACGATTCTTCGCCGCAACCTCCGCAGACTCCGCTGCCAACACAACCTCTCACCATGCGCAAACACACGGACACACAAACAATTGGGCGGTCCTCGTCTCGGCCTCGCGCTTCTGGTTCAACTACCGGCACATGTCAAACACTCTAGGACTCTACCGCGTCGTCAAGCGTCTGGGAATCCCAGACTCGCAGATCATCCTCATGCTGGCAGACGATGCCGCTTGTGACCCGCGCAACCGCTTTCCAGGTAATGTCTGGGCGGACAGCAATCGAGCGCTAGACCTCTACGGCGGCGAGATCCAGGTAGACTACAAGGGATCCGAAGTCACAGTAGAGGCTCTGATTCGCCTCCTCACGGGACGACACCCGCCGTCTCTACCAGCAAGCAAACGCCTCCTCTCCGACTCGAGCAGTAATGTCCTCCTCTATCTGACCGGTCATGGCGGGGAGGACTTTCTCAAATTTCAAGACGCAGAAGAGCTCGGCGCCTGGGACCTGGCCGACGCCTTGGGTCAGATGGACGCAAAGAGGCGCTACCACGAGCTCTTGTTCATCATCGACACATGCCAAGCGAACAGCATGTACTCGAAGATCTACTCGCCCAACGTCATTGCGGTGGGAAGCTCGCAGGTTGGGCAGAACTCTTACTCGCATCACACGGACGCGGATTTGGGGATCGCCTTGATTGATCGTTTTACGCGGTTCGTCTTGGGATATCTGGATGGGATCGATAAGACGAGCGGATTGAGGTTGGTGGATCTCTTTGGCGCTTGGGACAGCGAGGAGCTGCACTCTGATCCGGGCGTGAGGAGTGATCTGCTGAGGACGAGGAAGTTGGAGGACGTCAAATTGACGGATTTCTTTGGTGGGAGGAGGAGGGGGGTGACGATTGATGCGCCCGCGCCAGGGAAGGGCAGAAGACGGCGTGCTGTCCACGGCGTAGGGAAAGATGCCACGGCTGGATAAGAGCAGACGATCAAATTGAAAAGAGGTACGTCTGCGTCCGACTATCCTCGCAGGCCTCATCAAACGCCAGGTCGCGTAGCCTCCCACTTCTCCGGGTACCTGAAATCTCCCTTCTGCCTCACCTCATCCATGATCTTCATAACCACCAGCGAATCGCCCTCCAGTGTGCAAAGCTCCGTCTCTTTCTTACCATCCCTCAAGCATCGCGCAGCAGCATCAGCCTCGAAGCCCATGCCGTTGGAGCCGTTCATAGAGATTTCGATCTCCTTGGACTCCTGGCCCTTCAAGTCAAGGAAGAAACGCTCCGGGTTCATAGGCATGGGTGGGACGCGAATGTCTCCCTTTTCTCCTTGGATGAGAACCGAGTAGACTGAGCTCGTCTTGGCGTGCAGGGAGGTGGTGGCAATCCCTTGAGCCCCGAGACGAGGATAATTGCCAATGACCACCGTACTGTCGTCCACGCCAGTGAGTGGCGACTTTGTGAATGTACTCGTGAATTCGGGATGGGCGCGAGCATTCTCAGGATGCTGGTAGAGGGTCAACAGCTGCCACGTCAGGGCATATATGCCTACGTCGAGCAGTGCGCCACCCCCAAGTTCCGGATTGTAGATGCGGTGCTTGGGATCGAGGGCGAAGGGGACTGACAAGTCGGAGAAGACGCGAGTGATTCGACCCAATACCTTCTCTTCGTGGATGAGTCGCTGAACCTCACGCACGGCAGGGATGTGACGAGTCCACATTGCCTCACTGAGGAAAAGGTTGCGCTTGCGAGCTTCGGTGATGAGGTGCTTCAATTGCGCCGCATTGATCGTAAATGGCTTTTCGCAAAGCACGCCTTTACCGTTTTCGAGGCACAGCAGCGTGTTCTCATAATGGTAGACGTGGGGTGTAGCAATGTAAACGATGTCAACGTCCTTGTCCTTGACCATGTCCTCGTAGCTGGAGTATGTCTTGGTAGAGGAGGGGCAGCCAGTCTTTGCCTTGAAGTCGTCTGCCTTTTCGAGTGACGAAGAGGAGGCAATGGCGGCTACAACGTGCTGCACGTCCGAGGCGTTGCGCTTCGAAGAGTCAAGAAGGAGGTCCTCCACGAAGTTGACGGCGATGCCGCCCGTGGCGAGGATGCCCCACTTGCAGATGTTCGGGGATGTCATGATTGGATGTGGATGGGTAGATTGGCTGGTGGTGAGTGGAATAGAAGGGGACGATAGAATGGTGGTGAGTTGGAGATGGCAAGCGCCTCCACAACGCAGCCGACGCTGCTGTTCCCGGCCAAAACAATTTGCCGAGCGCCGAGCGCCCGCGGCCAGACACACGACTAGCAAAGCCGCGACCACAGCTTAGACGGTAAATCTTGATGACATTTGGATCAGTGTGAGGAATAGATGATGAAAGGAGCGACAAGAGAGGGCATGGATTCGTGAGTGCAAACTTCGCGGAGGAGCTCGAAGGATGCAAAGGTGGCTATAGAGTGGAGCATAAGAGAGGGGACAACGGCAGCCTGCCGTCGACCACAGGATAAGGGGGTCTCGATGACGATGACAAAGAAGCAGTAGCGAAGAAGGAGTGTAGAGTATAACACTCGGTTTGAAGGATCGTGGAGTCGTCGGATCGTGTACGTATACGTATCGGGGGTTGGCGTGCGAAGAAATCGAGAAGGTGCAAGAAAGGTGACCGAAGAGCAAATGTCCTGCAGATGCTGGTGAGGAATGCCAGCTTGACTTGAATGAGTTCGAGCGACGGTTGAAGATGTAGGGGCACTGCACCGCCTAAGGCTGCTGATGTGACTCTGCCGTCAGAGGACTCGAAGCCTTGACTGCTGAAGAGGCAGCAGTAGGGCTGCCAACGATTCTACCCCCGGCGAGCGTAGGGCTGATCTGCTGGCTCGTGGGCACACCGCTCGCTCGACGAGAGGAGCGAATGCTGTCTACCATCATAGACTTATCGCCCAGTACCGAGCTGCCCGACGAGATGCTCGTAGAGGGGCGAGAGCTACCGGAACCCACAGTTGAGCGAGCTGCGGCTGTGGCGCCCGACGTGTCGTCCATTGTGCGCTGAACAGACTGCTCTAGGTCGACAAGGACGGCAGGCGTGTCGTTTAGGATGTTGGCGTACGAGAAGAAGGACAGGCGGCGCGTGGCGGGCGCTGCCCCTTCGATGACGGCGTCACTCTTGTTGTCGGGCGTGATCGTAGCTGCTGTGTCACGACGGACGAAAGCCGCTGTGGTGGGAGGCGCAGGGCTCGGGGCGGCCGACGGCAGGCCCTTACGTGCTAGAATGGGGCTAGGCGAGGAGAGGCTACCGTCCGCCTCCGCAATTGCGTCAGCCATGCCGTCGAGTGAGAGCTCGCGGACTGCCGACTCTGAGCTGGGAATGATGGCGCCATCCAGGGACATGCTTATAGGCGCAGGAGGAGCGGCATCCGAGCTGCCCATAGAAATGGAGGCTGAGGGCGAGTGGCTGCGCAGCGCTGATGGGACGTCGGAGCGGAAGGGGTTCGGGAGAGGGAGAGAGGGAAGTGCAGTGCCTGCTCCCTGATGGGAAGATGGCGTAATGGGTGCACCCGCTGTAGTGCCTGCCTTTGATGGCGTGGCCGCAGCGCCTACCGCACCGCTGGCTACGGAGCTGGGGCGAAAAGCCCGAGGCGACGAGGCCCTCACTGGGCTGCTGGGCTCCGTCGAGCTCTTCCCCGCCACAGCTGCTGAGCTGTCGAGCACTTGCTGAACGCCCATGGGTGCCATTCTGCTCGGCGACCGAGAGCGCGTCGAGCTCCCAACGGATGAAGCGCTCGAGGACTGCGTCTGTCGATGTCGAGGGGTCCTGGTGACGGAGTTCTTAGGAGGCGAGGAGCTGAGAGCAGCCTCGTCGGTCGCAGATCTTGAAGGTGCAAGGCGCTCTGCGATCTGGGCTGCAATGCTGCCCGGGGGTGGCTCGTCTACTGCTGCTGAAGAGAGCACGGGTCCAGTCGATGAGATCGGTGACTGTGGGCCTGAGGACGACGGGGTCGAGAAGGAGGATAGCGATTGAGCGGATGCGGACAGGGCCGTGGCCGACAAAGGCAGAGGTGCTGGTGCAGCCGATGAGAGGGGCGTGACGATCTCGATGGGCTCCTCCCCTCCCTCGATGATGGCTTCTACTGCATCGTCGAGCACTGGAGGGATGGCGACGTCGACGGCCTCGCTCTTGCTCAGCACATGACGTGCATCGCGATGCTCAATATCTCGCTCGAAGATGCTGGACTCGCTGGCGGACGCAGTTGAAGCAACGCCATCCTGCTGCGTACCGGCGACGGAAGCGAGACCGAGACCTAGAGAACCTGAGCCGACGAGCGGGGATGCAGAGGTTGAGGAGGAGCTGCCGGGGCGAAGGGCAGCTGGCACGATGGTCCTTTGTCGCTCGGGCGAAGTTGGTCGGGGAACACTCCGCGCGGCGGGCGGGGCGACTGGCATCGTCCATTGGAAGCCTCTTCGCTCCGAGACAGGAGAAGTCGTCGCAGACACTGCGGGGCTCAGCGCTGCGCGGATGGAGCTGGCGACCGGCGAAGTAGGGGCGGGCGCTGGAGGGTGGGCGAAGAGGGAGGAAATATCGCTGGCTTTCGCCGGATCCAGTGGGAGGTCATTGGCTGCTGGAAGCTTGAGCATGCCATCGAAGCGATGTCGACCCTGCGCGCCACGAAGCATGGAAGGAGTTGGAGTGACATTGTCGGTGGACGTGTCTCCTCCATGATCACCAGTCCGCGCGAGAGCTGTGAGTTGGGATGTCAAGCTAGGCTGGTGCTGGAGGACAGGAGGCTGTTCCCATTTGCCATCTTGCTGCTGCTGCTCATCCCAGTCCGAGGGCAAGGACAGGAGTCCTCGTTCTGGACTACCTTGAAGGGCAGGTGAGGTGGCTCGATCCGGCGAGGTCGCACCTGTAGCATCGCTGCGAGTCTCGAGCTCCGCGGTATCAGGATTCGAGAAGACGTCGTCTTCGCCGTCTCTATCCGGCCAGTAGTCTGGATCGGACAGAGCCTGGTTGGCACGAGGAGACAGCGAAGAGATGCTCTGATGCTGCGTATGGCCCTGATGAGCGCGGATGGTCGCTTGATTGGCGCCAGCGGATGACGATGACGAAGACAACGCCGCCGTTGCGGTGATGGCATCGGGGCTAGGGCCATCATCTCCCGCAGCCGCTGATCTGCTCATCTAGAGAGGATAGCAAGAGGAGAAAAAAAAAGCTGCAGATGCTAGGACTGATGTGCGAGAGTGATCAGGGCGACAGTGGAGGTGCTGATTTGCGGCGGATGATGGTAGTGGAAAAGGCGTGTCGTTGTCGATGCGTTGGAGTGAAAGCTTGAAGCCGGCTTTGCAGCTCAATGCGATCAAGGAGCAATGGCGCTTTTGTAGTCGGAGTTTCGATCCGTCTAGGGGGACCCAGCTGAAACAACAAGAGGGTAAAGCTGGTCGATGACGGAGCGTCGACGTGGTCGTGCGAGCAAGGTATGGTGAAGTGGTGAGAAGGGCAAGCCGCGTAGAGTCTTTGGGAACAAGAGGGGATCGGTCAATTTGGAGTGGGTTGTGAAAGGAAGAAGAGTTGGCCCTGACTTGGGCGGGGCTGAGTGAGCCGTTGGCGCAGCCTGCCTTGCTTGCGCCTTGCACATCGTGGTGGAGACTCAAATCGGCGGGCGGCGGCAAGCGGCGACAAGCGGCAACAAGCGACGGCCCGCCCAGGAGCTCGGGGACCCACCCTAGTCTAGTTGCAGCAGGGCGGCAATCAAGAGGCGAGGCGCGTCGGGCGACTGAACTGCTTCTATTCATTCCAACGACATCCTGATCGCGCACGACGTCGAAAGAAGAGGGACCCTCGTCAGTCCTCATAAGGCGCCGTACGTGTAGCGGCCGCCATACCGCCATCGACTTCGAGGCGGCGTGGACCAAATGTCGACAACTTCGGCGTCTACCGCCCCCGCCGGTACGGGTGCTGCGGGCGGTGCGGGCGCCGCCGACGAGGCTCAGCCCAATGGAGACAGCCTGCCACACCACAGTGCGCAACCACACTCTCACTTGCTGTCACAACCATCGAGCTCAGCCACGGCCAGCTCCCGGCAGGCGCTATCGCCCAATACGGACAGCCTGCCACACCACAGTACGCAACCACACTCTCACTTGCAGTCACAATCATCGAGCTCAGACACAGCCAACTCTCAGCAGGCGCTGCCTCCCAATGCTGGAACAGAGGCCGAGGAGGAAAGGACTTACCTGCGGGGTGATTTTGCGCCATCATCCGGGGCGGATACCGCGGCTAGGCAGAGACGACCGCGCAACGCTGATCCCTCCAGACCTGCAAAGGGCGTCAGGGAACGAGTGCTCCATTTCACACCATCATGGTTCAGCGTGGTCATGGGCACAGGCGTCATCTCAACGGTTCTACTTCTGCTACCGTGGGAACCACTGCACGCAGGGCTGCGTTACCCGGCAGCAGCCTGGACCATCCTCGCTATGTTCCTCTTCCTGTTCTTCTCCCTGGGCTTCCTCGCCCGTTACATTTTCTTCCCGCAAGTCTTGTGGCTGACCATCACGCATCCACAGAAGAGCAACTTTTTAGGTACGCTGCCAATGGGCCTGACGGTCATCGTATCCAACATCTGTCAGCTGGGGACCGTAGAGTTCAACATGGGCCCCGGACCTGCTCTTGCGGCGAGCGTACTGTGGTGGCTGGCGACATTTCTGTCGCTGCTCACGGCAATCGGCGTGCCCTTCGTCGCGATGACCTACCAGTCGCACTCGTTCTCATCTACGACCGCTGCGCTCCTTGTTCCCGTTGTACCTTGCCTGACAGCCTCCAGCGCAGGCGCCGTCATCTCCGAGGCTCTCTACGACCATGGCTTCTCCACCTACGCCTTCACGATCGTCATCGTCTCTTACATGGTCTTGGGAATCGGACTACTTTTGTCCCTCACGATCCTTGTCCTCTACTTTCAACGTCTCCTCCTCTTCAAGCAGCCTCCTCGTGAGATCATCATCTCTACCATACTGCCGCTGGGTCCAACAGCCCAGTCCTCCACAGCTTTGCTCCACCTCGGTCAAGTAGCCTTGAAGCTCTTCCCCACCATCTCCACTCGACCCGGTTCGGGTGTGACCGAGCTGGCGCTCCCCGTCGGCCAGGCCCTGTTTGCATCTGGCTTGCTCAGCGCGCTCATGCTCTGGGCGTATGGCATCTTCTGGACATTCATCGCGGCTGGCACCATCATTCGCGAATTTCGTCGGGGTTCGGTCGCGTTTAGCATAGGTTGGTGGTCTGCGACGTTTCCGCTGGGATCTATGTCGATCGCCACCATCCGACTTGCACTGGTGCTCGACTCGCTGGCCCTCAAAATCGTAGCAACCGGCTTCGCTATCGTTACACTGGTCGTGTGGTTCACGGTGGCGTGCCCCACCCTATTGGGATTCGTCAACGGCAGCCTGTTGAGTAGGGCAACGGCACCATGTGTAGCCGACTTGCCGTTGGATCCCCTTGACAGGCACGATGAGGAGGAGAAGTCTCCGAATCCAACGGACGGCATCGTACGACAGTGAGGAGTGCTATTGGACCCGAAGCCCGGTCTCTCCAGTGGCCACGTGTAGACCCGGTTTTGCTGGTCATCTTGCATCCAAATCCATCACCTTTTCTCATTGTAACAAGGAGGACCTCTACGCAGCTTACATTGCGTCTGTCCTGAAAGACCCGGTAGAGCTCGACGCTTCGCCGACTTCTCGGACGCCGTGGGGACGTCGCCAAGGCTCGCACAACTCCGAACATGGAGCAGCAACAAAGAAGCGGCCCAGCCTGTGTATGCAAAGTTCATTCGTCAATACATCATCAATTGCAACGAGAACCTTGATCAGGTATCGAGCTGTCGCTGAGAGTTTATCGATGACTTCTTGTGGGGAATCGGAAGCGCAGATGCTCAGAGCGATGGGTAGGACCACAACTGGTGGGCGAGAGGGGCATTGTCTCGTGGATCGACGCGGAGACGAAGCAGGAGACTGGGACATCTGAGCAGGCGAACACCCATCGTCTAGTCGCTCTGGTCCAGGAGTACGTCAATGATCATCCCGAAGCTCTGGAATGGGAACCAGAAGACGAAGAGGAAGAGGGGGTAAGGAAGTGATCTGCGGCGGCGAGGTTACGACAGTGCTGAGTACGGCAGCTTCCTCACATTATGGCGTCTATACCACAGACATAGCGATACGCAACCATCAATACCATTCATGATACACACGAGCGATCGGCGATGTGCATTCGCGAGTTGCTCGTGCCATCAAGGCTGCGCTGCCACGGTGAAGACGCGCTAGCACGCCACCGTAGAGATGCCTCCGGCCGTTGTGGCTCGACGAACGCCGTAGCACCACTCGTCCAATCACCGTTATGCGTCTCAATCAATGTCATTGCTGAATGCATCGTATTCTTCTTCGAGAGATTCGTAGAGACATGAGACAGTCGTGAAAGCGTGAGCGCGGGACTTGAGCGCGGGACGTGAGCGTGAGAGGAAAGAGACTGGAGCGAGGAGTGGACGAGAATGTAGAATATTCAATAGAACGGTCATGAGCTTGCAAGATGCAAGTCAAGCGATGAAGACGAAGGCGGATGAGGAGTGTGAGGAAAGATGTAGCTGACGCCGCGTCGATTTGAGATCGACTGCGCTTGTTGTCGGTCCGTCGCGCTGGTGATGCTGATGCTGTGACTGCGTTGATGGTGATGATGCGCTCTACTTGGGCGTGGCGGACGCGCGTCTACGCCTCCTCGCCGACGGGGCTTGGGGCGCGACTGGCGGCGCGACTGTTGGCCCTGCTGGCAGCACGACTCTGCCTCCTCGAGTTGGGACCAGACCTGATCCTCCTCTCCTGGTCCTCGCGAGCATACGACGCGCGACGAGGGAAGGCAGGTGCGCCCGCCTCAACATCGCCCTGTTTACCGCTCGGGGGCCCGTGGAGCTTCTCGTCGACGGCGTTTCGCTCTTGGATGAGCTCTTGAGCAAAGGGCGACCTCTTCCTGAGCTCGGGACCCTTCCAGTAGATGACGTAGACTGCGCTGACGAGGACGAAGGAGATGCAGAAGAGGATGGTGCTGGCATACTGGAGGTGGCGGTCGGGGGGACCAATGTTCTCAAAGAAGGGCGTGGCGGGCAGGGTGAGAACACCAGCGAGGAAGTCGCGAGACCAACCGTTGCCGCCCGTGGCCGAGGCCGAGTAGGGGCCGTAGGCGGCAATCATGTAGTCGATGGTGGCCATGTAGATGGCATAGTTGGCAATGCCGATGACGGCGGCAAAGATCATGGAGCCGATCCAGTGAATGGGAGGGCCACCTGAGGTCCACGCGAAGCCGATGAGGCCAATGGGCAGACAGGGTGCCGTCCAGAGGAGCCACTCGAGCCTGCTCTCGAACTGCGTGTGCTCGTCGTTGGGATCATTCTTGCGCTGCTTGATGTTGCGCTTGATGGCGGGGAAGAAGGAAAGCCAGGCGATGACGTAGCCAACTCCAATGGAAAGGAAGGCGAGACCAACCTGGGATGTGGTGAAGCCCCATTGAGCATAGACGAGGCCAAATGACTGAATGAACATGAAGATGAGAGCGTCGGAGAAGCCAGAGAGGAGCGAGAGGACGAGGACGATTGGCTCAGTGAGGAACATCCTAAAAGGTCGGATCCAGTACACCATGATCTCCTTGGCTGAGAAGCGCTCGTTCCATGGCTTGACCTCGTTCGGCCCCCAGATCTCGTCTCCCTTCTTCCTGCGCTCCTTTGCGATGCGGTCGATGAGGATCGTAGCGCGCGTCTCCGGCACGCAGACGAGGTGAATGATTTGAATGGCGCCGCCGAAGATGAGTTGGATCCAGATGGTCCAGCGCCAGTTTGATACGTACTGCTCGACGAAGCCGCCGACGATGGGGCCGAGGACGCTTCCACCTACGGATGAGAAGACAACGTAGGCGACGGCGTACTGCTGGACGTCTGGCTCGAAGAGGTCGGCAATCATGCCCAAGGTGACGCTACCGCCAGCAGAGGACAGTCCACCGAGAGCGCGACCGACGAGGATGGTAGCGAAGTTGGGGGCCAAGGCGACGGGGAGCTGCCAGACGTTGACGAGGAAGAGGGAGAGTTGAAGGATGGGCTTGCGGCCAAGTTCCTCGGACCAAGGAGCCCAGAGCTCACATCCAAAGGCGTAGAAGATGAGGAAGATCATGGCACCGCAACGAGCAGCTTGGAGACTGACGCCAAACTCCTCGGAGATGCCATTGAGGCCGTTGGAGTAGAGACTGGTGTTGAAGTTCATTGAAACTTGGACCCAGAAGATGACGGTCAGGACCCACCACTTCTTCCAGGTGGGCCAGCTGAAGCCAAGCTGATCGTAGCATTCGACCTCGGAGAGGACGAGCTTGTCATTCATGCGTTTAGTGACGCCCGCGGCAAAGTCGACTCCGTGCTCAGCATTGGGCGAAGTCGTCGTCGTGGTAGTCTGGGTGCCCTCTTCCTTTGGCTCGTGTTCTCCAGCCATGGTGGGGCGAGGGGCGTGTGTGTGAGCGTGTGAGTGTGTGTGTTGACAGGGTGTGTGTGAGGTGATGAAGAGAGGAGAGGGTCAGCGAGGGAGGGAATCGCTGGTAGGTAACGACGAGTGTAGTGTTGTGTGGGGAAAAGGAAGGCAAGATGGGCTGAAGCTTGCCACTTGCTTATATTGATCATCCAACGACGACGACCAACGGCAGCAATTCATCTCTCGTCTCTCTCGCGAGCACCCTTTTCCCGAGCCAACGGCATCGACACGGCGGAGACGGCGGCAACGCTACGCTATGACGGCGGGGCAGAACCCAAATGTGCGTCAGACAGCGGGCGGGGTAAGACGCCGCAACGCAACGCAACGCAACGCAACGCAACGACCGACTCACTCACTCTGGTCCGGCGCGCTAACCCCCATCTGCTCTCAGGAACAGGCGAGTCGGGCGAGGCCAACCCGACAAAAGCGCCTGCCGCTGTGCTTCGAGGTGCTGCAGCTTCGAGAGATCGGGCGGAGCGGCAGGCAGCCAAGGCGGGCGGCATCTTGAGAAGTCCCACGGGGCCCAAGTGCGGCGGCAAACGAGGAAGAAGAGACGACGACGTAAACGAGACTTGGGCTCCAGTCGATGACGATGGAGCAACGACCGACCACGAGACCGTGTGACCAGGAGGAAAGCTCCCAAGACAGTGGTTCGAGACGGAGCAGAGGATGGTAGCGCGCGTACCCGCTACCGAAGGTATCACGTCGGCGGCACTCACGTCTCACGTCGCCTCACGTCACGCGTCTCACACCTCACGTCACGCGTCTCACGTCTCGAAGTCCTTGTCAAGGGGTGTATTCCTGACACAGCACAGCGTAGCGAGGAATGACGACGTCTGATGCTTTTCCTCGAGAGCGGATCGCATCCACCCGTTTCGTGTCGGATCATGAAACGATGAATGGTATTGAAACTAGGGTCTTGGACAAGAGCTGAGCTGAGACAAAGGAGCTAAAACCGGAACCGGAACTGAGACACGTGGCGGTGCAACATTTCGTTCCCTTTTGATCCACACCCACTCGTATAGACCTTCCTCTCACTTCATCAATATGTCGCTCCAGCTCGTTCAGAACGCCAACGAGTTCCCCGAGTCCTCTCGTGAGTGCGAAAGGGCGTGGATCGTAGGTCCTCGTCGTTTTCCTGCTGACCAAAACATCTCAACCTCGTCCCTTTCGCTGCGCAGAGAAGGCCATCGACTCATGGAAGGAGGACATGGCCAAGGCTGATGCTGAAGTCCGTGAGTCGATGGTGATATTGCAACAACTCCGCTTGCGTCATCACTCACACTCCTCTTGCGTTTTTCTCTCCCTTGCGTTTTTCTCTCCCGAATTCAGTCAAGCTCCAGGAGAAGCTGTACGCTCCCCTCTACGAGAAGCGCGCCGAGGTCATCTCTCAGATCCCGGACTTCTGGCCCAAGGCTGTGAGTAGAGCAAAGCGGCGCGATGAAGCTCGTGACCAAGCGATCAAGCGATCATGTCACTGACATTGTGATCCGCCTCTTTGTAGATTGCCAACTGCGAGAGCCTCATGCCCTACTTTGACGACGTCGACTCGCCCTTGATCACCAAGATCAAGAACGTCAAGGTCACTCGCCCCGCCGAGGACCCACGCGGCGCTAGCATCACCTTTGAGTTCCACGACAACGAGTTCCTCGCCGAGAGCTCCATCACAAAAGTCTTCAAGCCCAAGGCTGATGCTCGTCCCCTC
This sequence comes from Jaminaea rosea, assembly GCF_003144245.1. Taxonomy (NCBI): domain Eukaryota; kingdom Fungi; phylum Basidiomycota; class Exobasidiomycetes; order Microstromatales; genus Jaminaea; species Jaminaea rosea. Next base: position 1,119,665 of record NW_020289975.1, on the reverse strand, counting down.
GGACACGAGGACTTTGAGTGGTCGGAAGACCTTGTTCCCCAGACGTGCTCCGTCAAGTGGACCGACGACGAGCACAACCTCTGCAAGAAGAAGCCCACCGTCGAGCCCAAGGACGAAGACGATGACAACTTTGAGCCCGGATCCTTCTTCTCGTCCTTCTTCGAGTCGGAGAACCCCGAGATCGTCAACGGTATCGGCCAGATCATTGCTCAGAACTTCTACCCCATTGCATTCGACTGGTACACGGGCGAGGCCATTGGCAACTACGATGATCTCGACGACTTTGACGTGGAGGACTTCGATGACGAAGATGAGGAGGACGAAGAGGACGACAGCGAGGACGACGGCGCTGCTGAGATCGACCTCGACGAAAAGGATGGCAAGCCTGCTGCCAAGAAGGCCAAGACGCAAAAGTAGAGTGAGCGAGCGCCGCCATGCTCCATCTTCATCTAAGGCGAGGATTTGTTTGCAATCTGCGTCCCTTGGATCAAAAATGTTATGCCTATTGTTATTCCCCAGCGGTGTTGTGCCGAACCCCCCTGTTATGATGTGCCTTCGCCGTCCGCGTCCGAGTTGAAGTGAGGGGTAGCGGATTGGGTATCCTACTGCCTCGCTAGGCAGTCCGGTCCTGCCAGCTCTTCAAAGAGCACTTGTCGGCAGCCAGCTAGTCTTGTAGCGCAACAGCGATGACGTTGTCCAGGCAGCGTCATGCCTGCTCAACCCTCTCTGGCCAGAGCAATCTCGAGAAGGTCCTTGAGCTGACCATCGATGGCTTTGCGATCGTTTTGCAGCGCGATGATCTTGGATCGAGCCTCGCGGACCGAGGGCTAGTGGGCAGGAAGAGAGTGATGATTGAGCTTCCGCATCATCATCATCATCATCATCACCATTGTCGTCCTGCTGAGGACATCCTACTCACGATGTCTACGGTGTTCAGCGGGAATCCTTGGCTGTCGACGAGGGGCGACGTGAGCGTCACGCCCTCGCGCTTGAGAACATCCGAGTTTGTTGACTGCGATTCAAGGCGTTGGCATTGTCAAGACTTTGCATTCAGTCGTCGAACCTTTTTCTCCTCTCTTTCTTGCCTGGCTACCCACAATCTCAGCATCGATGTCCTTGCGCTGCTGCGATAGCTCCAAGGCCCTCTGCCTAGCCTGCTGAGCAGCGCTTTCCATGATTGTCTGTGTCTACAGAGACTTTAGTGGTGGCTCCGCTCTGTTGGATGGATGGTTGGTCGATGTTGAGAATGCCCCACTCCGTCGTCGACTCGGTCACTTGTTCTCCGTCTGGCGCTGCTGCCTGCAGCCCAGGATGATGGACCCCGCTTGGACCTGAAGCTGCTGCTGCTCGTCGCCTAGTCCGCTCCCTCGATTTCGTCGTGACTCTTTGGGCGAAGGTCGCTGCTTTCCTTTCATCCGCACCATTTTGTATACAGTTCCCACGCCTTCTCGCCTTGACTTGGCAGCCCAGTTGCTCTACCATAGGGAACTCTTCTTCCACTCTTGCCTTCCTCTTCGACGACTTGAAGGCGGCAGAGGTGGCTGATGCTGCCCTCGGCGCTCGTTACTAGCAGCGCCTCGCACCATTAAAAGAGGCGTGACTTCAAGTCGCCGATACCATGTTTTCGGCATTCCTTCACGCTCCCTGCGAGCTTCAAGTGAGCATCCAGCGCCTTTTCACACCGCATACAGGCTGACACATTCACCTGCTTTTGGTACACCCACAGCTTCACATTCTTCAATCGGTCATTTTCCTCTATCCCCCGCAGCGTGTCCCTCGCGATGCCGACCCTGAAGGACCGCCTTCTCAGACCGACTCCCTCGTTCGCGGCCTCGTCGAGCTCTGGGTCCCTTCAGCGCGCCACATTTCTGGTATCAAGGTCAAGCTGAGGGTACGTCATGGATCGTTGGTCGCCCGTCAGTTGATACAGTCATCGCCCTCGCTCACTCATCTCGCCTCCGTCGTGTGCTACAGGCAATTCAAACCGTCGCTATCCTCGATGCCAACTCTGGACTTGTTCCCGTCAGCTGGGAGGACGAGATCCTCATGGAAAAGGAAGTCTATATCGGCATGGCTCCCAAGCATCACCATGGAGGCAAAAAGGACAGGGGTCGCACCCCAGGTCCCAGCTCCCTTCGACCATCGCGAGCATCAAGTCCAGTCAATGACCGCCGCAGCCCCGCAGGCAGCCGCACGCCCAGTCGCGACGTCACTGCCAGAAACAGCTTTGACGGCAATGCTCACGATTTGGACGATCATGAGCACGAAGGACGTTCCTTGGCTGCCAATTTGACGAGCGCCATCAATCGAGCTCTACCTCGCGGCAGGACATCTTCTCGACCACCATCGACGTCAGGGTCTCGTCCTTCTTCGCGTTCTCGCCCTTCTTCACCCTCAGGCGAACGTCGTCGTGGCCTCTCTTCGTTCCCATCGACGTCCAACTCTCAAGCCACTCGATCGGCCAGTGTGGCCCCCTCGCTCCTTCCTGCAAGCCCGCAAATGTCGCCCCGAGACGAGCGCAGCGACGACCACGCACATGGCCGTCCAGGCATCGGTCGCAGCGACAGCAGTCAATCGGGCCTCAATGCCACGCTGCGATCCATGTCCATTGGCCCTCGCGTCGAGCGTCAGCGATCAGCTCAGAACATCGACGGCTTGGGTCACCCAGATGACGACGACTTTGGCGTCCATCGCGCTCGAAATGGCAGTGGAGCTCTTCGTGGCCGTAGCGGCAGGGGACCCGGAGCTGGCTCAGGCAGTGTGCCTCCTTCTATAGGCAAGGGCAAGCAGCGAGAAAAGAGCGATCGCAGCGCTAGCACGGGATGGGCTCGATTTGGTCGAAGCGTCAGCAGAGCTAGAGGCTTTGGCCACGCTCATGCGACAGAGACTGGGCCTGAGTCTCCCTCTTTACCTCAGAGCATGGATCCTCAAGAAGTGCAGTCGCCTCCTCCAGGTCTCGAGCTAGAAAAGGGCGTGCACGGCTTCGAGTTTGCCTTCATTATTCCAGCCCACTCTGCAGAATACACTCGCAGCCCCTTTGGACGTGTGCGATACATCATCAAAGCTACCGCCTACGGGGCTGGCAGGGCTAAGAGCAACATCGAATCGTGGCGCGACGTCTTTCCCGTCGCCAATCCTTCCATCGATGGCGGACCAACGTCGCTCACGGTGCTGTACAACGACTTGCACCCAACTGTTGGCCTCCTCTCCATCGCCTGCACCTCGCAGAATATTTCCGTCGGTGGACTCTTCCAGCTCGATATCCACTCACCCATGCCGCCACCCGACCTCGTTGTGTACCTTGTTCGTATTTCACTCGAGACGACGATTGAGATTAGAACGAAGCGCAAGGGAAAGCAGGTGATCCCAGCACAGCGCAACAAGCTCTTCGAGAAGGTGAGTCGGTGCCAGCGTGAGCACAGGGGCCCGTCTTTCGAGGCAATTGCTGACCGAGTCCCCTCTTCACTCACTCCTAGGGCTACGTTCCACCTCGCAAGGAAGATCCTCATGGCCCTGGAGATGGCAAGAAGTCTGACGGATCCATCCGCGAGCCAGATCGCGATGGTGCCGAGAGTGCATGGACGGTCCAAGGCTTGGCGCGTATGCCAGACGACAATCAAATCCGCTCATCGACCATTGGCGGCACCAAGTCGGCAATTCGATTTAGTCATCAGATCGTCGTCGAAGTAGTCCACTCTCGCGAGCCGCCGCCCGAAGCCGGGACAAAGGAGCGTAAGCTCAAAGTCTTCACGTTGCGTCAACCCATAACTTTACCCAGCTGCTGCGTTGCCTTTGACGCTGCCACGCTACCGGCCTACACGCCTGCCAACGACGACCAGGGCACGGCCGGGAGAACCGTTGATGCGCTGCCCTACGACTTGGCCCACTTGCCCAACGGAGCTAGAAGTAACCCCGTCACAACGCCCGTACGCGAAGATGGCCCATCCCAGGGCAACTCTGGTCCTTCATCCTCGGCCTCGTCAACAACCGGCGCAAATTCGGCCAGTGCCGCTGGTACTGGTGGAGCGTCCTCCTCGTCTTCGTCTGCCCTAGGTGGTCTCTGGCACCCACCGCATCACCGTCACAACACGGCCGAGGTCCAAAGGGGCACGACGCACGACTACTGCGTGTGCGGCCTTTCGCTTCAGGACCTCGAAGCAAGGGAGCGAGCCATGATGATGCCTCCGCAAATGGCCGCCTACGATATCCCCATCGACGCGCTGCGGCCACACGGCAAGATTGGGGAGCTGCCACCTCAGCAAGCCAGCGGCGGCGTTGGTGCCGCTCTAAGCCGAAGCAGGACTCGCAGCAGCAGTCGAAGCGTGAGCACCAGGAGGGGCTCGTCCAGCGGCAGTCAGAGGAGTGTCAGCCTCGCGGGCAAGAAGAAGCGGTCGCCTAGCTCAGGAGGTGGCGCGTCTGGTAGCATGGGTGGTGCATTGGCGAGGAGTCTCAGTAGAAGGAGGGGGAGCCAAGGTGGCGCTGGCTCAACTCCCGGCCTCGTAGGTGGCACGAGCGTGTCGCGATCCTCAACGAGGGACAGCGCAGTCAGTGCGACGAGCACGAACAGTCGTGGCTTGTCCCCTATGCGACCGGCCGGCGGTAGCAGCAATGGAGGTGGTGGCGGCAGCAGACCACCTCCCAACGCGCGAGGCAGCAGTCGAGTTGCTGATCTCAACGATGGTGGATATCAGGAACAGCGACGCCGCTCGGCCTCTCTGGCACCTCCGCGCATTGCTGAGGGGGAGGCGCCTCCAAGCTACGATTCGGCGGTGCTCGAGGAGGACGAGGAGGACCTCGATCACGAAAATGTGCAATCGGAGACCAGGGGACGGAGGAGGTGAGGGGAAGATTGTGGATCAACGTGTCGATGACTTTGTCAAATTTACTTGCCCTGATCCGCGGGCGCTCAGTCACAACTACCAAATAGCATATCTATAGATTATATGATGTCATTGTCATCATGTCGAGACATCATCGAGGAGGGCAACTGGGATGTGCACTTTCCTCTGACGAGAACAGGGTCGTCCAAGCCTGGTATCGAGAGGTAGCGGCAGTCAGGCGCATGCCCTTTACTGGGGCTTGTTGGCGTCGACCTTGGCAGAGCCAGCCTCCTGACGAGCATTGCCGGCGACTTGGTCTGCCTTGTTGCCAGTCACGGCGCCGACTACGGAGTCCTTGTAGCCGCCGACCTGGTCAACCAGACCCTCGGCCATAGCCTTGCCCTGGGCAGCCTTCTGCTCTGCCTCGCCCTCGGCGTGGATCTGCTTGCCGGATGCCTTCCAGTCATCGGAACCGGTAGCGTTACCTACGGCCTCGTACACTTGTCCCTTGACCGAGTTGAGCTGGCCGTTAAGCTGCGATGGCTCGTTGCTGTTTCCGGACATGATTGCTGACTGGCAGGTAGGAGGTGTTGGGGTAAGGGTGAGTGGTGGCCGTTGGGGATCCGATTTGTTGAGGACTGCAAACAAACTCACGTTGTGTGTAGCGGGGGAGAGCTGTTTGAGATGAGTTGAGATTGATTTGGCGTGACGAATAGAGGCAGTATCCGGTGCCAATAGCCACCTATATAGCGTTGCGAGTGTCAATTGTGTTGGGTTCGAGGCGTTCGCACATGATGTGACGTCACCAAGGGGCCGTGCGAAGCCACCCCCCCTCCACGGACGCTTCTAGGCCAAGAGCTCAGCTTGGCCCCCTGCTGCCACTACTCACAGAGCAATGAGCACAGCCACCAAAGCGCCACGGACAAACAAGTGTGCATCGAGATTGCAAGCGATCCGATGTGTCCAAAGATATCCAACGTGAAATTGAAGTCGCCGCTGCCCCGATGTGTCGGGAGAAGTTCCGATCGAGGCAGCGTCAAGGTCACATTTGACCCTCAGAGAAGAGTTAATGGTGGTCAATCTTGACTTTGGCCCGAGCATCGGCCACAACCTCTGCTCGTGGTGATCAAACTCACGAATCGCATCTGCTGAGATCCTGCCTGCGGCCTCGATCAGCTCAAAGACTGCTCTGGCAGCGTGGCAGGCTCCCTCGGTTGCCCTGTTGATCGCTCGATGGCTCCCATCCGCTCATCCGGCGGCGCAACTTTTTCTCCAGTTCCGCTCCCTTGACATCAAAGACGACCCGCAGAAAGCAGCAGCTAGCTTCAAGACAAAGACGGGAGGGTGCCAGGTGATCGGACAAAGAAGCTACTGAGCAAAGCATTCAAGCTCAAGTCGAAGCAGCGGACTACCGGCAGGCAATGGCGGGATCACGCTTCGCGTACGTGCGCGACTTTGAGCTGCCAGACCCGGCGTTGCCTGATGTTTACCTCGTCGTCCGCATCGACGGCAAGGGATTCCACAAGTTCGTATCGTAATCTCAAAGAGCGCCCAGGGTGTGGCTTGTAGAGAATTGCACTGATCCCGTCATCCGCTTTAGATTCTCTGCCGCACACAACTTCGCCAAGCCAAACGACGCTGCGGCCTTGGAGCTAATGAACTGCGCTGCAAGACAGGTCTGCAGCGAGCTTCGCGGAGACGTCGTCATGGCCTTTGGTGAGAGTGACGAATACAGGTGAGCGCACAGCGTGACGCATACCCGGAAGCGCCGTCAGATGCGCTGACGATCGAACCGGGTCCATGGCCCTACCGCAGTTTCTTGCTCAAGAAGGACTGCCAGCTCTACCGACGTCGGAAGACGTGAGTTTCACCTCGCAGGATGCCAAAGCAGCCAGCCAACTGGCTCATCTGAGTTTGCTCCCTCGCCAACAGAAAGATCACAACGCACATCGTGTCCCTCTTCACTTCCTCGTACGTTTTTTCCTGGCCCTCCTACTTCCCTCAAACGCGGCTCCTCCAGCCACCCTCCTTCGATGGGCGACTCGTCGAGTATCCCACCGCTAAGCATATCCGCGACTATTTTGCGTGGCGGCAGGCGGATACGCACGTCAACAACCTCTACAACACGACATTCTGGGCATGTGTACTGCGTGGTGGTGTGACGGAGAGGGAGGCGCACGAAAGGTTGAGAGGGACCGTGAGCGCGCAAAAGAATGAGATGCTCTTCAGCGAGTTTGGGATCAATTACGAGAGGGAAGAGGCGATGTTCAGGAAGGGTACGACGCTGGTGTGGACGCAAGAGGAGGCCAATGAGACGACGACTCAGCCAGCGGAGGATGTACACGATGGCTTAGTATCGTCGCCGAAAGGGTCGCAGCAGAACAAGCGCAAGGTCAAGATGAAGAGACGTCTACGAACTCTCCACGTCGACATCATCGGCGACGCCTTCTGGCTGGAGGGCACGGCGGCGCTGCCTGCAACGGCTGAAGCTGCACCTGCTGTCAGTGGATCTTGTGCAGCTGCAGCAGCCTCGGACACCACCCTTCCCACATCAATGCCTTCAGCTGCCCCTTGGCAGGATCCAGACCGACTCGAGGGGGTTGGATGTGGGAGGTGGGCACTAGCGTGACGTCATCTCGCGAGAGGTAGTCAACGAGCAATCACATTCGATTCGTAAAACACAACAAGCAAAGAAACCAAGAAAGGGAGAGTTCATATGTCCGTGTACGTTAAGAAGAGTCAAAGAGGTCTACGAGCGCTCTACTTCTTCTCGACCTCCCGCTTCCACCAGCCGTCAAAGCTTGTCTTGCTCGCAGGCGGAGGTGATGATGATGATGCGGCGGCGGTCGCTGGCGGAGTAGATGGGACAGCAGCTGGAGTCGCCGCAGCCGCAACCTTGGGCTTGTCCGCCTTGTTGTCCTCCTTGACACCTTGCGTTCCATACGGCGAAGCCGAGTCATCTGCAGCTGTCCCGCCATGTTGGGCGTGCCACTCCTTCGCCTGCGCTTGTGCTCGCTGAATCCGGTCGATAGCATTGATCAAGCTGGGCGTCGCAGCCACCATCGCCGTAGGGGCTGACGCGGAGCGAGCTGCACCTGCTGATGGGGCTGAGGGAGGCGAAGAAGAAACCGCTGCGGGTGTGGGCTTGCTGCTCTGTGTCGATGCTGGTGTTGAGCGAACTGACGTTGGGTCCCGGTATACAGTCGTCGGTTTGAGCACGTCGCCTCCGGTCTTGCTGGGCGGAGAAGACGAGACGGCCGTCGATCCGCTCAGCTGGCTATTGCGTGGCTGCGACGACGCCGAGGACGATGCCGAAGAAGAAGATCCAGACGATCCGGAGGATTCCGTGCGGTACGAAGGCGGACGAGGCAGGTTGGCAGGAGGCAGGGCATAGCCACCGTAATTGACCGTAAGTTTCGGCAGAGCAGACAGGTTGTCCTGCGCTTCGGCCTTCTTGTCGTCGTCACCATCACCCATGATCGTCGAGCCGTCATCATCTTCGTCGCTATCCAGCTCATCGAGCTTTTCAAGATCGCCATCCCGCTTCGAGAGACGTTCGAAGCGCGCAGGGCCACGCGATGAGGAGGTACGCGATGAGGCTCTCCTGCTTGTCTGTCTAGATGACGGTCTCTCGGTGAAGCCTCCAGCAGCAGGCGCCGTGCGCCCGCCAGCGATGTTGCCGTACGTCGCCGGCCCACGAGAGCGTCGCGAAACGCCATCATCGAGCGCATCCTTGATCTTTGTCCACAGGGAGCGAGGCGGCTCATACATGCCGGCACGATCCGCAGCAGAAGCCGTTGCATCGTTGCGCTCAACGTTGCCGGTGTAGACGCCAAGGTACTCATTCCACTCGTCATCGACGCTCTCACCGGCGTTGCGGTGAAACCAAGCTTCAAAGGCGAGGGAGAAGACGGCGAAAAGGATGGAGCCAGCGATGTAGCCTTTGAAGGCTGAGGACCCCCACGAGTGGATAGCCGCTTGTTGTGATGGGGAGCTGTCGGGGGCGAAGAGAAGTGTCCAGAGGTCCAACCAAGCGCGGGAAGCGTCCTCGGGCGGTGCAAAGAGGGCTACGCCGTCGAGGAAGGCAACTGAGCCAATGAGAGACGTGTTGACATTGAGGAGCCAGCGTTTCGTCCTCGGGTATCGCGATTTGGAGGAAATGAGTAGCGGTAACGTCAGAATGACGCAGAAAATGGAAAGAAGGACCGCCCGCACAAGGATGGTGTGGATGCCAAACGTCGCAGTGAGGATCGTCGTGAGGCAGACCGCGCCCAGCAGTCCGACAAAGAGGCGAGAAAGGACGAGGAGATGGGCGGAGAGGAGCGTGAAGAGCAAGCCTGGCGCCAGGAAGATGGCAAAAGTGCCTCCAGCAGTGAGCTTATTGTGATGTCGCGTGGCCGCCGCGTTCGTGACAATGAGGCCAAGGTAGGATCCAGCGAGGAAGCCGACGCAGAGGCCACCGACTCCGCCGCCCATGATTCTCCTCGACGTTTTGCCTTGCTTGGGGGCGAAGCGAGGCGCGATCGCCCAGTAGAATGACTGGAGGCCAAAGAAGGCCAAAAAGACGCCAAAAACAATCCAGAGGATGCAGTATACGACTCGAAAGCCATACGAGTGGGAGAGGAGGTGGTACTCTGTGTGGACGTACGCGATGTAAGCTCGGTGGTCAAGGGGTCTGGCGATGCAATCTTTGTCTGGCACTCACGACTGAATGCAGCGTCCTGCGTTGTGGCAGCCAGTATTCCTGCAGCGCCTGTAGAGGCACCGACGCCGGCAACAGCAGCGAATGACGTTGCAGCTCCTTTGTCCTCAACATTGGTGCTCTTCGTCATCTCAGTGACCTTCTGTTTGAAGGCCTTGAGCAGCGAGCCATCCCCACTGTGACTCTTTGCGTACTCTGCCAGCTTCTGAGCGATGCTTTCGGAATCGTGACCATGGAAAGAGGAGCCTCCCGTTGAGCCGGAAGCGGCATGGTTGTTGTGCTTGAGCGAGGCCGGGTCGTAAGTGAGGCTGGACGAGGAAATGGAGGGCGAAGCTGCAAAGGCGGCCTTGAGGTTGGCTGCTCCGGCCTTGAGGGTATCAGCTCCGTCTCTGACGCTTTTGAGCGTCGGAAGAGAGACGGGCATCCTTGGACGCTATGGCGATAACGGAGAAGAGGTGATGTGTACTGGATGACGGTATCAAAAAGTCGTAAAGGAAGTCGTGAGGGTTCGTTGAAATCGTGAAATCGTAGCAAGCCGTCAGGAGACTAGACGTTATGGAGGTCCGTCGATATCCTAGCTTCTGAGAAGTCCAGTGAAGCTAGGGCTCCTGTTTCCTCGGGCCGATCCCTGCCTGGCAAGGATGATTGAGGTGGCCCAAGGCGTAGACTAGCCCCTATTCAATCGCGTCGTTCGCCTGCACGGCGACATTCGCGGAAGGGCGGAAGTGGATGTCGACGAGCCACGTGCTGGGAAGATCGGACAGCAGCGTTGATGGGGCCGCCCGGGGGCGCTAAGAAGGAGTGAGTTGGTTGGTTGGCGTTCGAAACGGTTGCAAGCTCCACACCAAGTTTAGCAGCTTTCCATCTGTACGCACGAACCATCACTCACCCACCATCATGTCGTCGGTCAAGACAGTCTCAACAAAGCCATTCGAGGGTCAGAAGCCTGGCACCTCTGGACTTAGAAAGAGGTGAGAGAGCGTGCAATAACAAGCTTCTGCCACAAATCGTCGCTGTATGCTCACCACTCTGGGCCGACATAGGGTCAAGGTCTTCTCGGAGCCTCACTACACCGAGAACTTTGTCCAGGCCATTCTTTCTTCTATCCCGTCGCCCGGAGCAAAAGGATCCACCCTCGTTGTCGGAGGTGACGGTCGCTACTTCTCCGTCCCCGCCATCCAGTCGATCATCCGATTGTGCGCAGGTAATGGTGTCTCAAAGCTCATCATTGGCCAGAACGGCATCTTCTCGACGCCCGCCGTCTCGCACGTCATTCGTAGCTACAAAGCTACGGGTGGTATCCTTCTCACTGCGAGCCACAACCCCGGTGGACCCAATGCCGACTTTGGTATCAAGTACAACATGAGCAACGGAGGACCTGCACCGGAGAGCGTCACCAACCAGATCTTCGACGTCACCAAGACGATCAGCGAGTGAGCTAATGCGCGCGGGAGAGCGGAGACGATGCGCCGTGTCATTGATTCTGACCCATATTCACACCGCCCCTTGCCTCCACAGGTATCAAATCGTCGAGGGCGACGACGTTGACCTCTCCAAGGTCGGCGAGACATCCTTTGGGCCCCTCAAGATCCAGGTAGTTGATCCAGTAAAGGACTACGTCTCGTATCTTGGCGAAATCTTTGACTTTGGTCTCATCAAGTCCTTCCTCCAGTCCGGCAAATTCACCGTCCGATTCGATGCGCTGCACGGTGTGACGGGCCCGTACGGTCGTGCCCTCTTCGTCGAGGAATTCGGTCTTCCCGAGTCGTCGATCCAGAACTGCACCCCCTCAGAGGACTTTGGTGGTGGGCACCCCGACCCAAACCTCACCTATGCAAAGTCGCTCGTCGATGCCGTCGAGAAGGAGGGTATCGACTTTGGTGCTGCGTCAGACGGTGATGGAGACCGTAACATGATCATCGGTAAAGGAGCATTTGTCAACCCTTCGGACTCGGTCGCCATCATTGCCGATTGGGCCAAGAAGGCCATTCCCTACTTCGCAAAGGGAGGTGTCAAGGGGGTGGCACGCTCCATGCCCACCAGCGGTGCCGTTGACCGCGTCGCCAAGAAGCAAGGCTACGAGTGCTTCGAGGTCCCCACCGGCTGGAAATTCTTTGGCAACCTGATGGACGCAGGCCGTCTTTCCATCTGCGGTGAAGAGTCCTTCGGTACCGGATCGGATCACATTCGCGAGAAGGATGGTCTCTGGGCCGTTGTAGCGTGGCTCTCCATCTTGGCTGCGGCCAACAAGGAGAAGCCGGGTACCAGCGTCAATGACGTGCTGCAGGACTTCTACAAGTCGTATGGCCGCAACTTCTTCTCCCGCTACGACTATGAGGAGGTGGACAGCAAGGGCGCCAATGAGCTCATGGCACAGCTCGAGAAGAAGTTTGCCGACCCATCATTCAAGGGTGAGTAGCAGCGAGGCAGCGAGCAACGAGGGGAATTTTCCTTGCGAGATACCAATTATGTCTACCTCTCCCCCTTCTCTTTGCACAGGCTCCAAGCTCGGCCAATTTGAGGTCGCCGAGGCGGACAACTTCAGCTACACGGATCCCATTGATGGCAGCGTCTCTAAGAACCAAGGCCTCTACATCAAGTTCGTCGATGGTTCACGCATCATCTTCCGCCTGAGCGGTACGGGCTCTGCGGGTGCAACGATTCGCCTCTACGTCGAGAAGTACTCCAACGACGCCAGCGAGTTTGATGCTGATGCGCAGGTTGGGCTTAAGCCGCTTATCGACGAAGCACTGAAGTTGAGCCAGCTGAAAGAGCTGACGGGCAGGGACAAGCCGACTGTGATTACTGTGAGTGGCCGAGGTCAACGTCGTGATCGAGTAAGAAGGCGAGGATGGATTGCTAACGCAAGTGTCATGACCCTGACCCGTGTCTTTGCAGTAAAGGACTGTCGAAATCATGTGTCCCTGCACATCTCAATACAATGTGATCGCGTTACTCATGACCTCCTGTAGGCCCGGGTCTCTACTCTACTCTAGAGTGATGTCCAAGTTTACGTGACCCGCCCGCGTCTGTTGGTGCTCTGCCTCCACTCGACGCTTTGCTCTGCGGGTGCAGCTGGGCCTGGCGGCTGCTTCCGCTCCCTGGACATGCGGGGCTGACAATGGCAAAGTCGGACCAACTGTTCTCCTCTTGCTTTCTTGTCCTGCTTTCCTTGCCATCGAGGCCGTGGAGCTACGACGTTGTCAAGGATGGCGCCGAGATGCATCGGTGCTTCGCAAAGTGCAATGGGCCTCTCGAGAAGATGGATGACGTCGTCGTCGCAAAGGACCATCGTCACTTCAACACGTCGCCTCAACGCGCCATGTTCTCGAAAGCCGTCGATGTTCATGCCTGTGTCAACAAGGCCCCTCCTCATCCGTCAAGCCTCGACGTCCACACCGTTGACCGCTTCTGACGCAGCCGGTTCGCCGCCGCCGCCGTCATCGTCGTCATCATCTACGTCAACTCGTCCTCCCAATCAGCATCCCCCGCAGCGGCGCAGACGAATCGCTCTGGGTATCCTGACAGCTGCAGGCCTCACCGCTGGGTTAGCTCTCGCCTTCGACGAACACCACATCATCCGCCGCAACGTCCTGACAGCATATACGGGCATCTCCATTGCACTCGACTACAAGCTCTACTTCGACCCGGATGATCCAGACGCTGTTGCCGGCCTTCACGAGCGCTGCGCCAATCGCCTCTTTGCTGCTTGCGAGAAGAACCAGGGGCTCTACATCAAGATCGGACAGGCAGTAGGGGCCAACTCCCTCGTCCTGCCCCCGGCATATGCGCAGTTCACACGCATGTTCGACGATGTAGAGCGTATGCCGTGGGATGTAGCACGCGGCGTCATCGAAGCCGAACTAGCACAGCGTGGTCAGACGATGGACGACGTATTCTCCTCCTTTGATCAAGTACCCATCGCTGCCGCCTCGGTCGCCCAAGTCCATCGAGCAACACTCAAGGAGACGGGCAACCAAGTCGCAGTCAAGGTCCAACGCCCCTCGATTCGCCCACAAGCCTATTGGGATCTCCTCTGCTTTCGCATCCTCCTCAAATTCTACGAACGCATCTTCGACTTGCCCCTCGCCTACTTTGGCGGATACATCTCCAATCAGATTGAGCTCGAGACGCACTTCGACGCCGAGCTACAAAATAGTCTGAAGATCAAGGAGGCAATAGCACAGGATAAGGCGTTGGCGCACAATGTGACTGTGCCGGAGGTGTTTCCCAAGTACTCTAGCGACCGACTTCTCGTCATGGATTTCATTGGCGGTGCATGCAAGCTGACCGATCGCCAAAAGATAGAGGACATGGGGCTCAGCGTGCGCAAAGTAGCCTCGGACGTATGCAACGTCTTTGCAGCCATGATCTTCCAGTACGGCTTTGTTCAAGCGGATGGTCACGCCGGTAACGTCTTGGTCCGACGACACCCGACGGATAAGCGTCGTGGCGCTCACCAGGTGGTTCTCATCGATCACGGCCTCTACGTCACGCTGAGCGACTCTTTCAGACGGCAGTACGCTCAGCTATGGAAGAGCATCTTTACCGTTGATGTACCCAAATTGGAGGCCATCACCAGGGAATGGGGCATGGGCGAAGCTTCTGCCGATCTCTTCGCTAGCGCGACACTGATGAGGCCGTGGAGTAATCCCGAGAAAAAGAAGAAGTCGAAGCAGCGTTTGGAGGAGGAGGCAAAGGAGGCCGAAGAAGAGAAGGGCCTCAGTCAGAAGGAGGTATATGCTAGGCGGCACAGGAAGAGAAGAGAGGAGCACAAGCGCCTCTTGCGTGACTTCCTCGTTCATGTTGAGCTGGTACCAAAGGAGCTGATCTTCGTGGGGAGGTCGATGCGTATCGTCCAGGCGAATAATCAGACGCTGGGTAGCCCAGGTAAGTGGGCATCGTCAAGTTCCACACCCGGCTCCCGCTCATAGACTCTCCCTACTACGTGTGCTCAGTGAACCGCATCAACATTCTTGCGCGGCATGCCGCTGACGCTCTGGTGGATACGGTCGGCAAGGCAGCTGAGGAGCCCCTGGGATCGGCCGGTCTGCGGGACGTCTTCTTCCCACGTCGCCGCGGTGACCACTCGAACAGCATCGACAACAGTTCGCTGCCCTCGCCATCACAATTTCCCGCCTTCCGTGAGCGCCTTGCCGCCTGGCTCCGCGTTCGTCGTGACTTCCTCGTCTTCCGCGGCGCTCTTTTCCTCCTCGACGTGGCTTTCTGGACCTCTGCAATATTACACTGGACAAGACGTGCCGCTGCTAGTCCACTCGAAGTCATGGGGCTGAGATCGTCACCTGCGGAGAAGGGAGAGGGAAAAGGCGGATTCGAGGATGATCTTGAGAAGAGCATGCAAAGGATGGCCAAGGAAGAGCTGGGGGTGGAGCTGAGGAGTGAGGCGTTTGAGGGGTGATACATCAGAGCGGTGATCCATACACACTCTTTGGACGATAGATCGTAGATGCCGGCTAATCTATTCTCATTCTCGGGCGACTTTGACTTCTCTCGGAGCAGCGTGTGGCTGCCTGCTCGCTTTTTGCGCCCGTGGCCTCAACCGTCTGTCATTGAGCGGTAGGGTCAAGGACTTGCGCCAGCCTCTGAGCAACGCTGATCCCGTCATCTCGGCGCTTCTTGCCCTGTTTCACCTTCTCCCCGTTCAGATCCCACTCAACAAATCGCCTCAGAATCGCCTCAGCCCTTTTCGCCTTCTGCTCAGGGCTCATCGCAGCCTCGTCGACCTTATGAGTGGGTGCGACAAGCGCTTCAAACTGCAGCTTGGCCACATCTCTTTCTATCACGGCGACTCGGGTCACGTAGCGGGCGCGACGTAGCACAGGTTCCTCTGGCACGCCGCTGAGAGCTGCACAGTACAGTGCGTGCGAGTCTGGTGAGGCTGCTCCAGGTTGCAGCCGAAAGAGGAAGACAAGTGGGGATTGTGGCTGGCTGGTGGTTGTGGTGGTGAGTCGGCCGGACGCGGAAGATGTCGTAGAGCCACGCGAGGAGCCGGTCGCATTGCGAGGTCTTGCTGCCGCAGGGCCTGGCATAGCCACAGGCGTGACTCCGGGCGAAGCCTGCTTTGATTGAGCTGGGGTGTGAATAGCGATCTCCATTGAACAGGGCTCGTAGCCCAACCTTCGAGGTAGGATGGCTTCGTCGAAGACTTCTGTGGTGTGGAAATCAGCAACTGCATTAGCAGTCAAACTCGTATATCTCCTGTGACGTCCTGCACTCCCCATGAAAATGTGTTGTCGCCACGCATCTCGGTTTGCCCGGTCTTGCTCCATGATTCATCGACGGTAGAAGTAGCTGTCTGACCGTAGCAGCGAAGAGAGCAGCCCCATCCGTGGCCTTCGTACCCTTGCCGAACTCGTCGAGCAGTACCAGAGAGCGGGCCGTGGCGCTGCGCAGAGCATGCGAGACCTGCGAGACGTCGGTGAGGAAGCTGCTCTGTCGCCTTGCAATTGTCTCGCGAGCGTGAATGCGGGTGAGGACTGCGGGAAGGTGAGTGGAGATCAGGAAGGGCCTACTTACTCCTCTTCGCATACCCCGCGCCACTCACTCTGATCAACAACGCCAATGGTGGCTGCCTCCGCGGGTACATAGCAGCCGATCTGCGCCATAAAAGCGATGAGCCCCACCTGTTTGAGGTACACTGACTTGCCGCAGCCATTCGCCCCCGTCAAAATTTGCATGCTCGGCGCACCATCACCACCTCCTGCCGCGCGTAGCCTCGTGTCATTCGCCTGGAACGAGTCAACGCAAAGCTCCTGCAGCGGATGTCTCCCGCCCTTTACGTCGAAAACCCCGTCATCCGTCATCCTCGGCCTCGTGTAGTTATACAATGTAGCCGCCCTCGCAAAAGCGAGCAGACAGTCAATCTCAGCGCAGAGCTCGGCCACCTTCACAAGCAGTCCTGCTCCACCTGTTGCTATGCTCTCCGTGAGCTCATGAATGACCTCAATCTCTCGATCGGCAATGAAGGAGTGGACGTCTCCGAGGTGAGAGTCGAGATCAATCATCTCCGGACACTTGTAGTAGGCGCTGATTTCCGAGGCGAAATGAAAGGCCCAGCCGGCGGGGACGTCGAATGATTCGGGGAGCTTGAGTGTGTCCGTGAAGCGGAGGGCGGCGAGGTAGCCTGACCACATGAGAGGAGACAGTCAACGGCAGTCAGTTGAGGGAGTTGTTTTCACGTCGACGTAGACGTGACCTTACCTAGCTGCGGAAAGTAGGCGACATTGATAAGCCCCGACTGAGCGAAGGTGTACTTCTCTTGAAGCTTTTTGGCCACGGTGATGAGAAGGTTCGGTAGGCCGGCGTAGATCTCTCTCCATTCATCGAGCTGGTCGTTGATGCCCGCCTGCACGCACGCACGCCCTTCAATGGCACTTTGTTCCCAATCAATTGTAGCCTCGATGGACTCGGCGATACCTTGCAACGTCGCAGCGTCAAATTCTGCCAGGCAGCGCTGCACGATGGCCACCTTGTGCTGCGGATAAGCCCCATCTCCATTGGGGCCAAGTTGACTGGCCAGCTCTCGAATGTGTAACGCCCGCAAGCAGAAGGAAACGATGCTCTTCCACGCGATAAGCGAGGCGTGCCCTGCAAGAAGTGAGTCGACGAGCTTGGGTACATTCTTGATGCCTTTGAGCTGCTCGATGATAGACTCGACAATGGCCTCGTTGGACGGAGTCGTGAAGCATTCGATGGCGTTATGCCGGTCGGCGAGGACGCTGAGGTCTGTCGAAGGAAAGAGGAACCAGCGACGCATGAGGCCAGGGGATACTACCATTGAGGTGATCAGGGGTAGTGCTCGTCAGCTTCGTCTCAACTGCTCAGAGTCCTGTGCTGCTCGCGCTCACGAAGAGTGCGCGTATTATTGAGGAATGCAAAGAGGGTGAGGCCTCTTTGGCTCTCTTTGTTGCCATAGCCACTTGAGGAGGATGAAGGGTGAGAGATGGCAAGGGCTTCCCTCGTCTCCGCACTCAATGTCATGCAGCCGTCCAGACAAATGGTGTCGACGGTACGGATCTTGGCGTAAGAGACATCTTCGCCGGTGTCGAGGCCATCGCCGTCATCGGAGGTGTTACTACGAATGGAGGAGAGACGAACCAGGTTGTCGAGAAGCGCCGCAGCGGCAGCGAGCTGTGCAGATTGAGCGGTATGTCAATGTCGAGCTCTCCAGTCAGCTGTCACCTGAATCTCACAGAGAGCGGCGTATCTGGGCAACCCTTGAGTCGAGGGCCAAGCCTCATCTTGCCCGTGGCGGTGTCGAACTCCTTGGAAGGACGAATATAGAGGCGGCCACCGATAGTAGAGACTGTATGCGCGGCCAAGAGAGTCATTGAGACGCTGCACACGCAGATATCGTTTATACACGCCACACACTGTGCTTCTGAACCGTCTTCTTCACAGCATCGCTGCATTGCGAGCCCAGGAGGATGGTGTCTGGCGTGAATTGTTCGAGGACTTCAGAGTGGGGGAGTGGTCAGAGGCGCATACAGTGATCCTACACCGGCGCTGTTCCTCACGCATCGTTGCCAAGTCTCCCAGCCTGGGCTCAGAGCCATCATCATGGAGCTTGAGAGGAGGTGAGAGAGCCCGTTCTCCCTCGTCCATGGCGGGCGTGAGCGTTCGATCGATGAGATCCTGTTGCAAGCCAAGATGCGCGCCCTTGAGCATCGAATCTTCAAGAAGGAGGAGTTTGCCTGTGGCCTCTTCGTAAACGGCTGCTCCTAAGTGTGCACCCCTGGTAAGGAGGCTCAGGACGATGGGGGTGGATGTGCTGTCGCCATCATCTTCGCAGTCACTATTGACAGCTAGGCTTGGTGCCTGATGGCTGCTTGACGCAGAGTGATGGCCATGACCAGCCGCAGACGCTGCCCCTAGTGAGCAGTGGGAGCGAGGAAGGGGAGACGGCGACCCGTAGTCGATGCCAACGCCCTAAGAGTATAGAGATGGCTGCAAGTCAGTGGAGCCCGTGTGACCTCGAACCCACAAGATGCACCTTGCTCCTTTTCGACGACATCGATGGGGGAGAGGAGGTTGACGTGGTGTATAGAGTAGAGGGAACTGTGGCGGCTTTGGCGCCGGCTCGATCCCTTTTCGCGGCGGAGCCGCCGTGAGAGCAAACGAATGGAATTGAGCGGACGAGGACGAGAGGACGACATGACACAGCGGCTCGCGGCGAGAGGGAGAGAAGAGGAGAGCAAAGGAGCGTCGGACATGGAGATATGAACAGGGGACGAAAGGAGTGACGTCGAGACCACGTTGCTGCCAAGACGTCCGGGTATGAGGCCATTCAAGGCTAGGTATCCCTCATCGCTTGCATCAGCGCATCGCACTAAAAGAGCAACCCGCCCAACATCATACCACCAAGCAGACCACCAGCGATGGGCATGCCCATCCCGCCGCCGCCCATTGGCCCGTAGCCGCCTCGGTATGCCATAGTAGGGAGTGCCGGCCTGACAAAGGTCCTGGGACCCTCACGCCTGCTCTCGAAGCCGTAAGGTGGCGGGAACTGGTTGAGCAGGTGAGGAGGGTATCCCGGAGGAGGGGGCTCAGCCCAGTACTCAGTGCCGGAACGATCGTCACGACCAAGGTATTGCGCCTGACCAAACTGTGCTGCTTTGATGAACGCTTCGGCAGTCTTGCGTCGATGCTCGAGGGCGATCTGCTCCATCTCCCGATGCTCAGCCTTGGCGCGTGCCCGCTCAACGTGGTTCATCCCGGTCGACTTGTCCTTCATATTGCGACTGATCTTCTTCATCCCACTAGGAGCGGGTTTCTCTGCTGCACGACGAGCTGCTCGTTCGCCGGCGTCTTTGATGCGGCGATGCTCATCGCCCGCTGGGCTCGGGGCATGCTGCGGGGCTGCACCAGGTGGGGCGGACGATGGTGGCGCGTACTTGCCGGAGCCTGCCCCCTTCGAAGAGGCGAACTGAGGGTTGGCCTTGAGGAAGGCGGGATCATCGAGTGGGTGGGTCCAGATCGATCGTGGGGGCGTCGCTTTGGTGTCGACCCAGAAGTGATGCTTGTGGCTGCGATGAAGGATGGGATCGAAAAAGGTGTCAGTCAGCCAGCTGCGCGTACTCACGATGCGTTCCAGACCGGCGTCACTCTCGCACACTCACCCATTGTCGTATTGCATGATCCATCCGGGAGGCAGTGGTCGAGCATCCTCGGCCGGCTTGGCTGCATTGGCAGAGTTGGAGCCCTCTGCATGAGAGGCGGCTCCAGTAGAGGTCGAGGCCGTCTTGGAGGTGGCGGCATCGTAGGCCGGCGGAGGGTTGTCAGGCGTTGCCTCTGCCTTGGAGACATCAGTGGCGGATGCGGTAGGAGAAGATGTCATGTGTGCGATGCGATCAGGAGATACGAGTAGATGGATGGGTGGCGTGGCTTGTTGGTAGACTTGGTAGTAGCGGCAGCGTGTGGGTGTGGACCAGTCTGGCTACTAGCAGTGAGTCGACCTTGTCCTTGCTGCTAGCAGAGTACAGTGATCGAAAGGTTGCTAAGGATGGACAGCGAGACGGTCAAGATGTGGCGGATGGTATCGAAGACAAGAAGTCAAAAACGGCTCGCGGCTGCTTCTGACGCAAGACGTACGAGTGCGAGCGGTGCGTGTGCCTGGCGGAGAAAGAGAGTCGAGCTCTTGGCGGCTGTGCAGATGCGGCAGGCAGACGAGGTGGAGACGTGGAGGGCTGGTTCCGTCCTCACCGACTCGCAACGCCAAACGCCACCGATCCTCATAGTAGCGCACAGGTATTCATCGAAGCGTCTTGCTCTGACCGGGGATCATATCATGAGATGAGATGGCGTGTGCAGGATGCAAGGAGATTTTGAGGATTCAAAAGCAGGGATCCGATGAGAGCAGCTTGACTCAACGATGGACAATTCGGCACTCGCCGCTAGGAACGCCTGCGCCCACTGGCTTTCTCCATACCACTGCACAGGAGTCATGGCTCTTCGACAAGATGTGGTCACCTCTTTTCGTTTCCAGAGATCTTCGGGGATCGGGCAGTAGTAACAGTCCGAGTCCTTGCTTGAGATGCGAGAGCTCGCGAAGCCTCGAAGACGCATATCCAAGCTGCTGCTGCGGCGAGATTCGATCCTTCCGCTGGGGCTACTGTTGCTACTGCAAAATACAATTCCCTCTGTACCGAGACGACGCTGCTGCTGCAGTTGGGAGTAAGATCGTCCGAGAGGTCCGCTGCATCGCGGCAACGGTGGACTTTGGAAGAGTAGCTGCGGCAGTCCCCAGAATGAGAAGCGGCGAGTCCAGGCTACGAGCGAGAAGCAGGAGGTGAACGTGCGACAGTGTGAGCAGGACATGATTCTCGCGCCGCTCTTGCGCTACTGACTGGCTATTGCTCGAAGACAGTAGATGACGTTGCTCGCCGTCACGGCGACGGAGCTCATGATGACGAGGCTGTACCAAAGAATCTGGCAGTTGAGGTGCCTGACATTCTGTGAAACGCATCTGTCCAACGAAAAGGCCTGCGAGCGCCATTCGAGCAGCGAGAAAGCAGATACCCGACATCTTGCGCTTCTCTTTGCCCGCGATCAGGGGCCAGTGCGTATGGACGGTGTTGACGTACTGGTTGGTGAGAGCAGCAGACGCGATTCAGCTCGAGGCCTGGTTGCTTGTACCGCATGTCTCCCCTCCCAGAAGCAGACGCCCGTCTACAATACGACGAAGCAGGACCAGATGATGAGGTCGTCGTAGATGGGACAAAGCGAGTCGAGGTCTACGACGGCAGAGATTGAGCCCCCGGAAGTTGGCGGTGGGTCCATATCGATGGCCATTGCTTTGAAGCTGATGGAAGAGAGAACAGAGAGAGAAGATAAAAGCAAGGCTGACGGTGTGAGAGGAGCGTCTGAGCCATACGGTCGACTCTTGACTCGACGGGCCGCCCGAGTGCGGCATTGCTCTGACGCTGCGCCGCCGACCGTCCTTGTAGCGACTTCATCTATGCCATTTTGTTGCATCCGCTCGTTCCTATCAGCGCTCTGGATGCTGGGATAGCTCCGGTGAGCTCGCACGAGGAGCTCGCAAGAGGATAGATGTAGCGGGCGCGACGCGAATCCAGTCAAAGTCGCGAACCGTCGTCTGTCCCTCACCTCGCTTCTTTCCGTTCGACCCTCTCCACCATCACCCCATCTCCATCGTCGTGACAACGCTCTCGACTCAACATGGCGCCGACAGCAACAAACACATCAGCAGGCCCAGCCGCTACTTCAAACAGCACAGGAAATACGTCCTCCTCAACCGCACAGGCCATAGACGTTCCAGCGGCCTCATCCTCGATGCCGGAATCCCTTGAAGAAGCACAACAACGCTACCACGCCCTCAAATCTCACCTCGACTCCTGCCTCGCCAAGAAGCGCACGATCGACCGCTCTCTCGCCGACCTCGAGTCCCAAATTTGGCTCTTCGAGGGATCCTATTTCCAGTCCACGGCCGCGTCCGGTGGAAACATCATCAAGGGCTTCGACAACTACCTCAAAGCGACGGCAGGGCTGGGTGCGGCGGGGAGCTCAGGTGGTAGAGGGGCAGCAGCGGCGGCTGCAGCGGCTGCTGCTGCTGCTAGCAATCCGGCTGCACAGCTTGCAATGGAGAATGGAGAGGTCCCGCCAGAAGATCGCGTCTTCTCTGCGAGCAGCTTGACGTACCAGCGTAGCTTGGAGTTGAAAGCCGCTGAAGAGATGGCGAAGCAGAGAGCGGCTAGCGCCGATGCTGCTGCCGCACGTAGTGGAGCCAGCTCCAAGAAGGCTGGTGGCTCGGGCGCTGCTGCTGCTGAAGGGAGTGAAGGGACCGGAACAGTCAAAAAGAGCAAGAAGGAGAAGAAGGACAAGGGGAGGCAAAGTCAGGCGGCCGAGGATAGTGAAGTCGCAACGCCTACTGCGAAGGAAAAGAAGGACAAAAAGAGGAGAAGGGAGGAATAGCGATGAGACGGCAAGTCTCGTCTGATGTCCGAGGACATCCTCGACCTGTCATCAAGAGATCGACCGCATCTTTCGCTGCCAGCGGACTCATCCAGACACACTTGGGAGCCTCCAAGATTCTTCACCATATGTCACGCGAGACGAAGGCCGGGCTCCGTGCTCTCAATCCTCGCCCACTCACGGTCAAGCTGGCGAGATGCTCCGTCGTTCAGACGCGCGTGACCACTCTCACTCCCACCCTTTCTCACCAGGGTCGAAGCCTCGAGACAGAGTCAGGGGCCCTACGCTCTACAGGGTCACGCTGGAGCAGATGCGGGAGAAAGATATCGGATGGTTCAGAGTAGAAGTACAGATGGATAGAACAGAGAGGAACCACTGGAGGCAGGCGAAGGCGAAGGGACGCAAGGCTTCTCGTGGAGAAGCTCGATCCCTCACTGCAATACGAAGCCTGAAGGGCATCATTTCTTCTTCTTGGCGCCCGCCTTGTCACCGCCCTTGCCTCCCTTGACCCCCTTTGCTCCCTTGCTCGACCCTTCGTCCTCAGCCTTACGCTTAGCAGGCGCTGCAACCTTGAAGAAGCCGTCCAGTCTGCCCTGCTGCTTCTGGCCCAATGCCTTCGTCAACTTCTCAGCGCCCTTACGAACCCGATCCTCACTGAACCCCTTGTCGGTGCACAGGAACTTGACGAGTCCCTCGACATCCGGATGCTCCCATTTGAGCTCCATATCGTCTGCCTTGACTACGCCTGGGTTCTTGAAGATCTTGCGCGCCTCTTCAAAAGGCCAGATCTCAGGGAATACCACGCCACGCGGTCTGTCCTTGCCCTTCTTTTCGGCCTCAGCCGCCTTCTCCTTCTCACGCTCCTCGAGATGCTCACGGATTGCTTCGATGGTGCCATAATCCTTGACCAGCTTGAAGGCCGTCTTTGGACCGATGCCCTTTACAGGCTCCATGTAGTCGCAGCCGAGCAGGATGCACAGGTCAATGAATTGGTCCATGGTAAGGCCAAGCCCCTCGAGCGTCTTCTTGAGATCTACCTCGTGGACTGGCATCTTCTTTTGCTCGCTGAAGGTGAGGTGCTTGAGGAGCAGAGGGCTAGCAAAAGTCAAGGTGTCCATGTCCTCCGATCCGGCCGCATAGACCTTGCCTGCCCGGCAGAGCTCGGCGCACTGAGCTTCAGCTTCGGAGGGGGAGGTAACGCAGGGGATACCCATGAGGCCGAGGAGCTGTTTGACCTCGTCGTTGTGGGTACGAGTGGGGCGGACCTGCCTGCGTGCAAGCTGGTCAAGACGCTCATTGTCTGCCACGTCCTTCTCTTCTTCCTCGTTCTCTCGGGCCTCTTCGCGCTTCCCGAAGCGGGCCTCGAGCACTTTCTTCTTGAGGTCGGGAGGCTGACCGTCGAAGACGTACATGGGTTTCATCCCGTGGTCTATCATGCGCAGTGTCCGATAGAAGAAGCCCATGAGGTGACTGCAACGACAAGAAGGGAATGTCAGTCAGCATATATGCTGCCCTGTTTACCCCGATTATGAGAATTGTCGTGCTCTCACCTGGTCGTCTCACCGCTCTCATTCATGAGCTGCTGTCCATCACCCTGTCTGACAGCGATGAGAAACTGGTACAAGCTCATCGACGCATCGATGGCCACCTTTCGCCCAAAGAAGGACTTGATGTCGTGCTCCTTGATTGCATCTGGCGCCTCGTCCTGAATCAGCGAAGTGAGGCCTGCGGGCGAGACGTACGGGCAGTTTGAGAATGCTGATTCGTCATGAGGTCAATGCGAACGAGTGTGCCCACCTTTGATACCCATCCTTGTGATCAAGTGCGGATGCTGGGCGGAGGGTAGGATTGGACGGAGAGAAAGCAACAAGCAGATGGTAGGAGGTGGAGTCGGACTCGACGCGCCAATTTGGTGAGACGCGGCGGCGGCGCGGCCAGAAGGGAAGTGAGGTTCAGGAAGCCAGGTCCACTTCAGAGCAAGGGACAAATCTATTCTTCCAAATCTATTCTTCACTTATGGAGCGACAGAGAGCTATGCGGACACGACACCTTAGTCAAGATCTTCAAAGTAGAGCCCATTGAATCTCACGTCCTGCCCCTGCTGCACCAGAATCGTCTGGGCTTTGTCCAACGTCCCATCGCGTGTCTTGAGGTAATGCTCAAACTCAGGTAGCCCCCTGTACTTGAAGACCAGAGAACCCTCTGATACGCTCCAGAATTGGCGATTCTGCTTCTCGGCAATGTCCTCAAGGGTGCAAGGCGAGACAAAGAGGGGCGAGTGGAAGTGGTCTTCCTCAGGCGGGGACTGCGAGGAGACGATGCATTGGAAGTTGCCGTCCGTCAGGGGCTGGTCGCCAGCGTTTTTCGACGTCTTGACCAGCAAGCCGTAGTCAGTCGTCATGTCGTTACCCTCGTCGTCGCGCACCGTCTCCTTAGCTTCGACGCCGAGGGACTTTGAAGAGCAACTGTAGAAGCGATACACGTCATCGATGTTGTCCGGATTTACTACCAAGGCTGCGGAGAGCGGGTCGCCAGAGATGCTCTTTGCCACGTACGGGATGGGCCTTCCAGCAGCGGAGGTGCCGTTGGGCGTCGAATTGTTCAATATGAGGCGGCCACCTCCCTTGCCTGCGCCGAGGTAGCTCGGGGAGCAGGTGATCTGGCCATCACGAGCGATGACTTTGGACGCAGTCGAGACGGGTACCGCTAGGGAGGAGGCAGCCAATAGCGAGGCGGCGGAGGCGAGTGTGAAAAGCATGCTGAGCGGGGAAAAGAGGGTTCTTTGGGATGAGAGAGTGTTAGAGTATTGAAGGTGCTGAGTGAAGGCTAGGTCAACTTTCTCAATCGATGCCCTCTTTATACCCCTCGAGCAAGATGCGTGACCTTGAACCAGCGAGCAGAACCCTGACAAGTCGCAGCAATTGCGTCGTCTTTTCTTCGAGGCATGGCACAGCTTCGGGTGCGACGATTCTTGATTGGGAGCGTTGCGAACCTTGATGAAAGAGGTCCTGTCTTAGTTGGGAAGCGAAGACCCAACCATCTCCAGGACCAAGCTCGACGGAGCGAGGTGGCTCGTGCTCGCCTAGACTGGAGAACGTCGACGGAGATGCGTGGACGGCGAAGGGGAGCTCACCGGGACCAGCGACGAGGGAGAAAACGAACGGCCGATGGTATTCTGAGGTATCGCATATGTATGGTCGAATCTATATACAAAGAATCAGAAAGCTTGCCAAATCATTCATCAATCGTAGGGGATGTGACTTTGCGCTTCGCCTCTGGGCTTCGCCTCTGCGGGATCCGTCTGCAACGACTTCGACTCTTCAACTTGCGCCAGCTGTGACATTGTTGACCCCAAGCTCCTTGAAGCTCAACGGACTCATAACATTCTTCCCGTAGATGAGATAGTTGGGATCGTGCCCATCCATCCTCGACGCCAGTCCGTCGACATCGAAGGCGAAGGTCGAGCTCATACCCATGACCTGATGTGCCAAAATATGGCAGTGCAGCGGCCACACGCCACTTTCCTCCGCTGTGACCTCGTAACGGAGCACTGTCCATCCTCCTGCTCCACCGGTAGGAAGGATGTCGGTAGCATTCAGCGAGCTGCCGGGCTCGGGCCAGATGTTGAAGGTGTCACGGGGTACAGGATTCTTGTAGCCACTCCTGCGGGCCGCAGCTAGGGCTTTGTCGCTGAAGTTGCCATGGCCACTGGCGAGGTGCCATGCTTTGGATGAGTGGAAATGCATGGGGTGGATCTCTACTTGCCTCGAGAGCAACGACGGGCGATTGATCAGGACAATGTCGAGGACTTCGCCTTGCTTGGCGACGTATGTCTTGCTGAGCTCGTCCCAGCCTGTGGCGCTGCTGTTGTTCATGGCGCGAGTATAGCTGGGCTTCTCGGTCATGTTGAGGTAGAGCTGGATCAAGTAAGGTACCCGCGTGGTAGTCTCCTCGTTGTATACGTAATGATTCTGGCGCCAGACGTCACCCAAGCTGCCGGGGAAAGTGTGATCTTGCTGGATGCTAATGATCTGGCGCCTGGTCACTTCGGCATCGCTAGGCATCGCACGAATGTTGGATTTGGGATGGACGGCCAGCTCGCTCTGCACCCACCCAAAGTTGGCGACGGGCAGCAGGGTCTCTGAGTTGTTGACTGTGGGCGGACGTGCAGTCGTGACTTTGCAACTAGGATACCGCAGCAATGCCCAGCCGTGCGTCGATGGCTTTCTCCACTGAGCCTCCAAGCGCACCCAGTAGCAGCCATTCTTCTTGTCCCTGTCGATGTCTGCCGCAGACTTGGTCTTGAGGAGCGTGCCGTACCGCTGGCCAGCGCCGAACTCGAGGGTCTGGACACCAAGGGGCCGAAGATAGGTGCCGTCTGCCTCAACGAGCCTCTGGTTGTGGCCAAGAATGGCAACAGACTGGACACAGCACCGACAACAGGATGTCAGCACGCAAATCGGGAGGGCTGAGGACAATTCTTTGCTCACGTAATACATAGTGCCCTGCGCGCCGATCCATCGGAGCAGGTACGTTTTGCCGTAGTCGACGTCGATGACGTGCGGAGGATCGGTCCAGCCGGCTTCGCCTGTGTATGCCTTACCGTTGACGACGACATGGTTAGCGCTGCCAAGCCAGACGAAAGGATTGGCAAGCAGCCCCTTGGTCATGACGTCCTCGGTCTTGTTGTACCAATCTGCGATCATGACGGTGCGCTCCTCGTCGAACTCGAACGGAGGGTTGTCGTCTTCGATGATGAGAGGACCGGAAGCACTCATGGCCTGCAGGCCGACGTGAGCATGGTAGTAGCGCGATCCAACGTCCTCCTGGGTTGGCTTGATTTGGTATTCGAACCATTTGCCAGGCGCGATCGGCCACTGAGAGATGACAGTCCCGTCGGCATATGGCGTCATTTTCTGGCTGAGACCGTGGTAGTGCACCGTAGTGTTGTGGTCCGTCATGGCGTTGGTCACGTTGACAAGGGCGGCTGCGACGTGGCAGGGACAGGATCAGCGGATATTGCTCATTCATCTACCATCTACGGAGAGTTTTTGCGTGGCGGCAACTCACTCTCGCCAACGCGCAGCCTCATTGGAGGGCCTGGATAGCTGTTGTTGAAGACGGTCACAAGGACAGACTGGCCGCCGAAGGTGACGGTTTTTTGAGAAACCACCAGGCTGAAGCGCTTGACGGAGGTTGTATTGCTCGTCTTCCTGTCGTCAGCCGCCAGGGCGAGGTGACGTGAAGGAGCAGCCACGAGTTGCAAGGGCAGGGTGAGGCTGAGCAAGGCACACACGACGAGGAAGGGGAAGAGGAGCATGATGAGTCGTGCCCTCGATGAGAGGAGGAGAGGAAGCAATGATGAAGGCTTGAAGAGAGTGTCCAGGATGCTGCTTGTGTTGCGGGGTTTTATCAAGAAAGGTAAGGAGCGTAGTCTTCAAGGTGTCTTGGTAGGTCTGTCACGGGGCAGTGAAGGCGACGGCGGCGACGGCGGCGACGACGGCGGCAGCGGGCGGAGGCGACGGCATCAGCGAGCTCAAGTAGGGATCAGATTTTTCAATGCGAGCGGTGCTCATGCTATGTCGTTGGCGGCGGCCTCGTGACCACACTCTCAAGCTCTCTACGACGGAGGCGGCGGCATAGGGCTGCAAGCTCCCCCGCTGTCACTTGGCCGCAAGAGCAGGGCGAGCGCGAAGTGGGAGGAGGGCGGGACGTTGCTTTGACACTTGCGAAGACGAGATCTCCAGCTGGTCGGGGATAGGTAAAGGGGCGACGCCATTACCGTGCGGCAAGCAATTGACGTTGCCCTCCGGAGGCGGTACACCGTCGGCGGGTACAGCGCACCGTCTTTGCCGCCCTGGCTGTATCGAGCGGTGTGAGCGCACGGCGAGGGCGAGGCTCAGCGACTCGCAGAGATCGGGTTTGACCCCTGTGAGCCGATGCAAACAAGCGCACTCCAAGCGCTGCCGGCCGCCAGTACCTTCGTCGGCTTCGAGCCTGCTCGATGACGGTCTGAAAGCGTGTATTGGGATTGGAGTGAACGAGGGGCGTTGGGAATGATGGCGTGGTCGCGAAGGTGTTGAGTCGTCTAGCGCGAGATCGGAGACGCTGCAAGCTGCAGGCAGATCATGCAGAGACGACGCCCGTGCAGAGAGCATCACGTTCCCTTTCCCTCCGATCCACTTGTTCCTTTTTTCCTCGTCTCGATGAAGAGGCTCGGTTTCGCTTCAAAAATGGCGAACAGAAGACGGTCAGGCACTGCAGTCCTTCCTTCCAAACATCTACCTCCATCATGAAGCTCACACTGCTCGCCATTGCGGGCGGCTCCTTGGCTATCAGCGCCGCCGTTTCTGGCGCAGCTCAGATTCCCCTCGAGATGACGCGCAGATCGACGAGCCCTCCAAGCTTCGCTCACCTCCTCAATGACGGCAATGACTACCTCGATGCCTCGCTGCACAACCCCAAGTTTCAGGTTCAAGGCCAATACTCGGCTCGTTACACTGTTCAGTCATCCCTTCCCGACTCCTTGCCCTCGGGCTGCGCCGTCACCCTCGTCAACTCACTGGAACGACATGGGGCGCGCTACATGACCAACGGCTCCCTCAAGTCGGCCAAAGCTACCCTCGCAAAGATCAAGGCAAGCCTCTCCGCCTCAGGAGTAGACGCCAAGAAGCTACCAAAAGAGCTACGCTTCCTTGCTGCAGAGGAGCTGCCCTTGCTCACCTCGACCGCAGACCTCGTGCCCTACGGAGCACTGCAGTCCTACCTCTCTGGCCGATTCACCGCGCAACACTACCCCGATCTCGCTGAATCAAGCAGCGCCTTTGTCCGTACGACGGGAACAGAAGAGTCGGACCGCGTCATCGTCACCGCAAAGTACTGGGCTCTGGGCTTCTCAGGGCAGCCTTTCCCTTCACTCCCGCTAACCGACGGCGCTACCACTCGCAACGCCGTCGCTGGTGGCCCGCAACCAAATGTGGTCATCTCAGAGGCTTCGGGGCAGAACAACACGCTGGATGTCTCGACCTGCCGAAATGACGAAGATCTCAATGGAGAGGACGATGCCATTGCCGCTTACGGAGCGTCGACGCTGATGCCTCGCATTGGTTCCCGCCTCGAGAAGGCCTTCAACAAGGCCGGAGCCAGCATCAATCTGACCACATCAGACATCACGAGCCTCGGCGCCCTCTGCCCCTTTGAGACGTTGGCCCGTGCAAACGTCACCGAGTCGGGCCAGCTTGACTTGGACGTCTCGCCGTACTGCTCAGTGCTGCGGGACGACGAGTGGCCCCTGTACGGATACGCAGTCGATGCGGGCAAATACTATGGCTCGGGATACGGTGACCCGTACCATCGGGGGATCGCCACTGGGTACTTGAGGGAGCTCCTCGCCCGCTTGACGGGCGGCAGGCCGGTGATTGATACGCCCTCTGCTATCAACACGACGCTTGACGGGAGCGAATCAACTTTTCCCAGCACTCCCGCAGGCAAAGACGGCAACGCCCCACGAATCTACTTCGACGGCACTCACGACAACAATGCGTCACCCATTGCGGCTGCTTTCGGCCTCTTCTCCAGCCCGGGCAACCTCAGTCTCGCTGCTGATGCTCAGGATACGAGAGAAGGACGCAATCGTGCTTGGAGGTTCAGTCGCATCGCTCCATTGCAGGGGAAACTTGTGTGGGAGAGGGTTGAGTGCAAAGCACAAAGGGGGAATGTGGAGCCCGCTCGCTATGTGAGGGTCAGGGCGAATGAGGCCGTGCAGCAGGCAAAGAGTGCGCCGTGGTGCCCTGCCGCAAAGAACGCGTCCAGCGAAGATCGTAAGAGAATTGAGGCAGGGCTTTGCCCGCTTGACGCTGTCGTTCGGGGGCTTGACTGGGTCAAGAGTGGTGACGAGTGGGCGAAGTGCTTCACGTGAGAGCTGGGGAGAGTGGGCGGGCAGGCGGACTCCCGCCTCGACGAGGAGGACAGCGATAGCTTTGGCGGGAACGGAGCGTCGTTGGAAACAGGTCATAATGGAAATACATGTGTGTCGCTATCGTCCTCTCCCTCCCCTCCCCATTTGTGCACTCGGTGCTGTTCCTCTGCCCCTCCCTCCCCTTCCTCCCCTTGCACCTCCCCGCCTCGTCGCAACCGAGGGCGAGCCGTTCTCTCCTTGCGCAACTCCAACTCCTCTTCCCGTCGTCTTCTTCCTCGCGGTTCCATCCCCAAAGGCCCCCGAATTCGTGCTCCCCGCGCTTCTCACCACACGTCCTCTGACAACGCGTGCCCCATCCGCAAGCCAGGTCGTGTCCCACGTCTTGCGTGCCAGTCCCATGCCGTGCTGGTTGCGTGAACGGGCCGGAGTGACTACGCTGATGGGTGCGCGGGGAGGGGCCATTGGAGCTGCTATTCTTGAGTCATCTTGACGATTGACAAGAGGCGATTCGAGCATGTCGGCCGTGATGTCTAGGGCGGAGCGGACCCGCTGGAGAGGCACGGCGACCGTGGCGCCAGCTGGCGGGGCAACAGCCGCGCACGGTCTTGATGGCGACTCTTCGTTGCCTACAGCGACGAAGTGGTCTTCGTTGAGCTGTCGTGCCAGTGGAGCAGGATGCGGAAGCAGGGCTCCCCTTGCCTCATCTTCATCCTCCTGATGGCACCCAGCAATGAGACGATTAGGCAGCAACCTCGACTCGCTGTGTACGCGCGAAGCCCAGCCTCTTGCTCCTCCTCCTCCTGGTCCGCCTCCTGCCCTCAGCAAGATTCCTACTCCACCAGCTGGCGTCCTTGGATTTCTAGGTGGCGCATTATAGGATTCGCCTCGGCTGACCTCGTCGGCCTCCCGAACATCGTCGTCGTTGAATTGTGCCCAGTAACCTGCCTGCTTTTCGGAGCTCAGCTCGTGTAGAAGGGGAGCGAGTCCGCGTCGTGGTGTTTGACTTTCTTCTGAATCTACAGCGAGTGGCGGCGCCGGCGGTAGAGGGACGGAGAGGGAACGACTCGTGGCTGGAAGCGTAGAGGTGAGGGTGGAGGATACTTGCTCTTGACGCTCAGACGCAGAGTCTTGGCGCTGGTGGGCGTCAGGGGATCGACTTGGTGGTGATCTGATTCCTCGCGGGGATTGTGCGCCTCTTCCTGCTGCTTGCTGTGGTGGACTACGTTGTGGTGTCGATTGGCTTCGCCTCGGCAGCGGCGATGGCAAAGGCTGTTCATGTTCATCGTCGTTGGAAGCTGGGGGACATGTACGCGCAATGCGTTTCCTCGAGAAGAATTGAGTGGCGGACGGCTCTTCTTCCTCAGCATCCGGCCGAGATGCCTCATTCTCTCCCTCGACAGCTCGCGCAAAAGCTCGATGCCGTGGTCGTGGCCTGCTCAAATGCGCTTGGAGCGTTGCCGATGCCTCTGGCGCAGCAACGCCGGCCGTAGCCGGACTCGCACGTCTCCTCTTATTGCTGCTTGACTGATAGCCCTCATTATCAGCCCTTGTCGCCGCCATCGAAGAGCTTTCGACGAAGATGGCTTCCTCGTCGTCGTTGACTCCATTGAAGCGCCCGGCTATCCTTGGAACCCTGAACCCATCGAGAAAGAAGCGACGTTGTACCTGAGTAGCAAAGTGCTGGCCTTGAGTCCACGGAAGTCCGACATCGAATGGGTTTGCGGGTGAAGGGGAAGGCGACGATGCCTCCTGCTCTTCCTGGAGGCGGGGTTGCTGCTCCTGACTATTACCTGGCGTATGGAAGGAGCTGAGCGGGATAGGAGAGAGCTGGTCCCACAGGCCAGGGCTGGAAGGAGTCTGCGACGCGCATGACGCGGACATTGCTGACTAGTCGCCCCCAAGGCGAGTAGAATGCAAACGCGCTTACGAGGGCGAAGTGGCTCTAGGCATCTGTGAACGGTATGTGATGTAACATCAAAGGTCAAGAGTGGTCTGTGATAGCATTGACCGAGGCCGTGGGCCTTGGTGCCCACTTCCGCGCCCCTTTGGGTCCCTCGCGTTTCGGAACGGGGAGGCCAAAGAGGCCGTCGTCTGTCCGCCTTTGGTTGGTTGCTCGTCCGCCTTTGGTTGGTTGCTCATCCTCAACTCCCATTTTGATATTGGCAATGGCAAGGGCAGCTGCGCCCGTGCGCCCACTCGATGCGGCTGAGCAGGGTGAGTAGGCGGTCACAGGACGCTTTCACGTAGACGATTTTATATGCTCAACACTCTTGCCCCTTTGCATCCAGATACCGTCCTGCGGTCACGCCTCTCGCACTCTCTCGCACATCGCCCGCTGAACGGCCTCCGCAACCGCATAGCATCCATCCTCACAGCCTCATCATCGCTTGAACAATTCCAAGATGACAGACTTCCCTCTTCGCCATCCTCTCTGCCATTCCCTCTCCTCTGCGAGGCTCAAGGATACCTAGCGCAAATGCACCGAACCCACCTCGCCTCGACTTGCACCTCCTCCGCTCAGCTCGAGGCCTACGCAATTCAGCTCAAAGAGGTGCAGCACGAGGAGCAGCTGTGCAAGCAAAGGATCGAGGGACTCAAAAGAGAATTGCAGGGGGTCAGGAGAAGAAGAAGGGAGAAGGTCGAATTTGGCAGAGTCGTCGAGGGGATTGAAGCTTGGTTCAAGCCGCAGGGGACGGCAGAAATTGAGGATTCCCTCTCCACTCTTCTATCCCACATGACGGCTTCTTTCCTTTACCAGGCACCGACAGCAGAAACAGACGCTGCTGCCGCTGCTGCTGCATCCCCGCACACATGCACCCTCAGCACGTTACATGCCAAGCTTGAGACGATGCTTACTCTCTCCAGAGAGATTCGAGAGATTGTAGGCTGGAAGCCAGGTACAGGCATGGTTCCGCCAGCAGCAGCAGCAGCAACATCTTCCTCTGCAACGAATGTAGCCGCGGATGGTGACGAGGAAAGCAGCGCAGGGGCCTCATCAGACCTCCGCGACCCATCATCGTCATCATCGCGCTCCCGCCTCGCCACCCTTAATCCAACCGCTCGTCCCTTCCGTCCTTCCTCATCCGCCGACTCGACCTCGGGCCTCTCCTCTCCACCAGTGCAGCAGAGCAATGCGTCTAAAAGACGTGTTGCCGCCAGCGCGGCCATCCCCGCCAACTCGTCCCCTCTCACCTCGTCGGATGCGCTCGGCCTGGACGACGAAGGAGAGGAAGGAGCTATTCCGTCTACCCCGCCTGCGACTAAGAGGAGAAGGGTGCAGGGACAGGTTGAGAGTGCCGCAGCTGTGCAAGAGGAGGAAGAGGAGGAAGGAAGCATCGCTCCGACGACGGCGCCGTCAGCAGCAGCCACAACGGCGAGCGCAAGTGCGGCACGACCGGCCCGTAGTTCGGCCGCCGCCTCCTCTGGACCATCTGGCGGCGGGCGTGCAACACTGACCGGGCGTCCACCGCCATCGAGGGCGGCACTCTCCAGATCGGGGCTCGGCAGCGGCGGTGGTGCGCGTAGAGGCGGGCGAAGATGAGCTCGATGGCGACGCCCCCATCGTGGCAGCCACACTGCCACTGCGAGCTATGGACCTGACAGCTGTTCATCCCTATGCAATGCCATTCCCGTCGCGTTGCGAAAGGAGCAAGACATCAATCGTATTTAGCAGTAAGGGATACACGTCGGCTACAGGCCAGCAAGGATGAGCAACTAAAGCAGAGGCCGAATCAGAGATACCACGACTAGACACCACTCCGCGCCTCACGCCTCCCCCTCGAGCTGACCTCTCAGCACTCGCTCCACCTCTCCTCTCGTCACCCTCATTCTCTCTTCCAATCCTTTCAGCCTCACCTCCCCTTTCACCCTCATCTCCTCAAGGGCTGCCGAGATCTGCAGCTCCAAGTACGTCTGGACGGTCATGTCTTGTGCTGATTGGAGATCGGACAGCGAAGACAGGGCGGGGAGAGCAGGGATGTGCGGTTGAGACTGAAAGCTGGGTTTGACTGGAGATGGTGGGGGCAACGGGAGAGGTGCGGTTGCCGGGGGTGGGGGGGAGGGTGCGAGAGGTGCTGATGATGAGGAACCTGCGGAGGGGGCGAATATGGCCTTTGCTGTCGGTGCTGAGGTGGACGAAGGGAGCGCTTCCTGCTGTCCCCCTTCTTCGATGGCCATTGCCACGTCAACGTTTCGCCCTTCCTTCGTCGACTCTGATGGCGCCTGGTTCTCCTGCTCGACCTCTTCCTCCTCCGTGACCATCTTCTCCGCCTGCTTCTTCCCCTTTCCGTCCGTCCGACTCCTAGAAACAGCACGTGAAGTAGCAGCAGCCTTCTGCCCACTCGGTGCGCGCTGCTTCGATGGCAGTGGGGAAAGGATGCGCTTCGCTGAACTGTCGGGTTGTCTTGGAGAGGAAGGAACGGGCGCAAGAGAGGGGGCAGTTCCGAGGCATAGGGCGGCTTGTTGATGCTCCACTAGCGGGGATGTGGTGATGTGTGCTTGAGGGGCTTTTTGCTGGGCATTGCCCTCCTCTAATGGTGGCGACGCAGAGGCTGAAGTCGATGCAACGAGCTGTTTGACCTCTTCCTCACTCTCCTTCTTGGTCGATGAGCCGGACGCGCTTCTCGTCTTAGGCTGGTCGGCCAGCTCGGCAGCCCTCTTCGTGGTTATGGCGGCGCTTGCTGCTCGTGAGCGGGTGGGTCGCTTAGCAGGCAGAGGCTCTTCCTGCACCACGTCGGCCTCCGTTGGCACCGCAGTCACAGAAGCTGCCGCCACCTCCACTTCCTTGGTGCCCTTGGGCTTGCGACCACCACGACGAACGGGCTTGGCTGCCTCCTCGTTTTCTCCC
This sequence comes from Jaminaea rosea, assembly GCF_003144245.1. Classification (NCBI taxonomy): domain Eukaryota; kingdom Fungi; phylum Basidiomycota; class Exobasidiomycetes; order Microstromatales; genus Jaminaea; species Jaminaea rosea. The sequence goes on along the minus strand of NW_020289975.1, from coordinate 1,084,428 downwards.
TCTTCGTCTTCTTGGGCCGTAGGCACAGACTTGCTGTTGGCCTGGCTGGAGGAAGCAATGCGGCTGCGATTGCGAGCGCCGGCACCGGGGTGTTTGGCCGTCTCGTCGTCTTCCTTTGTCGCCTTCTCCTCTTCGCGCGCCTCCTCGTCTTCTTCTTTTTCTTCCTCTGCAGCAGGCATTGCCGCAACGATGACTGTTGCGTCTTGACCATCTAGCTCCTCTGCTGCTGCTTCTGACTCTGAATTGGCGACAGACGATGTCGTCCTTGCTAAACGCGTCGCTCTGCCTGATGTCTTTGACTTTGCCGAGCGCTTGTTGGCTGACGTGCGAGTTGAATGTGTGTCTTTGGCCGTGGTAGTCGTTTCGCCATTCTCCTCCTCCTCTACGTCCTTCTCACAATCCTCCTGCGCCGCTGATTCGAGCATCTCTTCGGTCTCGGACTGCTTTTCCTTCCCCTTGCCCTTCCTGCTCCCGCTAGTGCTACGAGTCGTCTTGCCCCTCGTCGCGGCAGCCTTTCCTCCTCTTCGCTTGGGTTTCTCCGTCTCGCTCTCTTCTTCCGCCTGGCTGGCCGCTTCTGCCTGCACGGCCTCAGCCTCACTCTCGCTCGCCGCTTGGGCTGCTTTGCGCGTACCCCTCGTTGAGCGCGTCGTCGCCGTTGTCGTTGCTGAGGAGGCCGACTCGGTGCGAGCGTGGCGACTCGGCTTGGTGGCAGCTAGGCTGTTGGCGTTTGCACTCTTTGATGTCGTCGACGAGCTCTTTTTGACAGTGTTGCGAGCTGATCTGCTGGTCGCAGGCTTCGCGACGTCTTCAACATTGTCCTCGTCACTGTCTCCATCGTCACTCTCCTGCTTGGAAGGCTGCACTTTGCGAGAGCGAGCATGACGAGTTGTTGGAGCGTCCTCCTGCTCATCTTCATCGCTGCCGTCTGCCTCGCTGTCGACCGCCTTGGATCTAGACACGGACCTCGCATTTCTCGTTCTTGCTGGCTTGACCTCTGCTTTGGTTGCCTCGACAGCAGCCTCCTCCTCCTCGTTTCCAAGCACGCAATTGAAAAAGGGGCACTCTGGCTTCTTGCGCATATGCTCATGCACAGGGTCGTCGCCCTTTTCCCATCCACCCAATGTTCTCGAGCAGTATATACAGCTGGCGTTATCCGCATCGTCTTCCGTGGGCTCAAAGTGAAAGCCAGCCTGTGCCAGCTTTTGCGCCGTCGGCTTCCACGCCTTCTTGGTGTCATGCGGCCACAGGTCGGCGAAGGTACGACGCCGGGCAGCGATCATCACGTGGCCATTGGGCAGGAGATCTTCATCTTTGTACAGATACTGGCCTTCCGAGGACTTGGACGGCTGGCCGGCACGCTTGCTGGACCAGATGAGAGCCCAAGCATTGTCTGGCTGCTCGGAAGCGAGGCGATCCTCGGCGTCGTCGCCTGCTTTGAAGTTGGATAGGGCGAGGCCGTCGATGTACGATACAACGCGATCGTTCTCTGTGCCACTCGGAGAGTAGTAGAGGCCCAGCGACGCGAGTTGAGAAGGCAGAGGGTGTTTCGATGACGAGGCAGTCGAGTGTGGCCATCCTCCTGCTCCTCCTGTCTGCCGTGATCGGCTCGATGACGATGTAGTGGTAAAGGTGGCCAGTCGAGCCTCCTGAGATGCCATCTCTGGCGCAAAGGCGCGTGTTGCCGACGATGGCGGCATATCGACTTCGTTTTCTGAGAGGCGATGATGCGAACGACGGAGAGGAAACAAAGGCAAATGCGCATCCAACACTCGCCTTGCCGCCTCCCGCTTGCCCGTGTGCGGAGTCGCGTTTGGCGTCAACTTCACGTGGCCTGTGCCTTGATCCGCCCTCTGTCCGTCCTATCCGAGCGTGTTCAACCTCCTTTCAGTCAGGTCGACGACGTTGGCATCGATGAGCGATACGGTGAGCGCGGCGTGGGCCATAGAGCATCGGCAAGCAGCAATCGGAGATGGCTGACACGAACACGCTACACTAACAGGACGACCTCTACCAGGCGCTCCACCATCGTCTCATCACCACGGGCGAATGGCATCGGTGAGCAGACGAGGGCGCTCCATCACCGACACCAACTGGCGCACAGCTCACACTTGTTCCCATTCTCGGCCAGACTGTCCAATCTACTCGAGCAATTGCTCCTCGACTCGAGATGGTCCTCTGATATGGCAGACTATGCCACGCAGAAGGCTCAGTCGATGGATAATCTCAATCTCGACGATCTCGTAGCCGCGGTTCAGGCCAAGGGGCAGAGTGAGCATACGCTACGCTGGGCTGCCACGGCAATGATTTGACTGAGCTTGCTGATGATCGATGACCCTCTCCTCGCAGAATCGGTTCCCAAGCAAGTCCAGACGCAGCTCCTCGAAAAGATTCGCGACTTCCTCGACCGCAATGTCGAGGATGCGTGATAGCGGCGGCGGGTCGGCGAAGGCGTTGATGCCAAAGGTCGAAGGAGGAAAGATGGTACCATCTGTTGTAGGACTTGTGTTAGCATAGGCGGACACAGGCAGCGAGCTAGGCTACCGGAGGCACTACTGCATGGCGGTGAAAGAGACCACCCTGAGCTGCGAGGCTCAATCTATATATTCAGTATTAAATCGAAAGGCCGCTCAATAACGCAACTTGGACAGCCGTCTCGCGATCTCTGCATTCGTCAGGTCCTGAGTACGCTGAAAAGGGAGACAAAGACGTTGCCCCGAAAGCTGTCATTGGAACCCCTGGCTGATGAGGACGGGGGGTGGCTGCGCCTGCAGCTGGTTCACGATGCCGCCGGCTCCCATGACGGCGGACGACCCTTGCACAGGCACACGAAGTCGAGGTCTGAGCAGGGAATAGCCGATGGGGACATCACGACAGTCGCCGACAGCACAGCGCTGTTCTCGTGAGAGGTAGAGAGTAGCAGCAGCATTTCAAGATAGCTGATGATGAGCCGGATCTGCTTTGGTAGAGCCACGCGAAGAGGAGATTCTTGGACCGACGGACCGACAGAAGTGCATGAGTGCGTGCCCTGAGCGTTCGATGGGCGCAAGGCGCATGCCAGTCGGAACTGGTCGTGAGGCTCTTCAGGGCGCAGGCCAGGCTTGCTCGCTCGCTCCCTTGGCTGACGCCTTGGAATGAACGCCGCACGACTTGCCGCATCCCTCTCTTTCTCCGCCGCCAAGGGAGCAAACAACAACACTCGCTCACCTCACCTGGACAAGGCGGCGACGGCAGAAGCAGCAGCGAAAGTCTGCCTGTGTGCAAGCAAGAGAGAGCAGCTGAGCTTGAGACACTTGCACTTGAGCTTGGGCGTGAGCCTTGCTTGGCCTGCTCTGGCGTCAGACATGAGATTGAGACTGCTACCTGGTCGTCAATTGGCCCTTCTCACTTTCCTCCTAACCACTCCATTCACTCGCTCCACCGCTTGACATCCCCTGCCCCCTTCTCCCCTCGTCACTTCGTGACCTGACACTCCAGAGAGGCGACGACGGCGACCTCTACAACGCCCAACCGCCAGCGCCTCGCTTTCCCCCACACTCTTTTGCATACACCACCATACGCCCGCCGCACCTGCTACGCCATCTCCACGCTTCACGCTCAGCTAGCACTCCAACCGACTGATACCGCAACGCCCACTCGCAACACCGCAACTGACGGCCCTCTTCTTCCTGTCCCACACTAACACGATCGGCCCACGCTAATCACATATCCCCCACCAACGCCGCCGGCATGCCGCGCATCCCGGTTCGCACTGAGCCGTACTCGTCGCCCTCGCGACAGCACCGTCACTACAAGAACAAGAGGGACCAAGTCCTTCGCGCTCTAGGCAAAGCTGCCTACATCAATGGCTCCCACTTTGCCATCATGTGGGTGACGGCCTCGGGCCAGTCAGAGGTCTACGCGAGCGACGCTTTCCAACCTCGCATCGACGATTGGTTCGAGACGAGTGGCATGCGCGAGGAGGGCGTCAAGCTTGTCCTCGAGCGCGGCAACCACTGCCATGCAATCAAGGGCAAGGGTCTCGATGCTAGTAGCGGCAAGGCGGCAACAAACACTTCAGGACAGGCCGACGACGACGACGGAGAGGATGGCGATGAGGGAGACGACGACGATGGCGATGAGGATTTGAGCGACCACGAGGGGCCCGCCAGCGGCCGCGCCTCGCCACGGTCCAAAAAAGTAAAGAGCAATGCTCCTACTCCCCTCATTGCCTGCAACGACGACGTCTTTGGCTCGACGTCAGCTGCCGTCTCACCAGCTCCTCCTACATCCATGTCACCCTCCGGCAGGCCAGGATCTTCGCAGTCGACATCGGCCGATTTGGTGCCCACTCGCTTGGCTCGCAAAGCACTGGCCCCCATCGATATCAATACAACCAACAAGCAGTTCTCGCATCAGCTTCTCAACACACAAAAGGACGACGTCGACTTCATGCGCGCACCAAAGTCAGCACCGCTCCCCAACTCAGACGGCGGCAAGCCCCTTATGCGTGCGCCTAGCTCTACCACCGTCAACCCTTCCAAGCTCCTGCCCGTCACCCTTGCCGATCGTGCTGCTCGCACCGCCTTCTTTGAGCTGCGCTTCGGCCAGATGCAGCAAGGAATGTGCAAGACGGTAGCCAAGGCGTGGATCAAGATCATTGAGCCAAAGAAGCAGACACGTTGCCCTTACAACAAGGGCGAAGAGGGGAAGCCCGACTGGTGGCCAGAAGGGGTACGCCACAAGGAGCCTGACCATCTCATGAAGCCAGAACGGCATGCATTGCTCCTCGCCATCCTGCGAAGCCCCAAGGTCAAGGTCGCTCGATTGCAGCTCGCGACAGCCGAAGTCGTCGCCATGATTCGCGCAGACAAGGTCAGCCTCCTCATGGACCTCTACCGCATCGCTCGTGAAGAGGAAAGGCTCACCGATGCCCGAGCTGAGACAGCAGACACGGAACCCATCACAGTCGGCGTCTCTACGCTGGCTGGTTGGAAGCCTGGAGGAGGGCTCGATGAGGCCGGCAAGCTCGCCACGCTCGGCGAGGACTCTCCCGAGGTCGACGACAAGCCTGCAGGGCGCAACAGCAAAGCCGCAGCAAAGAAGCGCAGGCCCAGCACTCTTGGGCGCAGCGTCAGCTCTACAAATGTCGAGAAGAAGCAGCGACTCAGCATCAGCGCGGGAGCTTCGAGCGGCAAGACGCTCGCCATGCCTGAGGCTGTCGCTCTTCAAAGGAGCCACTCGCACAGCGACATGCCTCTCAACAACAGCATGGTCACAGCCTCGTCGCTCGTCGACTCTCCCAACCGCATGATCCAGGCGTGGTCACATCAAGCCAGCATGCCCGGCTACTCCCCCTTGAGCACCCAGGCTGGGCCCTCCGGCCACGCGCATACCAGAAATCTACAATACCAGCTCCAACAGCAGCAGCAACCCACCTACCAGCAATACGCCGCTCAGCACCTGGGCAATGAGCACTCTCCCTTCCTTGGCAGTAGCGCAGGCAGCTCGCCCCACTTTGTACAGCAAGGCTTTGCACCTCCAAATCAGCGTCTGCAGTACCTTTCTCAGCAGCATCAACCAGGCAGTCTCTCTGCGCCACAGGGCAGCCATGTTCCGCTATACCCCGTCGGTGCTCGTGCTGGTGCAGCGGCTGGCCGCGGATTGGGTGCGTTGGAGCCAAGCAGCGGCGCCGGGAGGACGAGTTCGTCTGTGCGCGGGTCGCCTGTGCCTAATTACAACTTCCACTTCAGTAGTGGTAGCGAGGGGTACGAGAATACGATGGAGAGGTACGAGCAGCAGCAGAGCAACGTGCAGCAGCAGCATCACCAACAAGCACAGCAGCAGAGCCCCCTGTTCGCCGAGCCGCAGTCTAGCAGCGAGAACCAACATGGTTCAGCTCTCGGGCTCACTGGCGTGCCCACAGGTATGACATCTTGGAACAATCCGTTCGACCCGGCCTACATGCCTTGGGGCCCCCAGCAGCAGCAGCAGCCCCAACAGCCCCAACACGATCAGCCTCGCCAACTCGCTCAGCAGCAGCAGCAGCCTCTCCCGTCCTACTACAGCGCACCCGCCCGTCATATGACCCTTCCCTTCACTAGCTCCTCCACAGCAGACGAGTCTCTCGAAGACATCTCTGCTGGGGACCTCTCCTTCGCCTCCACTGCTGGACCGATGACGCCGCAGCATGGCCATGCTCACGGACATGCGACGCAACAGCTTAACAATCAGCAACATCTGGCACTGCAGAAGTTGGCGCAGCAGCATCAGATGCAGGATGGCCAGCTCGGTCAGCAGGTCCAGCAGCCTGATTTGCTCACGCAAATGTACGGGGGGGCCGTCCCTGCCAGACTGGCCAGACAGCCCGGAGGGTACGTGGAGTGGAGCGGCGAGACGTAAGGCCTCTGCGCGTTGCTCATACCTTTGAGTAGTCGCGTCTGTACCCCTGTATCCACTTTGGGGGTCATTCAATCCCTCTGCTCATCGATATTCCTCTTCTTCTTCTTCCTAATTTCCCGCCGCCATCGGCCCACACACTCCTTTGTAGCGTCACACCTATCCTCGCTTCGCTTCCCTTCACTCTCTCAACTCTTCAGTTCGCTTCTTCGACTTTCACGATACCGTATACCTTTCGTCAATGCATGATGATTTTTGACTTTTACCTTCGTGCTGGAAGTAGACCGGCGATCAGGCGTGCGCGTATGTGCACGCGAGTGGTGTTGAGAGGATCGCTACATTCTCCGACAGGGTCACATGGCACACGCGACACGTGAGACTACCGCAACGGATTCGTACGAGGTCAACTCCTCCCAGCTCAACTGCATCAGACCTTGCTCGTTTCAATCGCAGGCTTGTGGTGGCTCCACTTAGTCCACGGCCAGGTTATCCTTGACCGGAGGGTACTGTGGCGTGGTCAGTGAAGGGCGAATGACATGATCAGTTGATGACGAGTGGACAGTAAGGCTCATCAGAGTCTCCGACTCACGCAGGAGAGATAGAGATCCGCTTCAGGATCCGTGGAGTCTATGACCCCCTTGATCTTCATATTGCCGGAGTTGGTATTAAAGAAGCCTTGGATACTGCACGATGCGACGTACACTAAGCTATGATCAGTTCTCCTCAAGCATCAGTGGCGTGCTGACACGCACCGATCATTACGCGTCTTGGCCGTGTCCAATCCCTTGTATGTCGAGAGATGATGAAAGAAGGACCAAGTGATGGTCGAGCCTCCACAGCCAGTAGCCGTGCCCTTAGCGCCAGTGTCAGCCATAAGGTACCACCGGCCAGCGCCTGTGTGAGCGGATTGCTCGATGCCCCCGCCTTCAACTACAATGTTCGGGCCAGCGCTGTGAGAGTGAGGGGGTCGATGGTAAGGCAGCATTTTGCCAGGAAGTAAAGACAATCTGAGCTCACAGGATGCAGTGTCTGCCTTTCTCGCCGCAGGCGTCACCCAATCCACGGATCTCGCCAGCGCCTCTTGTGAGACGGGCAATAGCTTCAGCCGTGCCACTGAAAGGGAAAAAGATGACAAGGAACAATGAGAAGACAAGGGCGAGCATTACGACTTGTCGCTCAGGGTGTGCTAAGGTCTCGAAGAAAGGGGTAAGGGAGGCACAAGGGCGTAACGGGGACTGAGGACCTCGTGTTCTCGTGACCGCCGACCAGTTGGGCGCAGGGCATAGCACTGGGCTGCTCAGCCATGCGGAAATGGTCGCTATGAGACAATAATGGCTTCTTTACGGATCGACGAAGAATATGACGGGAAAGGATGCCAATCACGCTGTGAACATGAAGGTCTCCTTCGGTACGTCACGGCCTTACACGCACGACAAGTACAGATCCGCTCCACTCTGCCTGGTGCTCAAGTCTCCTTTGATAGACACCTGGCTCGGATTCGTGCTGAAACACCCTTGAATCTTCGCGTTGTGCGTCTTGTCAGTGGCATTCCCCTTGTACACCTTGAGCAGTCTGCCCAGGGAAAAGAAGATGGTTGAAGCGTCTGCACATCCCTCTGCTTTGCCGTACGAGCCATCGTCGCTGGAGAGATACCAATGCCCGCCTGTCAGCGTGGGCGAGGAGGCAATCAAGCCTTCACCCGTGACTGTGATACCCGGTCCGGCGCTGTGCGGGGGAAAGAAGGAGGGGTTAAGCTCCAGAAATCGATGCCGCGTTGACATTGATCTCACAAAATGCAGCTGACGCCTTGTTTACCGCAGAGCTCTCCAAGGGCGACCCCAGCTGCGCAAGTGAGACAAGAGTGACGATTAGTTGAGCTCATCGAGACTTCGGGCCGATGGCACTACCCACGCGACGTGATGGGCGCTGCCTCTGCTCCTTTCGCGTAAAATCCGCAGCAATTTGCCAGTAGGGCGGCAGCAAGGAGCGTCAGCTTTGGAGTCAACATTGTGCGTATGGATGCGGGCAGGGGTGCAACAAGACAAGGGCGCGAGGGATCTCATCGACGTGGCATTGTTCGGAGTATACGTCTCCGGTCGAGCCAATCTAGGGCCGCTGATACAAAGCCGGCCGCTCACGCCGGTGATCACGCCGGAACTCGGAGAACCTCTGGTCGGTGGTGAGCTCTCGACAACGACAGCGAGGCTAGACGAATTAGCATTAAGGGCCTGCGGGGCGACAGGCATCGTCGCCAATGAAGGACTCGAGTAGCTTCAGACCTACATGGAAGGAGGTAAGGAACGGTCAGTATTGGTCGAGCAAGCGACGCAGCAGCTCGCAACTCGTCCCACTCCTAAGCCGCTGCCTCCTCCATCTCATTGTAGTTGTCAGTCTGTCCGCATCCTGCAATCCACCCCACCCCGCAGCGCCGCCACCCTCCTGAGCCTGCACCATCACACAGCATCGAATCACCTCGCTTCCACCTCTCGCGCTCGTCCGATGGGCGCAATCTCATCCTGACGTCCTCGCGAAGAGTGGCGCAGCGACGAAAAGAGTGCGGGTCGATCGAAGGCGAGGACGTGAAAGTTTCGTAAGGCGAGCGACATGGTGTGGCTGACGAAGGGGGGAGGGGGCAGCCCGCCTGAGTAGAGGAAGACGCGAGAATGGGAATCTTGCCCTATACCGTCTCGTCAAAGGGAGCAGCTTCCGCTCCTCTTACGATCAAGGATGACATCTGAAGCGGTGTTGATCATCGTACAACGCGCCATCTACTAGTGGCTGCCTCTTCCAACTCAGCTAGTCTTAGTACTCACCGATAGCAAAAGACTAGCGCGAGATTGCTGCCCTCGTGATGTCTCGAGTGTCTCCGTAGGAAGACGGCGAATGCGGAGGCATTGGAAGTATGTATGGGGTATCAAGGATGGTATGGTGCAAACGGCGTCTCCCCTTCTCGCCGCAATGCGATCGACTTTCAGTAAGACGATGTCGTCATCGGTGCAGCTACGGCAGGGCCCTCATCCACCCTCGGCTTCTTGCGTCTACCAGACAAGGCCTGGCGTCTCAGCTCATCCAACTCTGCCTCATCCTGGGCTTGGCTTTCGACGGTAGCTTGGGCCCTCTTGGCCCGCTGCTGGTCTTGCTGCTGTTGACTTTGTCGTTCGATCTTCTCCTCCTCTTCGACTTGTTCCTCCTGCTCGCGTTCCCGCTGCCTCTCTTCTCTAAACTCGCGCGCAGTGTCAAAGATGCGCACACTATCCGGAGTGAGGTAGTTGAAGCCCATGCGTTTTTGCCACTGATGGTCCAGCTCACCTGGAAGCCGTTCGCCCCACGGGACCTCGGCGTTCGCTGGTGGACGCGGTCGTCTGACAGGGTCAAGAGTGCCATCGGAGGTGGATCGAAGACTGTCGCTGACATTGCTGCTACCGCTTCCACTGCTTTCCTCTTGCTCCATCTGAGCTCGAAACCAGGAGCGTCGCTCAGGATCGTCGATGTGGGTGCGGTGGAAGGTGGCGAGGTCCATTGGTGGCGTAGGTGCAGGCTCAGACGACGAGGATGCGGCAGGAATCGCGCCTGGTCTGTCGAATGGCGCAATGACGCAAGGCAGACAGCTGGTACAGCACTCTTCTGTTGCAGGTCGCGCTGGCTGCTGGGGTGGCGTCTTCGACTTTGCCTTTGACCGCGAGGAGCAGCAGCTGGCAGGCGCCTCTGGCTCTTGACTTTTGCCGTGCTTATTGCATCCCAAGCACGAGCATGCGCCTTGACAAGTGCAGTCAAACTCTACGTAGAAGGAGTGAGCTGGGGAGGGAGCCTCAGCAGCTGCGGCTGCCACGTCTGCTGCGAGGTCTACGGGCGTGGTCAAGGGTCTCTGGGCCAGGCCAGGTCCGCAGGCATCACAGTCCCTCTTTTCGATGACGTCGTCGTCGACCACGAGGCATTTGCATTTGTCCTCGCCGCAGCATCTCGACTTGCGAGGCTGCTTTGCTGTTGGCTTTGTCCACTTGCCAGTCGACTTGTCGATGGTACAGCCTTTAGGTCGACCCCTTGAGCGGACCTCGAAGAGTTGTCGGTACGTGTGTGGGCATACGGCACTGCGATGACCGCGGATGCAGTTCTCGCAGGCCATCTTGACGCCATTGACGACTGGCATGGCGGGCGGCGAATGAAGGGGATGATCAATGGCGATGATGACGAGGCAAAGACAGCAACATGCGAGCGCGACTTTGAGCGAGAGTTACAGTCCACTAGCGTCGAGCAGTCGAGCAGTCGAGCTGCATGGTGGAGAAGAGCAGCGGACTGAGCACATAGAGGGACATGGGTCTCAGTCGAGAGAGCAGCTGTATTCCGTTCCGCCCACGAATCCGTCGCGACGGAGAGAGGTGCCTGTCGAGCGGGACAAGACTGGGTAAAGCGGCATTCATCCACACTTCGGATCCCATCAACCAACTCATCCTCGTCTGGCCTGTCGCCATGGCGTCCTCTTCACGGTCGTCAGCGCCCCGCATCAAGAACCGTGCGCCGGCGCCTATCCAGATCTCGGCGGAGCAGATCCTACGAGAGGCACATGAGAGACAGGAGCAGCCCCTTCCTCAGACGAAGACTCGCGTCGAGGATTATGAGGAGCTCGAAGAGTACAGAGGCAGGAAGAGAAAGGACTTTGAGGAGCAGATCAGGAGAACGAGGGGCAATGTCAGTATTCATGAGATCCCTGAGCTCGCAAATCCATGCTGACTTCTTTGACCTCCTTGCCCCGCTCAGATTACAACATGGATCCGCTATGCAGTCTGGGAAGCATCGCAGGGTGAGCTCCCACGCTCGCGCTCCGTCTTCGAGCGAGCCCTGGATGTCGACCCTTCCAATACCAACATATGGGTCCGCTACACCGAGACGGAGCTCAAGAATCGCAACATCCAGCATGCCCGCAACCTCTACGACCGTGCCGTATCGATTCTTCCGCGCGTTGACGCCCTCTGGTACAAGTACGTCCAATTGGAAGAGCTGCTCGGCAACGTCGACGGAGCTCGTCAGGTGTTCGAGCGTTGGATGTCTTGGCAACCGGATGAAAAGGCTTGGGCAGCTTACGTCGGCTTGGAGGTCAGATACAAGGAGATGGAGCGGGCGAGCGCTGTCTGGGAGCGAAGCGTTACCTGCCATCCCGATCCGCGGCAGTGGATCAAATGGTCCAAGTTCGAAGAGGACCGCGGCGCATACGACGAGGCCAGACGAGTCTTTACTATGGCTCTGGAGTTCTTTGGCGAGGATGAGGACAGGATGGAGAAGGCGCAGACGGTATATACGGCCTTTGCCAAGATGGAGACAAGACTGAAGGAGTACGATCGGGCGAGGGTCATCTACAAGTACGCACTGGAGAAGTTGCCACGCAGCAAGAGCGCAGGTATCTACTCGTCGTATACGCGATTTGAGAAGCAATTTGGGTCGCGAGAAGGCGTGGAGGATACCGTCTTGGGGAAGCGCCGTATACAGTACGAGGAGGACGTGGCTGCAAGTGGGAGCAACTATGATGCATGGTTCGACTACACACGGCTAGAGGAGGATGCCTATCATGCTCTACTGTCATCTGGGGTGGCAGTAGACTCAAAGGAAGCCACACAAGCAAAGGCTCGCGTCCGCGACGTCTACGAACGGGCAGTGAGCAACATCCCGCCATCGAAAGAGAAGCGGCACTGGCGGCGCTACATCTTCCTCTGGCTCTCCTATGCCTTGTTCGAGGAGCTCGACGCGCAAGACTTTGACAGGTGTAGGCAAGTGTACAAGGCCGCGCTCGAGCTCGTACCACACCGCAGCTTCACCTTCGCCAAGCTCTGGCTACAGTACGCCAACTTTGAGGTTCGCCGGCTTGACCTCACTGCAGCACGCAAAGCATTAGGCGCCTCCATCGGCATGTGTCCCAAGGAGCGGCTCTTTCGTGGATATGTGGACCTCGAGCTCTCCCTCAAGGAATTTGACCGAGCCCGCACGATTTACGAACGCTCTCTAGACTGGGACCCCACCAATCCGCGCCTCTGGGTCCGCTTTGCAGAGTTGGAGCGCGATCTATTCGACGAGGAGCGAGCGCGCGCCATCTTTGAGCTGGGCACGCAGCAGGGGGCCATGGAGATGCCCGAGGTGCTGTGGAAGGCTTTCATCGACTTTGAGTTCGCGGAGAGGCAGTGGGAGAGGGTGGATGGTCTGTATGAGCGCTTGGTGGCGAAGACGGGGCATGTCAAGGTGTGGGTCAGCTGGGCGCTGAGTAAGATGCAGAGGGCAATTGCGGCGGAGGAAGATGAGGATGAGGGTGATGACGACGACGACGAGGAGGGAGCTGAGAAGGCGCACACGGAGCTCACGCCTGAGCAGCAGGCAGCTCGTCAAGAGAGACGTGCCGCTTGCGCTGCCGCGGCTCGCGAAGTCTTCCTGCGCGGATACAAGGAGCTGCAGTCGCGCAAGCTCAAAGAGGAGCGTGTCGTCCTGCTCGAATCCTGGAAAACCTTCGAAGCGCAACATGGCTCAACAGAAGAGCATCAGAGCGTTCAGGCGAGGATGCCACGCGTTGTCAAGAAGAGAAGGGCCGTACCTGGTGGTGACGGCACGGAGATGGAAGAGTATTACGACTTGCTCTTCCCTGACGACGATGATGATGAGGGTAGAGCGAAGCAATCGTTCAAGCTGTTGGCTATGGCGCATGCTTGGAGGCAGCAGCAGCAGCAACAGCAGGCGCAAGCAGAAGAGACAAAGGGATCACCGGCTGCTGCAGCGGAAGAAATCGCGGGAGCGGTGGATGGTGGCGCGTCAGACGGAGAATTGCAAGAGTCTGCTGTCATGGCAGAGGACATGGAGCAAGATGGCGGCGAGGAGTAGCCGCGACACTGTATCAATTGACAAGAGCATAGCCATGCAACAAACCGACCGGCGGCTGAGCAGAGCAGGGTTGAAGCCAGAAGAAGATTCGAGGACCTTGGCGTTGAAGCTCTACGTGCAGTAGAGGATGAGATCGGCGTCCGTCGTGACGAAGGTCTTACCATGAACGGTCTGCGAAGTATTGAGCGCAGACGTGAGTGTGAGTAGTAGAAAGGCAAGACGTACGCCTCGCTCCTGTTCTTCGTACTCACGCCTGTTCCTTGAGCGTTCGGAGAGAAGTAGCCCTGCGGCGCACGAGGGTGACATCGTCAGCGCCTACCCGCCATCTCATAAGACCGCCCGTATGCACCCCAAGCCTGTGGTTGGCGCTTCCTGTACCATCAAATGTCTTATGGTCCCCCCACGTCCCCATATGCCACCAAGCCGTCGAAACGCCGCTGTCTGGCGTGACGCAGCCGTGCGCCGACCCGTGCGCTCCACCGGCGGAGAGATGGTAGACGATCTCGTCTCTGCCGACTATCTCGGAGTGAGAGATGCCATCGCCTGTCACGGTGATGCGACGGGTTGCGCTGCGGACGATGGAGTGAGAGATGAGGGCAAGACTTGAGAGCAAGGGGAGTGGATACTCACCGGATGCACATGATGTTGGGTCGAGTGCAATCGTCGGCTGTGCGAGCTGCGTGAGTACCGGCGGGTCTACGTCACTGCACTGCTCATACTGTTGTGAGCAAACAGCTTACCTGCGAGGTCGGTGACGTTCAGGGCAACAGACCCGGCAGGTGCGGTCTGTGAGACGGTGGCGAGGGCGATGGCGGCAACAATGATGGTAGGCACCAATGCGGTCACATTGCACCCTTGGATGATAGCTCGAAGGAAGGATATGGTGAGCGGGGACATTTGAGAGGCTAAGGAGGGATGTCTTGGATTGGAGAAGCAACGACGAGCTACGAGCTTGGCATGCACCGCCTCTTGTACGATGCGACGTCGAGTAAAGAGTGGGCATAGCTGTGCACAGCTTCGTCTCTCCTAAGTGATCCGTTTTCTGAAATGCCGCGCCGAGCACCTTGGCATTCTCCTGATCGTCGACCTCCTCCGGCCCTTCCAATACCGGCGCGGCGTTTGCTGTCGCAATCCCCGCGAAACCCTCAAAGCCCGATCGTTGGTATGGGTCGATGGTCGCATGACCTTTCCCTCGCGGACAAGTCACGAAGCGGCGGGACATTGGTCTATTGGCTACCGTGCAATGGACACGCTCTGGGCTTCACCGACGATCATGCAGTCACCGTCCAAGCTCTCGCCACGAGATTTGACGCTGCGGAGTCGGAGCGCTCAGCTCATTGGAATTGTTGACCGATAGCATATGCGTTCGCCCCTCCACTCCAAAGCCGCCCGCCGTGCACAGCAATCCCGATGCTCTACACCGAAGTGCGGCCCGCTTTACTGCCGCCGTCTCGACCAGCCGGCGGCTCTTGTGCGACTTCTTGCGAGCCGCTGGCTGCCATGAGTATGGCCGCTTAGCCTCGTGTTCTGGAGGCTGAGTATAGCGAAGGAGCAGGGACAGGCGCATGCCCAGTAAGCAGCTCTTGACTGAGAACGGTGGGTCGCCAAGCGCGAGCAGAGCAACACGGTGTCACCGCTCACCGTAGCGTTGACGGACGTCCGCCACCCCAAGGAGACTCCAGGTGAAGAACGGGTGCGAAAGGTTCTTCCTACACGGCTAGTCTACTCCTCGATCTCGTCTATGATCTCTGACCATGATGTGCTTGCGCTCAAGCATTCACGGTCGACTTTAACTCGCGAGTGACGCGTGGCGGTTGGGTCGACTTGGACACCGACTTCTTCTCGTCGAAGCTCACGGCCTCGAGCGCGTCATCATGTCCAGCATGACGGGCAGCGGAGATCACGCAAAGGATCGCCAGGGAGGGCTCACACATGTTCCGTGGAGGTGATACAAGGGCTTCGTCGTATTGCAATACAATCGCGGCAAAGAGAATGGCTGAAGGGGAACAGCACACAGTCGCGACGGCGAGCCAAACCTGAGGAGATGGGACCTTGAAGATCCCGGTAACCCTTGAAGGTGGAGCCGAAGGACGCTGAGTAACCCTACGAGCCGAAAAGGTGCTAACGGGAGCACCCTTAGAAGGTGAGAGCAGCGCTGAAAACGGGAACAAAGATAGGGTCAGTTCGTGTTCAAGGCGAGCACGTAGGAGGTTGAGAGAATAGTACTCACCCCTTCTGCTTCTTGTCACCACCCAGCTCGAAGTGCCTGAGGGGAAGAAGTAGAGTTGGTGCAGAGAGATGGTCAGAGGGAGAAGTCCTTTGAGGCTCGGATCAAGGGGCCGGATACTCACTTGCAGCGCTTCAGGGCCATGTGCGAGCGGTACTTGCAGGCGGTGCACTCGAGACGCCTGTATGAAGTAGCAGGGAGTAGATGGAGGTCAGAAAAGGTCTTACTCGCTTCATGGAGACCGTCGATTCCTACTCACAGGACGACCTTCTTCGTGGTCTTGGCCTTCTTGTGGAAGACGGGCTTGGTCTGTCCACCGTAACCAGACTGCTTTCGGTCGTAGCGCCTCTTGCCCTGAGCGAACAGAGAAGCCTTGCCCGTCTTGTACTGGGTAACCTTGTGAGGGCTGCGCAGGGGTGGAAAGAAGACGGTTTGGGAAGGGAAGTGACGATGGTGAGCAACGCGTTCGCGTGCTGCGAGGTCATGGGGAGGTACAAGCCGCCGAGGAGTCCTCCTTTTTCTTCTTTGCGCTTGGGCGAGGTCCCTGCTGACCTTCCAAGAGGCACATCAATCGATGCGATCTTCGTAGTCATCTCGCGTACGTCGACCCCTGCCCGCCTCACACAACCACCAACTTCGGCTGACAACTCTGTAGAAAGCAAAGCTGTCCCTGATGCCTGCTTCCTCTCCCGCTATCATTTCAGCTACTTGACGATACTCACGTGTGCTTCTTGCACGTCTTGCCCTTGCAGTAGGTCCTTCGCGTCTTGGGAACGTTGACCCTGCGAGGAGAGGGGGGGAGATTCGACGAGGTCAGCAACCAACGTTGCAGGAGGATGGAGCGCAAAGATATGACGAGGAACAGCGAGGAGCACGCTGAAAAGAATAGCAGCAGCGACGGGTGCCAGATCTGCGCTACCAGCGTGAATCCCAGATTGAACTGACGCAGCATCTGCGAGCCCTCCTTCAGCAGGGCCAGGGTCTCCTCGCTCTTGAAAGAATCGACCCTACTGCACTCGTACCCTACGTCAGATTCCCTGCACTGATGCCGACGACCATGAGGAAGACAGACTCCTCATGTTCGTCGCCTCGTTCGAGCAACAACGACTCAAAGTGGCGGCGATCTCCCTCGTCCAAGCCGTCCACCCTATCATTCCTCCGATGCATCCCCCATCCCCCAGCTACAGCATTTCTCTAGCAGCGCTTCATTGACCCTCGCTGATCTTCATCGTGCCGCTTTAGTCGTATACCCACATCTTGTCGAATCAGAAGAGGAAGGATTGGTGGTGGTAACGAAAGGTCAAAATGGCCGCAACTCGCCTTGACGACTGGCTGCCCGCCCGCCCGGCTGTCCAAGTGACTGTCCGCCTGCCCGCCTGCCCGCCTGCCCGCCTCCTCGCCCGCCTCGTGCCTGCAAATCGCGGACGGGGGAAAGCTCGGCCGAGCGAGGAAATGGCTGCGCGCGCTGAGTGAGAGGGTCATCGATACTGGACGGACTACCAGACTCCGCGACAGCACAGACGAAGGAGCTCAAAGCGACATGAAGCATGCTGCGATGCATCTCGAATACAGCTATTCAAGCTCAATGACATTGCGACTATCTCACAACTTCCTGAAACATCATCCTTCTTATTAAGCTTCACATTACCTCTGCGCCATAGGCCATCCCGGGGGAAGCATTCCTCCTCCTCCACCTCCCTGCGCACCACCTCCTCCTTGTCCCCCACCTTGGCCCTGCTGCTGCTGCCTCTGCTGCCACTGCATGACTTGGTGCTGCACGGCCGGTGGAAGCTGGCTGAAATTGGGATGCTGCTGAAGCTGCTGGGCGACTTGAGCTGCCGTATGAGCATTGTTCCCAGCCAGACCGCCGAAGCTTGCCCCTCCTACTCCTCCAGCGTTGACGTTGTTATTGTTATTATTGGCCATTTGACTGCCCATCAAAGCCGCGAGCTGATTCATCGCAGCTCCTCCTCCACCCATCATATTGCCCATCTGCTGCCCGCCCCCTTGAGCTTGCTGCGGAGGCGTCGCAAACGGCAGACCCATTCCTCCTCCCGGCTGCTGGCCTTGCTGGCCCTGAGTCTGCCCGACCATACCAGGCGGCATTCCGACACCCAATGGCAGATTGAAATGCGCCGCAAGCTGCGCGGCAGCCGCCGCCTGCTGTTGCTGGTGTTGCTGATGATGCTGCGGGACGCCAAAGGGGAGATTGGGCGCAAAGTTGCCTCCTCCATTGGAAGGCGCGGCGTGGGACATGGCTGGGGAGGGCGTGGCGATGCCGGCTCCTGCAGCAAAAGGCGATGCGGCATTGACGCCGTGTCGTGGTGGGGAGGAAGCTGGGAGTTGAGCCGCGTGCAGGGCAGGAGTGGCGGTGCTCTGGCGGCTATTCGCCTGCTGCTGCTGCTGCTGCTGCTGCTGCTGCTGGGCCTTCTTGCCCTTCGCAGGCGTCTTCTTCGCTGGGGTGGGCGCCTTCTTGCCCGCCTTTCCCCCAACCGACGTATCCGCCGTAGACTCTGCCGCAGGCGTAGGAGCAGCGTCCGATGTGGCATCGTCTGCCGTTCCCTTTTTCGTGCCCTTCTTCTTCGGCGCTGCTTTGCCCTTCGCCGCCGCAGCAGGCTTGGGCGAATCGGCCTTCGCTCCTTTGCCCTTGGGCTCCGGACTAGCTGCGGCGGGCGTTGTCGCTGTCGCTGAGGCGGCCGCTGTTGTTTTCTTCTTCTTACCCTTAGGCGCTGGCGCTGCATCCTCCGCTCCTGGCGTTGCTGACTCCTCCTGCTTCTTGCGCTTTTTGGATGTCGCCGCAGACGCCTTCTTTCCAGCAGCACCGCTCGCAGAGGGCTCCCCACGATTGGTAGCGCCCGAGTCCTGTGTACGCTCCCCGACCTCTGCCTCACTCTGCGCTGCCCCGTTCGCCTTTGCCCGGTACTTCTCAATGAACGTCAAGCGCGAGAATGTGGGTGTGAATGGCCTCTCGCCGCCAGCAGCGCTATTGGGCAGCTGCGCTTGAGCGGTCCTCGCGGTATTCTTCTTGTCCTTCGCATACATGCGCCAGCTACCAGTCATCATTCGCATCACTGCCTCGCGCTTAGCCTTCTCTGCCAGCTCACGCTGCGCTTCCTCATCATCCGCTGACTCGCTGATGGTCGTAGCCTTGCGTGGCTCTAGGGGGGGAAGCGTCTTCTGATGTGGCATTGGTCGTACGGGTGCATAGCGTGAAGGAGGCGCCGTCGTTGCGAGCATGACGTTGGCGATGCGTGTTGCGTGGGGATCCGGCGTGAGGCAGAGTGGCGGCGAGGTGAGATTGAGAATCTTGCTTTCAATCTCTAGCCCTTCCTCCTCGGACCATGTCCCACCACTGAGCTTGTCATTGAGCGTCCGCAGCTCGGTCCAGAGCGTCTCCTCCGTTGGGTGGAGCACAACACGATATGTCTCGGGCCCACGGGACAGTGTTGAGGTCGCTGCTGCACTGCCTCCCGCCGCATCCTGTCGCGCCTTCTTTGCGGCCAGAAAGGCCGGTCCTTCACCGTAATGTCCGCCCTCGAGTCGAGCTGCCAGCGATTTGGGGTCGACGGCGGGACCTGCGCCAGATTGTTCGACGGTGCCAGACTGGCCAGGGGCAGGACCTTGACGATGGTCTTTGATCTCAACAATTAGGCAGCCTGCGGGTGAGTAGAGAGGTTAGCACACTTCACCAGGATTACAGTATACCTCATGCCTCCGCACCCTCGTAGAATGGTATCCGCCTCGCATCCAACAGATCGAGCATATAGTTGGGCAGCTGTTGATCCCGGATGCACCTGAGCAGCTCCTTACCCGGCGTCAGTGTGAGTCCTCCGTCCTGCCCAGCCAGCCTTGAAGGCCCTGCTACAGGAGCAGTGATGGGTTCCTCGAGGATCAGCCTCCCCTTGGCGTCTTCGAAGCGGATCCAGGCCGGATGGAGATGTAGATAGAAGGAGGCAGGGCTGCGACGATGCCTGCGCAGCATCTGGCGCGTGATGCGTGAGTGGTTGTAGAGCGAGCCTGTGCTGGCCATACTGGGCAAGATGACTTGCTGGTGTGGATGTGATGGCAGGTGCAGAGGTGCCCTGATGACGGTGCAACGAACACGATGCGGAGACAATCAACGCCGACGCGGACTGACGTTGGTCTGGAGGAGCAGCGGAAGGGGAGCGGAGCAGCGACTGCCATTGCCTGCATCCCTCACCTTTTGGACCCTTCGCGCAACGTCAAGCTAGCTGCGATGCCAACATAGCGGCGCAGAGATCATGGCTGCACACAAGCAATGCGCCAAGCCTGGACTCGAGGTCACACTGGCACTTCTAAAGCCGTCGACGTGTTCTTACCAGCCAGATGTGAGCGCCATCCTCCGCCACATCAAGGCCAATGACCTCGACATCGTGCGCACGGCAAAGCTCTATTGGACCACGCAGGAGGCTGTCCAATTCTACGAGGAGCACCAAGGGCGCTTTTACTTTCCGAGGCTGGTAGCCGGAATGACCAGGTGAGAGCCAGGTCGAAAGCCACACGGACTGAGCGATATGCTGACCCGCCTTGAGTAGCGGTCCGTCCATGGCCCTCGCACTTGCTGGCCACGATGCTATTGCCCGGTGGAGAGCGCTGCTGGGTCCCACCAAGGTATATCGGTGAGTACCACGCCACAATTACAAGCCGAAGAGACTCTGACACCGCGACGCCCGGGCCCAGCGGTCGATGGGAGGAGCCTCACCCGGTGGGTCTACGAGCTTTGTATGGCCGCAGCGACACGCTTAACGGCTTCCACGGCAGTGACGCACCAGCCACAGCCAAGCGCGAGCTAAGCCTCGTGTTTGAAGGGTGGAATGTAGACTGGTGGCTCGAGCAAGAGACGAAACGGCGGCAGGCCCTGCAATGAACGATGAAGTAGCATTACCCTCTCCAAGCGCACAGTTTCTTGTCGTAGAAGGAGCACGAATAGATCATTGTCCCCCCCCCCTCGTCCTCCTCTCGCCCTCCCTCACCCGCAGCACGATCCCAGTCACACCCGTACGCCAAGCTATCGTGCTCTTCAAAGGTGCTCACGATCTCCGGCTCACTCCCCTCGCCCACCCTAACGACCGCAAACCCTCCATGCATACACCCGGCTAGTAGCAGCCCCGCATTCTCAGGGTGCCACTTCAGTCTCCAGATACCTCCCGGCATCTCCTTTTCTGCTACTGGTCTCAAAGGCTGGCGGGCATCAAAGATCCTCAGTCTAGAGTCATAACTCCCCACCGCCCACGTATGCTCCCGGTCCGCAGCCCGGTGAGCCTGCATGGTCGTTACACCACCGTCGAAGCTTTTCCTGTTTACAAAGGTGGGCTGGCGTTTGCCGCCGCGGAGGGGTGTGCGAATGTCCCAGCCTTTGAGAGCTAGGTCGTCACCTCCAGACCAGAGAATTTGGCCGGAGGAATGAGGGTTAAAAGCAGCTATCCAAGCTTCATGGTCGTGAGCATGCCAGCGTTGGAGGCCGTAGGGTGCAGTGGGCCAGGGCGCAAAGCGTACGCTATCTTCATCGCCGTCGTCATTGTCCTCGCTTTCTTCGTCCCCCTCATCAGCTTCCATGCGATCCTTGACCATGCCATGAGTCCCAGCTGGCTGACTGTCCGTGACAGCCATCTCAACGCTCGGCAGCCAAGCCAGACTTCCGTCACTCTGGCTGACTACCAAGCTAGCATCACCGCCCGAGGTCGCGCCGCTGCTGAGATGCGAGGACGGATAATGTCTTGCCCTATCACTCCAGTCTAGAGAGAGGCAGAGCGCCTTGCTGGGGTTGAGCTCGAGGTCGGCTACCTGCTCCAAGCGCCAGGGATGCCGCAATGACGAAGCTTGCTCCCCGCCGAGCAGCTGATGCAACGTGACATGCCCCTGCGCATCTGCCACTGCGAGAAGACCTTGTGAAGAGTTAGAAGCGTATGATGGTCGTGCAAGAGTCCACTTCGCATCGAGGATGGCCGCCATATGCTCTTCGCTGAGGATGCGTGTCTGTACAGTATTGTCTCCTTCCCCTCTTGACGCCTCGTAGAGGCGGAGCATGCCTCGCCTTGTATAGGGAGGGCTAGAGGAATTTGTGCTAGGCTCGTCTTGTCCCCCAACATATGCATCAGTGTCGCAGACGCGCATCTCACGGTCAATCTCCTGCTGATCGACCTGATATGTTGAGAGGGCAAAGAGACCCGGCACGTATGGATGCGACTCGATTGAATCGGCGCATTCTGGCAGTGACTCTGTGGCGAGGGATGCAGCTTTATTGCGATGGCGCGCGTCAGCTGGCTAGAAGTGCGGTCACATATGGGCGATTGACGGGCTCACCCTTCCTGACCATGGCGCCGTTGTGATCTCTTGCTTCCTCCTCTTGAGCATTGGCAAAGAGGGCAGGCAGAGAAGATGCGAAGAGGGCGGGAAGAGCCACGTGGGTCCAGTGAGGGGACTAGCCAGACATTTTGAGCTCGTGCGGACTTTGGCGTCTTGGTAACTTCTTGTCTCCGCTTTGCTCACACACAATGAAATGAACGAAACTACAGTCGGGTCGTCAGGCCACAACCCGCTCACATCAACCTCATCAGCGGTACCTTTACCTCGCATCCTAATCATAGACCATTTCGACTCGTACACGCTCAACCTCCTCACGCTCCTCGCCGCACTTTGCAACGATTCCTCCAGCGTCTCAGACCGAGTCGTCGTCCTACCGCACACTCACCATTTGCTCGCCTCGCAAGACGCCTTCTGTCAACACCTCCTTCCACACTTCGACGCTCTCATCCTCTCTCCTGGTCCTGGCTCACCCGATCGAAAGGCAGACTTCGGCTTTGGGCTCGAGTACCTACGCAATGCTGCGAAATACCGTCTGCCTACATTGGGCGTTTGTTTGGGACATCAGGGTATGGCAACCGCCTTCGGTGGAGTAGTGAGACGGGCCAAATCGATACAGCATGGCACGCAGAGCTCCCTGCAATACTCCAAAGGGGACGTCCCTCAAGCAGGCATCTTCGCCAACGTACCCCCCGGCACGCGCGTAACGCGATACAACAGTCTCACCGTCGACCCTTCTACCCTGCCGGAGTGTCTTGAGATGACAGCCTACGCCGACGACCCCCGCAATGACTGCGTCGAAGCCCCACCGCAGGTCTCTGAGCTGATGCGCAGCCGGGCCACTTCCCCGACCACTACCATGGAGTCGGAGCGGTGCGTGCTTGGTCTGCAACACAAGACTTTGCCACTTTGGGGAGTGCAATTTCATCCCGAGTCGATCGAGAGTAGGGAGGGCGTCAGGATGATGCACAACTTTATTGAGATGGCGAGGAAGTGGCAGAAGGAGGGAAACGAGACAGCATGCGGTTCTAGCTTGAAAATCCCCCCGAGCATCTTGGCAGAGGGGGCACGATATGTGGCGGCTGCTCGACCATCGCCCACATGTGGGGCTACACTGCCGAAGAAGCTTTGGAAGGTCGTCGAGGTTGACTTCGGTGACCTGCCAGTCGCCGCGGATAAAGCAGAGGAGGTCTTTGCCCGCCTTTTCAAGAAGGGGGCCAGGCACCCCTCCGTCTGGCTGGACTCTGCAAGACCTGGTGATCCGCAGTCCAACTTTTCGTACATGGCCTCGCCAAGCTGCTCGATCAAGTACCGAGCCGGAAGTAGGACCGTGGAGCTCTACGGCTCTAGAGCGCAGCAGCGCACGTCGCTACGTCTTGACCAGGGGGAGGACTTTTGGCATTGCATGCACCAGGCCCAGCAGGAATTACAAGGACTGACGCATTTCGACAGGTCAAGTGGGGCGCCCAATGTCTTTCGATGCGGGTTCGTAGGTTATTGGGGATACGAGATGGGGATCGATAGCCTTGGCTTGCAGGAGGACGAGACCATATCTTCGCCTGGCAGCGAAGAGGTAGAAAGCTTGTCAGCGTCCGAGTTTGGCTTCTGCCCAACCGTGCTTCAGCTTGACCACTCAACGGGCAGATGGAAGGGATACATTCTCGAGCGACAAGACGGCGCCCAAGGCAGCGAGCGACGCTCACGACTCCTCCTCAGCATGAAGGATCTACATGGCATCGGCCTCTCTCCAGCGGATGCTCGTAAATGGGCTGACCTGGTCAGGACGGAGCTCACGGCCATCTCTTCTACTCACGCTCGATCAATTCTGCGCGCTCCGCCGCCGCTCTCGACCCTCATCTCCCCGCTTCATCCCGTGGATTGTCCCGAAGACTACCAGCTCAAGGTAGAAGCGGCTCGCGCTCTCATTGCGCAAGGGGAGAGCTACGAGCTCTGCCTTACCAGCCAATTCTGCGGCCGGCTCAGCAATGCAGGCGTGGACCACTTCTCCGTCTACCGGGCTCTCCGCGCCAAGAACCCCGCTCCATACGCCGCATTCATGGAGCTTGCCCCCGAGGACAGCAGCGGTGATCGGAGACGGACGATCCTCAGCACCTCACCGGAGCGTTTCCTCAGCAAGACGTCCGCCGGCCTCGTCGAAATGAAGCCAATCAAGGGCACTCTACCCCGCGCCGGCCTTACCGCCCTCGACAAGGCTCATCTCTCCCGACTCCCTACTCCAGAGGCCCGCAACGCTTGGCTACAAGAGCAAGACGCTCTACGCCGCTCCCTCTTGCAAGCGGATAAGAAGGAGAGGGCCGAGAATCTCATGATCGTCGACCTCATTCGGGCGGATCTGCTCAGCTTCTGTGAGGCGGGAAGCGTTCATGTGCCTGGACTGATGAGGGTCGAGAGCTTTGAGAGCGTGCATCAGTTGGTTACGACGGTCAGGGGTGTGGTGGTAGGGGCGGGCAAGGGTGGGATGGGAGAAGGAGTGGGACCCGTCGAGGCATTGAGGCGGTGCTTCCCACCGGGAAGCATGACGGGTGCCCCGAAGAGAAGGAGTGTAACTTTGCTTCAGAGATTGGAAGGCAAGAGGCGCGTGTCCAATGCAAAGGAGACTGCCGCACTCGAAGCTGTTCAAGAGGAGTGCGCTACTCCCAGCATCAACGCCTCCTCCCCCGCCTGGCGCACCTCGCACCGCCCACGCGGCGTCTATTCCGGGGCCCTAGGCTGGATCGGCGTAGATGGGGCCACAGACTTTTCCGTCGTGATCCGCACCGCGGTCCTCGACGGCGATGAGGTATCAGTCGGTGCCGGCGGGGCTATTACGTACTTGTCCGACAAGGAGAAGGAGTGGCAGGAGGTCCTCGATAAGGTTGAGGCTCTGTGCATGGTGGATGTGCGGGAAAGCTCAGAGTAGAGGGAGGGAGTGTCACGAACTCTTCAATGCACCTTGCTAATCGTACATTATTCGGTACACTTTGTACGCTACCAACGCTCTATGTCCCGTGGGCGCGGGGCGTCTTGCTGCCGTTCTCTTACATTGCGTTCCCTTCTCCCCTCGTCCCCTCTTTTCCTACTCCAATCTCCTCCACCTCTCCCGTCTCGCCCGCCGCCCGATCTTTCATCGACCCAATCTCTCCCTTTCCTGCCCTCCTTTCTGATCCTCTCCTCCCTCTCCCTCTTCTGCGCCTCCCCCCCACCAAAGCCCATCCTCGCAGCCGCACTGCCAGAGGTATCGCGAGGGTCGAGCGTGACGTAATTGTCCATCGTATATTTGGACTCGTTGACTGACTTGCCGCCATAGTCGAAGATGTGCGAACGCCATGACTGACCAGGGGCAGCAGTGTCTTCGTCGTCGCTTGCTCCGTATTCCCGCATACCAGCTTCCATTTCGTCTTCCCCATCGTTTGTCTCGATCTTCTCTTTGCGAGGCGAAACCTCCCGCTTTGCACTCCCGTTGCTTCTGCTTGCCTTTTTTGATGACGAGCCAGAAGAGGAAGCCTGGAATTTCCGTAAGAGATCCATCGTCTCCTTCTCACGATCGTCAGCCCCGCGCTTTCCGCTACTGCTACTTCTACCCCTCGCCGCAGCCTCCTTGTACTTTCTTCGCGCCTCTTCAAGCAGCTCCTTGCCCTTCCTCTCTTTTTTCTTCTTCTTCTCCCCGTCTTCGTCCGTGCCATTGGTGGACCGCTTTGTCAAGCCACGGATGCTGGCCTCGAGGTCCTCAATCTGCGCTGCGGCGGCTGAATGAGGGGTGGAAGAGGAGTCTGACCCAGAGCGCAGCAGTGACAGGTCGATTGGGATGGATGCGGCAGCCTCTTCGTCGCGATGAGACTTTTTGCGCTTCTTTGGCTGCGATGGGTCGTGTGGAGCTGCGTCTGGCGTTGCTGATGATGTCGTCGACGCCTCAGGTCTCGTCGACGGCTTCGACCCTGACGCTGCCGTAGCTGCCTCCTTTCTCAGCCTCTTGTCGTTTTTGAGCAGATCATGACTACTCTTGGCGCCTCCCTTGAATCGCGGATCAATCTCCTCCTCTTCTCCTGCCCCCTCCTCAGCCAGCCCGAAGCTCAGCAGCCCCGTATTCTTTTTGACCTTCTCCTCCCTCCTTTTAGCCCCAGCTGCAGCTTCAGCCCTTGCCCTTCTCTTCGCCGCCTCTTGCTCCTTCTTCTCCTCGCGCGTGATGCGCGGCACGATGTCAGGAAAGGGGTTGTCGAGGACGCGGATCGTGTGCAGCTTTGGAGGGAAGACGGGTCGGTCCGGTTCTGTGGTGGAGAGCTCGACTTCCGAGAGGGAGAGGACGTTGTATATTGTGGCATTGCTGATGCGACCGAAGATGGTATGTTTGTTCTGGAGCTCGGGCGTCGAGTCAAGGGTGATCTGCGTGGGCGAAGGTGTGGAGCGTGTACACGCAGTGTGAGTAAGCATCTGAGCGGGGAGCCGCAAGCAGGCGTGGTAGAGGTACGCACAAAGAATTGGCTCTCATTTTGATCCCGCTCGCCTGGATTGGCCATGGCTACGAGGCCTCTGCGGTTGAATTTGATGCGCTGATTGGGCTCATCCGCAAATGGCTCGCCATAGAAGGATTCGCCTGTGCGTGTGCGGAGCGACGATGGTCAGTCATTACCACGGTACGCATCTTTCTCGCGCCTTCAACTTGCTCACCTCCCGTACCAGTCCCCGTCGGATCTCCCGTCTGGATACAAAATCCTGGCACGATCCTGTGCCACAGCATATCATCATAGTAGCCCTCGAGGGCTAAGCCAATAACATTCCGGCACGCCTTGGGAGTCTCGCGCGCCCACAGCTCGACCTCGATGTCGCCATGCGAAGTCGACAGGAGGATCTTGCCCTGCGTCGGTGGTTCGGTGACGTAGAGGTTGCTCATGGTTAGCAGGAGCGGCTGCTCAGCCGTGATGTCGCGTTGAACCTGAGGAGAACGAGGGAAAGGAACCCAAGTCAAATTGTTGGCCCCGGCCTCTCCGTTCTCGAGAGCGGCCTGGCCTCGCAGGTGGAGTCGGCTCGAGACTTGGCGCAGTCGCGAAAGCAACACTTTACTTCCTCTTTCCACCTTGTCATCCTCACCTGGCCTCTCAATGCCTTCATAGCACCGCCCAATGCCCGCAGAGGTGCCTTCCTTTGGCTCCTTTGCGCCTCCACCCCCGCCTCTGGCCAACAAGGATGACCTCGTCAAGGAGAAAGAGAAGCATACACGCTCCCACGCCCAGTCGTCATCCAAGAAGCATCGCTCTCATCACCATCACCGCTCCATCGAGGAAGACGACCGCGAGTCGAGGCGGCGCAGTCATCGGCATCGACATGACGATGGGCAACAAGTATGGCATTCGTCGCATCGCTCTCACTCCTCACTGTCAAGCTCCTCAAAAGGCAAGGAGCGAGCCCATGACCCTCCTGCTCTTCCACCTACCCTCGACCCAAGCCTGGGCCTCATAGACAAGGCGGGCGACTCCTTGTCTGCAAGGTACGGCAGTCCAGAGCAGTCAAAGGTCGCAAAGTACAAGAGATCAGGTAGCGGCGTCATTCTAGGGCTGGACGAGTCACTTCGCATCCTGCCCGAGAAGTCGGCCTCTCAGTCGACTGCAACCGGAGTTCTTGTTGGGCCAAAGGATGCGCATAGGAAGGGCAAGTCGCTGCTTCAAGATTGGGAAAGGATGAAGAGGCGTTCAGGCAAGCGCCTGGCTACCCCTAGAGGCGCTGGGATGCAACGCGATGAAGACTTCGTCAGCTTGGGAGCCTCTCGTAAACAAAGGGTCAGCCAAGCAACGGCCGTCGTTGATCCTCTGCAGGCAGGACACGGCGAGAATCGCTCCTCCTCTGAGACAGGCAGCAGCGACGACGAAAACAGGGGCTCGTACGATCCAAGGCTGCGGCAACGCCTATCCGACTTGGACGCAGTAACCCGTGAGCGGCCGGACGATGTGCAAGCCTGGCTCGAGCTTGCTCAGCTGCAGAGCAGACTGGTTGAGACTGGCCTGTCCAACAGCGTCAATGGCGACGACGAGGATAAGAGCGAACGCTTGAAGCCGTCTTCCTCCTCTCGCCATCGCAGCAACCTGCGCGGTCTAGCTGAAGTGCAACTCTCCATACTCAACAGGGCCCGAAGCTCGCACCCAACCTGCAAGACCTCCGTCGAGATCGGTCTCGCACGTCTTCGCGTCATCATATCACATGCTTTGGAGGCCCCAGCAGTCATCGAAAAGGAATGGCGTCGCATTCTGCCTTCAGATCCCCAGGTCGTCTGGCCCCGATACCTCGAGTGGAGGTGTTGCGAGAGTGGATACTCGACGCATGACGTGGTTGATGGAGCATTTGCGGAGGCCTTCGGGGCTCTCTCTGAGCGTCATGATGCTACTGGCACCTTGATTGGCCTTCAGCAACGCCTCGTCAAGGTGTTACCCAGCGGAGGGTATCGAGCTCGAGCATTCGCCATCTTGCAGGCACAGCTTGAGTACTGCTTTGCCTGTCCAGAGGAGCTCGAGGCTGCCACCGTGGGTGAGAAGCTCGACGCGCTAGAGGTCATGTGGGAGAGCGAAGTGCCTCGGCTTGGGGAGCTGGGTGCTGTCGGATGGAAGCGCTGGTGGGCGGACAGGGGGCAGACTAGCCATGCCAGCTCCTTCAGGCAGGGCTCATCGGTGCTGTGGGAAAGCCCGCGCTCGCTGCTTGGCCGATCAGACCAAGAAGCCTCATCCAGAGATTCGGAGCTGCAACAATGGCTACAACGCGCACGTCGCCTGTCGCATCGCCGGGCCCACCCATCACGCACGACAGATTTGCCGGAACTTATGCTCGGAGAAGGCGAAGTAGACCCGTATAGCGTCGTCTTCTTTTGCGACGTGCGTCCCTTCATCATTACAGACCCGCGCGTGGACAAGGAAGCGGTATTGCTCTCGATGCTAGCTTTCCTGGGGTTGACGTCAAATGAAGCTGCGATGAGGACGGCGTGGCCGGAGGACCTTGTGGGAGGCGGACGAGCAGCGCCGCGGCAGCGCAACCAGTTCGATGTGGTAGAAGGCGAGCCGATGCAGGCGCAGCGTACCAGCCTTCTAAGCGACTTGTCCCTCTTCCCTTTCAGAACAGGCGACCCCCTCAGCAGCGAAGCCCTTTGGCCCCTCCTGCACGGCTTCGCATCGCTCCCGCCATCGACAGCCCTTCACCAAGGCGCACTGCAAGCCTCGATCACCCTCTTAGAGACCCTTCAGCCCTATTACGACACGCGCTCACTCCAACTCAAGCTCCTCTGCCTCCTATCAGGACCACAAGTGGCTGCCGCTCAGGCAAAGGAGTTCCTCGCCCAAGAAGGCGAGGCTTGGCCATTGTGGCGTGCCTTCGCTTGCCTGCAAAGACAACTGGGCAACTTGAAGTCGGCGAGGAAGGTGTATTGGTCATGTTTGATGTCGGAGGGGCTGGTGGCAAGGTGGGGAACGCAAATTTGGGTCGAGGCGCTTGAGCTGGAGATCGAGGCCGGGGAGGAGGGCAGAGCTGTACAAGTTGCCGTTGAAGCGCTTGTCAACGACCTTGCTGCGCCTAGTGAGCAGGGAGCAACGAAGAATGTCCCAACCCCTATCGACGTGCTCAGAGCCAAGGGCAAGGCTCATGCGCTAGCTCTGGCAAAGCAAGGTGATGACGGCGATGACCCGTCCAAAGTGGAAGCTGCAGCCATCCTTGCCGGTTGGCTCGAGTACCTCACTCAAGCGAGCATTGATCAACGTCTCTCCTCGGCCATCTGTGCCGTCAACAAGCTCATTGCTGCCTTCAGCCAAGATACCCACCGGCAGCTCGGGCTGTATCGTCTTCTCGGCCGCATCATCACCTACCATCTTTCCCTGCCCAGGCCAGTAAATAAACCCAGGGAGGTGAGGGAGGTGCTCCTCTCCGCTCTCAAGATGTGCAAGGACTGCAACGGCCCGGAGCTGGAATTCATCTGCCTCCTCGCTGCACATGAGTCACGCTTCAAGATCGAGGGCATTCTCCGATCGACCGTGGAGGAGCAGCTTCTCTCTCCCCTCTATGACGGCAAGGATATGACTCGTCCGATCGCCGTATCCAACTTCTATGCCGAGCAGCAAAAGGCAGAACGCGACTGGTTGACCGCCCTATACCTCGAGTTGCACCTGCATCGCGATACGGTCAATGCGCACGCGATCCGCTCTCTGCTCGAGCGATCGGTGGAGCAGTGCGAGGCGACCAAGGGAAGCTGTGCGCTTTGGCGCTTCTACCTTTCCTTCGAGCTACGAGTCGCCCTTCTTCGCGATCATCACGGCGAGACTACTAGGGAGCGTAAGAAGTTGCGTCACGCTCTCGCCCGCCGAGTCAAGCCTGTGTTCTGGCGGGCGATTGCAAGATGCCCTTGGGATCTGCGCCTGTACGAGACGGCGTTTGAGGAGCCGCTCGTACGTTGCTTCACACGGGATGAGCTGCTCCAGCTGGGGGCGGTCATGACTAATGAGCGTGATCTCAGAGTGTATCGGGGATGGGAAGAGGCGTTAGCACGGGCGGATGAGAGGGAGGCGGAAGTTGAGCAGCTCAGTGGCAGCGAAAGCGAGGCCAAAGGGGCGTGAACCGTACTGAGCAAGCGCATCCCTTGTCATATATGCCATGCTCTATGCATTATCAAGCCTCTACAATCCCGGCCTCTTACTCGTCGTCGTCGTAGGCGTGGCCGTCCCACTGGGCGGAGCGCTATCCCCTTCGCCTCCAGCATCCTCACCACTTCTTGCCGCTGGTCCCAGGACGTTCTTCCACCCATCCTTTTCGGCTCCCTCTTGAAAGCTTGCGATGTAATCCCTCATGAAATTCCTCCACGGCGCCTGACTCGGGACCACATGCCCGCCAGCATGATGCTCAACCCTTGAGTTCTTTGCAGCATGCACCAAGGTCATGCTGCGCTCCTCGTCGACAATCTGATCCGCCTTTCCCAGAATGTGCAGCAGGGGAGTCTCGATGCCGCCTTGCTCGTCCTTCCAAAGAGGTTGATGCTCCGGGTCCCTCGACCTGAACCCGCTGATGGCGATGGCGAATTTGAGTGGACCTTGCCCCTCTGGCAGCTTCAAGGCCGGTAGGAGCGAGGGCGACTCAAATGCCGCAGCTAGCAGACCGGCAAGGCAAGCTCCCTGCGAGAAGCCTATGACCCCATCGACGGGCCCGTCCAACTTTGCCAGCTCTTCGCTCAGCAATTTCCACGTCTTTTCGACATCCTTGTAGCTGCCTTCGTCCGTGGACTTCCACCAGGCACGAGGTTGCTCCTCGATGGGCGTAGCTTCCGTCACCTCGTCCTCACCTTCCGGGGCATCGAGAGATCGTGAGATTGGTTGTACGAGAAGAGGTCCATTGAGGGTGACAATGTCAGCCACATCCCTGCAGGCTTTGCGGACCGATCCAAGCCGTCTGTGGAGGATGAAAGAGTTGGAAGTGTACCCGTGGAAGGCGAGGATGCGAAGTTTAGGGGGCATGACGGGCGAGCTACGAGTGAGAACGTTAAAAACGAGGAAGCAAAGGAAGGCGGGCAGTGGGAGCGGGACTGATTTGGTGCAGGCCGCTCAGAGCGTGTTGCTGTGGTCTGTGCTCCGAACGACGTGCGCTCTTCGAAAGCGTCCCTTCCTTCCTTCCTCACAAACTCACCCATAACACGCCTCATCCTGATCAGCCCGTCAAGTACGATGGATCGGCTACAAGACACAGCGTATGCTCTCCTCTCCTCCCTGCAGGCATGCTCACCAGCCCCGATCCTCGACATGTGCGGCCTGTCGGGTCCATCGGCACTTGGCGGGCAGGGCAACGTCGGTGGGGAAATCAAGCTCAACGGGCGTAACATCCAGATCATCAAGCTCTTGGGTGAGGGAGGCTTCAGCTTTGTCTACTTGGCGAGGGACAAGGGTAGCGGCAGGGAGTTTGCGCTCAAGAAGGTGAGGCACAGAAGTCGTCGTACGACAGGCTGTGTGGGGCCGCTCCTGCCTAAATGCTAGGCTAACATCGTGATGCCAACTCTTAGATTCGCTGCTCTCATGGCTCAGAATCATTCACGGCAGCCATCAAGGAGATCGAAGCCATGCGACGCTTTCGATCCCCGAACATCATCCGCATCCTTGATAGTGCCGTGGTCCAAGAAGCCGCAGACCATGCCTCTGGATTTGGCAATATCCCTTCGTCCGATGCTGATGCTGCATCTGGTGCCAAGACGGTGAGCGACAACCGGCGAGAAGGCATTACTGAAGGTCGATAGCACATGAGCTCATTGAGACTATCGCGTTGCTCGCGCAGGTATACCTCTTCCTACCCCTCTACCCGCTAGGAAACGTCCAAGACGCCATCAATCGCCATGCAGTCAACGGCACGCGCTACTCTGAGAGGGAGATGCTTCAGCTCTTCCTCGGGACATGCAAAGCCGTGCAAGCAATGCATCGGTACCGCTTGCCAGATGTGCCCGTTGGAGGAAGGAGAGTCTCAGGCGAAGACGACGGGAGTCACGAAGCGAGTCTGGCGAATGGTGCGACGAGGAGGGGAGGCCAGCCGGGAAAGATGGCCAAGATGAGTCTTCCCTCAAGAAAGGGGGGGAGAAGAGGTGTGAAAGGTGATGACGCTCCTTTGATCGACGGAGCCGCGACGAACGGCGAGTCCGACCCATTTGGAATCGATTCGGACCACGACGATGACGATGACGAGGAAGACGGTGCGGCTTACCCGCCAAAGCCGTCAGTCAAGGGCAAAGAGAGGGAGATCGTACAGCCGGCGATGGGTGGGGAAGGATTGGAGGAGGGCAAGGGAGGAGAAATGGTCCCGTATGCGCATAGGGATATCAAGCCGGGGTGAGAGCGGAGAGGACCAGGAGAGGGGGCCTCCCGACAAGCACAAGCTGACACCTCCTGCCATCTATCGTCGCCCAGCAACATCATGGTCTCGAATGAATCCTCAAACGCGGGCGACCCTGTCCGTGTCCCCATCCTCATGGACTTCGGCAGTGCCACCCGGGCCCGCATCCTCATCTCCTCCCGTCGCGAAGCAGTTATGGAGCAAGACCTTGCAGCAGAACGATCCACTCTTCCCTATCGAGCCCCAGAGCTCTTCGACGTCAAGACCGACTCGACCCTGACTGAAACGGTGGACATCTGGTCGCTGGGATGCACGCTGTACGCCATGGCGTATCATTATTCCCCATTCGAGACGCCTAGCATGCTCGAGCAAGGAGCATCTACGGCCCTTGCTGTGTTGAATGGAAAGTGGGACTTTCCGAAGGGGGAGGGAGAGATTTACTCAGAGGGTTTCAAGGAGATTGTAAGGAGATGTCTCGTGGGTGAGCCGGGGGAGAGGGCTGAGATTGAGGAGGTGATCGAGTTGACAGAACGGGCTCTGCAGAGGGTGCAGTGAGGGCGGCCGTGACTGTGAGCACGGGCATGATCGTTTGGAAGGTGGTCAAGTTGAGCTGGTCTTGGAGGTCCAGGCGGAGCTTTGCGACCTGGACCTCCAAGTGGTGTAGGAGATTCCGAACCTCGGCGTATTTCTGTGCAGGCCATCTATGCACCACGCTCGCCGAACAAAGCATGCCAACCATCCTCCACCATACGCCGGCCGGTGCTCACGCTGTATCAAGTCTCTCTCTCAGGCGAAGCAATATCGTACCAATCGCGGAGCATTCTGCCCGTTCTCTCTTCCTTTCTTACGTACGAATGTGCAGATCGATCTGTGGTCCCATCGCCAAAACGCGCTCCCATCGTTCTCCTTCGCGACTTTCTGGAACCTCGAGAAGCGCCCCTTTGCCCCGCCCATGCTGCGATGCTGCGATTTAGAACGCCTCCTTTTCTCAGGCTAGCCCGCTCTCCACCTGTTTTTGGAGCTCCGACCAAACAAAGCGGTCGCAGATTTGCCGCCAGCTTTGCAGGCTTGCCGCTTCGCTGCAGCTTGTTCGCCCCTCTTCTACTCCTCTTCAGTACTCGGCTTTGCTCTTCCTCCCCGCCGCCGCGACCAACGCCCTCTTGCAGGAGATGGCGCAGATGCGAAAGAGCGAAAGTGCAAGTGCAAGTGCAAGTGCAAGGCGAGGGGTGAGCGCAAGCAAGGCAGAAGATAGATGAGCGCTCGCCTTGATCTCAGTCAGGCCCCTCACTTCAATTCAGCTCCCTACCTTTGCCGGCCCCTCCTGCGAGGCGCAAAGAGGTCCTGGCGATGCATTGTGTTGCCCTTTGCGGCATGCCGTTGTGAAATGGCACTTGATGAGAAGTGTCGAGAGGAGACCAACACTTTGTCAACCCACCTGTTTTCTCGCCCTCGCTTTCGCTCTCGGCTGGGGCTGGAGGTTATCCTATCCCCTTCGACCCCTCTGTGAGCCGATCTCCGGCCAGCCCAGAGGGTTTCGGTCTAGGCGACGCAGCAGGCAAGGCATCTCGCTTTCGGTTTGGCTTCCCAGTCCTCATCGCCATCACACCAAACTCTCTTTTCACTACCATCCGTGAGGGTCATTGCTATCGTCATCGCCGTCGCCGCTCTCGTCGTTGTAGCAGCGCGGGAGCTTTCTTCGGAATGCTCGTCCGACCTCGGCCAGGGCTCCAGGAGCATGGCGTCAGCACCTTTGACGTTTCCGATGAGATCGAGACGCTGGCCAACGAGGCATGGGAGCCTATGCACCACCAACAGAAGAAGCAGCACAACTCAATACCGCAATCCCCATCTGCATCAGGTTCGAGCTTCGCAAAGCACAGCCGTGAGTCGACGACGGCTAGCAGCGTGCCAAGCAGCAACAGCAACGGCAGCACAGACTTGGCTAGCTACACCTTTAATTCTGCGCTGCGATCAACAATTCGATCCTCTTCATCCTCGTCGATCTCCTCGCTGGCATCGACATCCGGTCTGGACATTGCGCCGGCCATCTTCGCCGCGATTGAGGAGCTTCGAGAGTCGCCTGGCGATGGAGCCCTCGTCATCGGGTACGTCGAGGTATCGCGCTCGCCCTTGGACTCTTTGCCTACGAGCCCAGAGCAGAGCCCAGCATTGGACGAAGGATCCTTTGACACGTCGCCGCGTGCTTCCCCACTGGTCCACCCGTCGAGCAATGTCAAGAAGCAATTCAAATTCGAGGTGTCAGCTCAATGCAGTGATGGTGACGTTGTAGCAGCTGCGAGGCAGTCCGCCAAGCCTGGCCAGCCACAGGGGCTCGTAATCAAGGTAGCCGGCCGTACACTCTTCTGTCACGTCCTTCCGTCGACCCTTGCTGGCGTTCGCAAAGCAAGGGCTCTCGTCCATGGCAGGAATCTAATCAGCGCACTTCAAGGCAGCTACGATGCTTCAACGACCGTCTCGTCCATCGAAGAGGTTACGTTGCAAAGGGTCCTCTCTGAGCTGGACGTCAAGTCTGAGGCCTATGCAACGCATCGTCTCGCTCAGCCGATCAAAGATGCTGCCAGCATTTCGCCGCCTGCGCGAGGTGGCAGTAAGGAGGAAGACGCTCCGCCGCCCCTGCCACAAAAGGACGAACATCCCGCCCGCACACGACCAAGCTTAACTCTGCCAGGCCTCAGCAGTTTGAATTCGCCGCAGCTGCTCGTCTCGCCCTCCTCCGAGCAACCGACAGGCAGATCGCCCATCGTAGCGACGAATGACCTTCAGGATCTGCAGGATAGGTGGTCACAGAGCAACGCCAGTGGTCGCTTGACTGGCTCAGAGAGTCTGGCAGGATCCTTACGCAGAGATCTGGAAACTCCAATCGACGATAACCGCAGCAGCAAGAGTGGAAGGAGCGGCATTCTCGCAGGCTATTCTCTCGTACCGGCGAGATGGAGTCAGAGTACCGCGAAGGCACTCACTCCAGCGCAGCCGTCCGCAGCTGATGAGGACAATCGATCAGTCGTCTCCTCGAGCCACTCGCGCACCCCCTCGCCGCGCTCAAGAACCCAATCGATTCTGCAGTATGACCCGTCGCAGGAGCGAGTCATCAAACACCCCATCGACAAGCCTCTGCCTGTCGTGCAGGAGAAGGGCGAGTCCATCCTAGGCAGCCGTAGCTCCATAGCGCCTTCCCGCACGCCCCGCACCTCCGCTGCGCTCCTGTCATCGAGCTCACACGACCATCATGCTGCGGCGGGCGAGTCACTCCTCTCCATGCCCAATCCACACTCCCGCAAAGAGTCGATGTGGATCCGCTCGTCTGGAAATAACAGCGCCGCTGCCGATGTGGATGAGGCTGAGCAGCAGGCTCGCAATGACTTTGCCAGCTTTCTCGCGGCGGAGAAGGCACGAGTTGCTGAGCTGGAACGCGAAGACGAGAGGAGGAGACAGCGACGCAAGCAGAGAGAGGACGAGAAGAAGAGACAAGACGTGCTTAAAAGGCTTGAGCAGGAGCAACAGAGGCAAAAGGTGAGTTTGTGCTTCTTGGCTTGGCGTGGCGTGGCGTCGCTCGCTTTTCCTTTTGTCCCGTCGTGCATGCCACTGCCGTCACTGCCTGCCGATGCGGAGACGAGATTGCTTTTTTGGCGCTCAGATCTCGCCGACTCGCCCTGGACCCTCAAGCCTATGCGGCGGCCGCCTTTCCCCTCCTTTATTTCCGCTGCCCGCCGACAGACGTTGACCCGCTTGCCTTTCTCCTCTCTCCCTCCGCTCCCATTCCAACCCTCGTCCCTACTACCATCGACTACACAGCGCGGCTCCCCGACTCCAACAAAACTCGGTCCACCGCCTTCCGAGCCGCTCCCCACTGCTCCTTCCAAGGCATCTTCCACCGCCAGGTCAAAGTCTGTTGCCTCGACTGCAGTATCGAGTACAGCTCCTAGCAACCGCGCCAAGGTCTCTGACAGATCGCAGGCATCTGCCGGCGCAGACAAAAAGCATCGTCCCGAGCCTCTGAAGCTCACAAGCAGCAATATGCCGACGGCCAGCCTGGGCGGCAGTGTGGATGCGGCCATGACCCCACGCGTGAGGAGCGCTTCAGCGGGAATCAAGAGCAGCGGCAGCGGCACTTCCAGCTATCATCATCACCGTGTCCCAAAGACACCGGGCAGCAGCGGTGACGACCACAAGCCCACTGGGCGTGGCTCGAGTGACAATGTCGCAGAACACGCTCAAGCCCTCCTCGAGGCAAGGAGAGAGCGTCGCGCCATCCGCGAAGAAGGGTCGTCTGACGGATTAAGCTGGGTGTCGAGACATGGGTCGCGCAACTTCAGCCCACGCCAGGTGCGGGGTGAGGACGAGTTCGAGGATCTGAAAGCGAAACCTACTGCAGCATTCAGGCCTTTTCATGAGGCGGTGACTTCTGCGGTTAGTGATAGGGGCAGCTTTCAGTACTCTCTGGTTACAATTCCGGCACCATCGGTCATCCTGGCCGATAAAGATCTGCCTGTTCCCCCGCCTCTTTCCCCAGCGGCTGCTAGGGCATTGAGTGGCGAGACAGGCAATGGTGACGCCATCACCGGAGCTGAAGCACACACGCCTATGGACGCCGCCTCGACCAGCAAGATCCTGAGCCGCGGCGAGCTAGCGGACGAGGCAAGGCGCAGGGCCTTGGCTGCTGAGCAGGCTGCGCTGGAGCAGATCAAGGTGGCGAGGCAGTTACAGAAGCGTAAGTGGCTGCCGCTGTGAGAGCGCTGCAAGCCGGATGAGTTCAGCAACTGACCAACTCGATCTCACTGCTCCTCCTCTCACGCAGGACTGGAATTCGAGCTTTCCGAAGTCACCCGCCGCGAACGAGAACGCAGCGATGCCGAGCTAGCGGCACGAGCTAAATGGGCTCGCGAGCAAGCCAAACGCAATGCCCTCGATGCATTTGAGCGCTCCAAGCTCGAGCACGAGGAACGCACTCGCCGGCTCCGTGTCGAGTCTCAACAGGCGGAGGAGGCTCGTCGAGCCTCTCAGGTCAAAGTCGAGAAGGAGCGAGCAGAGCAACAGGAGCGCGAGGCAATCGAGGAGGCGAGGCGGCGCAAGGTGGATTGGCAGAGGAGAGAGGCCAAGTTAATCGAGGAAGGAGAGGAGCGCGATAGGAGGGAGGCAGAGAGGAGGGAGAGGGTACGGCGCTTGGAGGAGAAGAGGGAAGCGATGAAGACTGAGATGAAGGAGAGGATCGAAGGAGGAGAGGCATTGCTTGTTGGGGTGGCGAGGGCCCAGCTTGGGGAGAGTGGGCCATGGCGAACGTGAGTCGCGCTCGCTTGCGCCGCTCGAAGTCTTTTGATGCTCCTCGCTGACCATTCATCTACCCTACGCCTTGGGCAGCCGCTTTTTTGAGCTTCGCTCAGACGGCATTCTCTTCTTCAAGGAGGACAAGGATCGCATTGAGAACCAGCGACAAGGTCTCCCCGCTGAGCGATTGGAGTTCTGGCGCCTGGCGAACCGGCGCGTGCAAGATGACTTTGAAGAGTGCCAGGCGCCGCATAGCTGCTCGCTCGTCTTCGAGGACGAAGAGGCCGACAACGGAGACACTGGTGCTGTCATGGAGGTGACGATTGCATTCCCGACCGAGGACATCAAAGAGCGATTCGTGGCAGGCTTTGAGTTGGCGGTCAAGGAGGAGGTGCAGACGTAGGCTTGGGCTGTGAAGGCGGGGATTGCCGGCGGGCCGACACGCTCTTATGCCCGCAGGCGGCGATGGTGTTGGTGGCGGCGGCGGCGGCAGCAACGGGGACATTGGCTTTGTCACTGAGCGTAACGCACGCAAATCAAAATCGATACCCAGCCGCTTTTCGCAGCGAGGAGATAGCGAGGGCCAGCGGGCCAGCGGGCCAGCGAGATGACGAGCGGCGGAGCACAGGTGCACAGCTTGGTATCGTTGATCTTTGATTTGAACTTCTCTCTCGTCATCCAGTCTTCGCCAGTATGTTTCGCAAAGGCAAGTCGGCAAGGAAGGACGACCGTCAGCGTCAGCGCCAGCCGCAACCCATCGAGAGCGCCAGCCCATCAATAGTTGGGACTCAGGGTGCGGGACAGCCTGCTGGTGCTGTGCGAGGCCACACTGCGGGGCCTCGAGACCCACGACCCAACACCGAGCCAGCGAAATCGCAGCAGCCGCAGCCGCAGCACAAGGGTGAAGCTGCCGCAACCCAGTCAAAGGTGTCTTTCGTCCACCAAGCACCGCCCAAGAGCGCGCCTGGCCACCAGCATCCCTCGCAACATCAGGCATCCGCTCATCGTCCTGCGAGCAGCCCCAACACAAGCCGCGGTCCCATTTCTAGCGTAGGCAGCGGGGAGCGTCGGCCTTATGTTCCTGGCGCCTTCAGTGGTAGACGGACCCTGATGAGCAGCAGCAGCGAGCACGGCGGTACTCCGCCTAGTAGCAATAGCGGCTCAATGACTCTAGTATCCTCGCACAACACTGCCGTCCCTCCTCCTCATCACCAGCAGCAGAGGGGTATCATGATGACCATGTCCGATGGCGTGGGCGGAGCTATCCCCTGCCCTTCCCCGGCAGGAGGCTACCCCGATCCATTCAGCATCACAGGCGTGCGTGGGGGTGATGAGCAGGAGAAGCTTACTTATGCTCAGCCTCCGACATCCGAGTTGCACGTCCCTCCTCCCTCGTCTGATGTCCATTCAAGCACTTCTTCCTCGTGGGTCTCGGCAATGAGCGCATCAACGGGCATCGTCTACGGCGGCCCACCTCTGGGAAATGGACATGGGGCCAATCGAGCCACCAACCCGTACAAGATCAATCACATCTACGACGAGTATGCCAGTCTTGGGCCGGAGGATGACGATTGGTTGCATGATGTCAAGTACAAGAAGATCCGTAGTCGAAAAGGGGAAAAGAAGAAGGACGGAGCGCAGAACGGCGGGCCGAGGATTGAATACGATGTCGATAGATGGAGATGGCGGAGCTGCTGCTGCTGCAGTTGTCGTGGCATTGGTGAGTGCGTCTAGCATTGGTAGTCTAGCCAAGCACGCGCCGAGTGTCGCGTCTTGCTCACTCCTTTTTCTCCCTTTGCCCCCCTCCAGTAAATATCACCATCCTCTTCCTCCTCACCTGCACTCTCGTTGGCCTATTCCTGGGCTACCCTGTCCTCTCGTACATCTTTAGCGAAGTTCTACCGCATCACGGCGGCTTCGGCCTCGGAGGAACAAACGCATCTGGTCAGGTTCCGTACTTTGGCGAGTCCCTGAGGCAGGGCTTGATCGATTATGATACTCCCAAGGCGGCCTACAGTAGGATGAATTTGGCGGGAACAAAGAAGATGAATCTGGTCTTTTCGGACGAGTTTCAAGTTGATGGCAGGAGCTTTGTGAGTACGCAAAAGAGAAACAGAGGGCGAGACCCCGTGCTGACTTGCGACTTGAGCCTCGTCTAGTATCCTGGTGATGATCCTTTCTGGGAGGCCCTTGACCAGTGGTACTGGGAGACGGTGAGGCGACGAGTGCTCCTCGAGTCGACTAATCCCTCCTGCTGAGCCACCCAACCTGCTTTCCCAGGGCGACTACGAATGGTACGACCCTTCGGCCATCACGACGCGCAATGGCAGTCTGGTGATCACGATGAGCGAGAAGATCAACCACAACAATTACTTCCGCTCGGGCGTCATGAGCTCGTGGAATAAGTTCTGCTTCACTGGCGGCTTGGTAGAGGCGAGGGTCGTCATGCCTGGAAGTCCGACAGTTCCTGGCTTCTGTGAGTGCGGCGGATGGATGATATCGAGGAGAACCTGTCGAACACTGACTTTGCCATTCCTGGCGCAACGATGTAGGGCCGGCTATCTGGATGATGGGCAACCTAGGCCGAGCAGGGTACGGCGCAACAACTCATGGCATGTGGCCATATACGTACGGCACATGCGATGTCGGTACCTTGCCCAACGTACGTCGCGCCTCAGTATTCTGCCGTGGCGAGCTAGGAGCGCTGAACTCTGTTCCCCGTCCGCTTGGGCAGCAAACGTTCCCCAAGAGCATGGGAGGAGGTCCCGAATTGGCTTTGACCAGTGGCGCAAAGGGCAAGTCGCTTTCTTGGCTGCCTGGTCAGAGATTGAGCGCTTGCACTTGCCCGGGCGAAGATCACCCTGGGCCCAAGCTGAAGGACGGAACTTGGGGAGCGCGTTCTGCGCCTGAGCTTGATGTGAGGACGCATGCCTAAAGACGGTTCGCGGAGGTGTGACTGACATCTCTCTCTTGTGAAGATCTTCGAAGGCGATGCTGCTCCAGTTGGAGGGTAAGCGGCCCGATTCTCCGCTCCCTCTTTGCGGCCGAAACTGACCTCAAACATCTCCGTCGCTACTTGCTCGCAGTCACATGTCCCTCTCCCTCCAAGCTGCCCCCTTCAGCACCTCCTACGAAGTCGCACAAGACCATGCAGTATGGTATGACCCCGATCGCGCTCGTCGCAATCCGTACCACGGCGGGCACTACCAACAGTCCATCTCGGGTGTATGCGACACGGACCCTAATAACTACGAGCGCACAGCCAACCAGTTTGATGTTCACGCCGTCGAGTACCGACCGGGCCCCAAGGGGAGCTATGTGGTGTGGAGCGTGAGCGGGAAGAAGGCGTGGAGCGTTGATATGGATCAGGCCATGGGGCCAGATCCGTGAGTTGGCGCGGCGCTGTGAAGTGGGACACCGTGACAGCGGACTTGCGCTGACTTGACTGCCTCGACCTGGTCCGAGTAGCGAGCTCCAGATCAGCGGACGATATGTGAGTGTCTCTCAGGCTGGCTCGAGGCTCGACGGCCGTTTTGCTGACGCTGCTCCTCGGCCATGCCAACAGATCCCCGCGGAGCCCATGTACATAATCATGAACTTTGGCATGTCGTACAGCTTCTCCAAGCCCAAGTGGGACGATTTGCAATTCCCGGCCCACTTCAAAATCGACTACATCCGTGAGCCTCAAGCAGATTGTTGTTGCAAGCTCGCCGTAAGAGACGTGGTCCTGACTTGAATCTCTGTCCCTTCGCTGGCTTTGTTGCACAGGCGTCTATCAGCCCGAGGGCGAGGAGAATGTTGGATGCGACCCCAAAGAGTATCCAACTGCTGTATGTTGACGCGTCATTGTACCCTATTGGACCACGACGCGGATGCTGATTAGCGTGGTGTTCTCCCTTGAGCAGGACTACATCCAGAGGCACTGGGAGGCTGTGAGTGGGCGCACCTACAGGTTGCGGACGCTGCAGGTCAACGCTGACGCCCGGTTGCACTGTTCACAGTACAGCAATCCCAACCTGACGACATGGACGGAGCCGAAGGGTCATCGAGCCGGATACGGCCATGCATTGTGAGTAGCAGAGAGGTCGATGTCGAGGCGTGACTACTTGAGCTCACCACCTCGCCTGACCCTGTCGCAGCCCTCGCAATCGCCTCGTGACCAAGTGCGACTAGCGTGCGATCTTCATCTGCTTTGCTTCGCGTATCTCTTGCCTTACGATGCCCTCCTTGCTTTGATCGAACACTTAGTCTACGATCGATGACGATGCGTGAGTTGAAGGTGCG
The DNA here is from genome assembly GCF_003144245.1 of Jaminaea rosea. NCBI lineage: Eukaryota > Fungi > Basidiomycota > Exobasidiomycetes > Microstromatales > Jaminaea > Jaminaea rosea. The sequence continues at coordinate 1,042,253 of NW_020289975.1, read as the reverse complement.
AGGCGCGCCTGATTTCGCCACGTGGTTTGTGCCTTGCCGGCTGCGGGCACGTGACTTGGGCGAAGAAGTGGGAACTCGATCCCTCCTGCCGCTCGCCGCGGGTTTGAGCGCTTGACCCTTCGTCTTTACCAACCACCAACCACCCTTCCCCCACCCTCATCAACTTATCTCAAGAGTAAGTAGCTCAAAGAGGAATCATACCATCCTCGAGCTCCCCTGGATACCCCATTTCCTCCACTCTACCACTTCCTCATCGGACGCTGGTCGTCTGGGTGCACAAAAGTTGGACGGATGATTGCTGCAGCCTGGGTCGATGGAGGTGAACGATGCGTGTCAGCAGGCACGATGGGATGAAGAGGGGCAGAGGGTGAAAGCGTAGCGTATGAGAAATATGTGGGAGAGGGCGCTCATCGATGCAGGCACTTGGCAGCAACATCCCCCACCCCATCCACGTCCAACGTCCACCTATCCAGGGGAGCTCGAGATCCATTTTGCGATTGAGAGCTGCGAACCTGACCACCCATCTCTTGTCTCCTATCGCTCGTAGTGGCACCCAAGGCCTCCAAGAAGTCGACGTCGGAGACGATCAACTCCAAGCTCGCCCTCGTCATGAAGTCGGGCAAGGTCACCCTCGGCCTCAAGTCGGCTCTCAAGTCGATGCGCTCGGGCAAGGCTAAGCTCGTCCTCATCTCGGCGAACACTCCCCCTCTGCGCAAGTCGGAGCTCGAGTACCACGCCATGCTTTCCAAGACGAGCGTCCACCACTTCCAGGGCAGCAACGTTGCCCTCGGCACTGCCGCTGGTAAGCTCTTCCGTGTTGGGTGAGTATCAAGACGAGCGTGTGGACATGGACGACAAAGGGCCATGTATGCTGATCGTTCAATATCTCGTCCTCGCGCGCACAGTGTCCTCACCGTCCTCGACGCTGGTGACTCGGACCTCCTCACCACCGTCGCTGCCTGAGCAGATGTGGTTGCGTTGGACAGGATTCATCATCACGACTACCTCTTTGTACAATTTAGCACATTCTCACAACGTGCTAGGCGTGACGTAGCGATCCTGCGTGCGAGACGATGATTCGGTGATGAGTGGAATAATTTCCATGATTGAGAAGCCTCAAGGGCCTCAAGGACGAGGAAGCCATCTGCTACAGCATCATGTTTGCCTCGCCCACCTCCTGAGCGGTCTTTGTTTCGCTGATGAGCTCGCCACGACCTGTTGACGCTGCGATGTCCCAATGGTGCGAGGAGAAACCTGTTCCTCCACGTCCTCGCTCGATGCTACCCTACAGACAGACTCGTGACGGAGGGCAGCTGCTTGGCACCTATTGCAGGTAGGACGTTGCGCAGGTGAACAGTAGGGAAGTGAGTTTGGAGACTAGACGGTGCTGGAGCAGCCGCGTTCGTCCTTGTTCGGATGGGCACTCTTACAATGGGGATCGCTTTCCACGCGCTTACGGTGAAGCGATGGAACAGCTGCTCTGCAACGGCATAGACGTCTACGGTCACACTTGAGGCCTACTGGCAGACACGCGGACCTGCCAGACATGCCGCTGTCGCTGTCAACGCTGGAGCTGAGGCCGTACCGATGGTCCACGGTGCGTCCCATGTCATTCAGGATGATCGTCGCCATCGCATTCCACGGCTTGGCGGCGCCGTGTCTCACTCTGTCCATCGCGAACCTCGGTCACGGCTTCGCTCCCTTGTTACAGGCCTTGATTCCCACGCGCCCAGCTACGCGAAGCTCAGACGCGCGCCTGGCCCTCTCGAATCTGAAGGACGCCTCATCTCCTTGTAATGTCTTCTCGAGTCTCGAGGAGCACGAAGTTGCGCTGCTCTCCTTCGATCCAAGCAGAAAGAAAATGAGGTCTTCGAAAATGCTAGAAGGGATGAGGGCTGCGCGGGCAGCGGCTAGGGGCGTTGGGCGTCAGGCGGTGCTGTAGGTGGATGGCAAGGAGACGTGCGTCGCAGAGCAGAGCAAGTCGACGCTCAGAGCCGCCGCGGGCGATCGTGAAAGGCACGGGTCGAGCGCAATGTGAGTGGTACTGAAACGATTGGATGATGACTGAATGAATTGAACGACTCTTGAGTCGTCGGGAAGGTGAAAGACGAGTTAGCGAGAGAAGCTTCGTTGTAGAGGGGGGAGGAGGACGTGGCGTCAGAGAAGATCGCCTGTCTCCCTCGCTCCTTCGATGTCTCGTGTCTCGCGTAGTAGACCGAAGCCATGGTAGGCTCTAGTGGTTCGGGTAGGCCCACTAATCGCTCGCGACGCCCACCGTGAGAGCTTGCCTCTTCGCGCTGGGATTGCAATGGCTGTCTCCCCTGCTTGGCAGCTAGTAGAGTCGCACGACGCCGATGGTAGGGTGTTTCAAGATGGAGGGGGATGGACCCTCTTTCGTGTGCTGCACTGCCGCTGCTGCTTTCTCACTACTCGACTGGGCGTGGTGGCACCCCCGCACTGTTGCTCTTCTGTGTCTGTCGCAGCGGCGGCAGCGAAAAAGAGGACGGCGGAGGGCGGTGCGGTGAAATTAGCGCGATGTGAGTGAACAACAGCCAGCGCAGGCAGAGCAGAGAAGCAGGCAGATTAGAGAGCACGGAACAGAGACAGTGACAGAATGGAGATTGGGTGCGAGCTATCGAGGGACCATGCTATTCACGAGGCGCTACGAACTGACCAGTCGTAGAGACGCTGAGCCTCTGTGCCTCTTCGGGGTCTACTCTGCCTTAGAGTAGCTCGTGTAAGGTCGAAGCTCGAGCTAAGCACCACGCAATCTGCCCGCCTCTGCTTGCTGCTTGCTCGCAGATCACGAAGTCAGGTCCGCGGGCCCCTCGCTCCGCTCCGCCCGGCTCGTTGTGTGGTGTCGTCGGGATCGAGGATAGCAATGTGCGGGCGGGCGGACCTCTGTGATTCTCGACTCTCGATTCGATTCGAGTGCGATGCTGAGCAGCCGCTCCCATTTCGAGACACAGCCCGCATCTTCGGCCTGCAATACCCTCTTGACCTTGCTTTTCCAACCATCTCCCCTTGTTGTTGATATTCTTGAATCACCTCGACCCTCACCTTCACCCCTACCACCCTGGACCCCCCTTTGAACCTTTTAGCGCCCTTCGTAGTCATTCGCCCGCGCCCTGGCCGCCGCCGTCGTCGACTTCAGCCTCAACCTCACTCACCACCGACGCCGGCCCGCGCGTGCCGCCGCGTTACGCCTGCTCGGCGAGCTTCATCTCCAAGTTCACTCTCCGGCGCGCCCCTTCCTTCTCCGCCATCTTGGCCGCCTTCTTGGCTGCCAGTCGCCGTCATCGCTTGAGCCTACTACCCTCACGCTCGGACCTCTTCAGGGCGTCGTCGCCCATCTCACTTCCTCAGTCGCCCTCCCTCTTTCTCTGCATTTCGATGGACAGCATTTGACATCCATCGAGCAACCAGCATACGTCGCAACTAAAGAGGACCTTTCCATCCAAAGGGGCTCCCCACAGCACATGGTCTTTACCGGCAGCGAGTCTGCTGTTGCGGGGCCCTCGTCCCTCGTCGACGTCGCACTGATGCAGAGGCAGCACTGCAACGCCAATCGCCCATCTTCCTCGTCCTCGTCGATGCCCCCTCGCCGGCAGTCCGACTCGACGCTCACCGGCAGGGAGAGAATCGACCTCGACGAAGACGGCAGAGCAAAGCTGCGAAGATGGGCAGCAGAAGCACTCGAAGCTCCACCACCACTCATGGTCCCCTGCGAGCCCACGAAACCTGCGAGGCCTCTGCAGAGCGCCACGTCCCTGGGACGATCGAGTCGACCTCGCTCAAGATCACCTGTTGGGTCAACATCAGTAGTCGACCCAGAGACCCTGTCTCTTCGTCGCAAGTCCCTCTTCGTCGAACAGACGCTCTCGCCAGGCGCACTCTCATCACTACCAGACGAGCGCCCGCGGTCCTCAGTCACCACTCCAACAGCAACTAGCTTTCCCTCAGCAGCTACAATGATGCCCTCCAGCTCGTCACCAGCTCTCGGTCTGGCGCAGAGACGGCTGCAGTCTGGCCGACTCGATGAGAACCTCGTACAGCGAATAGCGACACCAGCGCCCGACGTCCAAGTGGCCAGAGGACCAGCCTCAGCCCTGTCATCAGAGACTACACCAAGGCCGAGACCGGGGAAGGCTGCCAATCTGCATTCTCTTCCACGACTCAAGACCGTCAAGATGCAAGAGCCAGGCACTCCGAGGGGTCACAGCGCCATTGCAAGCACGTACGACTCGCCTCGGTCGACGACGTCTACCTGCGAAAGCGACGAGGACCGGGCCATTGTAATGACGCCCCTTGACGACGCTCTCCCATCAGCGCGCTACGAGTCTCCTCTAGCATCAGCAGGCAACGGCACACCCCCACTCAACACATTGACAGACGCTCCTGCCGATCGATTGGGCTCATCTCTTGGGCTCGAGACGCTTGGGCGATCGCATGAGAGTCCTATTAGCACGTACATCGCCTCCGGTCGTCGTGGTAGCGCATCGCTCGACCATTCTCCATCACCTCTCCGCCCTCTTACCGCCTGCGAGGACAATCACGCTTCTGTTCCTCCCCTCTCCCGCTCGACGCTCATGGACCTGGGCTCCGTCAAAGGATTGACTCCACCTTACCTCGTCGAATCAGCCACCCCCGGACAAGGTCACAACGCAGTCTCATCAGCCGCCGAGAGCAGCAATGTCGTCTCCGCTGGCCTCGAGATGGGTCTCGGCGTCAGCATGGCTACTGCAGCTCTGGCCGCCAATCTACCCGCTCATGCCTCGGGTCTAGGCAACTTCGCCGACCCGCGACATGCTCGTTTGCCGATGTCGCGAGGGTTTGTCGACCCCTTGCCGCAGTCTGAGGGTCTCAGAACCACCGACTCAGAGGTCTCAGGGTTGCGTGAAATGGTCCACCACGACGAGGCCTCCTACTACGCATCGGCCGACACGGCAGACTTGTCGCGCCGCAAAACGACTGGCTGGGATGCAGGCAAGATCAGAAGGGACCTGAGCAAGCGTCACAGGGCAGAGACGCATGACGAGGTCGTCTCTCAGAATGCTGCTCTGATACGTCAAGCAACGCAGCATGCAGCGCCGCTATCCCGCGACGTCGCAACTGCCAAAGAGCAGCAGCAGCAGCAGCTCAACTACGTCAGCCCCGTTCGGCCAATGGTCTCTCTGCTCCCGGGCGATCTGTCCGATCCCTCAAGGCCGTCTGGGTCGAGTACCGTCTCGTCGTGGGACAGCCGCAGCACCCACGCGCGAGCATCGCGTACTGGTAGTGCGCAGCTGGACACTCCATCTCTCAGCGGGCGTGCTATGTTGTCGCCGGACGTCAACCCGCTCACCGACATGCGAGGGGGCATCTTGGGTGGCGGCGGTGGAGGAGCAGAGATGAACGAAGATGTTAGAGTCACCAAGGCAAGAGAGGCAATGTTGCGAGACGCTGCGTATGGCGCGCAAGCTAGTGGAGGCAACAACGGCGGCTTGATGGGAAGCAATGTCGGCGGACACTTTGGACCAGGCGTTCGTGCAAAGGTCATCGAGGTTCTCGACCCGCTCATCGCTTCGGTACCCATGACCGGCGAGGATGGCGAGACCTTCAATCTCGTCGAGTACGGATGTCTCAACTCGCGCTCCATCCCAGTCATGCAGCTCATCATCTCCAAGTTTGCCCAGCGGGCAGCGGATGCTCGTCGAACTTCTGGCATGGACCTCGCTACCGTGGGCGAGGACAGCGATCTTCGGCACGGCAGGAGTGGAACGTTGCAGCCGAGGGGACACAGTCACCGCCACATCGAGCCAGAACATAGCCGCGCCAGCTTCACTGTTCTGCACGAGGATGCTGGCACGCTGGACTTCCGGCCTGTGATTCAGAGCCTCGATTCTCGATCGGACTCGTACCTCGATTCGCAATGGCAGGCAAGCCACAAGCCCTCCCTCCAGGACTGCGTCTTCTCCTCCTTTGTCGGCCGACCATTCGCCTCGCGCATCGCCCCGCCCAAGACGATGCATTTCGGCATCAGCCTCATGGACATGCACTGGACACATACACCATCGAACAACGTTATGCCAATGGCCACCACCTCACATGCAGAGCTCGTCACTTTCCTGCGCGCTCGCTCTCACGAGTTTAAGACGGGAGGCGTACTTGTCGTCGCCTTTCTCGCTCGCTCCGAGGATGCAGCATCCCTGACGCGCAAGAAGAGCCTCACGAGCGCCGTGTCAGGCCCTGGTGGAGCTGCTGGGAGTAAAGCGCCATCGGACATCTGGACGAAGCTCACCAACACGCTAGCGCCCTGCATCCAGCGTCTCGTCTCATGCGGAATGCTCAAGAGCGATGTGGCTCGCTTCCTTCTCGACTTGCCACTGCACCCGCGCACGCCACGACAGACGTGCAACGCGCTCAACTCGCTGCGCAACCTCTGGGGCGTTGAGTGGAGTTGCGGTCTTGGATTGGAGGCGTCCAATCCAAGCAGCAGTAGCAATCCCAACCTCCCGCCCAGCGAGGCATCCCCTCTCCGCATAGCTCATCCAGCGTGGAAAGCTTTCCAAGCCGGCACGCTCAGCAAGGTGGCCCTGACGGAGCACATGCTGATGCTCTTCAAGAACCTCTACGAGGCGCACTTCCGTACCGTTCTCCGTGAGCGGGGCAAGTTGAGCAAGGGTGCGGCTGAGTTCGTGCTCGATTCTTTGTGGGATATCTTGTCGAGCAAGATCGACGATCAGCATCCGCATAGCACGATGGAGGAGGTGGAGATAGAAGTCAGCATCGTGGCGCTCAAGCGGTTGTGAGAAGAAGTACGTCCGGCCACGCTCGCTGGTCGAGCAGACGGCCATGTCATCACTCAGTCACAGCAACATCAACGACGCCCTGAAGACGCTTCTCTTTCAAACAGTACTACAGGACAACACGTTACGATCTTTCTTGGTCATCGTACGACTACCTCGCTGACTGGCGGACTAGAAAGTAAACCGACCTATACACAGCCCTTCGGCACTTTTCCCATCTCGAACTCGTCATACTACCTCCGCCCTTCGCCTCATCGTCATTTTCACCCTCGGTCTCCCAAGTCAATTCTACTCTCCTTCGCACTCTCCGCGCTCTCACTGGCCTCGCTCATTCTCTTCTCACAATGCTCTGGTCTAGCATTTCTCACGTCGCCTCGCTTCCCTCGCTACAAAGTCAAAGAAGGTCATTTTCATTGGTATCTAGTTTCGCTGTTTCTTGTTCTCCTCTGTCTCGTTCTTCACGATTACCCACTCGCCTCACAAGGTCTCGTCATTGCAATTCTCATGGCATTCGTGACATGACGCAGTATTAGCTGGGCGTGAGGAGATCGTGTGACAGGAAGGACAGGGAGCGAGGGAGCGGGATATCGATAGGTCGAAAGAGCTTGTCGGCTCATTGCTAGGCCGCAGCGACGAATCATAGGGCTGGAGCATGCGAAGGCGGCGCAATGTGCGACTCTACTAGCAGAGCCTGACCTCGAGGTTCACGCAGCCGTCCCTGCTGCAGCGGATTTCGAACCTGCGGCGGCGGTGGCCTCGTCTGCCCAGCCACCGCCCGTCTGAACGATCCGATTGCCTCGTCCAGCTCATGCTGGCATCTCACCTTCGCTCTGATCTCCAGCTCGTCGGGTACGAGTACCTCCAACAGCCAGCTTCTGTGCCGTAATATCGCTCGGCCGCGCCTTCTCGCACGACATGTACCTCCAACGACCGGTGAAGGGCACCTCCTCGAGGTGGCAGACGTACCAGGCTCCTGAGCCCAGAAGGAAGACGAAGCATATAAGCAAAGGATCGCTCAGCACAAAGTCATCACCTTCCTTACGACCCTCTTCTCTTGCGGTGGAACCATTGAGTAATCGGGTGTGCAGGAAAGGGCTCAGGAGACGGTGGCAGCGAGGAGGGCGATTCTTGCTGCGGGTGCTGATACGATGATTCGCTCTTTGTAGCAGATGCTTCGAGCGTTGAAAAGCTCCTCCGCTTGCCGAAGAGGCCAAAGCCAAAGTTGGATGCTCCGTCCTTTTGCTGCTTGCGGGAAGAATGTTGTGGAGAGTCCTTGGAGATGAAGACGCCCTCTACTTGCTGAGTTGCGTGTCTGCTTCGGTTCTGATATGCCACTCGGTCTTGCTCCTGCTGCTTTTCCCTCTGTTCCCTTAGCTCAGCTGCAGCATACACCGATGGCTTGGGTAGCCAGGAAGGCCATGCTGCTGCCGCTTTGCGTAGCTGCGCCTCCTGATCGACGGCGTTGTCTTGCGGCGTTGGCGACGTGGTGGTCTGACTCGTTGTTGCCGATGCCGCTGCTTTGTGAGATGGAGAAGAGCCGCGTTTGCTACGAGCCGATGTAGCCCTGATGCCTGCTCGCCCTCTTGGTATCGCCGACTTGGAGTGGATGGGGCGACCGATTGCGAGCGACGTCGTTGGTGGCTGGGCAACGGAGCCATTGAGACGAGACCACACGATCAGGCTCATGTCAATGAAGATTGGTGGCAGAAGAAGGGCGTTTTCTGCGCCTTGTCAGCCCTCAGAGGGGCATATAAAGGGCGCACTTTGTGCTGGTATTGCTTTGTACCAGTTCGTTGATAGAGTCTGAGGGGAGCGCTTCCTTGTGGCTCGAGCTGAGGCCAATGAAACGCCCACGGCACGGAAAGGACCCTGTGCGCCAAAATGAAATTCAACTCCGCTCTCCACACTTGGCCGCCCCATTTCGAGCGAGGGAGCGAGGTAGATAGCCAGGCACAGAGTTGCTACGCACCTCTTCGTCCTATCCCTTTATCCTTTCCTGTTCGATCCTCGGAGGCGCGCCAAAATGGCTGAGTCTGCCATCAAGGCTACGACAATCGTCGACCCACGCAAGGTCTCGCAGCTCATCCTTCGACTGCGTGCCTTGATCAAGAAGCTCGTGCCCGTCGAGGTTAGCCAGGATTCCCTCACGCAGCCTGACGGGCTCATCAATCACGCCGTCGTAGCCAGCTTCGTTGAGGCCGGCGGCGACCTTCGCGATGTAACACCGTTCGCCTTGCTTGAAGCTAAGACTCTCTTCGAGGGGTGAGTGTTTAGAGGGTCACTCGCAATCGACTAGCGCTGACGTGAACCTCCTACTTTCTCTCGCCCAGCGACCGTGCAGACGGCGAGCTCAACAACCTGCGCGGCCAGGCTTGCGAGATACTAGCACGACGCGTCGTCTATCAGCTCTTCAAGTCAGGCTACGACGACGAGACAACCTTTGTCTGCCTCTCGAAGCGCTTCTGCTACATTGACGCGCGAGGTAACAAGACGCTCGCTACCTCTGCCCTCGAATCGGCCGTCGATCAAAGCAGCATCACTTTCCTGTCCTCACCCGAGGCGCAGGCCTGCATCGATGCCATCTGGACAGGCAAGCTCGTTCAGTCGTACAGCGATGGACACCACCTCGTACACTTTGTGCCGTGGCAGCCAAAGCATAACAGCAACAGCCTCTTCGACTACTTTGAGCCTGCTCGCCTTGCCGTACCCCGCTTCAACTATTCGGTCAGCCTCGTTTCTTGGCTCATCTTGCTCGGCGTATACAGCATCGCGACACAGACATACTCGGGTCTCGACGGATGGGAGATTGCCCTCTGGCTCATGCTCGCAGGGTACATAATCGATGATCTCAATCGCTGGTGGAAAGTACGAGGGCTAGAGGCACTCAGCATCTGGCTCATCATCGACGTCTTGCAGGATATCCTCGCCACAGCTGCATTTGCTGTGCGAGTCGTATCCTTCATCTACGAGGACGTTGATCACAGCACCAAGTACCAGCGCCTTGCCTTTCAGCTCTTGGCCTGCTTGGCGCCTTTCCTCTGGATGCAGCTACTCAAGGCCACGGATGTATTCAAGTTCTTTGGCTTGATTTTGCAGTCACTCGTCGGTATGCTGCAAGAGACTGGTGCGTAGTTGCGAAGACCGTCAGCGCTGCGTCAAATTTTGAGCTGATCCTCTCCCACGCCTCCGCCCGCAGGCATATTCCTCGTCCTCCTCGTCCTCGTCGGCATCGGCTTTGCTCAGGCTCTCTACTCTCTCGATGCAGCCGATGGAGGCCGCACAGAGAACGCCACGCACGCCATTGTCCAAACACTGCTGAGTGGCCTCCTCGGTGGCGGGCAAAGTCTGGACATCATTGAGGAGTTCGGCCAGCCCTTCAGCGAGATTCTCCTCTACGCCTACTCGCTCATCCAGGTCCTCTTCCTTACCAACATCCTCGTCGCACTCCTCAACAACGCATACAGTGACCTCGTCGCGGACGCGGACGATGCCTTTGGGGCCTACTTTGCGACCAAGACCATCGGATTGGTACGAGCACCGGATCAATACGTGTACCCGGCGCCGCTCAACTTGCTCGAGCTCTTCCTCATTGCCCCGCTCGAATTCGTGCTGTCCAAACGCTGGTATCAGGCTCTGAACCGCGCTGTGCAGACGGTGCTCTTCTCGCTGCCCTTGATGGCTATTGCCGTCTTTGAGTGGAAGATGGGACCAAAGAGCGTCGGCGCCATCAGGCTGGAGATGCTGGAGGATGCAGGCGACTGTGTGGCCGAATCGCGGGGTGCGGAGCAGGTAGACTCGCGAGCTCAGGCTATTGCGGCTGCCATTGGGGCGCAGAGCATCGAAGACCCCGACGATGGCGAGCAAGGAACACATGGACGGAGGCGCGACGGAGAGGCGATGACGACGGCAGACGGGGAGCGAGAGGCGGCTGCGCTGACTATCAGTCGTGTCTCGTTCCAAAAGCTTACGGCTACCTTCCCTGCTGTTGTTGGTGGCACGGAAGACGATGCCGACCAGGACCCGACTACAGGCGAGGTCGCCGTGAAGAAGGAGGACGACGGCGGAGAGGCGATGACAGGTCAGCTGACGAAGGGCAGCAGCAGCGGAGGCAGTGACAGTCTGCTGCGCGAGCTCCTCGATGAGGTTCGCTCGCTGAGAAGCGAGTTGGAGAGCATGAAGAAGGAGACGAAGAAGAGCGAGGCGTAAGGCGGTGCACGGCAAAGGACAATCTCGGATTACTCTATATCACTCATAGCGCTCGCAGCATTAGCAATCAGGGAAAGGTCGCGGTTGGTCTGTGCCTAGCGCGGCGGGAGCGAGTCGGAGGACCTTACGTGCGATCGTCGCATCCGCAAATAGCAGATTTGATTACTGCTCGTTCGTCTGTGGCCATGATGGCGACGCATGAATACCCTTTAATTTCGTCTTGTCCTCCTTTACCTGGGCTTCGTTTACGGGCTACTATCGGGCGGCCCGACGAGCGTGAGAAGGTCGGCGATTTTCCCCATCCAACTCGCCGCAATACGAGCGCCGCGATCTGCGCTACTCTGATCCTCCGATGAACAAGGCTTCGCGCTTTCGAATCATGAATGGTCGCACGGCCAGTCGTGCCTGACGACGACGCCGACTCACTGCAAAGTCGCAACACGTACGGCGGCAGGCGCTTTCCGGTGGAGGAAGATGCGTCACTCGAAAGCCTCATTTCCTTCTGCCTGGCTCGCCGCTCGCGGCTAAAATGTCATGCTACGTTACGCGCTCTGCATCTCCGCGCCGAGCTGCCCTCGGGGATAAGTGCCTTTCCTGCGCCGATTGAGTTGGAACGAGTGGAACGAGCTTCAGCACCGGCACTGCAACGCAGCCAGTCCACAGCTCACCCGCCGCATCGGCTCTTTGTCCGAAGGCCGCGAGCGGCAGCGAGAGGGAGGAATTTGTGGACACCATGACGACGATGGCGGGATGAGAAAGAGAGGGGGGTCTTCGCAATCCGCGGTCCGCTCTCCCATCAGTGAATTTCGTTGATAAGTTGGAGAGCGTGGGTTTATTCCTTCTTCTTCATCATCATCGCCACATCAACCTCTCGCTGCACTCAATCCGCAATACGGGCCACTCGTCGTCGCAGCTACTGGATCAGCTCGGCTCAGCTCAGCGCGCCACGCCCGCCACGCTCGCGCAGGAAACATTTCACCACCTCACCTCATCTAGCATAGACAGGATCGCAAGCACCCCCACTCGCCGCATCCACTCCTCGATCGCAAGCATGCCCGCACAATCAGAAGTCGACTTGGAGAAGCAGTCGTCTGGCACCACGGCCGCGCATAGCGAAGCTGCCGAGGAGCAGCAGGAGCGTGCCGACAATGTGCCCGACCTCGACGACGAAAAGGCTGGGCACCAGAAGCAGGGCACGGTCTCGTCAAAGAAGTCCACAAAGTTTGCGCCGTTTCAGACACCCAACTACAACCAAGCAGGAGGACAAGCGGGAGAGGGAGCAAAGGTTACCAGGACCTTCTCAAGAAGAGATCCAAGCCTCCATCAGCACGACTCGCACATCTTCGGTGGTGATCTCCAGACGCAAAACCACGAGGACACCCTTACGCGCTTCCAGAGTCAGGCGGGCAAGGATGTCGTCACGGTGCACTGGGAGGGAGAGGACGATCCCGAGAATCCCAAGAACTGGGGCAGGCTCTATCGATGGTATCTGACCGGTCTCGCCGGTCTGCTCGTCCTGAACTCGACGTTCACCTCATCAGCACCAGCAGGTGTCGCCCCGGCGCTTGTTCAGGAGTTTGGCTTCAGCACAGAGGTCGCTGTCCTGACCATTTCGATGTTCGTGGCGGGGTACTGTCTCGGCCCACTGATCTGGGGTCCATTAAGTGAAAGGGTCGGACGTCGACCCGTCTTTCTCATCGCTCTGCTCTGCTACACTGGCATGAACGTCGGATGTGCTCTTGCACCCAACACGGCCGCCATCATCGTCTTCCGCTTCCTTGCTGGCGCCTTTGGCGCTAGTCCTCTGACCAACTCAGGAGGTGTCATCGCCGACATCTGGGACGCAGACACTCGTGGAGACGCAATGGCCATCTTCTCCATCGCTCCCTTTGCCGGTCCCGCCATCTCGCCCATCGTCTCTGGCTTCATCTACGTTACCGGTACGGACTGGCGCTGGCTCTTCTGGGTCTGCACCATCTTCAGTGGTGTCTGTCTCATAATCACCGCCATCACTCTGCCTGAGACGTACGCACCTGCTATCATGCAGCGAAAGGCCAAGCGCATTCGCAAGGAGACGGGCGATGAGCGATACAAGGCGCCCTTGGACTTGGCAAAGGTTGACGCGTCTACGCTCCTTCACTCCATCTTTGCCAAGCCCTGGATTATGCTCGCACAGGAGCCCATGCTCCTCGCCATCACCTTATACATGGCCTTTGTTTACGGGGTGCTCTATTTACTCTTCGAGGCTTATCCTATCGTCTTTGAGGAGGGACATGGCTTCAACGCAGGTGTTGAGGGCCTGATGTTCCTCGCGTTCTTCATTGGCGGAGTCATCGCGGTCGTCATTTTCATGACAGTCTTCAATCCCCGCTACGTGAAGTTGATGAAGGCACAGCCAAAGGGTGGACGAGTTCCCCCAGAAGAGCGTCTTCTGCCGGTCATGGTCGCTGCTCCTGCCCTGGTCATCTCCCTCTTCTGGTTCGCGTGGACCTCGTATCCGTCCATCTCATATTGGTCGCCCATGCTCGCAGGTGGACTCCTCGGCCTTGCCCTCCTCTTCATCTTCGTCGGACTCTTCAACTACATCGTCGACGCATACCTAATGAGCGCCGCCAGCGCCCTGTCAGGGAACACGGTCGTACGATCAGCCTTCGGAGCGGGCTTCCCCTTGTTCGCCCGCCAGATGTTCCAAAAGCTGGGCACGCAATGGGCAGCCTCCCTCTTGGGCTTCATTGCGCTGCTCATGGTGCCGATCCCGCTGCTCTTGTACAAGTTCGGCTCGAGGGTCCGCGCCTGGTCCAAGAATGCCCACTAAGAGCGAATTGCATTGTCCTTAGCCCTCTCTAATGCCATCATCGCGTTGATTGATCCCGCCCCGCGTGGCAGACGGACTGGGGATCGGGAGATTGATTCACCTGCAGGGGGCAGGTGCGGAGTTTGAATCTACGAGTATTCCGCTGTTGTTGCGCAGGTTCATTCATTACGACCTGTCCTTCTGTCCAGGTGCCTGATTGACGTGACTGCCTTTGTTCTGGCCCTTCGTTCGCTCTGTCTGGACTCAACACATAGGCTGCAATGCCTCGAGCTCGCACAAGTAGCCGTCGGCGAAAGTCGTCGTGAAACAGCAGAAGTGTCTTCGGGACAGCGGAGCAGGATGGACACTTACTTGGCTGAGGTACGCGTTCTCCCTTGTAGACTTGCCTCAAGTACACGACCGCGAAATGACATCTCTTACACCCCACCTCCCGGTTCAGCAGTCCGCCTCCCTACCTTCTCATACCCATACCCACTTGCGGTGGTAGGCCGGGTCGCAGCCGCCTAGCATGCCCGCCCCCTCTCCAAGGGCAGTCAAGCAGTCGCCGCTCTTCCTAGGTGCCGCCTTGGCTACGGTCCTCTTCTCTATTGTGATCATTATCATCCTCTTTGTACCTTTTGGCGAGCAGACGATCCATTACAACTACGTGCGATCCACGTCGTCGAGTCTCCCCAACGGCCAGTACCTCACAGCTGGCCGAGTCTACGCGACGAGCGAATACCTTCAGACGGTCACGTTCGGCTCTCTCGTCCACACGTACACCAGCACCGATGTCTACCCGACCGTGGTCACATACACGGCTGCACCAGGCTTCGAGGATGGCATCCCGTACGAGACGGTCACGGCCTACTCCGGTACCACCTACGACATCTCAGGAACGGCCACTCTGACGTTCCCATTCACCTCCTCTTATACAGTGACCAGGTATCCACCACGCTCGTCTATCCCGACGGCAGCGCCTCAATTGCTGTCGGTGAATGGTCTGGCTCCTCGCCAGGCAACCTCGGCGAGCAGTTCTTCATCAGCCACTCCTCTGCCAGCTACGACGACAAGCAGAGTGGCTCCCATCAGGGCTGGCAGCCCCGTGAGCCTTTGGATGCTCATTCAGAGCATCGTCTTCCTCATCCTGGCTCTCTGGCTAGGTGTGTACCTCTTCTGGAAGACACGCAAGATCCAGCGCGAGACAGCATCGAGTCAAGGAGAGGGTGGGGGAGATGTTATGCAGCCTTTGGCTCCTCAGGAGGCTGCCGCGGCGGGCGGTCCGCGTCTACAACCTCAGACCGCCAATTTGGGATCGACCAACGTACCCAACGATAAGGGCTACGTACGGGTCAGCTATGCTCGAACCCAATTCACCTGCCTCATCATCCTCGCCCTATTGTTCCAGGTACCTCTCGGCTTGCTGGCCTATTCGGCGTCAGCATTCTCTGCCGCGGCTACCGCCGAAGGAGGCTACTACGGCTTCATCGGTGGTGTCGTCGACTCGCGAGGTAATTGGCCGTACAGCGACTCGCCGGCGGCAGGCTACGGGAGCTCTGCGAATAGCAACGCCCTCTCAGGCTACTGCGTCAGAGAGGATGGAAGCCCGATGCCGACGTCGACGAGCTACTACTCGACGGGCTCCCAGCAGGTGTACAGGAACGATCCGCGAGATTGTCCAGGTGGCCAAGGCGCCTACACGCCAGACTTTGGCAGCAGCCCGTCCTTCGCCAAGTACGCCACTCCTGTCGTTTTGCTTCTTGTATTCGGTTGGGTCCTGTTCATCAGTGTCGTCGCACTCTGTGTCCTACTTTACTTGCATCGCGGCGAATCGCGCAAGGAAAGGAGAGAGAGGCGTAACAACGTCGTCCAGCAGAATTTGATGATGGAGATGTGGAGAGCCGGATGGCAAGCTCAGAGCGAAGCCGCTGCAGCAGCTTCGGCGGCCATGGCACAACAGCAACAGGGTCGTGGTCCAATTATGATGTACGGCCAGCAAGGAGGAGCAATGTGGGGTATGCCGCGGACGAATGCTGGTTATGGACCGCTACCAACAACGCCGATGAGTCAGCAGGACCAAAGCAACGGTGAGATGCACACGGCGGCAGGACACCTGGATCGTCCTGAGGCAAGCGCACGATCTCCCTCTGGTCAGAGAGCGCAAGAAGAGCGAACTGTCCCGTCTCTGCCGTCTTCGACAGCATCAGCGACAACAGCGACCCAGAATAAAGGTAGAAGCAGGCAGCCTGTTCCGCCCCCTGAAAGAGATGAGCACGAGCATGCCGCCCTCAGCGGCATTGGCAGCCGTCGCAGCGCTGGCCGAAGCGACAGCAGCAATCACGTAGACGAGTCTCGCTGGCAATTGGCATCGCAAGTGGCCAAGGGCAAGGGCAAGCAGAGGGAGCGAGATCCTGATGTCGAGGCGGCTGATTTATTTTCTGTCGATCACATTGGAGCGAGCAATCACGGCGATCCGGGCTCGGCGGAAGGGCAGCGATGGTCGAACCATGGCTAGGGATCAAGCGTTGGTGGCAAAGACGCAGCTTTGTGATAGCACATTCAATCTGCGTCTCTGTAATCGAAGCGTGCCGCTGATCATGACAGTAGCAAGCTCTAGACTAAGGCTCGTTTCTTTCAATCTATCTCCCAGGGTTTGGCTCACGCGCGCGTGCTAACCGACAAGAGCCGGACGTTGGCGTCACATAGAGGGGCGCCCGCTAAAGCGCGCTAGGGTGGGGGGGAGGCGAAAGTTGAAACGCGTGAAGTTGAGGCCAGATTCAGAGTCAAATTGAAATCGCGCCGAATCGAGATAGCCGTGATTAGCGAGAGTGGGCGGGGCGGGGGGGGGGGCCGGCGAAGCAAAATGGCGGGGCCTAGACGCCGGACTCCCGCTCTTCCTGCTTGCCTGGCGTCGGCTTCATCCAGCCTTTCAGCCTTGGCTCGACTTGAGTTCGCTGAATCGTCCACAACTTGCTCTCTGGATGCCCATATCCCGTCGTCGGGCGTCGCGAGTCGTGACAGGCAGCATCGTACTGCAGCGGCGCAGAGCCTGCGCACCTGACGCGAAACGTCGTGGCAAAGCCGTACCACTCGAGATGCATTCGATGTTCATCGTTTCGCTCGCCACAAGCGCCTTGGCATTCTCGCAGCTTGAGCTGTTATCTTCGTCGAGTCGATCTTCGCGGATCTTCTTGGGGATTACTCGATCACGAAGCTCTTCACCCGGAAGCGAGGGTAAACGAGACGGGTGCGAGTGATCTAAGCATCAGGGGTCCCCCTCGCTGGCCCTCGGCAAAAGCGAGGCAAGATCTCTGTATCACGGATGCACTCGTGAGAGAGTACTGGCTGCCTGGCTGTCCCGAGGTGTCAGATAGAGCGATCGCCAGGCTGAATGAGCGGGGTTGGCAGATTCCTCGACCGCCTTGGCGGCACCGCCCTGCACATCGGCGTACTTGGAGCGTTCACAAGCCCTGGCCCGCAACTACGCGCCCGCCCACGACGTACGGGGCCGCAAGGTGGCGTTTTCGCCCCGCCAAAAAGTGTGGGCCACTTCGGAGTCCCGAGCTTCCATGTTGTTGAGCTGGCTGGACTATGAGATGCGCACGAGAGGGGGCCAGCGGATGTCGTCTCTGTCATGTTGCCTTGCCCGTACGCGCGTTGACGGATCGCACGCAGAATGGAATAGAGAGAGGAGCACTGCATCGAGCCGCACAAACAGTCACGTCGAGTGCATACCGCCCAGGCTAACGATCGCCGCTCACTGTTCGGGCAGGGTGCGAGATGTGCGCTCGCTCTTTGCTGCTGCCGAAGATCTCAGACGTCTGCTGCACGGCACCCGCTGCCGTCCGAGCTATCCTGGATTGAGGCGGGACCCGCCAGGCGAGACATTCAGTACGCCGTCCTCTCGACGTCTGAGCGCCCATTAATTCGGCTGGGTGTAAACCGTAGCTCCGTCTTCGGACCAAATTGCAGCACACACGCGACTGTCGACCCTGAGCTTTCATCGATGTGTTGGCTGGTCGAGCTTTCTCGCACAAGGCCGCAATATCACCGCTGCCTAAACGCAGGAGCGCGCCCTAGCGTCTCTCTGAGCTCAGTAAGCTCGCAGTACATTGTCGAGGCCTCTCAGACACTGCGTCCAAATATTGCCTTTGCCCACAGGGCTCCGTGATCCCGGTCGTCTACACCCCGGCTTGCGTCTTGACTCTCTCTGTCTTCTCTTTACCCCTTCTTTGACGGGTCGAGATCGCTGATCGTCGCCGATGGACCTGGGTACAGAAGCCATCGAAGTGGCTATGAAGCACGCGGAGTCGTCGGGAAGCTCCCTCATCATCTCTCCTTGATGACTGCTCCAACCATCTCTTCTTCATCCTTGTTCACACAACAAAGGCCCTCCTTCACCCCTTATTCTGCCTTGCGGCGTTCGGCGTCTCCGACACCTGCCGACGTTGCCTCTCTCATGCTCATGGAGGAGACGTCGGCAGCTGCCCAATACAAGGCAGAACGTCGACGTCGCCAGGTTAGAGAGGCTCAAGCTCGTGTGAGTTCACCAGGTTGAAATGGGCCAGTGAAACCGTGCCGCTTAAGCTGATACGACCCGTGCTTGGTGTTCGTCCTTCCAGTTCCGAGACCGCAAAGACCGTGAGCTCGAAGAGGTAAGCACGAAGCCGTGCTGAGTTAAGAGCTGAGACGCAGTGATCCGACAAAGCTGACACTCTGATTCTCCTCCTCCTCCTACAGGCACGCCTTCAGGCAGAATCACTCTCTTTGCAGCTTCATCGATCGCGTCAAGAGAATGTATCTCTACGCGCTCGTTTGAGTCGTTACGAGACCGTGGAAGATGCTGTTGGCGGCAGCGGCAGCGGCGGCGTCGAATCGTCAGATCGACCACTACGGCTCCACGTCCGATCGGATTCTCAATTGACTTCGCCGACACTTGACCAAGCTAGGCCCTCGACTCAGCACGGCGGTTCCACTGCCATTGCTAGTGGTCTTGCTGGGTGCAGCCTGGCTGGAGGCGACCGGATGTCGTACCACGGTGCTGGTCACTTCTCAGGGTCGGGAAGTAGCCAATTGGAGGCGTTTGGTCTCCCAATGCTCAACGAGACGACCTTGTCTGAAGGGTCGACGAGATCGACGTCGAGCTCATCGTCGTCGTGGACGCACCGATACGGAGTCCCCAGGTCGGCCGGACCTCCTAGTCACCGACAGCACAGCTTACCGGATTCGATGTCAAGTCGACCGTACAGCTCACTCGAATCGCATACCCCATACGCTGGACCGGGCGAGAACATGGCTTTGCGCATGGGCTCAATAGACACTGCAAGGTTTACGCCCCTGGACCAGACCGCCTCGTCATCAGATGGAATGCTACCTGATCATCTGACCAAGGCGACTCCTTTGAATGACATGCGTTGGGCGGCGGAGGAGACGACTGCGCAGTACGACCGACAGACTGCAAGAGGAGCACATACCGGTTCTTCACAAGGGGCCCCATTGATGGGAATGCCCGTCAGGCCTGTCCAGCACCAGCAGCAGCAGCACCAGCACCAGCAGCGGCGAGCAGACGAAGTGCAGGCATGGCGCCCGGATACGCTCCAGCATGTAGCGTCGCATCAACCATCGTTCGTATACCAACCACTCTCGCTGGAACAACCAGGCGTTTCGACAGGCATGCCATCTCAGCCATCTTCAACGAGGGGCTCCAGCCAACAGCCGCATTCGCCAATGGACGCCGTAAACCTGTGGCAAAGGCAAGACAAGCGTCGCTCGTAGCGGAACGCGATGCTGTGAGACATTGCATCCAGACAGCAATATTTAGCTGGGCACGCACTGAGAAATGTGGCCCGCTAGACGCTGGATGGCTTGACAGGTTGTTGAGCTGGGCAGTAGCAATGTCGACGGGGCACAGTGGCGGGCGGGCGGACTGGGACGTGAGGCTAGTGACGTGATCAAAGATGACTGGGATTGGAGACACACCCACTGATAGTCTATGTGAGCTGATTCTGTTAATATTCATGCGCTGTAATACCATGCGGTCTCGAGTGGAAGCGGACCCGTAGCGTTGGCGAGAGGAATGGCTGATTGACCACGTGGCGTCGTCAAGTCGTCTCCGCTTTCCAACTCGATGCAGAGGTTGGCAGCGCCGCGCTCAGCGCTCATTTTGTCTCTCTTTGTTTCCATCTCCCGCCCCCATCGACACAAATATCCTCAGCTCGAGGCAAGGCGAGCAATCTCTGCAATGTCTTGGAGAAACAATTCACAGAGGACAGGCGAGAACGCCGCACCGCTACAGAATGCCCGTCGCTGGGGCGGCGGCGGCGGTGCAGGAGGAGCCAGCGATGGATATGCGCCTCCTCCGATGGCCACGTCAGCATCATACGGCCAAGACGCAGCGGCAATGGCAGCAGCTGCCAGAGCCGCGGAGATCGCAGCAAAGCTCGCCGGTGGTGGTGGTGTATATGGAGGGGAGAAGCGAGACCGAGCAGGGTCGGATGGCAGCCCCGCCGGAGGAGATGATGGTGAGTCATTTGCATGCTGCGCGGTGCCCTGGATTAAGTTGTTTCCCTTCTCTTACACTGTGCATTCTCTTCTAGCACCGCGCAAACGACGCTCTCGCTGGGGTGATGCTGCACCTACCACGGGAGTGACGACGGCAATTACAGGCGCTGTCAACGTCGCTGACTTGGACCGATATGCTCTCTCGGTACGCCTCGACGAGATCTCACGAAAGCTGCAAACAGGCGACGTCGTACCACCAGACCGCGAGCGCAGTCCATCTCCTCCTCCTATCTATGATGGGCAAGGGCGTAGGACGAACACCAGGGAGGTCCGCTACCGCAAGAAGCTCGAAGATGAGCGCGTGCAGATCGTCGATAAGCAACTCAAGCTCGACCCGAACTACCGCCCACCCGCCGAATACCATGCCTCGAAGCGCAATCGTCAGCCTCAAGAGAAGGTCTATCTCCCTCTCAAGGAGTTCCCCGAAATCAACTTCTTTGGTCTCCTCGTCGGCCCTCGTGGCAACACGCTCAAGGGCATGGAGAGGCAGTCCGGCGCCAAGATTGCCATCCGCGGCAAGGGCAGTGTAAAAGAAGGCAAAGGTCGAGGAGGCGACGAAGACGAAGAGGACATGCACTGCGTCATTACCGCAGACGACGATGCTAAGGTCAAGCATTGCATCCAGCTCATCAACAAGGTCATCGAGACGGCAGCCTCTACCCCTGAGTCGCAGAACGACCACAAGCGGTCCCAGCTTCGAGAGCTCGCCACGCTCAACGGTACGCTGCGAGACGACGAGAATCAGGTCTGCCAGAATTGCGGCGCAAAGGGCCATCGAAGGTTCGAGTGCAATGAGCAGCGCAACTATACGGCTCATATCACCTGTCATCGATGTGGTGGACAGGGACATCTGGCGAGGGATTGCACACAGCCCAGGCAGGGCTTTGGACCGCCGGGAATGGGACCAGGTGGTTTCGGAGGAGGAGGCATGCCAGGTGGACCGCAGCAGCCTGGTGGGCCCAACGGCGGGGGTGGGTTTGACTCCGAGTACGCAAGCTTGATGGCAGAGCTCGGCGAAGGGGGCGCTGGACGTGGTGGTTCGGGCACGCCAATGGGCGCAATGGCTGGCGGTCCAGGCGGACCATCTGCGCAGCAGCCAGGTGGACCAAGCAATGGGACGCAGCAGCAACAGCAGCAGCAACCACAACTGGGCCCGGATGGCAAGAAGATCCCGCCCTGGCGTCAGCCGGACATTTGGTCAACTCCTGGCTTCTCTGGACCTGGCGGAGGTGGAGGCTTCGGCGGACCGCGACGAGGCGGCTACGGGGGAGGGTTTGGTGGGCATCACGGAGGTGGCTTTGGTGGGCCAGCAGCTGCGACGGGCGCCAATGCGTATGGTCCCACGGGCGGCCAAGGCTGGGCCGGCGCAGGCGGAGCAGGTGGCTATGGTGCTCATGCAGCTGGAGGCTACGGTCAAGCTGCTGGCGCCGATGGCCATCAGCAGCAGCAGCAGGGACAGCAGCAGGACTACTCGGCAGAATGGGCAGCCTACTACGCACAGCAAGCTCAGCAGCAGCAACAGGGCACCGGCGCAGACCCAGCAGCTCAGCAAGGAGGAACAGCACAAGGCGCTGCTGCAGGTGGCGAGCAGAAAGACTACAGCAAGGAGTGGGAAGAGTATTATCGCCAACAGGCGCTGCTTCAGCAGCAACAGCAAGGTGGTGGTGGAGGCGGGTACTAAACACCGAGACTCTGGCTGCATCACGAGCGATACGAGCTCCTCTGACCCGCCCCTATCTTGCTACTACCCTCTTCTCAAGGCTGACTACGCTGTCCTTGCGTAGAGGTCGGCGCAAGACAGGCCTCACTAGCACCTTCCCCTTGGCTAGCCCGGAGCGAGCATTCAAAAGAGCACGACGTGCCTACCTGAGTGGGCTCAACTCACTTTCTTTCCTCTAACCGCCCCTGGCATCCACCCCTGTATCGTCTTTCTGACCATCCCCTACTGTTTACGCTTCTCGTGCTAACAAATCACTCTGCTGACCTCGATGCGAGAGTAGCTCGCAGAGTAAGACTGACCTGACCTCGCGCACCAGCGTGCTCTACTATCTTGACTGTCGCTCCTTCTCCTGCTCGTCCCCGTCAGCTGCTCAAGTACGCCGCAGACACGCGGGCATCAAGGCAGGGTAGACCCTTGTCGCGCTGCAGGGGGAGATTGAGCGATAGACGACTGACTATTGCGGCCAGCTTAAAGGTCCGGGAATACTCGCGAGACTATTTGCCTGCCTTCCCTCATGTCCACGCTAGCGCTACCTCCCCTCGCGTCCCATTGCAACCTAGCCCCAAAATGCGCGTCGACCAGCTCTGGTCGGCCGTTCAACGCTACATGCAGAGCACGGTACGAATCTCCGTCCCGGTGAGTCGTCGTTTTCCGTCTTGCTGCTGTGGCTCCGACCTCTCCTCGTCTGCTTCTTGTTCCGATCTCTTGGCTCCTCAGAGGGCGGCTGCAATGAGATGACGTTGCAGAGTAGCCACCGATCCCTGCGCAAGTGCTGAGAGCGCCAAGTCATTGTCGATAGCTTCAATTGCAACAAGGGCGAGCACAAGTACACGAAGAGGCGAAGCGTACGTACGGGGCGCCAGGAAAGGAAAGTCCGATGGACGAGATAGAAAGAAGGACGGCAGAATGACGCGAAGAGAGATCGCCTACTTGACGTAACGATACCTGACCCTCTCTGCCGCCAGCAAGAAGATTTGGATCTCCCTAGGCTTCTCGACATTTTCAGCGCTCTTAGCGCTATTGATTCCTTCGCCAACCTGCAATCCCATCTTGCCCGCCTTGAGCGACTCAGGCACGATGGTATAACCCAGCGGCCCCACATCGCAATTAGGGCAGAGCAGGTACTTGACTGTCAAGGCGGGACCAGTCGAAGCGGCGGGAGCGGACGTTGGATCAATGCCGCTCGCTGTGGTAGGGGAGGTTGAGGAGGCTGTGTCGCGCTGTGGGCTTGTGGGGCTGCCGCTGCTGATGGGAAGACCGGAGCCAGCCCCGCCTCGGCCAAAGGGCGCTGTGCCCTTTCGTCCAGGCGGAGAAGAGGGCCGCTCTGGTGGAGATGTTGGTCGCTTGGAGTTGCTGCCCTTGCTGCCGCTCTTGTCACCACCGCCGCCGCTGAGGAATGTTGAGCGGCGGATGGGGGGAACGACCCTTCTCCTCGCAGGGGCAGCCGCGGGCGTCGTCGCCCCGCTCGCAACAGTCTCTGTGGTCTCATCCTCGCCAGCGCTCCCCGCTGCATCGCCTCCGCCGCTACTTGTGGGCATTCGCCACTCGGCGTCTTTGCTAAAGGCAATGTTGTCAAAGCTCATTGCGCTCACCACGCTCCAGAAGGGTCGGATAGGCGTCAGACACTCAGCGCTAGGCGGTGCTCCGGGAAGAGTGCTCCTGACCCCGTCCCTCCTCTCCTTGAGCGCTCGGATATGGCTCGCCGGAGCAGGCGGGGGCTGAGGAGTGGGTGGCAAGCTGGACGACTGGGGCAACCCGACGTCAGGCTGCGAGAGTGGACCACTCTCTGCAAGCTCCCACATGGCCATCCCCTTTGCGACCAGCTTGCATCCGCACTCCTCCCTCGGGCACCAGATTTCCGCCAGGTTCGTTCCTCCCTCTTCACCGCCGTCTCCACCCTCTGCTGCTTTCTTCACCATGCGCGCCTCAAGAGCGAGGAAGGCGTCCTCGACGAACGTCTTGCCCGCTAACGTCTGACCCAAAATGGAGGAGAAGGGCTGGCTAGGATTGGTACCGGGCTTGTAAGAGGGGGTGGAGGCGGAGAGGGCCGCCAGGAGGTCGGCTTGAGTGAAGCCTGCGAGACCGGCACCTTTCCCGTTGCCTGCGCCGTCGTTGGCGGGTTCCGTTGCCTTGGGGGTAGCTTTCTCGACGATAACAGAGGCACTCGTGTCGCTCTCCGACGTTGGAGAGGCCGTCATGCCTGGGTAGCCCGCGCCATCCCCCTCCGTCAAGACGTGGAGGGACGTCTTTCTCTTCTCTGGCTGTGACACCACTCTACTGTTGTTGGACGAGGAAGTCGACGAGTAGGATGATGCCATGGAAGCTGCCCTCTTGGTTCGTTGCTCCTCCGCCTCTTTTTCCTGGACTCTCTGCTTCTCATCTGCTTGCTGCTGGTGAGCATGCTGGATGTAACGTCGTAACTCGATCCAGTCGCCGCTCCCTGCTCGAATGTGACTCGGCCCTCGAATCTTGAAGCCAGCCTTGAGGAAGAAAGGTAGAGTCTCTTCATGGCATATGAGACCCACACATTCGTACCCTTTGGCCTTCTCCAAGTCTCCCTTCTTGACCTCGCCACGCCCCTCTTCTGCTCGGCGTAGACGCATCATGAATTCTTCGAGAAGGCGCAGACCTAGCCCTTTCCGGCGGAAGGGCTCGTCGACGACGATTGCATGGAGGCAGACCATCCATGCCTCGATGCCTTCTTCTTCGTTGGAGACAAGATGCTCTGAGAGGGCGCGAGCTGACATGGATGCAGCTGCCGTTGCATTGATGTAACCGATGATTCTGCGAGGCGTCGATTGATGGCCCACGGAAAGGGGACCAGCGACCTTTGGAGGAGGCACAGGAATGTAGGCGCCAAGGAAGAGGTGAGGGGCCAACTTTTGGCGCAACTGCATTCTGTCCTTGCTCGCGCGATCATCTGGAATGAAGGAAGCGCGTTCGATGACGTGACACTGAGCTACTTCAGATGGTCTAACCCAGTCAAAGGTCAAGCCCTTGGGGAGATTGGTACCAGTGCGACCCGACGGACCAGATAGTGGCATCGTTGTCGATCGTGAGGGCGCTTTGCGTGTCGTCGACGAAGAGGCTGAGGCTGATGGCACGGGTGAAGAGGGCGCCGCTGCCGTTACAGGAGAAGCTGCTCCCGAGCCTGTCGCGGCCGCTGCCTTGCTAGCATGAGCGGGCGAAGCTGTGCCGGATGCAGAAGATGATGACGACGAGGGTACTGGCGAAATGGATGCTGATGTTGAGGCTGAAGCGGACGCAGCAGCATTCGCAAGGTTGCTCGAAGGAGCTGCAAAGCTTGTCGCCACGCGCGTCATCGTAGGTCGATCGCCAGGCGTACCCGGTCTGCTGCTCCCACCATCAGGACTCGAGCTACCGCTACCGCCGTTGCTGCCCGTGCTCACGACTCGATTTCTCGGATCTCGCGTGGGGTGACCCTGACGATCTCTGTTGCCCGTGAGGGAGAGTGTATGACGAAGGCTGGCGCCCCCGCTGAAACCAAAGGACGAGCCTGCGCGGTTGCGGCCACTCTTGCCATTGTCTCTGGAAGGTGGCGAGGTTGAGATGTTCTGCGAAAAGGCCCTCGCTGGCGGGGGGAAGAAGGGCAGCGGATTCATCGCGGGCGATTGCGACCAGATACGGATATCCAAAGATGATGGAGACGAGTGAAGTGCAGAGATACGAGGAGGAGGATCGATCCAATGGGCCGATTTGCGCTTGCAAGATGGAGCAAAATGACGAGGGGGGAAGATGCGATCGAGACGTCGAGCGACGAGCGACAATGACGACGACGAGTACCGACAACCAACGACGTCAACGAGGGTCGTAAGTAACTGACCGTCGATTGCCAATGTGCGCTGCTATTCGGCAATCGTCACTAGCCCACTCTGTTCTGTCTCTCTTCGTACGACAGGAGCGAGCAAGCCGTCGCAGGTGGAGCGCGGGAGTGTGAGCAGCGGCGCAGGACAGGCAGGGCGACTCGCGGGCAGCTGGCCCATTCAAGAGAGAGATTCAGGGCGGCGGCGGCGGCGCCAAAACGGCAGGGCGGCATGTCTCGACCGCTCCGTGCCCTGCGCCTGCCCTCTTTGCTCCCCTCAGATCAGATCCAGACCCCCAGCTTTGGTTTTGGGCTCGACTCGACGACTTGAGCGAGCGAGCGAGCGAGCGAGCGAGAGAAGGCGACGACGACATCGCACCGGTGGGCGCGGCTAGCCAGAATCAATTCATCCCGACACCTTAGCCTGCCAAGCCTGAAGAAAGCAGCCGGCTGCACAGCAACTCGGACCTTGATTATTAGGCTCCCACAAGACGGATTGGGGTCGTCACGGGACCATCGACGACGCCTCTTCGAAGGCACTCTTAGCCAGCTCCAAGAGCGACAGGATTCGTCGTCATGGACGCCCGCTCAGCCACCCAAGACGCGACGCTCTACTTGCTCCACGCCGCCTTTGTCTTGGCCGTGGGAAACGACGCAACTCGTGGTCATCGAGATCAATCGGCCTCATCGTCGTCACAGCCTCTGCCTTTACTTGGGGCTACACAAGCCCGCAAGTTCTTACAAGCTGTGCTCGACCAGACGACGACCAGCGAGATTGCAGAAGGGGCCACGGGTAAGCGACGACGCCTCGCAGGTGGGGGCGGCTGCGGTGCGAGAAGGTCGTTGTGGCTTGAAGGCGACGGTAGGAAGAGCGACTCTACTGTAGCGGCCACTGCAAGCATCTGCAGCGCACTCGACCACCTACCAGCACATTGGAGGTTGCACAATGTCCTCTGCCAAGGGTGTGGGAGCATAGCGCTACCTGGTATCACAACGGCTTCGACACGCGGCAAGAGGCGGCGTGATTTCGATTGTCTCGTTTGCTGCAAAGGTCATGGTGGTCAAGGCAGGATGCGAAACGGAGGCTTTGCTGCCGTAGGCTTGCACGATGAGGACGAGAAGGTCATGAAGAGCAGCAAGGCTGCCTTCGCCTCGGCGCGTAAGCGAAGGACAGGTGCGAAAAGCCATGGTTCGCAGCCGCTGATGGCAACAATCATGGAGCCAAAGCCACCTCGCGGAGCATCACGATCGGCATCCATGACATCTGCCTCAGCCAATGCGAAGGGGAAGGAGGCGAGCAGAGAGCTCGCCACGGCTGCTCCGTCTCCGCCTGCTCCTTCTACCTCTGACAGAGCCTCATCATCACGCAGCGAATACGTGGCCAAGCCTACGTCCCTCTCCTCAACAGCGAAACAGACGAACAAAGATGTCCAGCCCGTGAGGCAAGCTCAGCAGCTTTCGGCGCCGACATCTCCATCCAAACCCCTTCTCAGAGGCGCCACAGCTGGCAGCGCCCCCGGCACGGATCGCCACGAGAAGCGTCACGACCACAAGGCGGCGTTGCGTGCTATGCTCTCAAAAGACAAGGGAAGCGGGACCGCTCGCGACAAGAAGAAGGGACAGCCCAAGGCGGACGGTAGTAGACAGGGTGGCGCGACGGGAGGAGGCGGAGGTGGGCTGGCTGACTTTCTTGCCGGCTTGTCGTGATGAGGGGACCCAAGAGGCATGTATACCTGCCCAGCGAAGCAGCCCATCGTTCGGTTTCCAACATTGAACGAATCTTGATCTCATCCTCGATCAATGTCAGTCATCTCCGGTACGTGATGAGCGGTAGCTTCTTGCCGAAGGTGGCGCAGTGCAAGCCCATCACTGATCACGACGGGGTGGCGCCGACTAACGAACTTGACTCTTCGGGCCTCTGGTCACAACCCCCGACCCAGCGGTACTGAAGGGGCTGTAGAAGCGCCGATTCAAGGGCACCGCCTCCAGCCGCGCTGCCTATAAGTAGAGGTGGCTGATAGCTCGTCGTAACTCTTCATTTGACACCCATCTACCAAACACCTCACCAGACCATGACGCTTTCCTGCCTGCTGCTCTCCAGCCTCTTGGCCCTCCTCGCCCTCCTGAGCAACGAAGCGCTGCCTGGCGCTGACGCCCTCAGCATTCAGCCCCGC
The DNA here is from genome assembly GCF_003144245.1 of Jaminaea rosea. Taxonomy (NCBI): domain Eukaryota; kingdom Fungi; phylum Basidiomycota; class Exobasidiomycetes; order Microstromatales; genus Jaminaea; species Jaminaea rosea. The sequence goes on along the minus strand of NW_020289975.1, from coordinate 1,014,187 downwards.
GCGGTCGATCCAGTCGGCCCCGGGTCCTCCTCTGACAACGACAAGGACTCGAACGCCGACTCGCTCGAGGTGCTCTGCATGGAGGACGGAGAAATGTGCATCCGCGCCGGTACGGGCATCTGGTTCCCCGATGCTTTTGGGATCTCAGGTTCGCAGGTTCAGGCGCAGGGATCCACGCTCTACATGCTCGACAAGACCGGGGGTAATGGCTCGTTGGCTTGCGGCGCTTCTAAGGCTCTATTCAGCTTCGTGGGAGGGGACGGGCCGAAGATGTTCGACGGGCGCGACCAGAATGGGGTCAAAAACACGCAGTTGACGGTGCGTTGCGGCGAGTACTGCGTGACCGCACGCTTTATGCTGACCCGGACTTGGGCTCGGTTCATCGCACAGGGCTACTTTGGCTCTGATTCCTCCCAGATCGTGAGTCTCTCTACACCAGCACTCTCGAGACTCCGACGCTTTCAAGCTGACCCAGCTCTCGTGCGCACCCCACGCAGACCACACACGGCGTCATTACGACCCACAAACGCGGCGAAGATCTCGTTGTCTACTGCGAGTAGCAGCACAAGCGCGATGACATGTACCTCGTTGCTCTTGAACCTTACCATGAATCCGCGATCCTCTTTGCCTTGCTCTGAGCACCCATCGCTCCTTTGTTGAGATTGAGCGTGGCTGACCCTATACCCAACGGCCCGCGATGGCTGTTCATTTGCTCCACAGCCTGCTCTGCTTACCCCGACCTCGAAGCCGTCGATGCCTCCATCCCTCTCTCCTCTATTCTGCCTCGCAAGTCTCCTCATCCAAGCCAAGACGCACGTCAAGAGATGCGTCCTTTCAGCTTGATCCTGTCCGTCCTAGCAGCCGGAGTGACTGTCTCAGGCGTTGCTGGGCTAGCCATTGACTGTACGTTTCCGGCTTCGCTGCCTTGTTTCGAACTGTAGAGCGCCTTGCTGACTCTCGTCCCTACGCCGCCTTTTTCTCTCAGCACGCATAGCCGACGAGAACCTCGGGGACCGCTGCGGCGAGGAAGGTATTTCTTGTATTCTGTAGGGACAGGTGTCGCAAAGCTTTTCCTCCATCCTCATCTGACGAGTGCCTCTTGCCCTTCTCTTTGTGTCCTACAGCGCAGGCCTCACCATCTTCGTCACCGGCCAGGGAATAGACCGCAGCGGTCCCGCATCAAACAACTCCCGGTGGTACGTCCTAGAGAGAAGCGGTGCCACGGGGGAAGCGCGTGGTTGCTCTGGAAGCACTGTCACTTGGACTTCGTATCCTGGGCTGAACACCTTCAAGGGTACAGACAACGAGACGACTAGAAATGATAGGCGAGTGCGAGAGTTAGGCTTGCGGAGGATGTTGCATATGAGATTGACGCTGCAATCTGTGCCTAGAATCCGAGCGTTCTACCTTACGGATTCGTCCAAGATGGTAATCAAGGGGACGCTGAGCTCTGAGGTTCCGGGAGCAGATTTGGTATTAGGTTGTGTCAGTAGACGATCGCGAGCTGTGGGCTGTGATATTCTACTGGCGACCTCGCGCTGACTCCTTGCTGCTAATGCGCTCGCGTCGCTGCTCAGTACCCACCGCCGGTGCGCAAGGCAGCCACGGCGACCATCAGACCAAGGCTTGAGGAACTCGATGGTCCTCAAGCCCCTCTGTCAATCTCGGGTTCCCTTGGTCCCTCCAGCTCTAACAGCACCGAGCACCGCCACACCCTGGGCGAAGCCTGCGCCCTCGACGGAGTCATGTGCCTCATCACTGGCCAATCTATCAGCCTTGTCAACGCCAGCGATGGGAGACTGGCCTCCGAGCGAATTGACGGGGGAGCTACGGTATATCAGATCAAGGACGATGGCGCATACGGAACTATCCAGGGATGCGATGGATCCCGGGCTAGGTGGAGCTTTGCGGCTGGCGAAGGGGAGAAGGTATTCGATGGGAGAGATCATGTGGACCACCCTAATAGGAAGCTGGCGGTGAGTTTAGCGAAGCGCAGAGATCATGCAGCATTACGCTGACCGCCAGAGCTATTTAACCGTTGGTCAGGCTTTCTTCATCCAAGACCCTTCCAAAGTCACCGTTCACGAGCGTGTCACGAGCTACGAGCGAGGCGCCGATTTGACCATCTTCTGCGGGCCATAGGCAGACGAGGCGGCCGAGTGCTCTGTCTCTCTCTCACGTCGCCTGGCGATCATCGCGCATGCTGAATAGACTTCATGTGATGCTTCGCTGCCTCGTGGCGAGAGAAGCCTGAGGGCTATGTCTGCGAGACGTATTCGTACTCATTGACGGGGGAGTAAAGGGGATGGACCATGGTGGTTTGTACAAGGAGCAGTTGTGAGTCAGCATCGCTGCTGCGTCATCAACGCCTGCTGCCACCAGCGCCCGTCCTCCCAATAGGCACGCCGAGTCCAAATCCACCACTCGTGCCACCAGAGAAGCTTCCGCCAGTGGGCCTCGCAGCCGGCCTACCAGCTGCAGCGGTGCCTCCCGACGAGGATGCTGCCGCGCTACCGTCCGGCCCTCCCTTCCCCGGGTTGCTAAAGCTCCAATAACCTCCTGCCCCGCTCCTCCCTGCAGATCCCCTCGCGAAGCCGCTCGTGGCTGCATTGACTGCAGAGAAGTCCATAGAGACGCCTGGCTCCTTCTCAACCTCGAGGAGGTCCACCAACTTTCTGCCAATGCTGTTCACCCGCTCCACATTCCCCCTGTCCCTCAACCAAAGGGAGATCCTGTTCGCCTTTGGTCTGGAAGAGAAGACGGCGCCAGTAATTTCATCCTCTGTGTCGAGCTCTTCTCCAATCAAGGCGAGCACGAGCCACATCCAGCTTCGGTCTAAGAGGGCCGGGTTAGTTGCCGAGCGTGAGAGGGAGATGGTCCATTTGCCGCCATTGGCATTGGCGGGGTCCTCCCACATAGGCTTGATGCCGTTCTTAAAAAGATGATAGTTGGAGTGCAAGTCGAGCTGCGAAGGGCGCTTGATGGTCGTAAAGACGCCCATGAAGGACTCGACTGTACGGTACGCGCCTAGCACTTTGAGAGCGGCTTCCCATGAGTCGGCGCCTGGAGTGGCGCTGGAGCTCTTGAGAGTGGCTGATGGTGGAGCCGCCGAGGAAGCGCGTGGGTCATAGACGTCCCAGCCATGCTCAGTACCGCTGATGGTGTGGTGAGTGGGCGCAGATGCGGGGGACTTGGAGTCGAAATAGACAGTCCACTTGTGCTGTAGGGGGTGGTGGCCCGTGGGAACGGGACGTTGAGCTGAGGAGGGGGGCTTGGATGGTCCAGCGGCGGCATTGCTACGGTGTGAGAGAGGAGCAGTCGATACAGGAGGGGGCATGGTAGGCGACGTCTTTGTTGCCGCTGAGGTAGAGCCTAACATTGGTGTGGTGCGTGTCTTGGGGCTCCTCGTCGGGCTTTTGGTTGGGCTGGACGAGAAGGGGTGGCTGCCTCCCACCCCGTCACTCTTGCCTGCATTGGGGTCAGCTCGGTCCCAAAGCGATCCCTTCTTCTCAAAGGGCTCGTCCCACGATGCGACCGACTTGGCAGGGCTTGAATGACCCTTCTTTGCCATTCGCTCGCGGATGTCATCCAGGCTTGGGATCCCCTTGCTCTTCTGCTCACTGGTCGACGACGCTGCGGTGGTGGCGGTGGTGGTGCTGCTGAGCTGCGTGGCCTCGCTCGTCGTCGAAGGCAAAGACGTCGAGGGAATGGAGGGAGACGTCGAGGCGGATGCCGAGTCGCCCGAATTAGGAGGCATGCCGAGGACCAAGGCTTGAGGTGACGTCTGGGCGACGCTGTCTCCCTCATTGTCGGATGTGACGCTTGGAGCAGCGGGCGAGGCGCCTGCGTCCGACGAGGAGCTATTGAGTCGACCAGCAAGACCGAGTCTACCACGTTGAGGGGCATTTACTGAACGAGAGGAGGAGTGGTTATTGTGGAAGTGTCAGAGGCGCAGCGACGGAGGGGCGCGAATGGGCAGAAGCTCACCATCCAAATGACTCGAGTCCTTCTCTGGAGTGTCCTTGCCATCAAGCTTGAGCCTGCGCGGTTGAGATGAAGTCAACAATCATTCTATCCAAGTCTTCTCAGCGTGCCTCCTCACCTGGCAGCAATGTCACTCAGGGTAGGCGGCTTCTTCGAGCTTGACGACGCCGTCTTGCCAGAAGAGGCTGACCCCGCGCCGTCACCCTTGACATGAGTGGCAGAGAGTGCAGGGGATGATGCTGGGCTCGATCCCCTGGTGGCAGCAACCGACGTAGCCGGCGACGCCAGCGAAGGCGTTGCGGACGAGGGAGTCACCAGGCCGACGTGAGCCAGGCCAGCTCCAGCGCCAGCAGGAGTATTGGCATCGACGGGTGCAGGAGCGGCGACATCGTCGTCACGAGGTGTGGCAGCGCTGACCGACATCTTTGGGGAACGGCTTGGATGTGGTGAGGAGGAAGCAAGGCCTGCGAGTGCAACTGCCTCGTGGTATGGTATTTTGGCTTTAATTGCTGCTCCACCGCTCGCCAGCCCGCACGCTCTCTCGCGCTTGCTTCATCTCTTGGCCCAAGCCCCGCCCAGTACTTACGCCCCGAGAGCAACCATGCAGGCCGGCAGACAAGCACACGCACTCTGCGACAGCGGCAGTCAGTCCCTCTCGTCTCGACTGGCCGGTGGGCAGGCGCCTTGCAGCTAAGCAAGCCAACCAGCCAGCCGCTCACAGCTTCAGCTCCGCTCAGACGTGCGGAGAACAACACGCAGGCCCTGCAGAAAGAGTAACACGAATCGAAACGCAGCAAGCAAGCAGCGGTACACCGACGTGTACTCCTCACATTGGTGACGATCACAATGACCGATTCGATCACGATGAATTTGACTTTGGTCTACACTTGCCCTTCTACTTTCGCCCTCACCCACTCTGCATCGCCTCAACCATGGCGTGATTCTGGCGATCGTGCTTCTTCTTGGTCAGACTGAACTCCCGCGAAATAGCAGTCGTAGTCGTCCACTCCTCTCCGCCAGCCTCAGAAGGCCAGCACTCCATCATGCGCTTGTAGGCCGCTTTGCGCTGGTTGAGCTCGCTGATCTGGTCCGTGACATTCTCCAGCCTGCCCTTCTCTTGGCGTAGCTCGGTGAGACCGTTCTCAAGGAGGATGATCTGGAAGACGTCTTCGCGCATGCGTTCTGTCCAACGCCACTTGCGGACAGGCGCAGAATCGCCGCCAGACTTGGATGCTGCGGCCGCCTCGTCGTCACCACCCTCGGCGGCTGCCTCGCCTTCCATCGCTGGCGTATTGGTACCATTGGTTGGGCTTCCTGCTGCTCCCGCTGTGGCCCCTGGCCCGCCGACCGCACCCTGCTCCCTCCATCTCTGCATTTGCTCTTCATAATCGGCCCGATGAGCAGGCAGCGCCTCCTGTACAGCCTCCCTCAGATCGTCAAGCAGCTCATCCTGCTTGCGCTTCAGCAGCTCGGCATGGTCGTCGTAGAACTCCCTCTTGACCAGCTTGCTCATTGTGAAGCGATTATAAGGGAAGATGGCGGGCAGGTAGTTGAAGAAGTTCTCGTTGTACTCTCCCAGTTCCAACGCCACTCGAGCAGCCTTGCGCAAAGGAGGACGGAGGGTGACAGGGAACTTGTGCTTGACAGAAAAGTCCTCGGAGGCAACGAGATTCTTGATATGTTGAAATTCGGCGGCGAGGCGCCGGTCGACGGGTTTGGTAGGATAGTTTTTCTTCTTGTTGGCGGGCTCGTCGTCCACTTTGATGGGGCTGTCTCGCGAGCCTGCGGCTTTGGTCTGCGCTGAGGCGTCGACGAGACCAACAGCGTCCGGGGCAAGGCTCTCAGGAGGGAGAGAGGGCGTATCAGTGAGGCCCTTTTCTTCTGCCCGTAGCTGTAGCATGCGGTTGGAGACCTCAAGCTGAGTGCCGTTGATCAGGTACGAGGGAGGTGCGCCAGCCCCTCCAATGCCAACTCCTGCCATGCCACCGCCAGCACCACCGCTGCCAGAGCCAGATGCAATGGGTCCATTAGGGCTGCCGCCATCGGCCGCCTTGGCCCCTGCTCTCTTCTTCTGCAACTTCTCGAGCTCAATGTCGCCAGCAGCCACGTAGAAGCCCTTCGAAATGGGCTTGGCGGAGTGCGTAGGTTCATCAACGTGAAGCTCTGAGTCGTCGACGAACGGGTCGTTGACGTCGTACTCCTCGACATCCTTCCTGCGCTTCTTTCGTCTCTTGGGCTTGTCTCCCGTCTCACCGACTGGGTACTTGTTGAGGAGATGAGCGAATGGTCCAAGGTCTCCCAAAGACTCTGCCTCTGCTGGCGGTGATCCTGCGCCACCTGGCTTGGCAGACGACGAGGCTGCGGCGCCGCCGGAGTTGGACGGCCCTGCCTCGCGCGACTCGTACCACTCAGCCCAGGGGTGATTGTCCTGCTTGAGCTTCTTGTGCAGCTTCTCGGGAACATTGACCATGTAGTTCTCCGTGCTGACCTTGATCTGGAAGCGTACGGTAGGCAGAGGAGGAGGGCCCTTCGGTAGAGAAACGTCGACGGAGGGCTCTCGCTGCTTCCGCTTCTGTTTCTTCTTGACGGTGAGGACGTTCGGTGCCGCCGCGATGGGGGTCGCGGCCGCCGTGCTGTCGCCGTTGCTACCTGCTCCGTCTGCTGGCGCTGATACCATGTCGGCGTCCCCGTCAGCGTCGACCTTTGCGGAAGGCTGGGATCCGTCGGCTGCTTCCTCCTTGGCTGGGGCTTCATGGGATGCCGTTGAGACGTCATCTCCGTCGTCGTCGTCCTCGTCGTCGTCCTCATCGTCTTCGTCGTCATCCTCTTCATCCTCGTCGTCCTCGTCGTCCTCATCCTCGTCTCCCTCTCCCTCGCCTTCCCCCTCCTCGTCATCTTCGTCCTCGCCCTCTTCATCACCCCCAGGCTGCCCGCCCACGGCTACAACGCTCTCCGCATCTGCCTCGTCATTGTCACCGGCAGCATCTGTGCTTTCCACCCGACTGGTTGCTGCCTCTCCTTGCGAGCCGTTCGCTGCGCCATTGTCGATGTTGTTGCTGCTGCTACTACTGCCGTTCATTTCGCGCTGAGTATTGACGTTCTTGTCCGGGCTCCGTGTTGCAGTGCTCAGCGGCGTTGATACGCCCGAGTTGTCTGGCGAGCAAAGGGAGGCTACTGAGAAGACACCTGAGGATGCTGTGCGGCTGAAGTGCGCCCCTACGGGACCGTTGCCGTTGCGTTGGAGTCCAGCATCGTCGCCGCCGCTATGGAGCATGGGATGTCGGTCGCCGTCGTCCCCCATGGATAGCGGAGACGAGGGGTCGGCCATACGCTCAGAAGGGGGCTGCTAGGGCGATGTTTTTATCGAAAGGATTGCTGTGCAGTATTCGCGAGTGCGTGTCAGCATCAGAGTGTTACGCTGGTGTCATTGCGAGCTCGCGATGAAGCGGCTTCGTGACGCTGGATCTCGCGGCCGGACTGGGAATGGCAAGGCGCGTTGCAACACCCACTCCCGACCGCCGATACGACTTTGCCGCGGCGAGGGCCTGGGACGAGGGGCGATGGGGCGGCAATCGGCTCTATTGGGCACTCACACACGTGTTTGCGGGGATCTGCCAAGGCGGAATGACGAGGACTGCTGATGTACAGTGGGGGCCAAGAGCCACTTGATGTCTCGAGGTATGCTGATGCTGATTTGCACCTCGTTCTCCTACCAAGCTATCTCTCCTCTGCTCAAGATGGCAACTCCACCGCTCTTCGACGTCTCCTTTCGATGCTTCGACGTCGTGTGCACGCAGCGGAAGGAGAGTCGGGCGCGTCGCAGTAAGACGAGAGGCGTCGAGGCGTGCTCCTCGTCTTGTTGTTTGGAAAGGGTGGTGCGACGACGAGGAGAAGTGAGGTCAAGATGGAAGAAGGGCTGAGCTCTCGTCACCTCTCTCAACCCTCTTTCGCCGCCGATCTCGTGTCCTCGTCTTGTCGCAAATGCTGGCCAGCAATGAGGCTCGTGGGGCTCTCCAAAAGCAGAACAGACGATGCGGCCGCCGACTCGCTCTGTCCGCCAAGGACCCGTCCTCCAGTCCGCGTCAAGAGGCGGACGGCAGTTGGCACACAGCCAGGTCGCAGCTCGACTGGATGTCACCTCCGCCTCCCACCTCTCCACCACCATCACATCACCATGGTCGTCTCAACAGAAGATGAAGACAACTTTACCTCGATCACATGGGAGTCGGCAGATGATGCACAGCGGTCTGCAAGTGCGTCGAATGCAGCAGCAGGCAGCGCACCAGCGTCATCAGCAGCAGCAGCGGCGGCAACAGCCTCGTCGTCCTCGTCATCAGCTCCCCAACCAACAGGCGTAGAGCTAGTACTCGGCACTCACAACGTCGCAGACCCGTACTCACGTCCGCTACCATCAGAAGAGTCCGGCCAGCCCAGATGGCAAGGCTTCCTACTGGCTCAGGTGACCGAAGCTCGAAGAGAACACGAGGGGACAAAGGAGATGTTCGTCAGCTATGGCATCCGGGCAGAGACGAATCTACGACACTTTGCTCGCACGAGGATCGCGACGAGGAGACGCTTTCAGGATTTTCGATTCTTGAGGCAGAACCTAGCCAGAGACTTTCCCGCTTGTGTGGTGGCGCCACTGCCGGACAAGCATCGGATGGAGTACTTGACAGGGGATCGATTTAGCGATGAGTTCATTGCGAGACGGGTAGCAGAGTGAGTGCAGCAATGCAATCAGTTGCAGACGTTTCGCGACGCTGGGAAGAGCGCTCAACATTCCTGATACTCCCTCTCTAACACGCAGCCTTCAGCTCTTCCTCGAGCGAGTCTGCCGCCATCCCACCCTCCAGCGCTCACAACTCCTCCGCAGCTTCCTCGAGTCAACAGAATGGGTGAGTCGATCCAGCTTGCTTCCTTTCACGAGAGCCTGCTCTGACTTCAAGCCCCTCTGGCACACCCGCAGCACGTCGAGATGCACATGCACACCTCCTCAGCAGCTAGCGGCAGCTCCTCGTCCACAAGCACAGGCATAGACGAAGGCCCACGAGCGCCGCAGGGCATCCTCGACACCCTGTCCGATACCTTCCTCAACGCTTTCACCAAAGTACGCAAGCCGGACGAGAAGTTTGAGATCATGAAGGAGCGGCTAGAGAAATTCGACGAGGGGCTCGGGGGCGTTGAGCGTGTGGTCAGCAAAGGTCGTGTGAGATGGACAGGTGAGTGCAGCTGTGTGACGTTGTGGCGTAGACGAGGAGGAGATGTCGCGAGATCCGGGCCAGTCAGGCCCGTATCTTCGGTAGCAGGCCCATGATTCGGCTGCGGTGTCTGCGCAACGTGCTGGCGACCTCTTTCTTCTGTTGCTGGCCCCCCTTTCGCGACCCCGTTCCTTACACCTGCGTCGTGCCTCCTCTTCATCCTCGTATCCTTGCGGCTCACATCCGCTAGGATCTCCCTCTACCCCTTCCTCCTCCGCATCTGCCTCATCTCCACCACCCTCTGCCTTTTCATCGGCCTATCTCCGCAACCACGGCGGCGACTCCTCGGCTTCATCGACTCCCACGTCTGCAATGTCCCGCTTCTCGCCATGGCGCTCCACCTCATCATCGAACCAACCCCGCTCGCCATCCAATCCGGCTTCGCCCAAACAACAACTCTTGGCGCCCAATCTCGGTCTCGAATCGCAAGACCTTGCCGGTGATTACGAGGAGCTGGCGAGCAGTATCGAGGGGCTAGGCCTGCTGGAGAGCGGGATTACCGATGCGTTGAATCGTTTTGCGGCCACTTCGAACGAATGGGCTAGGATCATGAGGGAGACGGTGAGAAGCGCGCCATGACGCCGAGCCGTCATGCAGCAGTGTAGCTGACCACCGATGTCAATCTCGCCCGCCCACGCAGACCGGTCGCTCAACAGAGGACCTCTCCTCACATCTGCATGCGATTCTTGCCTACTCTGCAGCGCATCGCTCTGTCCTAAAGCTGCGCGACCAGAAGCAGGTAGACTTTGAGGAGTTGACCGACTACCTCTCCTCTGTCGTGTCAGAGCGAGACCGTCTCTCTAGCCTGTCGAGCCCGTACGGCGGAGGACACGGCCATGGGGGTGTGAGGGGCAGTGGACTGACAGGATACCTGAAGGATCGAATGGATCACCTGCGCGGCGTGGACGAAGAGAGGACGAGGGTGGAACGCATGGCCAGGCTAGACGGCAGGATCAAAGAGCTGCAGGATGCTGTCACTCTATCGCACGACGTCTCTGTGGCCTTTTCGGATGAGGTGGTGAAGGAGAATGTGGTCTTCCACCTGGCCAAAGATCAGGAGATGAAGGACCTCTTGGGGGCTTATGCGGAGGGGCAAGTCGAGATGTGGAAGAGGGGGGAGGAGGCGTGGGATGCCCTGATCCCGAGGTTGGAAGCTATCAAAGTGGATGGTTGACGATGGCTTTTCATGCTTTACATGGTAGTTTGTCTGAATTTGAGTCAATACGCAGCATCTGATTCTCCACCACCGCTTTGGGCGGCTGCCTCGAAATGAGCTGAGCTCGTTGACGTGAGAGCCGTGGTCGCGACGCGTCAGGCCGAGTCCAACACGAGGGCCCAAGCGCCGATCCGGTCGGCGAGGGCGAAAGATGCGCGTCCGCCTCGCTCACCTCCGTCCGTTCGTTGCTCGCTCCGTCATCATCAACTACCATCATCGCGCCTTGATCCCCCAAAAGCATCACACAAGCAGGCGCAATCCCCCATGTCTCTCTATACGCCCAGCTCGAAATCCAAGCGCAGAACTCCCGCAGGCTCTGGCTCGGCAAGCGGCGTTGTCCTCGACGGGATACGGGGCAATGGAGCGGGCACCCCATCGGGACGCTCAGGTGCTGCAGGTGGCTCCTCGTCTCATCGAGACCATCTGCATCACAATGGTGGCTCCTCATCACACCATCATCGCGACGGTCCTAGCGCTGCAGACTTGAGCGACGAGCAGCGACAAGAGATCAAGGAGGCCTTTGAGCTCTTTGACACGGACAAGGATGGGGCCGTGGATTTCCATGAGTTGAAGGTGGCCATGAGGGCATTGGGCTTTGATCTGAAGAAGGCCGAGGTGCTCAAGTTGTTGAGGGATCATGATCGGAGGGGAGATGGGTTGATGGAGTGGGAGGATTTCAGTAGGATAAGTGAGTGCGACGTGATGGGAGCACGAATGACGGCAAGCAATGCGCTGCTGCTGCCGCTGCTGCTCAGCTCCTCAGACTACATGAAAAGGCGACGCTGACCACTGCGCACTGCCTGATTGCCGTCAGTGAGCGATCGAATCGCAGCCCGCGACCCGATGGAGGAGATTCGTCGCGCTTTCGCCCTCTTTGACGACGACAATACGGGCAAGATCTCGGTCAAGAATCTGCGCAGGGTCGCCAAGGAGCTCGGAGAGCAACTGGACGAGGATGAGTTGTGCGTAGAGGTCACTCGGCCGTAGATACCTCGTGAGGCAGATCGCTGACAATACTACGCCCCTCCGCTCGCCCGCTTGATCAATCGCTCACTCGCACGACGACAGGCAAGCAATGATCGACGAGTTTGACTTGGACCAGGATGGCGAGATCAATGAGCAGGAATTCGTGCAGATCATGATGGATGAGAATTGATGAGCAGGCAGGCTATACCCCCGATCGAGGTCATGACACCTCGACGGCAAGCCAGATGGAGAAGGCTGGCTTTGTCCAGACGCTCGAGCATTTGCAATCAGTACAATTCTCCCTCCGCTTGCCCCGCGCGTCGTCGTCCGTGTGGATGCCAATCTCGCTCTCATCAGCAGCAACTGCAGGCTTCCGTCGCTTTCGCCTCCTTTTGCCCATAGGGAAGCAGTCGATCGTAAAGAGCACGGAGGCATGCTCCGGACCCTTGTCTCAGAGATAGTCGCACCCTCTCGTGACCGGACTTACGCAGACGACTTGATAGGAGGTCGCGACGATTTCACCTGCCGTTGCAACCTAGAACCATTCTCAAGCCCGGTGATCCACGACGGAGTCCGAGGCAGAGGGTGGTGACTCGACGCGGCCACCACGATCAAGCCACGCGTCGCGCCATGACCTCCCCACGTAGCCTTCCTCAGAACCTTTGGAACATCTTTCTCCCTCCCTGCTCCTCCCGGTGCTCACCTATCACCGACCTCGTTCGCCGCTTCAATGAGATCGATGCCGGCCGCGGCGATCGACTCTTTGTATCTCAGTCGGACTAGATTCCGGCGGAGAGGGCTGTGAGAATTGAAGAGTGAGGTGATCAAGGAGGTGGCTGATCGGCGGCAGCCTGCGTCGTCGAAGCCACCGGTCTTCCTTTGAGCGCCATCTGTTCCGTGGCTTGGTCGCCGTCACACGATCGGGGCGTCCGGCGTTGAGTTGGTCGCCTGGATGAACCTTGCGTTGGAGGCTTTCGCTTGACGCTCCTTCATCCCACTTGACTACATCTCGACTTTTCAAATTGGGCTGCGGGACCTGGCGTCGCCCCTTTGCAATCACTTCTTTTTTTACGTCCGCTTGCAGCAACGATGCGGTGCCCCACGCTGCTGGCCCACGAAGCTCGAGAAAGCGACGCACGAAATACCATATCGAGCAGCGAGCGAGGTTGCGACGCTGCAGGATCATGAGCTCGATTTGCTCCTGCAGCGTCCTGCTTGCAAATTAGCTGGTCTGTTTCCCACACACGCGCACGTCGTACAGCGCGCGACACGAGTGGTTCATCTCATCACTGCGACAAGATTGGCCCGCTGGGCGAACGGCAATCTGGTTCAAGTGTCGAAAGACTTGCTTCTTAGTGTGCACAGGTGCTTGGACCTGGCCTCACATCAAGGAAGACCTCCTCCGAATACCTTCGTCTGGTTGCACGCGAGGTGCGAAGAGGGAGCCGTGGGGGGGGACGACTGGCGGTGGGGACAGAAGGGGGAGGAGGCGAGTCGGTCAGTCGGACCATGACGCGTTCAGGAAGTCGCGGCATTGCTGCCTTGCATTCGAGTCGGCGGTTGAGGCGGCACTTGAACGGCGGCATTGCTGCCGAAGGTAAGCGGGAGCTACATAGTTGGGCCTGCGTCTGCGTCGCCGTCGGCAGACGGACGTCAACCGCGGGCGGCTGAGCGGTGTCAAGGGCGGCAACAAGGACGCGGACACGGTAAGCCGTCACGCAGCTCTGGGGAAAAAGGAGGTGGGAGGAGGGGAGGGAGGCGCTGCGTTACTCCGCACTCGTCAAGCGGCCAGCCCTTCAGTTAGTCACCTGTCTTGCCTCTCCCCATCCACGCCCTCGGTCCTATTGATTTCTCTATAAAGCCGCATTACGACAACCACTTGTAGCCGCCGCGCACGTACTGCCCTCTGACCACCCATCGACCACTTAGCCCCATCGCCCTCCAAACCTTGGCCGCTCCTTCCCTCTCCTTGGCCGTGTCACGCTACTAGCATCCTCGACCTCATCCTCATCCCCTTTTCCCCCCAGCATCGATCGAGAGCGAGTCAGCCAACATGATCGACCCAACGCGCGGCCTGTTCAAGGTCCCCACAAAGGGTGAGCAAGCGACACCTACCGTGACATGCCGCCAAGGCCTCAACTGACTTACCAATCCTCCCCTCACCCGTCTTCACACCGCTAGAGGAGCGTATCGCCGCTCGAGCGGGCGCGCCCTTGAACCCCTTCAAGCTCCTTGGTATGATGAACACGATGCAGACGCTCATGTTCTTCTCCGGCTACATCGCCTGGACTATGGACGCCTGGGACTTCTTCTCCGTGTCTCTCAATGTCTCTCGCCTCGCAACGGCCTTTGACAAGGAGCCTACCCAGATTACCACATCCATCACCTTGACGCTCCTCTTCCGCTCTCTGGGAGCCCTCATCTTCGGTGCCATCTCTGACCGTTACGGCCGCAAGTGGCCCCTCGTTGGCAACTTGCTCATCATTGCCGTCCTCTCGCTCGGTACTGGCTTCTGCAACTCCTTTGGGGCTTTCCTTGCTGTACGATCCCTCTTCGGTATCGGCATGGGTGGCATCTGGGGTCTCAGTGCCGCCACCGCCCTCGAGAATGCGCCCGCAGCAGCCCGTGGTCTCCTCTCCGGTATCTTGCAACAGGGCTACGCCTTCGGCTACCTCCTCGCCGCCTCTGTCAACTTGAGCCCCTGGATGGAGCGAACCCAGAACTGGCGTATCCTCTTCTACCTCGGCGCTGGTCTCTCCCTCTTTGCCGCACTCGTACGAGCCGCCCTCCCTGAGTCGGATGTCTTCAAGCGTGCAAAGCTGGAGCGAGAGCAGAACCCAGAGGAGTACAACGACGGGGAGAGCAAGACGAAGCGTTTCCTCATCGAGTTCAAGAACATGCTCAAGACGCACTGGTTCATTTCCATTTACGGTATTCTCCTCATGACCGGATTCAACTTCCTCAGCCACTCGTCCCAGGATCTCTACCCGACCATGATCCAGAATGTCAAGCTCGCCTTTCTCCCCAAGGCTGCGGCGAGCTTCAAGGCCTCGCAGGCGACCATTGTGGGCAACTGCGGCGCCATTGCTGGAGGACTGATTGCTGGCTACATTTCGCAATACCTCGGCCGTCGCCTCACCATCGTCGTCTTCGTCTTCGTCTGCGGCTGCCTCATCCCTGCTTGGATCCTCCCCAACACCTTCTCCGGCCTCGCCGCGGGTGCCTTCTGGATCCAGTTCTGCGTGCAAGGAGCTTGGGGTGTCATTCCCATCTACTTGCAGGAAATCTCCCCTGCAGCATTCCGTGCCCTCTGGGCTGGTCTTGCTTACCAGCTTGGTAACATGGTGTCGTCAGCCTCTGCCCAAATCGAGACCCGTGGTGGAGACAACATCCGCATTCGCAACCCCAAGTGCCCCATCGGTGCAAACGGCGTCATTACCTGCCCAGCAGCTACGCCTCCCCTCTCTCCCACTCTTCCCGACTACGCGACCGTCTCTGGCATCTTGTTGGGCGTAGTCTGTGCCTACCTGCTCATTGTGGTCACCTTTATGGGCAACGAGAACCGCGGCTCGCACTTCGAGCAGGGACCTGTGGCTACAGCTCGTGGAGCGGGCAAGGTGCACCAGGAGGACCTCGTTGGTGGACCGGGCGTGGGTATCGTTGGCGTTCCCGCTGCGAGTGAGCGTGGAGGCTACTCGAAGGGAGACGACATCGAGCATGTTGGAGATGCGCGTCAGCCTGGCGCTCACGATGACTCGAGCGAGAAGTATTCGCACTAAGGGTGTGGCGGACTGCGATGTGATTGGCTTAGTTACCCTAGTTGATGCTTTTTTACTGTCATTTTGACTCATTCCACGTCGACTCATGTATTCGTGTGGCAATATTCACCTTATGATTACCCATCTTGGCATGCTTGCGACGATTGAGTATAGGGAGAAGGCGAATGCTGGATGAAGAGAGCGGAAGGGGCCACGCGAAGCGGAGAAGCAGCACAAAAGTTGAAGCGCTCAACTTCAAAGCTTCTTCCCACCTTGGCCAGGACTTCATTTCATTGACCAAAGGCCGTTGCCGCAGACCCCTTCTCTGTCACTCTCGAGTCGGAATCATAGCTTCCTCGCCCCATTCCATGTCCTTCAGCTTCAACTTCGCCTCTTCAGGCGACGACTTCGACAATGACGTCCTCATGGGCGGCGATCCATCTGCCTCGACCTCGTCATCACAGAATCCACCATCAGCTCCGGAACTGCAGATCTGCCCCGCCAAACCTGGTGGCAATGACCTCCCATCTTCCTCCTCGGTCCCAAGCAGACGTCTTGACCTGGACGAGATGCTCGACTCATTACCAGACCGGATTTCCTACTCTTGGGTGCAAGTACCGCTTCCACCACTAGAAGGCGAATCTGCACCTTCATCCTCCTCCAGTATCTACCTGCCTCGTCGAGACCTCTTTGACGCCCGCTTTCAGATCCTCCACGATGACGATGATCAAGATTCAGATCCTTCAGCGGGAGCAGCAAAGAGCCAAGAAGACGATGCAGCGGAATCAGCTGCGGTGGTGGGGACGGAAAGTGATCTGATACCGGGCTTGTATGAGGGAGGCTTGAAGACGTGGGAGTCTTCGGTCGATTTGGTTGGGGTGCTGCATGGGATGAGTCAAGGAGAGGCGGAGGGGAGAAGATGGAGAGGGAGGATCGTTGAGCTTGGATGTGGTACCGCTCTACCTTCGATGTATATCCTGCGGCACCTGATACAGCAAGACGTTCCAGTCCAAGGCAGCGCGGCACCTTCTGCCACCTACCTTCATCTCTGCGACTACAATGCAAAGGTGCTTCAGCTCGTCACGCTCCCCAACCTCCTCCTCGCCTACCACTTTGCGCGACATCAACACGACCAGGCAGTCCCACCACCGAACGGCGAGCTGGATCTGGACCCTCAGCTCCTCTCACAATTCCGTAACGACCTGACGAACAAAGGAGTGGAGATCAGCTTCCATGCTGGGCCGTGGGACGGGCTGAGACTCGACGACAGGTCAGGGCTTCAGGAGCAGCCATACGCCAATCTGGTCCTGACGAGCGAGACGACGTACCGCCAGGACGTAGTACGGTCACTCGTTGCCACCATGCGCTCACTACTCGTTGGTGTCGGCGAAGGAGAGGCGGACGGTGTAGCTCTTGTTGCAACCAAGGACTACTATTTTGGCCTCGGCGGAGGGGTCATGGCGCTCAAGGATGCCTTGAGTGAGGACGATACTGCTCACGCTCAGAGTGGTCGTCTAGCACAAGTCGAGACAAGAAGTCAAAGTACGGCTGGCGTCAAGAGGAGCGTATTGGCTGTTTCATGGCCGAGAGTGCCGTGAGCCTCATCTTCTGCTTTGATGGACTTAAATCATCGTCAATTGCAATTGTACAAAGAAACATCATGGCTTGATGACAGTAGAGAGAACAACGTCTAGTCGTAGCTGAGCGTGCCAACCTCTTTGCCCCTTTTCCCGCCGTCCCTTGCCCGCTCCTCGCCCCTACAAGAACCGCCGGCATCCTTCGGCGCCACAGAGACAAGCAATCGCGTCCTCGGCATCAGGTGTTGCCTGGAACTTGTAGTCGTACGTCAACTCTTGGCCGGGCAAGATCGTCGTCTTGGCGTACAAGACGATCCTCTTCTGCCCATTTAGGGTCAAGATCCTCGCGTTGCAGTTCGGCACGCAGCAGTGGTTCATCAATCTCGCAATGTTCCCCTTGTGCGTCGCGTCGACCACCACATCGTCGTCCACTCTGAAGAGGTAGGTGGAGAAATTGCCACTCTTCTCGTAAAGGCGTTCACGATGGTCTGCGACCTGCTGACGAACCTGCTCCCCGACGTACTCGATTACCATGTCTCCTGCTGGGATGGGCTCCATGGCGTAGAGCCCCCAGTCGTGAATGGGGGATTTGGCGAACTTGAGCTGCTTCTTGCGGGAGCGAAGTTGGTTGAATTTGAGGAGCATGTCGCTGTGATTCTCCACGGCTGTCACCTCGCCACCAACATCGTCGCCTGCACCCGCATGGCTGTCCTTCTTGTGCTGCTCGATGCCCAGCAAGACGCGGCGCGAGTCGGCACGATTGTCTCGTGCGGAGGCGAGAGTGACGTTTGTTGTCGTGTCAGCGATGGCCTTGTTGCGATCAGGAAGGTGCAGAGCTTTTTGAGCTGGCGGGATCTTGTAGAAACCTTCTGTACGGGCACTGCCCGAGTCGTGGACGTGCTGCTGAGGGGCAAGGACGCTAGGCAAGGACGTGTCGCCATCACCCTCCTCCTCGTGCCCCTCGCCGCCTTGCTCGTCTTGGTCGATCTCCTCAGGAAGAGTTGAAGGGGTGACACTCTCGCCCGCACAAAGACGTTCCAAAGCAACCTTGAGGAAGTAGAGATCTTCCTCTTCCTCTGCGACACCCACGACGAATGGGTCTGGCGATGGGCTGCGGGGACGCGCCGCTGCTGCGGAGCTGCTTTTGGACGACTTGGCCTTTTTCGATCGAGCGACCGTCGCGGCAGCCGTAAGCTTTGCCATGGCCGCCTCTTCGCTTTCCGGTTCTCTCGCATCCTCCATGACGACATCCTCGACATGAGCGTCTGGAGACGGCGCTGCCGAGCCGTCTTCATCGATCACAGCTGCAACGACACTGCCCTTCTTGCTAGACTTCTTCTTGGCTGCGCTCTTTGCCGCAGCTGCCGCCTTCTTGCCTCCCTTCTTCTTGCCTGTTGCAGTAGCAGCGGCAGCTGCGGGGGATGGCTCAGGCGTTGGCGTGGTAAGAGCAGTCTCGGCGGTCTCTGCCGTTTCCTCAGTAGCATCGCGCACGATCCCCGCTGATGCGGATGAGCTCTTGATTGGCAGACTGTGCTCGTCTCCGCTCTCGTCTGACTCGCTGCTGCTGCCCGAGTCGCCCACGCGCTCTGCTGTGGAGCGCCGTCGATGCGGAGAGGCTGCTTGACCCGGCTTCCTCTTTGTCATTTGGACCCGCTCGCCTTCGTCGTCGTCATCGTCTCTCTCATCATCGGACAGCGCCTGTCCGCCTTTGCGCAAGGAAGACTTGTCAGCGCTCTTGCGACCAGCCTGGCTCTGCGACGGGCGACGAGGTGGCGGGGGCGAAGGAGTAGCTCTCCTGATCTTGCGGAACGAAGGCAGCGCAGTCTCTGTCCGCCCTTCGGCGTGGGTTGGCGTAGAAGCGCTCGTCGCAGCTGCAGCAGCCGCGGCGGCCTCCCTCTTCGCCATCGCAGCCATATCTTCCGCATGCTGTTCCGCAGCCTTCTTGAGCGCTTGACCGCCCTCTGCGTCTGGCTTCAAGAAGTCTGATACGTGCGGCACGATCAGTCGAGTCTTGAGATCCTTGAGGAAGCCGTCTGCCAGCTCCCGCAGGATCGTCGAGCGGGCCTCCTCGATGAGCTCCGTCTCAGTCCAGCCTCGTGTGGCTTTGCGGTCTGCGAAGGTCTGGCGTTTATGCCACTCGAGGGCGGAGGCAGGGTCTAGCCAGTCTGGGGGCTGGCGACGAGAGAAAGCTGCATTGGTGCTGGACAACTTTGATGGCGACGATGAGGCGGCGCCCGCCCGAGGGGCATCAATCTCCTTTGCTGCCTGCACATCCTCAAGTCTAGGCGCTTGCCTCACTTCAAAGCTTGCGCTGAACCCGTAGATGGGCTTGCCCGCTAACACCTTATCGCATCTCGCTGCCGCATCGTGCCCCGCAAAGGCAGCGTACCACCCAAGTTCGTCAGCAGAGACGCTCTGCGGGGAGAACATGGCAAAATGGCGATGGATGAGAGCAGCGCTGAGCCCATCACCTACAGTGGAGCGGGACACATAGACGTAAGGGGTGCCGATGTGGTGGAGGCGAGAGAGAATGGTCCACGTTGGCTCAATGACGTCGTTGCTGCCGGTGTCCACGTCGCCAGGTGCTCGCGAGGCGAGCTCATTGTCCGTACGCTTGTCGCCGGACGAGAGGCGAGAGCGACGATGACCTCCCCCTGCTCCGGTAGTGCCAATGCTACCGCCTTGATTGAAGCCTCCTTTCCTCGTAGAAGAAGACGCAAGGAGACGATGTCTGTTGCCAAACTCTTCGCCGGAGTCCATATCGGCGTCCTCGCCGTCTTGCCCCTGAGACTGAGACTGAGACTGAGACTGAGGAGGGTACATGGCCGACCTGGCCTGCGCCTGCGCCTCGCGGCGTCGGAAGATATCAGCACGGGGAGTTGCAGCAGAAGAGGAAGGAGAGCGAGCAGACGCGGCCAAAGGTGAGGACTGTGGAGCAGTTTCTGAGGTGGTAGGAGGGAAGGAACGAAGAGGTGTTGCTGCGGCTGCTAGCCTGTGCACGCTTGCAGAACCGCCGACGGCGGCCGGATTGGGGCTGGCAAGAGGTGGCTTGGGAGACGCAGAAACGGGTGCCCGTTTGGCCATCTCCTTCTTGAAAGCCTCGACGTACTTGGTCTGCTGCGAATCGGTCAGGATGATCATCTTGTCTGTCGCGCCGAGTCGCTCCCCGTTCGCTAGCCTGACAGCCTCCGTTGCGCATTCGTTGCCCTTCTGACCCGGCGCCGTCGTCGACTCGAGACGGTTGCCGTCCTCATCAAAGTCGTGTGCGAACCGCAGCCAGAAGATACCCATGCTCTGCCCCGTCTGCGGGTCCATCTTGAGCTCGGCCTTGTCGATTCGTCCTAGCAGACGGAAGCGGTCGAGGAGCTGTCTGTTGGTTGTCAGAGGTGAGAGACCTGTAACGACGATCTCCCGAGGTGGAGGGGGCGGGCGAGGACCAGTGGAGTTCTTATCCCACTCCCAAACGACCGTCATCAGGTCCTTGGCCTTCTTACGATGACTCTGCGCTAGACGGGCTACTGTAGCCGTCTTGTGCCGACGAGGGTCGCCGACGCCGCCAGGAGGGGCTTCCTTCACGTCGGCTTGCTTGCGAATGGCCTTCTTGCCTTTACTCCTTGCACTGTCCAGCTCTGGATCGTACGAGAGACGCCAGCCCTGCTTCCGCTGCTCGAGGGATAGCTCGGTGGGGAGCAAGACATGGTCGAAGGACAAGGGAGGCGGCGCTGCTGGTTCTACAGCGGCAGGGCGAGGCGGTGGTGGACCAGGCGGCGGCGGAGGCGGGCCGGGTGGTAGTGGCTCGGTGGGAGATGGATCGGCTGGCTCGACTTGCATAGGCGTCTCCGGTTGTGGGGTCCATTGCTGCTGCAGAGACATGGGTGGCGAGGTGGCCCTGGGGCCCATCGATGGCGACGACGAGAGCTGAGTGGAAGGCTGCGAATGTGACTGCGAGGATTTGCGGCCGTGCTGAAATGCCTTCGGTCCCGTTGGAATCGCACCGGATGTCGTCGATCGAGGGCCTGACATTGCCGTCCTCATGCTGCGTGGACCTGTTGGTATGCCGACAAAGGCATTGGCTGGAGGAGCGGCAGTTGCTGCGTCGCCAATGATCTTCCATCCGCCCTTGGCAGACGATGAGGTTGTCGAGGCGGGCGTCGTCATGGGTGACTGAGGGGTGCCATTGATGTTGGCTGGCATTGCGCTGCTGTCGCTGGCCGTCGTGATAGAGCTTCCGTCCAATGGACGTGCAGTAGGTTTCGACGAAATGGTAGCCTCTTTCTCTAACTTGGGATCCGGTCGCGGAGGCGGTACGGATCTCTCCATCTCGGCCGTTCGAGGATGAGGTGGGGCGACGATGTTCTGAGAGCGTTGCAGCTGGTCATGATATGCAGGCTTCTTGACCTTGTCGACCTCCATCGACTCAGTATGCCTTTCTGGGTATTCTGCCTCAGTACCCCTAGCTCTACGCGCGGGCTCGTCTCTTTCTCTACGCTCGCTGCGCCTCTCATCCTCCGAGCGTGACCTGCGCCGGCGATCACTACGCCAGCCTTCTTCACGTTGCTCGTCACGACGCGAGTAGCGGCGATGTCGTCGATCGTCGTCACGTTCGTCTCTGGAGCGCGAGCGTGATCGAGATCTGAATCGTCTCCTTTCTTCGTCTCTGTCCGATCGCCTGGAGATGCGCCCCGAGTCCCGCTCTTCGCCATCGCGGCGCTCGCTCCTGGAATAGCTGCGTGAAGGAATGGCTCTCTCGTTGTCGTCTTGTTCGTCTCTGCGAGACCGTCCTCCTCGCCAGACTTCTCCATGTCTGCGCACGCGATCACGATCTCGCTCGTCCCGTCTATGCTCAAGAGGTGGACGGTTCGGCGGAGAAGGGGAACGGCGAGGTCGATCCGCAGGGATCCACGAATCGACTGCTTTATAGTCGTCCTTGAGGGGAAGACTGGACCGTTGACTGGCAGACCGGTGGCTGACGTCTTTGTGGTCGCGCAGATGGGCTGGGAGGATCAGAGGGGGGCTGAGGGGTCGGGAAGACTGGGAAAGGCGAGAGCGAGGACGCGAGTCATGAGGGGGAGGTGATACTCTGCTGGAGCTGCGATGCTCCGGAGGTGGTGATTTCGCTAACTTGGAAGTCGATGGCTCGTTGTCCCTCCTCGGAGATCTTCTGTGCTGGCTCGCAACTTCTGCATCACCTTCAGCATCAATGTTGTTGATTCTCTCGCCCACCCTGCGGCGATGGCTGTGAGCCTCTGCGGATGGTGGTGGTGGCGATGATGACGGGGGTCGAGCCTGCTGACTTTGCTGCTCTAGACGCTCGAAGAGAGTGCAAGAAGAGGAGGCTTTTCGAAGAGGTGCAGCGCTGGTGGGCGCAGCATCTAAAGGAAGGGGATCTTGAAGGGGCTCAGAGGTTTGACCCTCCTGCTTCTCCTCGTCCTCGATCTCGCCGTCCGAGTCCTCAATAGCTCCCTCCTCTTCTTCGTCATCATCCACGCCCGTTCCTACGCTCACCATCGACTGTCTTGCCTTGCCGTTGCCATTGATGGAGGTTCTCGGACGAGCAAGAGGCGTCGAATTGCTACCGGCAGACGTCGCCGGATAGCTGGGCTGACCATTGACGTAGCTGGGTGGGCTGACAGCGTGTCTGTTGTGACGAGGGTGCTTTGAAGAAGAGCCTCTGCGACGGTATGGCTTGAATGACGATGTTGATGGAGATGCGAAGCGCGATGCTCCTGGAGCCATCCTCGGAGGCGTGACAAAGAGGAAGGCGAGACTACGAAGGCAACTACGACACAGGCAGTGTACTGCGCTGCGCTGCGCTTCTCTACCCTGTCCTCCCCTACTTTTCACCCGCTTCTCTACCTAGAGATGCAAAGCAGCAGCTATGTGACCGTAGCTCGCCGATGGCGAGACAGCGAGCCAATTGCGAACTGTCTTGTGCGTAGGGATGAGGAAATGAATGATTGGTAGGGGAGTGCAAGTCGCCCTCGATGGATCCATCTGCATCAGCCTTGTCCCTCACGACGCCCCGCTCTGCCCGCCTCGCGCCGCTCCGCCCATCGCCATTTCCTGAGTCGCGTCGTCCCTGGGACCTGGACCTGGACCGCACTTTGACCAGTTCCCACCATCATTTCGCATCACAAGCAATATTCGCGTCCTCAAGACATCGCAATGCATTCCACGATGACAGAGAGCAGCTGCTACATCTCACAGAGCTCAGCGCCAAAGACATAGGAGCTCAATGCCCACCAGCCATAGCGGAACCAAACCAGCTGAGACGCGTGCGCCTGCATCGCTTTGGCCGCCCTCCGATATTCCCATGGTGATGAGAGGGCGAATGAGCATCCACGCGAAGAAGTCGATGGGGATGCTATGCTCTTCAATCGTCTGAGCAGCGCGTATGGCAAGCCACCGTACTTGCTCCAGAGCGGCAAAGAGGTCAAACGCAGCACCCTTCCCCCTCCCAGCCTGG
Organism: Jaminaea rosea; assembly: GCF_003144245.1. NCBI lineage: Eukaryota > Fungi > Basidiomycota > Exobasidiomycetes > Microstromatales > Jaminaea > Jaminaea rosea. The sequence continues at coordinate 990,962 of NW_020289975.1, read as the reverse complement.
CCCCAACCGCGTCCGCTGCCGCTGCAACGCTGCGATGATTAGCGTGGCCTGAGACTCCTCCTCGATCGAAAGTGACGATGTAGTCGAATGTCCTCGGCCAAGTCTCTGTCCCCGCGATGGCCTTGCTGACCTCCTCCACCACCGTCTCCCTCCGCCAGCGCTCCCGCATCCCATCCCTCATCCCATCCGCCTCCAATGCGAGCACATTTTCTCTTGGTACGCCTAACATCGCGTACGCCTCAACCAGCTCTCGCGATCTCGTCGCGCCCAATGTCTCGTTTTGGTAGTAGGGCGAGCCAAAGGAGCCGGAGCTGGCAGAGAGACCGTAGATGTTTGCTGGGAGAAGGAGGGAGGAGGAGAGGAGGGAAAGGATGAGGGGAGAGAAGAACATTACTTCGTCGTCTGGATGGGATAGGAGGAGGAGCAGGGTAGATGTGGGCTGTCGCGAGGTAACGGGTTGTCAGTCGGCAGACTCGAGAAAAGTCAAGGAGCTGCGCTCAAGGCTCACCGTGATGCTGGCGAGTCAGGGAAGGGAGACATGGCAGGGAGAGTACGCGGGGAGGCAGCATCGTGGTCTCAGTCTCTGATGTCTATGGGCAGTCACATGGCAAGCAGCAGCGACGGCGACGGCTACGATCTCACCATAGTAGCAGAGTGTTGTTCACTGGCTTCTGTCTTCGTTCTTTTGACTTGATGATATCGACACGGCGAGAGGCGGTCCTGCCTGCTCCTGATTACATCTGCTTCTCGTCGCCGTTGCCGTCACTGCCGCCTTTACATTGCTTCCGCAACCTCGTCTACCCACCCTTGCAGCACTCCATCCTTGAGATCGTTACCTGCCAGAAGCCATTGTGCCAAGAGCAATGACACAGGCAGGGCGACGGCTGCTGCGAGTAGAACCTTGGTCGACAAACCACTCCCTGCAGTGGCTGCCGTACCTGGTGAGTTGCGCGACCCTGAATTTTTGCTCCCCTTTGCTCCATTCGAAGCACTGCTGCTGCCCTTTTTGGGTGTCCCGTTCGCTGTCATCGCCGCCAACGGCTTGGACGCGGTGATGAAGACGCGCAGCCTGTTGAGGGAGAGGAGGGCAAATAGAAGGAGCGAGCCGACCAGGCGCGCTTCGTTGATGTCGAGCAATGGTCGACTCCCCGCAGCTGCCAGCGTAGGAGCAGCGCCAGGAAAGAGGCGCATCGCGATTGGCGAAGTCGAGGAAGAAGTCAGGCTATCATAGACCAGCGCTACAATACCAGCGCTCCATATGTCCACGGCGAGCAACCCGGTAGGGTTCTTGAGCCAGGTAGGAGTCTGCAACTTCCAATTCGCACTCTCTAGGTCTAGCAAACCGATCAGTAGCGGCCCTCCACCTCCAATGAGCGCCGATGTGATGATCGGAGTGAGCGGTGAAGGGTGATCCCTCACTGGGTTGAGGCCGAGGGCGATGATCCCCTCTGTGCGACAAACAGCATCCACCAGATGAAAGAAGATATCCAGGCCCAGTCCAAAAGTGGCAGGCGCCCCTGAAGCCGCCTTGAGGACCCTCTTCTGCAAGCCACTCAGGACAGCTACCGAGTGAACCGCCCCATAGATGGCCGCTGTGAGTTGTACGCCCGGATCGAAGAGTGGGGTCTGCTTGCCCAGACCCAGGTTGATGATCGTCCACCCGCCGAAGAGGAGGATCCATACCAAAACAACGCTCTGTAGGAGCCCAATCTTTCGTGGTCCACCTTGCACTTGGCAGGTAGCATAGCTGACTCGCAATGCATGGATTAAGGTGATGGCCGAGATGGGAAGCAGGGAACGGTGCAGCTTCGAGCCAGAAAGGTGCGAGAGGACCAAGTGAGTCGACTCGAGTGCTGGTATGCGATACAGTGGGGATGGCATTGCTGCCATGATGAAGGAAGAGTGAGCCTGGCCCGGATGGCCGCGGCGAGGTGAGGAGAGAGCTGGATCTGATGGAGAGGAAAGAAGGAAGGATAGTTGCGTGGAGCGTCCAGCGCAAGTCCAGATCCGCCTGCAGCTCGCTGCTGGCGCACGGACGCTCCAAGACGCCTGACGCTTCCTTCATCTACGCCCGCGCACGGAGGTGGGAGGCACGAAAGTGATTGCGGGCAAGACGAGGTGAGTTGGTGTGGGAGGAAGAGGTTGGCAATTGAATAGTGAGAGTGTAAACGTGACCACATAAACAGCCTCCACGACCATCTCCGTCACTCTTGACAGGTGGTTCACCTTTGCCGTGCAGCTTCCGCCCCTCTCCCACTCTCCTCCGCTCAAATCAAATCCTCAAGGGCCTGAACCACTTGCTCGCTCCCTCGAAATCCCTCACCACTTCCTTTGGCACAGCTTGCTTTTCCTCCAGCTGCTTGATGGCCACCATCAAACTGTCCCAGAAGCGGAAGCCCCTTTGCAGCTCCCCTCGAACGTTCTTGACGTTCCCGAACGTGTCCTCCAACATGCCCAGCACTGACTCCTTGCTCTCCTTGACCTCTTCTGAGCTCTGACACTCCTCTTCTGTCGGAGGACGACCATTGAATGCCACGAACGCTTCGACGTAGCATTTGATCACCACGCCTAGCCCCGTATTTGCATCGCCTTGGAAGGGGAGGCTCAACGCGATGTCCAAGTAATCGTCCCTCCCTCTCCTCGCGTCCGAGCGGAGAAGCATCGTGCTGGCAATCGTCTCGACAAGGTGTCGCATAGAGCGGCCCATAGCCTTGACGAATGAGCTGAACACAAGCAACTCCCTCGAGACGGGAGCGGTCCATGCGTCTGGGCTGTATTGCATCGGAATAAGAGACAGGCAACGCATCGCGAGCAGGAGGTAGCGTTTCTCGTCTTCGGTCTCGTCATAGGAGGGCCCGCCAGAGAAGACTTGTACGTCGCCCATCGCTTGAGCAGGAGAACCGGCGGGAGCTGGTGCATGGAAGTAATTGGCATGCAGAACACCTGATCGGATGAGCTCCAGAGCCAGATAGAGCGGTTCTTGCAACTTGTCATTGAGGCGCGATGCTCGCAAGGCCAGGTGTAGGGCACGGGCGTAGGGTGTGTGCAGGTGGTCGTGGTTGAGGAAGCCACGAAGCTCCAGCATCCTCCAAATGACGTTTGCGACAATCTCGTCCTTCTTCTCGAGCAGATGCCCCTGCCCTGGTCGCTTAGGCGTCTTCGTCCTCTTGCCTAGCTCGTCCGTCCTCGTTGCGCCAAGGCAGAGAGCAATGTCAATCGTGCTTGAGTTCTGGTTGCGAAGCTCATCGTCGACAAAGCCAACGGGTACATTCCACTGGTTCAGCCTGCTCACGAGCTGCTGCGTCTCCTTGCTGTCGTGCGGGACGGGCCTCTCAGTAGTGGGCATCCACCAGTAGACTGCATTGACTTTGCGAGAGGTCCAGAAAGGGTTAAGCGCCGAGCAAGCCAAGGCTAGAGCGATGCAATTTGGGCTGGATGGGAGCTCAGTGAGGCTGTCACGGACGAAACGACGATACTCCATCGTCTCGCCGTTGTCGAGGGGTGCAGGGTGGGCGAGGTAGCCTGTGGTGAGCCAGGTATAGACGTGGTGCGAGATCAGGCCGCGTGCGAGGTGCAGGAAGACTTCGTCCGGGAGGCGGTGTGAGAATACTTCATGAAGGTCGGAGGGAATATCGCTCGAAGCAGCAGCGGAGGCGCCGGCAGCACCAGCAGCGGGCCCTGTGCCATTGACGCCGGCTCCTCCGGCGGCGGGAGCAGCTCCACCTGCGGCGCCATTGACCGTGGGCGCCTGCGTCTGTGCCCCCTGGATAGCGCCATTTGACATCGGCAGCGCCACCACGGCTCCATCCTCAGCTCTGAGGATCAGACTGCACTTGATCATCGCCTTGGACTTGCAGAACGACTCGAGAAACTGCGTCGATCGCACGCCCGCGTGATCCGAGAAGGACTGCACGACGCCAAGTCCGCCAGCACGATTTGAGCGCACCATTTCGCTGACTTGACGCAGATTGACCGGCAGGTGGTCCCGCTCTGTCGGGCGCGAAGCTGGTGGGGGAGCGAGGGTGCCGTCGATCAAAGGGGGAAAGGTGGGGCCGTGGTCCCAGCCTGCGAGGAGAGCTACGTCGAGGAACTCCCTGTGAGGAGGCCAGTGGTGAGCACCTGTCTCGCATGTCTCGTGGCCCCGTCCTACTTACTCCTCGGTACGAATGCCCAGGTCCATCATGACAGCATTCTTGTTTGCAAAGGTGAATGTCCCAGCCGCAAAGTTGAGGGAGAGGATGACTTTCTCCACTCTAGGGAAGAGGAAGAGGGAAGTGGACCCGTAGTAGGAGTGTATGTAGCCTTTTGGGTGTCGCTCAAGTGACACCAGCTGCCCACCAGCAAGGTAAGGAGCCACGATGAACTCTACGTTTCGATGTCTAAAGGCCCTGAGAACGCTGCGCACCACCTCTGTGAAGTCGGTGCTCCTGCTACTGGTCAGCAACTCCTGCATCTTGCCCACATCACCCTCGTCATACGCATCCCATGCCTGCGCCCTCAGCGTCGCCTTGTGAGCGTCATCGATGAAGCTCGGCCTCTGCGTCTTCCTTGTCGAAGGCGGGAGACCAGAGAGGACGAAGACGGGCTTAATGCGGGATCGCTCTAGGTAGCGAAGATCATTCTCTACGTGCGTGATTAGAGCAAGAGGTGCACCTCCAAGTGCGGCGACGTAAGGTTCGTAAGAGGCTGGGTTGGTGAGGACAGATTGCAGGTAGATGTCTAGGTCGATGCCAAGGCGTGTGTCTCGGAGATGTGAGAGGGAGCACGTCTGGAGGAGGCCGCGCTCTGAGAGGAGCGCTGTGCGAGGTGGGCGGAGAGAGGGGATCAGAGACGTGGATGAGCTGATGTGCTCGAGCAGAAATGGCTTCGTAGGGAAGAATACCCACCATCGAGGCTATTGATCATCAGGGCGTGGGCAGGCTGCGAATGCTAGGTGACGAGGCGGATTCCGAATGAGGTCGGGTCGAGTCGATGGAGGTCTGGCTTTGAAGCCAGCTACAGCATTCGAATGAGCGCTATCAGGGGAAAAGGCTGTAAGCTAGACACAGCGTATATGAGTGCGATGAGGCGATGTGGCTAGTCTCTGGCTGGTGATTGTGGTGGTGGAAGGAGTTAAAGGCTGGGAAGCGGGTCGGCCGGGCATGCAGCAGTCAGTCGCTTCTCGTTGCCTTGCCGCCGCCTCCAGTCCAGCTCGACTCGCAGGCCAATGCATGGCCCGAACGCGCCAAGCAGCCGCCGCCGCCCGCTCGCCTCGCTCTCCTCGCCCTCTCAAGCGCTACATTTGGCGCCGCACGACAGCCAAATGACAATGGCGACGGTGAACAGGGCCTCCATAGTAGTCACTACAGTGGTCAGTAGCATACTGGCTAGCCGTGGCACATCATCGTACATCACAATGCCATGTATAGCGGGGCCATCGAGATGGGCAAACCATCAAGCTCAACCACTCGCCGTCCCGCTCCTGCCACGGCGTCACTACGCCTCACGCAAGGCCGCCTCGGGAGACTTAGATGACGACAGGGATGAACAGCATATCCGATCGGAATGGGCCTCAGCTCTCGTCGCCCGTCGATCAAGCCTTCGAGTCTCCAAATCAAGCCGTGAATCCCTCCCCAAGTCAGTCTTCGACGTCACCTTCTCCCGGTCGAGCGGGGCAGGCGGTCAGCACGTCAACAAGGTCAGCACAAAGGCCAACGTCCGGCTCAGTCTAGCCGCAGCTACGGCAGAAGGCAGGGTGTATGAACAGGAAAAGAGTCCATTCCCATTACCGATACCGAGGGAAGTGGCAAGAAGGGCTGCAAAGGAATCGGTGAGTGGCCGTAGCGTGCCGCTACATCAGGTGAGAAGATGTTGATTGTCTTGATCGCGCTCGCAGCCATACTACGCTGCCTCGAGTCAGTCTCTCCTCGTCTCAAGCTCGCAGTCACGCTCACAAGAAGCCAACCTCGAGAATGCCATCGACAAGGTCAGTCTTCTCCCGCTGCAGTCATCGTCCCTGTGCCGCTTTCATTTAGCTCACCGCGTCCCTTTCCCCTCATTCTCCTCCCCCTTCGCGCCTCACTCCCTCTGAGCAGCTCTGCAACCATCTCCACTCCCTAGCTGCGGCCGGTCTCGTGGGCGAGACGAGCTCCCAACAGCGTGAAAAGGTGCAACGTCTGGCGGAGAGAGAGAAGGGCAAGATGAAGCAGTTGAAGCAGAAGCGGGCTGATGTAAAGATGGGTAGGAAGAAGATCACAACGTGGGATTGACGACAAAGGAAGGGTCGGTCTTCTTGATTGTGTAGACAACATAGAGCATTGCACGGATTACCGCGCCAAACCATTGCTGTTTGTTCGTAGACCAAGCAGCCGCGTTGCTCCACCTCCCTCCCCATCTCCGTCTCAGGGTCCAAAATCGATCGCTCCCCGTCCTTGCAGCCTTGCCCGTCTCCCTCCCTCCTTTTCCTAACCCCCATCCCTCCCAAACCCAATCGCCATGTCCTCAAGCAGAGGTGGCGGTCGAGGTGGAAAAGGCAAAGTCAGCTATACTGCTCCCTCGATTCCTGGCTTCCTGCAGAAGCTTCATGCCCAGGTCCACTCAGGGTCCAGCAGCGGAGGAAGCAAAGCGGACGCGGATGGTCGAATGGTGGGGAGCATGTACTCGCAGAAGAGGCCGACAGCCAATGGCGATTACGACAGCGAGGAGCAGGCAGAGTTGGCTGCCCTCTTTCCCGGCGGTGAGGGAAGTGAGGAGCAGGAGGGAAGGGCAAGGGCGAGATTCAAGGGCGACGTCGTGAAGCGCCCACCTGCCGCCGATGCTGCTGCTGCTGCTGCTGCTGGGGGGGATGAAGAGGACGACGACCCGCCGGACGAATGGGATGGGGCACAGGTTGTTGTTCTGAAGGAGGGAAGACACTTGACAGAGGACGAGGTCAGAGAGACAAAGAGGAGATTGCAGGATGAGCAGGAGAAGGAGGCGGCTGAGCAAGGTGAGGCAGTCGGGCATCTTTGGAGCTCTCCATGTTGCTGACGCTAACTCTCCATTGCCTCTCCGAACAGCCTCAGCATCAACAGCAGGCCAAATAGCCACCGGCTCGTCATCTCAGCAACCACGCAAACGACCGCGCATCGTAGGCGATAGCGCCGGTGATGAGGACAACTCGCGGCCGTTGGACGTGTCCATTTCCTCGTCGTCCACGGCAAAGAGCGACCCCTTAGCAGCAGCCAAAGACCTAATCGCTTCAGACAAGAAGCGCAAGAAGGAGCTGGAGCGCGCGAGGGAGAAGGAGAAGAAGGCAAAGAACACAAAGAGGGAGAAGAAAAAGGCGGGCAAGGGGCTGAGCTTCGATGTTGAGGACTGAGGGATACGCGTGGTGATGGTGATAATGCTCGTGATTGAAATTGGCGTGTCGCGAATGAGATACCAGGATGAAGGCAGGATCGAGTGCACGTCAAGCTGGGATAGATGGGGCAATGATGTGCGAAAACGCCTCTCCTATACAGCGTCCGTTCTGAGCGTCGTCTGGTCATCAGCTCCTCAGAAAGGCGAGCAGTTCCTCCTTGCCCTTCTTCCTCATAAGCTCTCGCACAGCCCTCAAGCTGTCGAGATCGTCTTCGTCTTGCTCTACCGCTGGCTGGTCGACATCGACCTTGGTCCTCTTGCTCTTCTTCCCGCGACCTACAACAGCCGCCTCTCCATCCTCAGCCGCATCCTCATCGACATCTGTCAGGTCGGAGTCATCGCCGGAACTTGACAGAGACTTCGGACGCTTGCTGGGCAGCGCGAGTACGGGCTTGGCGTCCAGCTCTCTGACCATGCCCACGGTAGTCCTCATCTCCGAGGCGGGCAGCTCATCATTCTCCTCCTTTTTCAGCACGCCCCCGTTGGGCAGCTCACCAGCGCGGGCAGCGTGCAGCTGAGGCGGTGGATCCTTGACGTGCTCTGCGAGTGGTTGAAGACGAATGGAGGGAGGTGCAGAGCTGTTGAGGGCTACGCGGACGAGCTGTTCGGTGGCGGTCTGTTCGGAGAGATGAGACGAGGCGATGCTGGCTAGGAAGTCCAGCCCCGTCTGCGAAGAAGCGGACGCGTCGACGTCGATGAGTCGGTCGCGCGGCCCGTCAAGGACTTTCATCCACCAGTCTGTCCTTACGACCTTCTCTGGCAGCCTGAACTTGACTTTGCGCATGCCCCCGCCAGGGATGAGCGCGTCTGCTTGCGGGATCTCCATGTTCGTCCAGCCTTGCTGCAGGCTCCGAGCATTACCTTCAGAACCGCTGCCTGCCCCGCCTGGTGCAGACCCACCGGCAGTCGCCGAGCTCCAATACGTGTCGAGCGGGTCGGGCACGATGTCAATCTGCCCGGAGTTAAGCACTCTTGGCCTATAGAACTGACCAGGTCGCATCCCCACATTGGCTACCGTGGGAACAGGGAGGTCGATGATCTGCACTTGTGTCGACGACTTGGGCACACGAGTGTGGGCGAGCAGCTCCTCGATGTGGCAAGGGCACTTCCATCTGCGGAACTGGCTGGGCATACCAGCAAGAGGTGGAGTGAGGCAGTCCAGATGCCAATGCAGGGAGCAGTAGTCGCAGGAGATGATTCGACGCCATCCTGCTTCTTCGCGGCCCGCTGTAGTGGTCTCCACAATCTCATCCTTGATCGCTCGGTTGGACGGGAGGGCCGACTTTCCACAGGCAAAGCAGAGGACCTGCCGTCCCTTTGAGTCCTTCAACCTGAACGGATCACGCTCTTCGATGACACCCTTTTTGTCTGCTTTGATGCTTCGAAGCTTCGAGGTGTCTAGGAAAGCGCCGTCACGCTCTGAACCGACCCCCTTGAAGAAGTTCTTGACGTCTGCCGGCAGGCTGAAGAGGGTCGGATTGGTGGTCTCGGCGTGATGGATCAAGTGCGAGAAGACGCCTTTGCGTGCAGCAGCGAGAGCCGTGGAGCGCTGTGACGATGAGGATGAGAATGTTGTCGCTGCCGACAGCTGCTTGGCGGGCCTATTGGTAGGCGCAGGAGGAGGATGGCGCAACGCCGAGCACGACTGACAATGCCATGCCTCGTCGTCATCGAGTGGCACCTCGTTGATGTCGAGCGGTGGGTTAACACATGCAAAGTGGAAGGAGCGAGGGCATGAGTCGCAACAGATGAAGTGTCCTGTGCCTAGGCACGTCGAGCAGAATTCGTCGTTACCCCCATCGTCGAGGCCGGTGCTGTCAGGCAAGCCGCTAGCGAGCTGCTGTTGCGCCATGCCTTCCTCCTTGCCTTTTCCCTTCGCGTTCGGAACTGACGTCGAATCCGTCGCGCCGGCTGCTGCGCCAGATTTGCGCCCTTTTCTCGAGCCCGTACGCGAAGAGGGAGCACCATTGGCTGTTGTTGCCCCTCCTCCACCGATACCATGAACAAGTGCAGCTTGGGGTGGAGGCGCAGATGCGGCTGCGTACGTGCTAGGGTCGTAGTAAGAGCCTCGCGCTGCAACTTTTGCAACGGCCGCTCGGGTCGGTCTCGCCCCGCCGCCATCACTCGCGCCTGCAGAGCTGCCAACGACTTCGGGCACTGGGGTCAATGCAGAAGCATTTGTTGATGCAGGCGAAGTGTCTCTCGAATCCATCGATGCGTGCGTAGTAGCGGCGATGCTGGTGGCGCGCTCGGCCTCTATCTTTGCCGCATCATCGCTGCTGCCGCTGCTTGACGCCGCCGCCGAAGGTGCGAGCTTGCTGCTGTCAGGTATTGCGGGAAGGGTCGACTTCTTCTGACCGAATTGCAGTTGGGTCTGGCGTTGTTGTGACGCCGCCTTCTTCTTGCTGTTCTTTTTCGTCGTGTTGGGAATTGCGAGTGTTGGATCGGTTGCCAAGGTCCGAGCGTCGCCCATCGCGCCGCTTTGGTCCGCCTGTGCGGTGTGGGAGGCGGCAGCCGCGCTGCTGTGCCGCTCCGGTGCCGAAGGGCGCCCACCATCGACCATCGCAGCGTGTGGTGGCGGTGACGAAGACGATGACGGCATGGGCGGGGATGTTGATGGGGCAGACGATCCAGACGCTACGCTGCTCGACCCATTAATCCTCAGCAATGGTGCGTCCGTCTGCATCGCAGGTGAAGATGCTGCGTCGACTGCCGCCTCCCGCTCGCTATCTGCCACGCTGGCTGCCTCGCTCATTTCCTCGCCATCCGCGAGCATAAAGTCGTCCACGAGTGACAATGAAGTGTCAGCGGCCTCGTTCGAATGGCTGCTTGATGCTACATTGGCAGCAGCGAGTGGAGGGGCATCGCTGGAAATGCCTGATGCTGTATTCGCCGAGATTGAAGCCCCAACGTCGTCCCCGCGCGGCACCGTCGGTGTAGAAGAGCGTGAGCTTCGACTGCGAAGAGCAGAGGAAGAAATCGAACAAAGAGCACTGGGTGAGCCTGACGGCATTCTCTTCGCGCCCATTCCTTCGCTAAACTTACGCAGATTGCTTCGCTCCCTTTCCCTGTTTCCTCTTCCCGGCCGCAGCTCCCTTCACCTTACTGCTATCAGCCTCCGGCAAGCCATTGACGATCGCGTAAAGAGCGTATGGCACCTTCCCCTCGTATCCCTCTGGTTTGGAAAGCGCAAAGGTGGGTTGTTTCCTCTTCTTGTCCCCCGACCCGCTCGCAGATCCCGAACCAGTGTGCGGCTGCACTACAGTACCATTCGGCAGTACCACCGGGTGACTAGCAGCAGCAGCCATGCTGTTTGGAGCGTGAAGAGGGGCAGGGGGAGCATCCGGGTCCAAGGGAGGGTATCGCGGGTCGTAGGGAAGTTGAGGCGGGGCGGGCAGGATTTCCGTCGAGAGAGGGTGGGAAGAGGATGGATCCGCAGCTGCCGCGCGGGCCTTGGAGAGGAGATCATCGGCGAAGGAGGGAGATGTGGCTGCTCGCCGTCCATGGCGTGATGGATCCTCGCGAGGGACAAGTGGTTCGTCCGAGCTGGCTAGCGCTGAGCGAGCTGCATCGATAACTTGCTTGGCTGCGTCGAGTGGCATCGCGGACGACGATCCTGCAGCAGCAATGGCATCAACCCCTAATGACGACGTGCCTTCTTGCGGCGTATCTGTCAGAGCCCCGTTTCGAGGCACCAGCGATGATCCTCTGCCGCTCCTCCTCGGACTGCTATGGGATTGCCGCTGAGAGAGGGTGCTTGGACCGGCCACAGCAGAGGGAGGCGCACTTGCTCTCGCGTCATCGTTACCGTCGTTCATCTGAGTGGACGGCAATGGCCCATCAATCGCTCTATGTCTGTGCAGCACGTCCATCGATGAGGATGACGGCATTGCTCGCGCCACGCGGCACGCGCTACGTGATGAGTCCTCTGATGGAGCGTGCGGCACTCAGGACCTGCTGAGCTGCGAGCGCCTGGCCGAGCGGTAGCGAGGAGTGATAGCCAAGATGTTGTTGCTGCTTGAGCCTTCTTACAAGTGAGATCTTGCCTTTGACGTTGATCTGCTCCCTCGAATGCAGCGTGCGGTTGGGAGAGAAGGGAGAGAGGGACGAAAGAGTAGAAGTGATATCGAAAGGACAGAACGCGTCGGCCGCCGCCCCGCCACTTTCGGGGCGCGACTCTCGACCCAATGACGGCCCGACCTTCAACCCGCAATCTGACCAAGCTCATCGTAGCTCGTGATGAGCAGCAGCACATCACTGACTCGCCGTCGTCTCAATGAGGTATGCATGTCGATGGAGATTTGCGGAGGGATATAGAGAGGATAGCGAGTAGTGAGAACGAGTCGGTCGCGAGAGAGAGAGAAAGTACAAAGGTTAACGTTGCCGTTCCTTGTATTAGGGCAGTAGAGTGGTCAGGTAGGGTATTATTCAAATAGGTGGTCGTCATCCATCCATCGATCGTCGTCGTGTCTGCTCCAATCGTCCTGGAATGCTATTCTTCTCCTGTCCCCGCCCCCTCACAGCCCTCCAAACCTAGTTGCAATAGTCTCGTCGTGTCTCTTCTTTACGCCCCGCCCTCGATCCATGACGCTCGTCCCAAGCCCCTTGAGGACCTGCATCTCGTTCTCCGCTTGAAGCCTTCGCATATCAGCACAATTGCAGCCACAGCTGTCGCAACTTGGTATGGGGCTGGAGCCGGCTCCACCATCGGCAGAAGAGGTGGCTGAAGTTGGCGGTGGTAGCGAGGAGCTGCTCTGCGGAGGCATGTGCGTGGCACGAAGGTGGCGAAGCTCGTCAACCAGAGCAGCCATTTGCGCTTCGATTGTCGCGACACGGTTCTTGACTGCGAGGGTCACATCGTTGCTGTCTGTACCTGCCGCAGAGGACGGGGAGGGTGAGGCGGGCGCAGCAGGGAAGCCGTTGACTACTTCGAGGTGAGGATTGGATGGCTCTAACTCGGAACTGTGCGCTGACGGGGTGCGCTCACGCTCCCACTCGGCACGAGTGGTGCTACTGCTTCCGCCAACGCTGAGCTGCCTTGATCGAGCATCTGGACCATTGCCTGACGCGGGCAGGGCGAGCGTCTGTCCACTCTCGCTGCCTGAGCGCTGCGGTGCTTTACTGGGTCTCAAAGGGAGCAGCATGCTATCATCAGCTGATCCATCATCTCGACCTGACAACGCCCCATTCGTGGCAGCGTTCATGGGCAGGTGCCCTGGGCTTGTCGCGGGCGAATGGAAAACGCTACTCTCCCTTGCCCCAGACCCATCCGTAGGCGTCTTAGCCTGATCGCGCGACTTGCGCTCAGAGGCGGCAGGAATGGCAATGTCCGCAGGTGAGTGGCCGCGAGAGCTTGCCAACTGATTTGCCTTGGTAGCAGGCAGCGATTGCTTGCCCTCGAGAGCGCTCGCAGCTGCTTCGACAGGTGAGAGGCCGGGCGTCGTGGTGGGCTTGTCATCTCCGATAAAGGCCGGTGAGAAGCCGGCAAGCATGCTGGAGACGGGCCGAATGGAAGCCAGAGCAGGGGCCGCTAGGCCATTGCTGCTCTTGCTGCTGCTGGTAAAATCGCCAAGCTTGTCTCCACCCTCGTCGACCTCTCTGCCTTCGGCGGGCAGCTTGAAGTCTGGCCCTCGCGCGGAAGGAGCAGTGGGCATCGGCGGGGGCGCCGCGCTGCTACCCTCGTCACTCGCGTTCTTCTCGCTACCCCGGTTGAACATGCGCAGGATCCCGCTCTTCTTGCCTTTCAGGCCCTTACCTCCTGCTCCCGACGATGCGACCCCTCCCTTGATACCACTTTCGCTCTCGCTGTGACCACCGAGGGATGAATGTGATCGCTCCGACGCCATAGCAGCCGACCCAGCTGAGACGCGGCCGTGCTCGCCCGAGGATGAAGTCGATGAGTCCTGCTCACCAGTATAGCTGCCTGAGCGCTGGAGGGCGTAGCCCTGCTGACGAGCCTTCGCCTCCGCTTGAGCCTGCTCAAGGGAAATGAGCTTGTAGCTTACCCCCTCATGTGACCCCGGTTGGGGCAAAGCGGTCCGCTCGATCGCCGGGCTCGGAGGCTGAGGTGAGGAACGACGCTCGATGTTCTGCTGGGCTTTTGCTGCGTGACTGCCTAGGATCCCGCTGGCTGTGGGCGTAGCCGAACCTGCGCGCATGGTGTCCATCGTATGCTCGGCGGCGAGGCCCCTAGTCGATTCGAGACTTTCCTGGCGCTTAGCAGCGTGGCTTTCGGCGTGAGTGCTGCTCAACGGCGGTGTAGCGTACGCAGAGCCTACAGGGGAGGGAGACAATTGGCGAGACGGCGATGGGCTGACGCTGCCGCGACTCATAGCGTCGACAGGAGCGAGTCCGCCCTTGCTCGTCGACGACGAGTCTGCTGTGCCGTAGCTCGTGGCCTTGCTGGAATATGAATGACTCGCATCGGCGGCACCACTGTTGAGGGCCGAGTGCGTGGTAGCACGCGTAAGATGTGAAGCATCAGAGGGCTGAGCGCTGCTGTATGATACGCCGCTGTCTATTGATCCATCTGCCGTGGAAATCGATGGTATCTGGCCGGATAGGGAGCTCGTTGATCGGCCTGCGTCCGGCTGATGAGCACCCAGAAGAGGTCCAGTGGCTGAAGGCCGCCCTGTCAGTGGATTGACGAGGTTCTTGTTTGCTCCAGAGCGCAGCGTCGCCAAGTCGAACTCGGGCTCGCCATCTGCTGGGACTGGTGAACGATCCTTGAAGTCGTCCGAGCTGATGCCCTGCGCGAGACTGAGCTCATTGCGCTCTCCCTTCTTCTTCAGCGCCTTTGCCAGCTTGTTGGACTGCGTACCACCCTCGTGCTGCGAGGTTGTCTCGCCGCTGCCGCCGATGCCGAGCCCCTTCAACACCTTGCTGACTGACTTTGTTCTCGGGCGCGGTTTGCCTGGCGTGCCTGGACCGGAAACGGTAGAGGTCGTCGAGTACACTGAGTCAGAGGGGCGACGACTGTTGTATGGGATCGGAGGAATCGGAGGGTGCGCACTCTGACTTGCGGTCAGGTTGGACGAGGCGGTGGGTGTTGTAGGCATGGAAACGACCGAAGGTAGTGACCCCTGTGAGGGATGGCTGACGAGCGCTTCATCACGAGCTGGGATGCCGCCGCCGCTGCCGCTACTGCTGGAGTGCTCAAGTGGGTGGCGAGGACGCGAAGAGGTTGCGGCGCTCTGCTGACTGAGCTGCCTCTGTCGGTACGCGGGGCTGTCGCTGCCTTCGGGCGATGGCCGCCGTGTGTCGCCGCTGGGTCTTCTGAGGTTGACGCCGAGGCCGAGTCCTCTTCGAGCGTCAGTAGCCTCTCGCTCACGCACGTCCAGCGACCCGCGTGTCAGCTTCGCCCAAGCTGATTGAGGTTGGGGAGAAGCAGGCATCGGAGATGACCTGTATGACGCCGCCTCGGATTCATCGTCCCCCTGCATCTCCCACGGTGCAGGCTCGTGTTTGCGGACCTTGGGTCCAAGGTGAGAGATGTGTCGCTCCAGAGCGGCATTACTGTCGTCACGACGTGCCTGCTCTTCGCCAAGCTGCTCTCTCGCGTCGTCGTCCTCGTCCTCGTAACCGGATGCCCTGATCTTACGCTCTTCGTCCTCTGCTGCCCCGTCGTACGAGAGGACCGGCGACCGCTTCGATCTGCCCTTGCGTTGTGCGCTCAATTTGCCAGGCTTGCCATTCGGGATGGCAGGCAGCGCGCGAGTGGGGGCAGTGCAGCGCGATGATGTCGAGGCGAATCTGCTTTCGTCTGCGTCTGGATTAGGTGTATTGAATGCGGAGCGCAAGTCTTCACCCTCGTCGGGCCGACCAAAGGGCCCGTCGTCGTCGCCAAATAAGGGTGGCGAGGCGGTGACGCCTTCGTTGCGGAAGTGTTGGAAAGCAGCGCTCGAGGTGGGAATGGGAGGGACGATGTTGGCATTGTTGCCGCCCTTTTTCTTTGTGCTACCGCGAGCAGGGCTCTGGCCATTCTGCGTCGTCGGAAAGTCCTTGGACGTGGGCGACAAGGCGCCTTGTCCTGCCCAGATGCTGCTGCCTACTGATCCTGTACGGTTGTGGCCGTACGTGACATCGTTGGCCTCGACATCGTCATCTCCTTCTCCCTCCCCATCGTACCGTGTCATCATCGAGTACTTGCTCATGCGATCGGCAGCCTGGCGTTGGAACTCGCTCTCGTCCCACGCTGTATCGATGCTGCGCTTCCCTCCTTGTCCCAATGATGGCGTAGTGAATGCAGCCCCATCGTGGTCCCCATCGCCCTCATCCCCGTCTCCTGCTGGGAAGTCGTCCTGCACGTCACGAAATTGATCCTCGGACGCGGACGAAGCTGATGAACCTTTGCGATGGAGGCGGGCCTCGGTCTCGCGAGCTGCTAGGGCTTGAGCAAGTCGCTCGTTCTTGGACGGCGTCGAGGACATGCCGCCGCTTTGATGGCGATACTGTGGTGGATTATGTGGCATCGTCGTCTCGTGGCGGCGAGCAGCCACAGACATGCCCGGGCGAATGGCGATTGAGATGGCTAGGTGTGAAGGTGTTAACGAATGAGCAGCGACGGGGAGCGGCCGCGGCTTGGGCGTGGAGCGGAAATGGGGAGATGAGTGATTTGAGGAGGATGAGGGCTCACAGGAGCGGACAGGTGATGGCGTGCAAGGGGCTCGCGAGGAAATTGTGCTTCGCTATGTGGGTATCAAGATGTAGGAGCTCGCGCGCACCCACGCTGATCGCTCGTTGTACAGTAGTTGGTTGGTGGTGGTGATGTGGTGATGAGCAAGGGGGTCGAGGCCGGCGGGCGCGAGGGGGTCCGTGGGTCGCAGCCACGACTCTGCAGCCGTGCGCGGAAGGCGCGATTCCCCCCCTCGCCCCGCCATCTTTTGGCCCTCTGTTGCCCTGCTTGCGAGCCACCACGACGATCCAAAAGCGAGCGAGGCGAGCAAGGCGAGCAAGAAAGCGTCGTCTTTCCCGCGGCGGGCCAGCGGCTGACATGCGCCGCCTCACGCCTCACACACTCGACAACCCCCTTTACCCGCTCGCCGCGTCTGCTCGCGCGCGGCTATTTTGGAGCCGTCCCATGGCGCTAAGGTCGCCAGTCGTTGAGCGGGTGTGCGAGGTAACGCCCGATCGCCTCCGCCGTTAACGAGCCAAGGGCTCCAAGGGCGATTCTTCTCGGCATAGATTGGCGTCGTGAGGATCTGAAAGTCCGAGCGCCAACGCTCACCGCTGTTTTCGATTGGCCCGTCAACGGGACGCTTCGCACGAGGGTCCACTATCGCAGAGGAGGATCAGTGAGCAGAGGGCATATCCGGTGCGATATCGTGTCGCGGGATCATTTGCAGGCACGCGTAGCTTCATGGCGATTGTGAGCAAAAGACTGAGCTTACTGAGTGATCGACTGAGGTAGCAGTAGGGCGCATTCCAGGCCCGCACCGGAAGACTTCCCGCCATTTCATCAATCTCGTCCCGTGGTGAGCTGAGGCGAACAAGCGATGGTTATTGCTCACCAGCCTACGACGCGTGCGCCAGGTGGATGACATGGCGTGGCAGCAGGAGGGTGCAGCGCGATGTAACGACTGAGATTACGGGTGGCAATGTCGTCATGATGATGTGGCGTGCTGCGGCACCGAGCCGACAGAGAAGAGAGGGGCAGCGGGTGAGGGCTTGATTCGAGGGTAGAGCATGAGTCTCTGCACCTTTGCACGCGCTCGTACTGATAGCCTGATGGTAGCGCATACTTGCGTGATCGCAGCAAATGCTGCTCCCCGAGCTCCGTTGCGACCAGCACAGATGCCATCGAGGAGCCCTTTCGTGCACTGTTGGTGGAATCGAATGTCAAGCAGGCAGGTTGCATCGCGGCTCACATGGGACTGCGACGCGCCTATCGTCGCGACTGGACGAGCAGGATGATGATGTCGACGAGCACTCTGAAGCTGGGCGGGTGTCTCGGTGATGAGTTCGGCGTGACGAGTGTGACGAGTCTGCTGTCAGCAAGAGATGGGATACGGAAGCAAAGACGAAGCATGTCGCTTTCATGCCGCCCAGCCAAGTGGACAACCATGCTGCAGTGTTTGTTACAAGATAGAAGGCCATTTCGGAGGCGCACAGCTGGGACATCGTCAGCTGAGCGCCCTCTCTCGAACACACGACACTACCTCGCCATCCTGGTTTGGGGCAGCGACGGGCATGAAGAGGTGCTGAACGTCTGCCGGCTGAACCGGCGCGATGACACGTCGCCGCTCGGACCCAGTCGCGGCAATATGATGCTCGCAGTCTGCCGCAAGGCATTTCGTGGCGGCGCCGATGCTCATTCGAATTCCTTTGTGGGCGGTGCAGCTCAAGGCGAGATGCAGTTGAATTCCGCAGCGTATGTCACGGTGAGGCGGCGAGACGGGCTGCGTCGTGTAGCTTGGTGACCACGTGTTTGGTCGTGCACGGACGTCGATGGGCGGAAGAGAGGGATGCGGGGCTGGCGAGAACAAAGCTCATCTCGACCCACCCCGACCTAATCAACCTCGCGCCCTCCTTGGACAATGTCTCATCTCCTCGTCTGTCCTTCTCTCTCGCCTCTCTCCCTCGCCAACATCATCATCTCATCACCACTACCATCGCATCCACCTCGTACCCCAGACCGCACCCAACAACACACCCAAAATCAGCCCTTCAGCTTGTGCTTAGCACCTCCACCACCCAAGATACCAGGTACACGTCTCGTCGACGACTGAGCAGCGCCGCTACGGTCAACGCGTCGGTCGACAACGCTTGCAGCAGCCTCTGCGCCGCCAAGTACGACCTCAAGACCATCCTCGAGGACAAGGACTACCAGCACCCGTAGCACAAGCCGACCCAACCTCGCACAAGCGCACGCAGACGCGCACGTTATACTCCGTTCACCACGGCTGCTGGCGGGCAGCCCTTTGGATGAGTTCCTCGAGCAGCCTCCCCGGCCAAGACGGCGTCACCAAGTCAGTCTAGAAGATTGTCTCCAGAGCACAGCAGCAGCAGCGTCAAGCAAGCCACCCTTCCACAACCAAAAGCCTCGGCCACCGGCAAAGGACTTCTACCGCCCCGACCACCTACCCCGGTCAGCGACGCGCAAGAGCCCTCCCCGCCAACTCTTCAACTCGGCACAAGTGCCTCTTCTCTTTGCTCACCTCACCGCCTCCTCATTCAATCGCTCGCTCATCGAGTGCGTCAACGTCGAGGCTTGACGAAGGCTTTAGGAGGCTGCCTGATCCAAGGCGCTACCGCAGCTACTCATTGTGCGGCCATCGGACGCTCAAAGCCATCCAATACCGTCGCAGACGACTCAGCTTCCGGTGCATCCGACGGCCTCGCCTCGTTCGCAAACCTGCTCACGGTCACCGACTCTGCCACCACCCTTACGGCGGCACCGCATCTCACCCAACCTTCGAAGTCAAGCAGGGTACCGACTAGTCAATTCTATGGTGAGGGACGACATGGCGCTCTTCACTAGCTCTATACCCAACCTGCAGACGCTATGAAGGCGCGCTGGCGAGGGCGCGGGTCCTCCCAAACCCAATGTCTAGGTCTGCCATTTTCCCCTCGCGGCGCAACGAAAGGCCAAATCGGCTATCCTTCTCGTTCTCACACAGGAGACGTACAAGCAACATGCCCAGTTCACCTGGCGTTGCCGTACCGCTACCTCGTCCTTTACCCCCAGCGCGAACGACAAGGCTAACGAGGCAAGCACCAGTAGCGGTATCGCCTCTGGCGCCGATGCTAGCTCATCACATCCGCCAACGTCCAAGGCATATGTCATGGCGAGCACTTGACTCTTCACAACGGTGGTCACGGCTTGAAGACGTAACTTCGCGCCCATCTGACCCTTGTGCAAGCCGACGAGGAGACAGAGAATTGGCAAAGAGTAGCCTTGGCGTACAACGACCTTTACGTCGGTACGCAGAAGGTGATTGTTGTCAGCCCTCACGAGTAGCACAAACGCCTCTAGGATCCTTCTCCCCCATCTGCCCGCAATGGCTTCGTCAAGACTCTCATATGCTGAAGGAGGTCGATGGCGACCCTGAGCTTTGGCTTCGAGCCGTCTTCGCATACCTCGACCTGATCAGTGGGACCCAGATAGTGCTGGGCGTGGGCCCTCACCGCTGGCACGAGCATCTGTACAGGCTATCCGAGTCCTCTGGCTACGGAGACTGGGCCCGGACTCCTTTCTGGCAAGCCGTGACGGACGGCTTCTCTGGAGCGACGGCTGTCGCAGGCCGGCTCCTTGCGCAGCTCGAGGCCGATCCTCGGGCCGTCAACAAGCTGGTCTGGTGGAAGAAGGTGCAGGCGGCTGCTCTCAATGCTGGCTGCACTACGCCAGCATCACTCGGCAAGAGCGAGCTCGCAGAGCGTCTGGCGACATTGGAGATGGGTGAAGAAGGGGTGGGGTGTGTGCACCTTGGCGTCGGCTTCCGAGGGGAGCGTCTGAGCCTAGACTATACGGGACGCACAAATGACGAGATGCGCCGCAGCATTCAGCATCTCTTCGGCATCTCTAAAGGCCAAGACTCAACCACATTGTTCTACCAGGAAGGAGCCAAGTGCGACGAGGTTTTCATCTTCCCGCTGCTGGAGCATCGCGTCGACGCCAAAGGCGCCCGCTCTGTTCTTTGCCGAGCTGTCATGGAGGGAGTCTGGTGCTTGCTTCTAGGGTCGAACGTGCGCAGGGAGAGCCTCAACAGCTACCGCTGCGACTATGGCCTTCCCAATCTCGGAGACGAGGTCTTCGGCTGCAATGGTGAGTCGTGTGTCTTCGTGCTTGCGCCCACTCTGCATTCTACTGAAATGACCGCCCTTGCGAGCTCAGCGACCGTCTGCTTTGAGGTGCCCGAGGCCGAGGAGGGGGATGACGAGGCCGCCATGCAGGTACAAAATCCAACGTACCGCAGGGCTCTGCGCCGCGTTAGGCTGCAGGAGGACTGCTTGGACACGCTCACGGGGCACAGAGACCAGGCCGCGGTGGAGAGGCAGGAGGTCCGGGTGACAGAGGCGCGCAGCACCTTCTACGAGGTATACAAGCAGCTGATGCGCTCAAGGATGCTACTCTTCAAGCCTAAGCTCAACGACAACAACGAGCATGGAGCTCCGTGGCTAGGCTTGAAAATGCCCAAGGCCTTCATTGCGGAGATGCAGGGCATCACTGGCGGTGAGAAGTTCTTTTTGGGTGTAGAGGTCGGGGAGGACAGCTCGGTCGGCTCAGCGAGCGAAGAAGACCGCCGCTTCTTCAAAAATGTGATGGTCACGGGTAGGTCCACCGACCCTGCCGAGACCAGGTCGGTCGTTTGGCGCAACGACAGCTGGCCCCTGTCGAAAAGCCGCCCGAGACTTCTTCACCCGCGCTGTCGACGCCCTCGATGATGCAGCGCTGCGCCATGCCGCTCGCGAGCAGGCGCGCCAGGAAATCGTAGCCCGAAGACCGCAAGGCTACGAGAAGGTCAGCATTCTGGCGAGGAAGGGGTTCGATGGTCGATTCTGGCTCACCAGCAGCTTACAAATCGAGCTCGAGAATGGCATGCGAAAGGTCACGCTGGGCAGAGGTGCAACAAGGAATGGGTCCAGGCAGCGAGCTTCCGACTCGCCAATCCAGATTGCCAAGAGCAGAAGTCTATGAGCATCTACCAGTGATCCGCTTTGCCTCGAGTATTACGGTCCTCGACCGGCATTTCTTGGCCGAAGAGCGAACGAGAGTCTACCCTTGGATCCTGACGGTGGCTGCGCTCGCAATCGAGGGACCCATGCAGGATGAATGGAAGAGCTTGCACGACTCTGGAGCAAATGGCCGGCCCCATGTTGCGGCCGGTGGGCGTCACTCACTTTCAAGCACGTCGGCAAGCCGAAAGAGATCATCCGCGTACAGGGGCGGAGGGGGCCTGTGCTCAGCATATTGACGGCATACGTTGTGGCGGTGCTACTCGAGATTAGAGGCGGCTGTTGCTCCGCAATTTGCGCCACGGCGAGACGGTATCGCTGCGCAGCGCGGCTGATGTGTAGCTTTGTGATCACATTGCGTACCTGAAAATTGTCCCGCAGGGCTAAGAGGTCCGATGTTCTTCGAAGGTTGAAGCAAACTTCATCACCCCATCATGACTCGACCGCTGAGCACCCAATGTCGAACACCTCATAAAGGCGGCTATCGCCCCTCCCCCTCTCCCTCTCCCCAACCCCTCTCCCCAACCCCAACGTACCCACCGTCAACGTACCCAGCCTCAACGAGCAAGACTGCACCCACCGCGCACCCAAGACCATCCCGTCAGCCTCTACCTGTCACTTCGTGTCTCCACGTACCCTCCGCGACTGAGCACCACCACCAGCGTCGGCTGGCTCTCGTCGCACGCTCTCGAGCACCAGCACCAGCACCAGCACCAGCACCACTACTAGCCCGTCTCGCCTCGCACGCGCGCACACACACAGGCACTCGCAAGCCACTATCCACTGCTTGCGGGCACAAGCCCGCTTCGAGCCTCGTCACCACTCATCACGGTGGCATACATCCAGTCTAGAAGATTGTCTCCAGAGCACAGCGCTATCAGCCCCAAGCTGCCCTCGCCCTCGTTCAACAGACGGCAAGCGTCTCTTGTAGCCACGCAGCTCCTCTCATCGCCGTTGCCTCACGCTCACGTCAACAGTGCCCAAGCACCCACCTCTAACGAGCGCTCAAGGAAGTTTCTCGCCTACACCGCCACCGCAGCTGCTCGTCGCGCTCTCATCAGTCCTACGGTCAAGCAACAGGCACTCCTTTTACCGAAGGTCAAGGCTCGTGCATCCCAATGACACGCCCTGTTCAGTGCAGCGTATGCGAGGAATGGTTCCCAAAGTGAGTACCTCTAGTCTAGCCAACGTGGAGCTGCTCTAACACATTTGCCCTGGTACTCGTCCGCGCAGCGTAGCAGTGCTGACAGATCACAAGTACGAGGAGCACCCTGCGCAATTTCCTGTCATGAACGTGCTCATGATCATTTGTCCGCACGAAAGCTCGTCGCGCTGGACTTACCATTCTCCTCGCACCTCTCTTCTCTTCGTAGCCTTAGAATGCGAGGAGGCGCCCCGACCTCTCGGTGCGGTATTGGAGGTTGGTGAGTACCTTCACGTGACGTTGCCGAGCTAGCGATTGACCTAGTAGTCCTCTCCTCCGCTCTGGTCGTATCCAGTGAGAGACGATTTCCTAGTCCAGAGCTCCTCGTACGCCACCAGCTAGCTATACACGGCAGAGTGACTGAACAGGCGCTTGAGGAGGAATCAAGGTCAGCAGCAGCGTCAAGCTCATCTCAAACAGCGGCTACTGATGACAATACTGGCACGTCGGCAAACGCAAGCGACGTGATGGATGGTGAGGATCAGGAGGCCGAGAGCAAGAAAGGGGGGAGCTAGGAGGGCGAGCCGGGCTTGGAAGGGGAGGGAGAATTGTTCGAGAATGGAGAGCTTGTCATCGCCGCCGTCGAACGACAAGGAAAATCCGGCACGACTATCCGACGCTCCCATACGCTCTTCATCCACCGTGTGGCCACTTCAGTCTCGCCTTGTCGACAGCACTCTGCCTCGAGGCAGCGCCCTCCTCACCTACGTGACAGATGACACCCCGCACTGGACCAGAATCGCATGTGCGTACATAGACTACATCACTCAAGCGCAGAAGGGATTCGGGCGGAAAACCGCTCCCTTGGCAGAAGGAGCTGGTGGTGCGGCCGGCAGTTGCCGAGGAGGACGCGTGGAGGACAATGGGCATCTGGCGAGCCATGCAGGGAGGTCTGGGTGACGCCACGAAGGCTGAGCTGAACATCCTCGAGCAGCTGGACGGCGATGACCAAACTCTGCGCAGGGAGAGTTGGTGGGAGGATATGAGGGGACTAGCGGCCAACGCCTATCTCGACAAGCCGATGTGGACGAGGGGAGCAGACTTCGAAGAGGGCTTGGCTAAGGTCAAGACTGCCGACGCGAGGATCGGCTGCGTCTACTTGATCGTCGGCTTCAAGGACGGCCGCCTCGCCCTCACCTACGTCGGTCGCACCGGGGACAAGTTCGCACGCATCGGATCGTACCCCTGCGCGATGTCTTTGGTAGCACAGGGCATCAAGAAGAAGCCGGCTCTGGTGTACGAGGAGCTCGCCCAGTGCGACCGCTGCCTCATTTTCCCACTTCTGAAGCACACCGAGGACTCCACCAGCGAGGGGAAGAGGACGACACGGGCAGTCGTGGAGGGCAAGTGGTGCAGTCAAGGGAGGGTCGGCGAACGATGGAGAAATCGGCGAGGCTACATGGTACAACAACACGTACCCACTGCCCCAACGCGCCGACAAATTTTTCACCGCCGCCGTCAATGCCCTCGCGAGCGCACCTGCCCGACACGCTGCGAGGGAGCTGAAGCGCCTCGAGATTGCGGCGCGACGTCGCGCTGGGTACAGGCTTCTCTCTCGGCTCGCTCAGATGGCCCTGGACGGCAACCTATGAATCGCAGGCAATGGCGTCATCCACTTCGAGGACGGACGCAGGGCCCTCAAGCTGGCTGAGCAGTGGAACGACGAGGAGCTGGAGGAGCTGCGCCGGGTCGCCAACATTCGAAAGGCTCGAGCGACACCAAACATACGTCAACTCATAGACGCAAACACTCGATACGGCCGACTGAGGCTCTCAGATTCGCGCTTTCTTCCACCCAAACCTCTCCGCTACCATACCGATGTAGTGGACTCAACGCGCACATACGCAGCTATAGCAGATTGAATAGAAACTTTTTGCCTACGTCATTGTCATCTCCTGTCCGCACGGCCACATCGCATGCTACGACTTGTCCGAATGAGCCAGCGTGCGACTGCCCGCGTGCTGACGTGTTCTGATACGAGCGTCGGCATGGACGAGGACTTCGTCGTCCATGCTCGGCGCGAAAGATCAGAGTCGAGATTGGTGATGCCCTGCCAGCTTTCGCTCACTCCAGCAGGAGAAGGCGCGACTGGTCGGTGGTACGGCTATCCACACGCTCATGCATGGTTGCTGGCGATTTGCTCTCCTTGAGGTGGAGCTGTGCTGGGCGACCCGCCACTCGACAACTTCTCTCGTCGGTGGGGGATACGCGTCTCACACCGACCCTTGGCGCGCGTCTTTGACGCGTCCGCATCACGCTGAG
Source organism: Jaminaea rosea (assembly GCF_003144245.1). Classification (NCBI taxonomy): domain Eukaryota; kingdom Fungi; phylum Basidiomycota; class Exobasidiomycetes; order Microstromatales; genus Jaminaea; species Jaminaea rosea. Next base: position 966,442 of record NW_020289975.1, on the reverse strand, counting down.
ACACGCGGACAGGCAAGCAGGCAAACTCTGATGGTGAAGGCATGGGCTTCGAATGGAATCAAGAGACGGCTAGTATTACAGATGGCGTCGCATGCGGCGCTGAAAGGATGGATAGAAGGACAAGGTGGTCGGGTGATACGCGTCGCGTAGAGGCGACGACTGGTACGAGAAGCTAGGACAAGGCGATGCGGGTCATGCACGCGCGCTTACTTGGAGCTCGAGTACTTGGTGACGGCCTTGGTGCCCTCAGAGATACCGTGCTTGGAGAGCTCACCGGGGAGGATGAGGCGGACGGCCGTCTGGATCTCGCGCGACGAGATGGTCGACTTCTTGTTGTACGACGCGAGCTTGGATGCCTCGGACGCGATGCGCTCGAAGATGTCCTGGACGAACGAGTTGAGAATGGCCATGGCCTTGGTAGAGATACCGGTGTCAGGGTGGACCTGCTTGAGGACGCGGTAGATGTAGGTCGAGTAGGTCTCCTTGCGCGTCTTCTTGGCCTTCTTCTTGTCGCCACCAGCAGCCTTCTTGGACTTGGAGGCGGTCTTCTTGGCGCCCTCAGAGGGAGCCTTGCCAGCCTGAGAGGCAGGAGCCTTGCCACCCTGCGAAGCGGGGGCCTTACCAGCAGCGGACATGGGCTTGGGTGCCTACGCAGAGAGATGAGGTGTGTGTGTGTCAGTGGAGATGCTCTGTGGCTCTCGTCGTTGCTGCGCGCGGGCTCGCTCACCATTGTGATGTGTAGTTTGGTGTTGGTGAGGGGGTGGGTGGTAGCGGTGTGCGTGCGTGTGAAGATGTGTGGTTGGGAAGGAAGGGACGATAGGTGAAGGACCAATTTCGGTCTTATAGTCGAACAACCCACGGGGGAGACACAACGCGAGGGCCTCCGACCGTCAGGGCAAATCCAAATCCCGTAATCAATTAGTCGCCAGGTACGCTCGTGGTCGGTCAACCCGTTTTTCCTGTACTTCGACGTGGTTCCTCCTCCTGTACTCTGGTTCTGGCTTACGCTCGCTGGCGCTGTGCTGTACTGCTGGTTGAAGATCACTTGAATTCGTTCACCATCATCATTTTTGTCGGGCAGCGCATCATCGCCGTGCGTGCGGATCAAGCTGTAATTGTGTGAACGCCGGCGCGGAACCAGACGCCCCTCGGGAAAGCCCAATCCAGACTGGTACTTAAGGAAATCCAACTTTAGCCCCTTCTTTCCTTCTCACCACGAACCACATCTTCACCGCACCTCACACCACCACCACCACCAAACTTCACAACCAACATGTCTGGCAAGGGAAAGGTGAGAACGAACGCTCACGATCGCCTTCCGCACCACGAGCTACCTCTGACCTCTGTACCTCTCCTGTGCGCAGGCTTCCTCCTCTGACTCCAAGTCGCAGTCTCGCTCCGGCAAGGCTGGTCTCCAGTTCCCCGTCGGCCGTATCCACCGCCACCTCAAGAGGGGCAACTACGCCCAGCGCATCGGTGCTGGTGCCCCCGTCTACCTCGCCGCCGTCCTCGAGTACCTGGCTGCCGAGATCCTCGAGCTTGCCGGTAACGCCGCTCGTGACAACAAGAAGACCCGTATCATTCCTCGTCACCTGCAGCTCGCCATCCGCAACGACGAGGAGCTCAACAAGCTCCTTGGTGGCGTGACCATCTCCCAGGGTGGTGTCCTCCCCGGCATTGCCTCGGAGCTCCTCCCCGCCAAGTCGGGCAAGAAGAAGGCCGCTGCCTCGCAGGACTAAGCGTCGAAGGTGCTTGCCTCTGGCTCGTATGTCGTACTCCGTCTCTGTTCGCTACCATCACCCCCGAGTCGACTCGATGTCCGCGCGTGCGCTCGCCGTCCTCGATATCACATTCATGTACCGCTTCTTCGCTCTACTATCCCTCTTCTTGTCACGCTCGCCATCGGGCCTGGCACTGTAATATTAGCACGTCTTCCATATCAGTTGCGGTGATGTCCCAGTCTGGTGTCGTGCAAGCCTGCCGTCGTACCTCGTTGTGATGGCGGTGCGCTCCCCGCGCGACGCGTCGCTCGCGTCCTCATCGCCCGCGTTCACGGCGCTACCAGCGGTGGTTGGTGGTTGGCGGCTCGCGGTAGCTAGGCGTGCTGGAGTCGCGCTCGTATTCACTGCCATACGGTGGCGATTGTGTGCAATGCATCGTCACTCCATCATTCGTGCAACTTGCGCCGCTCTATATGATCGCTCGCTCACGCCATTTTCCCGAGCTGATCTCGGACGGATAGCTGGCTGGTAACCGTGGCAGCAGGCCCTTTGCCTTCTCCAGAGGCAGGCGATACCAGACACAGGTAGGCGCCTCGGCGCTGGTGGTTCGAGTCTGACTGAGGTCTTTGCGCTCCACAACTGCCTCCGATGGTTGCACACACGTGAGCTGTCAGACGACGAGGCATACTTTTGATCCCGAGACGTGCGGCATGGCTGGCGCGTGGCGAGGTATGTGGGCGTGAGCCCGTAAGAAGTGGCCGTGTGCGAGGTGCAAGCAGGCGGTGGTCGTGTAGGGGAGAAGGCCACGCTGTCAGCGTAGTGTAGGCTAGGATTCCCGTCATGACTACAACGCAGCGTAGGCTAGGGCTCTTGACATGAACATAGGGCGGTTGCCGGGATGCAACGGAGTGACCATGCCGCTGTGATGTCAATCGAGGACGCCTGCTGTCTGCTCATAAGCACAGTTGAGCCGGGCAAGAGCATACTGATCAGGCCGCTCAGCTCTTCGGCCTCGCCGTTGCTCTGCGATCGCCCGTGCAGATACTTTGCTGCTCGTACGCTGGGAGAGCGCGACAGAGACCGCGTCGGTACGACTGGTCGTCCGCAATGCAGCGCCACGGTCGCGACCTACTGGTCAGGGTGTCGCGGGCCTGATACGTGAAATGCAGCTGGGAGACAGACATTGCTGCCCTCATAGGTGTCCCCCACGTCGAACAGACGGGACTCGACAGTACGATGGTGTCCGAGTCATCTACACATCCACATCACGACATCGCGCCGTATGTCAGCGCTTCGAAGCAAGAGACCGAGCTATTGGTAGCGCCGGCTCGTAGAGTAGCTGCTGGTCATGCCCTGCCGCTCTGCACAGGCTAAGAAGTACTTGCATCCCGCTGATGAGGTCGGACTCGGTTTGCGTTGCATGCTTCTCGGGCTGGACCATTCTGACGCTCGCGATAATACGTTGCTATCAAGTCTGACGACGATCGCAGCCAATGGCCAGCTTTTGATCCCGCAGTGAAGCGACCTACGCGTCCGTGTGCCTCTATGCGCTCCCTCGTGTATCTGGGAGCATCTCGCACGCCTTTTGTGCTGCCATCCGATGCCTGCCTCGCCAGACTTCAACGTGTCGACTGGTGTTAAGCGCTCACCGCCACAACTATGCCTTTGTCGCGTTCGACCGAGCATCCAGCACGCCCTTAGATGGATCGTGCTGGACGACTGCAGGCGAGCATGATGTGTGATCCAGCTTTGCTCAACCGCAGAGGTGGATAGTGGCAACGCCGTGTCAGACCGCTTTGACTGCTCCCCCGTGCTCCGCCAGACGAATCCGATACTGCTCGACGAAGGCGACACCGGTCCTCGGTCAGTCCATCAAATGCTCATCACCATGCATGTCAGAGCATATTCACATCGCCGATGGCGTACATTTCTCGCTCGTCTCCTCGTTACCATCACCGCCGCAGGAGTCACGGTCATCCCCACTCTCGTCAATCGTAGCCGGGGCGACGGTCACTTCCACTTTCGGATCCGAGCACGTCTGCCCCTCGCACTAAATCTGCTCTTCCTGCTATCAGGCTTCACGCAAGGCCAAGGTTGCAGCGGGAGCAAGGACAAAAATTGCCCTTCTGCTCCATTTCACGATCGAGCACCGCACTCGCCCATCATCGTCATCGAGCGAGCAAGTCTGTCCGTGTGGCCGTCGGGCAGGGCGTTGTCACGCTTCCGTCGGTGGAGCGAACGAGCGAGCAGCGGGCAGTCTTCCGTGCATCGAGGCGGTACATCCGGCGGCGGCGACGACGACGACGGCGAAATCAAAGATGGACAGTCGAGTGCATGGACCGATCTTCATGCTCGATGGATCATTGATTCCTCGCACTGAATATGGGGACCACCTCGCGGAACGTCTGAACGTTCCACCGTCTGAGCATCGCCTTGAGAGTCGAAGAATCTCTCTTTATCTCGGGCGAGGGCCCATGCCACGGCCTCTGCTTTCGAAGAGCGATCCCAACACCGACAGAGGTCCCTGCGTAAGTGGTCGCGCTCGCGGCAGTGCTAACACAACCGGCGCCGCTACCAAGGTCGTCGCGCGCTGATCGCCATCCGCATCGCCGTACGCATCGCTCACCATAGACGTAGAGATGCGTCACGTCGAGCCGCAGGCCATGATGAAGCCATTCGGCATTGCGCGTAGACCGTGGAAAGGCCGAGGTTGTGGTCGCGGCACGGCAGAGCGACGGTAGACCCAGAGGTGCGGTTGCCGGCAACGGCGCGGATGAGGGGCCAAGGTGGCTGGCTAACGCGCACGTCGAGCCAAAGAGGTAGGGAGGCGCAGCATGCCAGTCGTCAGGTAGACGCATCTCTCGCGTCTGTCTAGCTCGCTTCTGCTCTCCTAAACGTCATACCAAACTCAACTGCTTCCTGCGCATTTGAACAACACGCGGATGACGACCGAGCTACCATCTCCGCCCCAGCTTTGCAGGCGTCGAGATCCGATCGTCGTTGGCCTCGACCCAGACCCTCACCCTCTCCTTGCTAGACTTGGAAGACCGCCGTGCTGTGTCTCGTGTTGGGCCGCTTCTCGCCCTTGGCCGAAAATAAGGCACTGCATCGTCGTCGTCGCTCGCTCATCGCCTGCCGCTCTGCTCTTTGCTGCCTGCCTGTTGATCGCGTCTGTATTCTAGCTCCGACAGTCCTCTTGCCGCCTTTTGGCTCGAACAGATCGTTGCCGTCCTCTCCTTGGCCTTGGCTTACGTCGACGACGGCTGCCTGCCTGCCATTCTTTCCGTTCTCAGTCGTACACAATCTTTTCCTCCTGACCATCACCACCACCACCCGCCACCTCCTCACCCGCCCATCTACGCCCCGCCCCATCACCCTAGACATGATGGCGCTCGGCCGTCAGTCATCGCGGGCAACTGCCCTCGTCGCCCTTGTCGGTGCTGCTACCATGGCTTCTGCCCAGTCAACGGGCAGCAGCAACCCGACCTCTGGAGGCTCCACCTCTACGGTGCTCCTCGCCCTCGCCATCAACGCGGCAATCGCAGCTGGAATGGTCACCGCCTTCATCATCCTGCGACCCAGGTTCCCCAAGGTGAGCAGCCCGCGAGCGTGACACCATCGCCGTTGTTTTTCTAACACCTGCTCACTTGCCTCACACCGCGTCCGCAGATCTATCGCCCAAAGTCGTTCCTTGGCCCCAAGGAGGAGCGAGTTGAGCCTCTCCCCGACAGCCTCTTCGGTTGGATCATGCCCTTCTACAAGCGACCTAGCAAGGCCATCATCGAGTCCAACGGTCTCGACGCCTACATGTTTGTCAACTACATCGAGATGATGATCTGGATCCTCGGTCCCATCTTCATCTTCACCTGGATCCTCTTGCTCCCCGTCTACGCCGCCAGCACCAGCGGAGACAAGACTGGCTTCCAGCTCCTCACCTTCGGTCAAGTCGGTAACGGTCCCACCGAGCAGAAGCGCTATGTCGCTCCCCTCCTCGCCCAATGGGTCATTACCTTCTGGATCTGCTGGATTGTCCGCAAGTATGTCCTCAACTTCATCAAGCTGCGACAGGACTTCATCGTCAGCCCTCGACATGCCAGCACCGCACAGGCCCGCACTCTCCTCATTACCGGAATCCCCAACGACTTCCTCGGTGAGCAGAAGCTCAAGGAGCTCTACAGCCACATGCCCGGCGGTGTTGAGCGAGTCTGGCTCAACCGTGACCTCAAGGAGCTGCCCGACATCTTCGATGAGCGCACAAAGGCTCTCAACAAGCTCGAGGCCACCGAGTCCAAGATCATCAAGACGGCATACAAGAAGGTCAAGAAGAACAAGGTCGCAGAGGGTGGCATGGAGGCGGACGACGCCGTTGACCGCTACCTGACCAAGAAGGAGCGTCCCACGATGAAGGTTGGCGCCAAGCTCGGCTGTCTTGGCGGTCAAAAAGTTGACGCCGTTGAGCACTTGCGATCGGACATTGAGCGTCTCAACAAGGAGCTCGCCTCTCGCCGTGGCGACGAGACCGACTACACGCCTGCCAACGCCGCCTTCCTGCTCTTCCGTACTCAAGTCGGTTGCCACATGGCCAAGAACATGACCGTCCACCACGAGCCCTACAAGATGGCCCGTCGCTACATTGAGGCCCACCCCGACGCCGTCATCTGGCCCAACTTGAGCATGAACCCCTACGCTCAGAAGATCCGCACTGCCGCCTTCTGGGCTCTAACCTTCGTCTTCATTGGCGTTTGGCTGCCCTTGATTGCCTTCACCGCCATCGTGTCCAACCTCAACGGTCTGTGCACTGAGGTCCCTTTCCTCAGCTGGGTCTGCCTGATCCCCAAGCCAGCTCTCGGTATCATTCAGGGTTTCCTTCCCACGATTCTTCTGGCTGTCCTCAACATCTTGCTTCCCATCATTCTGCGCCTCTTTGCTCGTCTCTCCGGTCTTCCCACCCGCACCGAGGTCGAGCTGTCTCTGCAGCAGCGAATGACGTGGTTCAACTTGATCGACAACTTCCTCCTCTTCACCATCATCTCTGGTGTCTCGGGCGGTATCAGTCGGATTGTACCCATTCTGTCCAACCCATCCGGCCTTCCTAGCTTGATCTCGCAGTACATTCCTCTCGCGAACATCTTCTACATCTCCTTCATTATCCTTCAGGCCCTCTCTGGAGCTGGTGGTGGCTTGCTTCAGGTCGCCGGTCTCGTCATCTACTACATCAAGGCCTTCCTCCTTGGCAGCACCCCTCGCAAGGTCTGGCACATCCACCACGACGTTGGAGCACCTGCTTGGGGTACGCTCTTCCCGGCCATCACCCTCATCACCACCGTCACCTTTGGTTACGCTGTGCTCGCGCCTCTCATCAATGGCTTCGCTTTTGTTGCCTTCATCCTCTTCTTCATCCTCTACAAGTACACGGCAACGTACGTCTGGGACATGAAGCCGGCCAACGAAACGTCAGGTCTCTTCTTCATGCAGGCCATCAACGCCTCCATGGCCGGTCTCTACGTCTCACAGCTCATCCTCACGGTCCTTTTCTTCACTGCCCAGCAGAGAAACGCCGACGGCACCAGCAGCCAGTCGTCGATCCCAGAGGGTGTCTTCATGATCATTCTCATGGTCCTCACGGTCGCTTTCCACATTGTACTCTTCGACTCTGTTGGTGACCTTCCCACCGCTCTGCCCCTCACGCTCCTCCCTGCCGCCTCATCATCGTCATACAGCGACCATGCAACTGGCAGCCACGGAGCCTACGGCAACGATGGCTACTCTCCTAACGAGAAGCAACACGCCCTGCGCCAGAGCGAGTCGACCGCCTACGGTGGCTCCAATCCTGCCGCACCTGCCGTCCCCGCCACGGGCGTCAACGTCACCCACGGTGCTCGCCCTCCAGTCAATGGCAACGGCCAATACGGCAACGGCGGTGCCCCGACCAAGACCATGGGCAGCGAAGGCGGCGACGATGGAGCGTCTGAGGACACATTCCTCCACCCGGCCCTTCGCGACCCGCAGCGCACCGTCTGGCTGCCGCGCGACCGCTTTGGCCTGTCGGCGCACGCTGTCAACCGCGCTCGCGAGCACGGCATCGATGCCACGGATGAGGGGACGGGCTTCAATGAGAAGAACCGCATCGAGACGGATGTATACGTGCCGCCCGGCGAAAAGATGCTTTGAGCATGGCGTTGACGTCCGAGTACGCATCGCCTACGAGAGCGAGCCGTCTGACGGGAAAGGGACGGAGGCTAGCTACCCAGGGCGCGCTCTTGTGTCCAGTATTCCCAACTGCCTCCTCACCCCTGCTGCGTTCATCGTATCATGGATGCTCTCTCTCAAGACTTCTTGTTGCCCTGCAAAGCTTCGTCAACAACAATCCCCGCTCACCCCGCCGCCACCCCCATATCTATTACCACATCCCCTACCACTTTCTTCCAAGAATTGTCGCTAGCTACCGACTTGCTCTTTTGTCGCTCTTCTAACAATGATTACGATGACCAATTCCAATACTGCACTTCACTCGCCTTGACCTGATTGTCGCATGATGTTGGCTCTGGTGGAAGGAATGAGGTGAGGCCCGTCCCGTTCCGAATGCATCGAGTTGGCCGCTCTGTCCGCCCTCCGCCCTCCGCCCTGGCCTTTTCTGAAGTTACTGCTCTCTCATCGCCACCATTACCATTTGACGGTCACTCATCAGCATCCTTGAAGCTCTCGACAAAGGACACGACGATACCATAGATCGAGTATCGGCGCCTCGTAACGTGTTAGCTGGGCAAGACAGCATATAGCCACCCAAAGAGGCGGCCCAGCTCTCTGCCTCTCGCTCCTTCTTCCTCCTCTCACCCCGACTCTCGGCACATAGATACCTCGTCCTCGTTCTTTCGAAATGCAAGCAACACGACCCCTCCTCCTCCGCTCCACAGCGGCTGCGCGCCATCAGGCATCAAGTGGCGCAATGAGACCGACAGCGCCGCGGCTTATGGCGGCTACGCAGCCTCGGGAGTCAACGGCTATCTTGATTGTAGGAGCAGGACTTGTTGGAGCGTGAGTGTCACGAGTGTCCACAGAGTGGAATCATGGCGATGCGATGAGCAGGTCAGCGATCTCGTCGCGAGGCGACTAGGAAGGCAGAGTCATGCATCCAGACGTCAAAGCTGCCACCGAATCGGAATGCTCACGCCTTTCCCCCTCTCCCCTCCCCCCCGCCCCTCGCCTCATCAGCGGTATCGCAGCTCAGCTCCTCCGCCGGTCAGGCTCGAGTACCGACCCCACCGGTGGCAAGTGGGTCCGCGGAGGCTTCCAAGCCAAGATGGACCGCAAAGAGGCAGCACAGATCCTTGGTCTGAGGGAGACGGCCTTGACCCGCGCGAGGATCAAGGAGGCACACAGGCGGATGATGATTGCCAATCACCCGGATAGAGGAGGGGCACCTTACCTTGCTAGCAAGGTGAATGAGGCCAAGGATTTGCTCGATAGGGTGGTCAATAAGTAAGATGGGAGGAGTGGGAGCGAAGAGAGGGGGGAAAAAGGGAGGACGCGCGAGGAGACAGGGCACTGCGAAGGCCATTACCCATTGTACCACCATTGAGTAGCAACCGAAAGATAGCTTCACCATTGAGGCCGAAGATGTACGGCTATTACGGATCATTGTGGCATGCACACACAGTAGCGAGATGGCTGGGCGGACGGCGTATGAACGTAGAGTACACGAGGCAGCGCAGACCACCTCCACGCCTTGGATCAGTTTCTCCTTCTGGTACTCGCCCTTACCCTGCCGCCATCCCCTCCCTCATCATCACTGTCCCCCTCTCCCCGCTTCCTCCTCGTGCCTGCAGCCTTCCTCTCTCCTCCCCCATCTCCTGCATCGTCATCCTTGCCAGCCCGTCTCGAAGCCCTTGCCGCACTTCTGTCCTTCCTCTCCTCCGCAGCCGGGGCTGGGCTAGCAGAATGCTCTTCACGGCCCTTGCGACGCTCTTTGCGCTCTTCCCTGCGATCACGATCGCGTTCGCGGTGAGAATCATCTCGATCGGAGCGACGACGCCGTGATGAGCTTGAACCGGCTTCGTCTTCGTCGCTCCCTCTGTCGCGGCGCGACGAGGACGTCTTGGAGCTTCGACTTCTGCTTCCACTCCCACCGTCCTCCTCGTGCACAGACTCATGCCTTCCCTTGATACTAATTCCCACCTTGCCTTTGGCTGTCGATGTGGATGACGAGCCTCGTGTTGGGGAAGCAGGCTCCACACTCCTCAGCCTGCTAGGCTCGCGCGACCTCCCCGCAGCGCCGCCGCCACCACGGCGTTTAGCCCCAGTGTCATCCGGGTCGCGTGACTGACTGCGATCCGCAGTGGGTGCAGCGCCTCCTGCTCCTCCTCCATAATCAAGAGCGTCTGCACTCCCAGCTCCTGTGTCACGGTCATTGTACCTCTTCCCTGGATTGCGAGGGCCCGTCGGCACGTTGGGAGGAAGCGAGCGGTCCGCCGCCGGACCTGTTGGGAGGGGCTTGGCTGCGGCAGAAGGAGCAGGAGGAGGGCTTGCAGCGCCTCCTGCCGGGGCAGCACCTGAAGCTGAAGCAGCAGCAGCAGAAGCCGGACCAGTAGGCGGAGGACGCGGGGACGCTGCGGATGGTCCTGTAGGTGTGGGACGTCCTGCTCCTCGTCCCGCTCCGGAGGGACCCTTTGGCGCACCTGCTACTCCCATTCCACGCCCGCGCCCAGATGGACCTGAAGGGCCTGAAGGAGGGGCAGGGCCTGTTGGCAGCTGGTTGGGTGCAGACTGATGCCCCGCCATGGCATTCACGTCCAGCCCAGCCATGCCAAGGAAGGCTGCCATATCGCTCGACGCCATTCCAGCAGGGTTGGGCACGCCGAATTGCGAGGCTGGAGTTTCCTCAGAGTTGTCCTTGTCCTTATTCTCTTCCTTCACTGGTGCTGCAACGCCGTCTTTCTGCTCTTGTGTCTCGTTGGCATCGGACGCATCGTTTTCTCCTGTGCCGGCTACATTGTCGCCTTTGACTTCCGCCCCTGCAGCAGGCGTCGCGCTTCCTCGCTGACCTGGGCCGGAGGGAGCACCTGGAGGTGGGCCTGCGCGGCGTGGTTGTTGCTGCGGTGGTTGCTGGGAATTCATCGCCTGAGGCTGCATCTGCGGCATCTGGGGCTGCTGCTGGTTGATCATGCCCGGCCCTCCGTTGAAGGGAAAGCCACCTTGTCTCCCTCCTTGACCGGGGAACATGCCTCCATTCATCCCATTCATGCCGCCATTCATTCCCATTGGTCCGAAGCCGCCTTGCCCACCAAAAGGCCCCATCATCCCCTCCATTCCGGCGCCCATGCCTCCATTGGCCATCATCTGGCTCATGAACTGCATCTGCTGCTGCGGTGGCATCTGCGCCATCATCTGCGGATTGAAGCCGCCCATCCCTCCGGAGGGACCACCACCGCCATTGCTCATCATCTGCAGCATCATCATGGCATCGTGTCCCCCAACGCCTCCTGCACTGTTGCCATTCATTGCAGCCTGTTGCTGACCGCCCTGCTGCTGTTGGCTCTGCTGCTGCTGCATCTGCGTCTCTTCCCGGCCTTCGACGATCCCCCTCTGCTTCCTGCCATAATCGCGCCAGCTCATCTCATCGAAGCCATAGTTGAACCAATCGCTCATGTCCGCGCCTGGTCTTCTCCAGGGCTTCTCCGGGAGAGTCGTGGGATCGATGTGATAGATGGTCATCTGGTCACCATCGGCCGTTGTGCCAGGGACGGCTAGGACTTGCGGACGAGGGTTCAGGTCGATCTTCGGAGCCGTCGTGGCGGCATGAGGAGGTGGACCTTCCGGAAGGATGGGTGGTTGGGTTGGGGGAGGAGGGAGAGGTTGGTTGTTGGTGCTGCCCAAGGGGACGGCTGCTGCGGACGGAAGGACTTGGGGTTTCTGGTCTACAGGGTCCCCTCGCGAGCGTGGTGTGTATTCGGATGTGAAGGTGGACACGGGCACTGCGGAAGATAGCATATAGTCAGCCGATGTTCGCAGCGAGCCTTTCCGGGCGACTCACTTCTCGAAGCATTGTTCGTCTTTGTTGGTGTAGACGAGGCAGCCTGAATGGGCACTGGCTGTGGTTGACGTTGAGGCGGTGGAGGCTGCTGACCATCCATGGGCGTGTCCATGACGATCTCGAGATCCTGTAGAGGACAACGAAGAGGAAGGCGTGAGCGGGTTGCAAGTATGAGTAGTCGCGGCCATTGTAGCGTACGCACCGAGTCGCTATCCTCTTCCTCTTCTTCATCCTCCTCTTCTTCCTCTTCCTCGTCCTCATGGTCCTGACCATTCTGTCCAGCCCCTTCATTGTCGGGCGCCGTCATGTCCGCTACGGCTGGCTTTGCTGTCGCAGCTTCATTCTGCACTGGCTGAGCCGACGTTGCTGGGCCATCGTCACCGTACAGGAAAGCGTCGTCGTCATCCATTGCAGCGTAAGACTATCGAGCCAGTCCAGAGGAAGAATGGGAAAAGCGGGTTGAGCAGCTCCTCTCTGTTGGTGCAAGGGCGCGACAGGATCTTGAATGGACGAAAGCGAGGCGCCAACCAAAGTCGCGATGTCGCCCTCAGCCTCCGTCGGTCGAGCCGTGTGCGAGAGAAGCAGCTTACGTAATACACGCCTCGAATTAGTCGCGCTTCCTCTGTCCGCCGCCGCTACTTCTGTCCGCTCCACGCGTTGCCATTCACTCGAGAGTGATGAGCTCAGATGGCGAGGCGGCATCCCAAGCTCGAGAGGGGGCGAAGGACGAGGCAGGACCCTCATCAAGACTGGCCGCATCAGCAGACTACCATGGCAACTCTTCCCTCGCTCACCTTCTCCCGCCACCAGACTCGACCTCCTCCCCCTTCTGGGGTCTCCCTCCTGACCCCGGCGACAGCCAAGAGCACCTCGTCGACCCGCTGCTCAAGGCCAAGCTAGCCCACTTTCACGACTTGAAATCACGCGATCCACCGACGCACTTCAACGAGAGCTTGCTGGGCAATCGTTCCTTTCGCAACCCGCATATATACGATAAGCTCGTCGCCTTTGTGGGGATTGATGAGAGAGCTTGGGGAAGGGAGCGACATCCGCGAGATCAAGGCGAGAGGGGAAGGGGACTGCCATGGAAAGAGGAAGACACAAATCCGCAGGCAGACCTGCCCTCACGACTGGCTGAGGAGCAACGCCGCTATACTGAGGCTCGGCAAGCGCAGCAAAAGGGGAGGTCAAGGATCGATTTCGCTGAGGCTCGTCATGAAGATGCAGGGTCATCAGCTTCGACGCCGGACCGAGGTGGTGGCACCAGAGATCGGTCACAAAATTCTTCGTCGTCGTCAAGCACCGTCGCCTCAGCTGTAGAGCGAGCCAGGCAAGCGGCAAGGCGGGTCGAGCAGATTAGGAGCGGGGCTGCGTCCTCGAGACCCTCGTCCTCTTCCTCGTCGTCATCCTCGGATCGTCACAAGCGAGCGAGGGGAGACGAGGAACGTCACCAGATGCGACGCGACCGCAAGCATGAAGATCGGTGACGTCGCTCGATTCCATGATTACAGAGACGTCAGCCTCTCCAACACATGGCTCATCACAGGCAGACCCAATTGCTCCCTCATTATGTCCCTTCCTTCGAACGCAGCCCCCCATGAATTCTGATACCCATACCCACCGAAGCCATACGCTAGCACGACTTGCACATCCTCACCTTGGCCACCCGCCCTCGCGCTCATGTCCTTGCCGGCAGCCTGCACCACAGGCCCGCCCTTCCTTCCAGGTCTGAAGCCCACATTCACCGCCAAGATGTCCACATCTTCTCCCCTCGCCTGCCCACCAGCTGCTCGGCGCTTGTCCTCGCGTACGAGCCCAGGACAGATCGCCAACGCCCTCGCCAGGATCTCGCATGTCGTCTCCTCTCGCGGGCGAGGATCGTCATCCCCTACAAGACGCGTCCCGCCTACGATGTACTGGCCGCGCGAACGTGGGATGAGGTAGAGGTCTCGTTCCCCGCAAGAGTTGGTGCGCGAAAGAGCTGGCCAGCGCGGTCTGCTCGGTCCTGAACAGTCGTCGTCGTCACCGCGAAGCTCGAGCCACGGCGCGCTCACGAGGACTGTCTGTCCTCTTACTGGGAAATGATTCGCCCTGTCCTCCTTCATTTCAGAGAGTTCCGCCGTGCCCAGCCCCGTAGCGACGAAGACACCTTGCACCCTTGACCAGCCTGCTCGGCGCTTCCCTAATACGTCGCCATCGCAGATTTCCACAGCTTCTCGTATCGAGGTGACTGGAGAGGGAGCTCGTAGTAGTCTGCCTCCTTGCGCGATAAATTGCCGCTGGAGTGCCGGCAGGTAGCGGGGCACATCAAAGTCGAGCGTGTCAAAGTGGTGCGCTGCGTCGAAGGGAGGGGCCCTCCCCTCGGCAGACCAGGGTTGCGGGAGCTCTCGACTTTGTGCGTGATTAGGATACATCTCGAGTACCTCCTGCGCCCGCCTCTCAGCTTCTGTCGTGACAGGATTGGCAAAAAGTTCCGTCTGCCTCACCCATACCAGTGGGCCTTCAGCATCCTCTCCTTGTCCTGCAGGGCCCGCGAGCTTCTTGATGACATCGAACGTCTCTCTGTCCCACCTACACTCCCTCTCGTTCATCGCTGAAGAGACATGGTGCGCCCCAGCCCATGCAGAGGCGTAGTGTGCCGGCGAGGGCGGCGGTGCAGACGAGGTTGCGGAAGAGGACGGATCAGAGGGAAGGCAGGTTGAGAGGAGGGAGACGTCGCAGTCGCCCGCATCCTGCATGGTGAGGGCGAGGGACAGTCCAATCACCCCGCCGCCTATGACGAGGATATGCTTCCGTTCAGATGCCATCGCGGGTGAGCTTGAGTTTGTTGACTCGCTCGATGCAAGATCAAGAGCAAAAGCAGCTAACGCGCTGCATCGTCGCTCTCAAAGGCGCTGGTCTGTGCTTTGCTTCCGCCGGCGTCTCGCGACATTTTCTCCTTTCCCGTCTTTCTCTCCCATTTTCATCTGACTTCGTACCCTTCTTACTCACGCCTCACGCAATGGACGGTCCCTCCTCTTCTGATCTTATCAGTCGATTCGCCGACGTCCAGCGATCCCTCCAAGAAGCCAATGCTGAAGCATCACGCTACAAGTCCCTCTACGAGGATGCAGTCTCCCAGTCCGCTGCGTTGAGGAGGCGCGTAGATGAGCTGGAAGGGCGATTGGCACGATTGGGAGGTGAAGTCAGCGAGGGGACGGGGTTGAGCTTTGGCGGACCTTTCGCGACCAACGGTGACGGAGCAGGAGTGACCGGATCAGAGGGAGCAGCAGACATCAACCTGGGCCTAGCGGATCCGCAGCGTCAAGCTGTCCATGAGCAACAGCAGGTCCAGCAGATGAGGGCGATGCTGCAGGCTCATCGTGAACAGGAGCAAAGGGAGAGCGCGAACTCACTACCAGAGGTCAAAGAGCTTCCAACACACATCTTTTCAGATGAGGACCGCGCCGCTCTCGCTAATCATGTGGCCGAACTAGAAGGTCATGAGGGGGAGGAAGAGCAGACAAGGGAGCTGGATGAACCGTCTAGCAGTGCAGCAGCTTGGATTGACGCGGGGATGCCCGCCGAGGAGTATGCTGGGCTAGAGCAGCCAGATGGAACCGCTACCTATACCACTAGCGGGGTCCCGCGATCCGACGATGCGTCGCTTGACTTCGCCGAGTACGCAGACCTCTCACCACCCGCAAGCTAGATGGACACCAACATGCACCTGACATTGCAGCCATTCGATTGAAGCACGTCACTGCTCAAGGTGCCTCTTGACTCATCGTCTGCACCTCGACGGCGCCGCTCTTACCCCTGTCCAAGCCATCAAGCGTCTCCATCTGCTCCTTTGTCAACTCCCACCCACCCGCCAGCGCCTCAGCATTCTCCCTCTGTCTCCCCTCATTACTACTCTTCGGCAGTGGAACAAGCCCAGATTGGATGGACCACCGCAACATCACCTGTGCAACCGTCTTGCCTGCCGACTGAGCGACAGATTGGAGCGTTGGATCCGAGTCGTACTCTTGGCGAGCGAGGGGACAGTACGCTTGACAGACGATGCCCTGCGACTCGCAGTAGGAGCGGAGGGAGCGTTGCGCGAAGAAGGGGTGGCATTCGATCTGGAGTGGGTCGAAAAGTCATGATGACGTAGGAGGACCAATCAAAATCGGCAATGGGGATCAGCAGACCGTGCGATGTCATATGGAAGGGTACGACGCCTACTCACCTGGTTGCACACAGGCAGCACTCTCGGCTTGCTATCCAGCAGCTCCTTAATGTGATGCTCCCCGTAGTTGCTCACGCCTAGCCTCTTGACCTTGTGCGGCACCAGTTCACTCAACCCTTCCCAGGCCTCGAGCCTCGCCTTCTTTCCCCCATCCGGAGCATGAATGAGCACCAAGTCCCAATACTCCAATCCTGCCGCCTCCAGACTCCTCTCGATGGTCTTCGCAGCACTAGCGCCCTTACTGAATGTCTTGGTCGTAATGAACAACTCTTCTCTCCTACCGGACTCCCGGGCGTACTGCCCCACGTAGGACTCGTTGCGGTAGTATTGCGCCGTGTCGATGTGCTTGTACCCGATGGACTCGACAGCAGAACGAAGTGCGGTGACGGTCGAGGGGCCCGTCATTTCCCACGCTCCGATGCCAAAGCGGGGCATGGTGCTGCCGTCGATTAGTGGTAGCGTCGAGGCGAGAGTGAGCTTGGACCCTGCTGCCGGGGCAAATCGGGACATCGGCGTCGAGGAGCTCATGGTCGTTGTTGTGAAGTGTTGGTGGTACTGGGGAAGCGGAGGCAAGAGGATTGCGGTCGGGCTATGCTGTGTGAGAAGTCGAGGATAGTGACGACGAGAAGTAGCACAGCAGCGCGCTAGTAGCATGCGAAGGCGATAAGGGTGCGATCTGCGATGAGGGGGGCTGTGTTAGAGTGAAGTGAATCGTGGTCGAGGCGTCGTCTGGAGGAGCAACGAGCACCGCCGCCGCGGTCTGCGATGGCGGTGGAGGTAGGTCGTTTGGCCCGGGAGAGGAGCAGCGGCCACGAGATCTGGATCGAGGTGCATCGGGGCTTGCGCCAACGCGGGAATGGAAAGCGACTCGTTGATTGATCCTTGCAGTCGAGTCGTCGATCCTCGTATCAAGATGTGAAGAATACAAAAAGGGGCCCAACAGGGCCCTTGACCACCTGCTCGGTACCATCATTCACTCACATTATCGACCAGTCTCCGACCTGCTCACCCGATCAAGCAAAGACTCGATCCCGATGCCCATCATCGCCAGGAAGGACAAGGACGACTCACCACTCTCCGCGAAAGGGGTTGAGTTTACCCTCCTCAGCATCTTCCCAAGAAAGGGCGGTGGCTCGGCCAGAGCCGGCGGTAGCGTCCACTCCATCCCAAGCAGCAGCTCTGGTCGTTCAAGCTCGCACGGGGTCTACTCCGGCTCCTCTTCCTCACCAAGATTTATCCCGCCCGGCTCATCGGGGCGAAGTATCCCCTACGCAAGCCGAAGTAGTGTAGGCTATTGCTACGGCAATGGCTGTACTGCGGGCCGAGTTGGTAGCTACAATGCAGCTACCTCGGCCAATGCTGGTGTGCCCCGTGGACTTGTGCCCGCTCCGTTGGCTTTTCAGGGTAGGCCTCAGGGTGGCGTTGGGAGGTCCGATATCTATGGTACTGCACGATATGGGAGTGGCATCACTGGCGGCTACAGTCCCCGCCCATCGTACGCAGGGGGGACTACCGCTGGGTATGGCTTTCCTTTCGTGAGTGTGCGCGCGTGAAGAAGACTTGGTGAGACGCCTTGCTGACTTGCGCTCGACCGTGGCTTGACACACAGGTCTACTGGCCAGTGTCTTGGCCCGGTTATCCCGATGCAGGCTACTACGGAAGCGGTGCCTACAACAGAACGGACCGCCCTGGTGGTGCAATCTCGGTGCATGTCCTCGGGGTGCCGCCCGGTGTCAACCAGACGAGTAACAACTTCATGCTCTACGGGTGAGTGGAACAACTTCTTCCTTCCTCGCAGCTCATCGCCCTTCGCTGACTTCGCTCCGTCTCCTCGCGCACCCGTAGAGATGCCAACTCGAACACCGCGATCCTCAAGCACCTCGTACCCAATTGCAACGTGACCTGGAACTCCCAGCCCCTTTTCGGCGTCAATCCGAGGCAGGCAGTGCAGTATTACCGTGGCTCGAGCTATGTCCTTCTCCTGCAGGTGAGCCATCCTATCTCGCTCGCTACACCTCACCTTCTCCTCACCATACCGATACACTCCCTCCACTACGCGCTCAGGGCTACAACAACTCCCAGCCGGACAGCTATACGACGAACAACGCTACGGTCATCACCACCCCCGTCACTCCCTTGCCATCGACGGTCAACATGACATACTTCAATTGCCTCAACAGGACGCTAGGAATGGATCTACCCTTGCCGTATGAGGATTCCGCCGGTACCGTGGTCAAGAATGCCGCCCTCGGTATGGCTGGAGAACCGATGATGGCCTTGCAGACTGCCTGGGTGGCTATTCTGCTCGTGGTACTCGTGCAGCTGCTCGGTCGCTAGACTCGCCAAAGACGGTACATGTACATAATTTCGATCGGATCATATATCAATATACCTGGATTCGTAATGCCACGCAGTTGCAGTAGCGTGTGTAGGACCTGCTACGATGAGGCTGTGTAGAAGCGGGCGAGGACGCCAAGAGGTTGAGGCATCGGGCGCTGCCGCCGGGTGAGCGGGGGTGGAGGTCTGAGATGAAGGGCGCAATGCGGTGCGGCGAGATCTGACTGCATCGGGCTTCTGCGATAGACTAAGCTCCGCGCTTCACAGTCGATTCCATCGATTTATATTCCTCGACTCATCCAGCGTCATACCTCGCTGCGCCCTCTTCACTCAATCAGCCCATCTTTCGCATCAAATACACCATGATCATCGCGAACCACGTTCACGGCCGCGGCGACGGCTCCACCCTCTCCACGAACGGCTTCCACTTGCCACCCCTGAACTTCCTCCCTAGCGGCGGCGGCGGGCGAGGAGGTGGCGGCGTGAGTAGTTCGGGAGGATCGCGCGGAGGCTCTTCCTCCTCTGGTTCATCATCGTCTGGCTCCAGCAGCGGGTCCTCCAGTGGATATCGTCCACCAGGCTCTTCAGGCGGCTCCATCCCCTCGTCTTCTCGCTCGAGCGTAGGTACATCTTACGGGAACGGCTATACGGCTGGCTCGGTGGGCTCCTACTCGTCCGCGACAACAGCCAATGGCGTCTCGCGCGGCTTCACACCTGCTGGGTCGGCTTTCGCTGGCCGAGCGCAGGGAGGGCTAGGAAGAGGGGACATGTATGGATCGGGCAGGTACGGCAGTGGCTATGGTGGGGGCTACGCCTCTCGAGGAGCATTGGTCGGGGGCACCACGGCTGGATTTGGCTTCCCCTTTGTGAGTAGCCACCCCGCGCCCGCTGTAAGGCGGGACAACAGTGAGGCCCCCGCTACGATGGGACGCTTGCTGACCGAGCATCTTTGCCGCCGTCAGGTTTATTGGCCCCTGGCATATGGTGGCTATGGAGCAGGTGGCTACTACGGTAGCGGCGCGTATAATCGAACAGATCGGCCCGGGGGAAACATTACATCCTCTGTTTTGACCGTGCCCGCTGGTGTTGATCAGCAAAGCAACAATTTCATGCTCTACGGGTGAGTCGTGCGTGGACCAAAGCGAGTCGTTGGCTCGACGTATTCACACGCACCTGTGTTTCTTCGCCCCGCCCGCAGCGACTACAATTCAGTCGTTGTCGTCAAAAAGGAGCTCGCGACTGCATGCGGCGTAGGCGATCAAGATCAGACCAACTTCACCGTCAATCCCAACCAAGCCGTGCAGTACTATCGTGCTTCAAGCTTCGCACTGCTGCTTGATGTGCGTGTCCATCCGTGTTACTTTCTGTCTTTCGCCCAAGCGTCCCAGCACGCTGACCACTTTTGCACCGCCTCTTCGTCCTCTCGTCGCAGGGCTATAACAATTCTCAGCCCCTCGACGTACCTGCAGACAATGCCACGACAGTAGACGTTCCCCTCACTCCCTTGCCCTCGACGGTCAACACAACCTACTTCAACTGCCTCAACGCTACACTCGGCAAGAGCCTGCCCTTGCCCTACGAAGACTCCGCTGGCGCTGATGCTAGCGCGGCAAGCGCCATGATGGGGCACCCGATGATGGCGCTTCAATCAGCTTGGGCTGCGATGATCTTGGTCGTGCTGGTGCAGCTGCTCGGACGATAGCCGGATGCGCACGGCTGGTGACGAGGTCGCTTCGGGTCATGTACTAGATACCACACAATCATAATGACGTACGCCTCTGATGATGATCCTCTCCATCTTCGCTTGACTGGCGTGGAAGCGAGTACGAAGCGAAGGAGGTCAAGGTGTCGTTCCTGACGATGAGCACAGCCCACCGCGGGCGGATAGACGACGGGAATGCAGATGTGACGTCTGAAGCACGAAGGTGCAGCGGCGCGTCAGGGTCGGTTGCGTGAAGCCCCGCAGTTGATGGTCGAACCCGCTTTGATCCGGTCCCGCGTTCAACAAGATTCAGAGGCTGCTGAAATAAAGCTACTTGTCCCTTCCACAAGCTTGGGGCTAGCCATGACCACTCACATCTCAATCTGACCTCATTGACTGGTATGCCCATCATCAAAAAGGACAATGGCCCTCTCTTTACCGAGGGCTTCAATCTGCCACTTATCAACTGGCTGCCCAGCAGTGGCGGCGGTGGTGGTGGTGGCGGCGGTGGTCGAGGGGGAGGCAGCGTGAGCAGCGGATCGAGCAGTTCAGGCGGGTCACGCGGCGGATCTTCATCTGGCTCCTCATCGCGAGGCGGCAGCACGTCTAGCGGTAAGAGCGGTAGCGTAGGGTATCGTCCTCCCGGCTCATCGGGCGGGAGCATTCCTTCTTCTAGCCGGTCAACCGTCGGTACCTCCTATGGAAACGGATATACGGCTGGTACAGTAGGAATCTACGGCTCAGCGACGACAGCAAACGGTATCCCGCGCAGCGTCGTGCCACAATATTACAACTTCTCTGGTCGACCGATCGGGGGATTGGGAAGGGAAGGAATCTATGGGTCAGGGCGATACGGGTCTGGATATGGGGGAGGGTACTCATCAAGGGGACTACTCGCTGGAGGCACGACTAGGGGCTTTGGATTTCCATTCGTGAGTGAGGCGCGAGAGACAGGAACCATTATCAAAATAGAGCGACGCTCATGCTGCTCTGCTTCTTTGATCATGCGGTCATAGATCTACTGGCCTCTGACTTACCCTGGCTATGGCGATGCCGGGTATTATGGCAGTGGCGAGTACAACCAGACGGGTCGTCCCGGTGGGCGAATCAAGACATCTCTTCTCCTGGCGCCCGTCGACGTGGTTCAAGCGAGCAACAACTTCGTCCTCTATGGGTGAGTCGTATGTCCATTCCTCGACGTCGTTACTCGTTCATACTGACTCGCTTTATCAACCTCGGCCCTCGCCTACAGCGACGATAATTCCGTCGTGGTCGTCAGGAAGCATCTAGCCACCGCGTGCGGCACAAGTGATGCCGAGCCCAAATTCGCAGTTGATCCCAACCAGGCCGTGCAATACTACCGTGCTTCGAGCTTCGCGCTCCTCCTCGAGGTGCGTGACCGCTTCGTCCCTTCACCACATGATTCCGGCAAGGCCGCTGACCCACCATCTCCCTCTTCACTTCTCGGACACGTACAGGGCTACAACAACTCGCAGCCGCTCGACGCACCAGCGGACAATGCGACAGCGATCAACGTTCCGCTCACTCCGCTGCCCACCTCGGTGAACATGACTTATTTCAATTGCCTCAACAGCACTCTAGGCCAATACCTGCCCCTGCCATACGAGGGGGTGGATGGTTCTTATGTCACGAACACCGAGAATGCCGCAAGGCGAGTGGCTGGTGAGCCGATCTTGGCACTCCAGGCTGCCTGGGCGGCAATGCTGCTCGTGGTACTGATGCAGCTAGTGGGATGATAGGAGGACTTGTTGACGAATACTTGATACCAAAGATACCACGAAATCGCAATGTGATGATCTTATTGACGACGACAGACCGATTCTCTCGGCCTCGAACCTCACGGCCTGCACGCAAGGTCGACGCGCATCAGCGGATGGTCCGTCTTGATGCCCGGTCGCCAAAAGCTGACGCTGCTCGCCGAGAAGAGAGCAGACTTTGCGCTGCTGCAATCCTGGTCTTTGGCTGCGGGCGGGCGCACATAGGTGTGGTCGATGCGACTGAGAGCCGGGATGGCTGCGCTTGCTGATTCGACATCTTCGTGAGAATCGCTCTCTTCCTCCTCCGCCGCCAATGCTCCCACACCAGTCGGTCTCTTGCCAACGTACGGCTCCTCACCAGCAGCTGTACGTCTCAGCCTCAAACCCTTCCTATTCTTCCTTCTCCACCTCATATATTCCTCCTCTCCCTCTCCCTCCAGTCTCACGAGGCCTAGTCTCCGTGTCGACTCCTCGATGACCGCGAGCCGAGCCTTGGGATACCCCTTGACGACTATGGCTTCCTCTTCCTCTACCCGGTCGGGGTCCCGCTCGCCTGTCAGAATGGGTGCTTGAGGCTCGTAATAGACATTCGTGTCGCCTAGCAGGACATCAGCTCGGAGATGGTCCGGTGGGTTGACGAATGCGTCCAGCAGGTGGGCGCTGTCGATGGATTTGCCCATCGAAGGAGGAAGGTAGACGGCGTGGATCACGATTGGTGGCGGAGTGACACTTGTAGACGCGCTCGTGCTCGTCGAGTTTCGGGCAAGCGAGAACGTCAAAGAGTACGGCGTGATGCTGAGCACGACCACCCGACTCGCCACCTGCGGAGGGCAAAGTAGCATCATACCGCCATTGCAGCGTGGAATTGCCCCAGGATCTGCATCTTCCTTGTACGGAGTCGGCACTGCTGAAGCGAGGATCCAGCCGGCGTGGTCGGTGGTGAGAAGGCTATTCATCATCAGAGATCGAGGGCGCCAAGTCTCGGCAAGGATCATGATGTGGGAGAGAGAGGAGACTTGTGCTGTGATGGCAGAGGTTGCTGCGGTCCGAAAGGCTGAAAAGATGACGTGCCACTTCTCAGCATTGAGACTGTTGACGTTGAGGTAGGAGATCGTCAAGCTCTCGTGCTCCTCTTGTCGGAGAGGCGAGCGCATCAGAGCAGCTCGGAGCTGTTTCAGCTGCTCATCAGTCGAGAGAACCGGCAGCGGCTCTACGGGTGGAGGAGGGCCGCGAGATGCTCGAATGATGACTTTGCCCCGGATAGGCTTGGGGAGACCGGGTCGGCCGTGCATATTACGGAGATAACGACGCTGTGTTTGACTTTGAGGCTTGTAGGCGATGCGCTTGCTCGAACTCGAGCAGGACTTGACGGATTTCTTAGAGGACGTCGCTCTCTTACGTCTACGACGAGGCTCCGGCTCATCGTCTTCCACGTAGGCTTTGCGCTTCTGCGGTCGAAGTGAGGCAGGCGTAGCCTTCTTGCCCCGCGGCTGGCTGTGGGGGCGCGCTCGCTGTGGTGGCGGTGGTGGCTCGAAGGCAGGTATGGTGATGGAGAAAATTGTGCTCTCCGTTGGAGGCTCGAGGCTAGCCAGCAGCTGCATAGCATTGTTATCGTCGACAACAGTGTCAGGCGATGGGAGGTCAGTGTCTTGCCCATCAATGAACAGCTCGATGTCGCCTCCGGCCGCGTCATCTGCTGTCTCTTGCAGCGCTATCTGCTCCAGATCGACGTCCGGCACCAGCAGACCTGCCTGCAAGGCGGCCATTGCCTGAACATGGTTGCGCTGCGCTTGTCCAATCCGCGCATGGAACTTTTTGTTGACCTCGTTGCCATGCTCTGCCAGCGCTTCAATCGCCAGCTCGCAGCCCTTGAGCAGCGTCGCGGCCGTATCGCGTTGAAGTGTGGTGGTCGCCGTGCTGCTGGTGGCCCTGATATATGGCTCAAGAACATACTTGACGAAGTCGGCGCAGGACATCGAAAAGTTGCGCATGTCGAGACAATGCTGATGATCATAGCGACGATGGCGTTTAGCCGTCAAGGTTTTGCGACTAGGCTGGGACTTGCCCCAATTCTTGTACAAGACGCCTCGCTGCCGGCATTTTGGGCACGCCAGGCGGCTGCGATACTGCTTCATAAGACTGTCAACCCATTGCGTTATGGAGAGGTAGGTTGTGAAGTTGGGAACGGTGGGTAACAGCGAGGACGGCATGGTGATCCGCTGCCGCTATGTGCGAGGAGGGTGAGGGAGGGGAGCCAAGAGGGATTTTCCCTCCATCTGGTTGATAACACCATGGCTGATTGACACGTCGTGTCGCGTCGCGTCACTTCGATGACACGATCGCAAGTGCCTGACAGGGCTTGACGAGATTGCCGTCGAATAAAGTGATGAGTGATGGTGAGTGATGGATGGGAACCCGAGGAGGCTCTTCTCCCTGGCCCGTGCCCGCCTTGTCTGTCTGAGGGCGGACTGCAAGTTCCCCCTGAGCCGTCGACGATCCGAGCGAGGAAGCCATGCAGCAGACTCTTGCCGCCATCAGCACCAACTTCAAGATGACTTTCTCAACCGCTTTTGCCTGTCATTGCCATAAGCAGCATCACCGCCACCAGCAGCAGGCATGGTTATCCCTGCCGCTGCTGCCACTCGACCGCCTCGGCCGCCCAAGCCGAGTCACCTCTCCGTCGCCTTGACGGGCACCCTCAACTCCGAGGCTCTTAGGACATACATCCGTGCTCAGGCAACAGGCAGCAGTATTGCCGGCTTCTCAACCATCGGTACCAAGAGCACTCAGGGAAGCGACGACGATGACGAAGACGCCGACCAATGGATGACGGCTCGACCACCGCATACACCTATCAAGACGACGCCCCTTGAGTCCCTATTTGGCGATGATGGTGGCCAGCATCATCGCTCTTTCTCGTCCATTCCCACTGTCAAGGGGCGACCAGTACCCTCGGTTGCACTTGCAGAGGACGACGTCGCCGAAGACGATGCTTTAGCGTACGCTTCCATCCCCGAGGCGCCTCTTCATTCTAGAACGTCCACTGATGCAAGCTTTGCGACGATCAAGCCAGCATCGTCTTCCTCAGGACAGCAAAGGCCAGCACTACGCCCCGAGTCGCTGGTACCAGGAATGCTTCTAGCTTGGGATACAGGTACGACTTCGAATGGATCAAGCCCGCATGTGCATGAGCGCTCGAGAGCGCCTTCGGTACTCAGCGCTGGTGGTGACGAGGGCATGCGATTCTCACAGTGGGACATGCAGGGCCCGGCGGCGAACGGGAAGGCTGACGCTGTCAATCAGGAGCAAGAACAGGACAATGAGGTTCATGGGTCTATGCCCCCTGAATCGATGGCTGCTCAAGCGACTGAGGAGCCTCAACCAACGGAGGAGCAGCTTACAAGCAACAGCTCGGCCGAAACCACAAGCGAAATGCCCATCCAAGCTGAGCCTGTTCTAGCCGTGGCCAGCCCATCTGTCGATGCTCCAGCAGCCACGAGCTTCTATGAACTCCCTGATGCGCCAGCTCCCTCTACCTCGGCCAATCCCCTCCCTGCCGGGCGACCAGCACGAGCGCTGTTTGCCATCCAAGGGGAAGCAGCCTTTAACGAGCTGACTCTCTCTGCGGGTCAGACGTTCAACGTACTCAATGACGATCTGCAGGGCGGTTGGAGCTTGGCTGTCGTCCCTGACCAGACCACACCCGATGGATGGAGAAGAGGGCTCGTCCCAAATGGCTGGTATGCCTTTGAGCGAGAAATGCTGCCGCCGCCGGCAGTGGATGTTCAGGAGGCGGCCACTACGATCAGCTCGAAGGCTGAGCAGGGAGAGGAGGACCACAGCAGCTACCTTGCTGCACCATCAATCGCCGCGACTGCGCTCTATGCCGAGGGTCAGCTTCACTCGCCGACCGGTCAAGAGCAAGATCTCTCACCAGAAGCGCTCAGCGAACAGATGAGTGCCTCAAGACCTGCAGAGCGCTCTAGAGCGACGCTAGCTCTCAGCCAACTTGTGCCTCCACCATCAGACCATGGGAGGGTGCGCTCCTACGATGGCAGGTCAGACGACAGCGGCAGAGCGGGCTCGCTTCGCGGTATACCCAGCATGCCTGCCATCGATAGGCGCGGCGACGATCTCGATGACAACGACAGAGCGAGCTCATCCTCGCTACCATCCCGTCCAACCCCATCTCTCATCCAACCCTTCTCGCGCTCCTTCAACCGCTTCTCCCCCTTTGTCAGCAGCGGGGCAGAAGCCTACCTCCTCTCGCCAGACGACGTGGTCAACTA
Source organism: Jaminaea rosea (assembly GCF_003144245.1). NCBI lineage: Eukaryota > Fungi > Basidiomycota > Exobasidiomycetes > Microstromatales > Jaminaea > Jaminaea rosea. The sequence continues at coordinate 940,375 of NW_020289975.1, read as the reverse complement.
TCATCACCATCAACACCGCGAGCAGCAGCGCTCCGGCTCCAGCTCAGACTCCTCCTCCTCTCCCTCGGTCCTACACTTGCGGCACGGCTCCTCTCCCTCTTCCCGCTCCTCTGAGATCGATCCGACCACAGCCGCAGTACGGTACGAAGTAGAGACTAGCCTACACGGCGAGCTCCGTTGGCGTGAAAAGGTCGCACGCTTTTGGGTAGAAGTGCACTCAGCGCACTACTTCAAGCCAAAAGCGAGGAGAAGAGGCTGGTTGATGGACAGCGAGGCAGAGGGATTTGTCGTATTTCAGGTCGCGACGAGATTCATCTCCGAGCGCGGCGGGGTCGAGCGTGAGAACGAGGAATACAGAGAGGCAGCTGCTCCGCCCCCGTCAGACCCCGAGTGGCCTTCAGAGGAGCCCGTGCAGGTTTTGACGGTATCCAGGCGGTTCCAACATTTCGTCTGGCTTGCTGCTCACCTCGCTGCTACCTATCCCATCGTGGCGTTGCCCCCTCTACCAGCCAAAAGCCGATCGAGACGCTTCGATCGAGGCTTTATCGAGGAGAGGCGCAAGGTGCTATCAACTTTCCTCGAGCGGGTGGCGCGACACCCGCTACTAAGGCAGGACGAGGCGATTGTCGCCTTCTTGACTTCGGGGGCTGTTGAAGAGAGTGGGGACGACGACGTCACGACAAGTACGAACGAGGAGTCTCTCTCCTCCTGGGAAGAGTGGGTCAAGGATCACGTCCAGCAGCAAGCCTTGACCAGCAGCGCCACGACGTCGGCGGTACCAGGCGCCGACCTCTTTGCTCGCTCTCTCCATCCCGAGTTCGCCATCGATGCAGAAGACGTCGAAGTCGAGTGGACGGCGGCGGAGAGATGGGCCAGCCTGGCAGAGGAAGGAGTAGCAAGCTCGCATCAGGATGCGCTGCTGGAGACGATGCGACGCTTCCGTAATGATGTGTCCCGGTTTTCGGAGGGGTACAGATCCCTCGGCCGAAGTCTGCTGAAGCTTACGACTCTCAGCGATGGCGATACCGCTGCGACCAGCAACAAGGGAATGCGCTCACCTAGGCGGCCATGCTGGTGCTGGCGGCCCGCTTGCACTTCTTGCTCAGTCCTCACGACCTGCCTTCAAAAAACCGCCGATGCCCTTCAAGACGTAGGGGCAATCCAGGACAATCAAGCACGCTCCTCCCTCCTTGCACTTCACGAGCGTCTCTGGTCCATCAGCCGTCCGCACGCTGTGCACGCCGACCTGTTTGACGTTGGGCGGGAGACGCTCAGCCGCTACGAGTTGGCACGCAACGCGGATGCCGCAGCCGCCCTGACGCAACATCAGAGGGCGGCAAGCAGCTCCAACAAAGCAGGCAGCACGGCAAAGCTACCGGTGGAGACGGCTGAGCTTCTCGCTTCCAAGGCAGAGACGGTTCTCAACGTCGCTATGGCGGAGCTGGAGTGCGTACATAGTGACAAGATCGAGGACTGGGCGAAAGTCGGGCGTGATGTGCTTGATAGCCAGATTGAGATGCATCGTGCCGCCTTGGAAAGGCTGGAAGCGGCCAGGGAGGAGTGGACGGACGAGGCTTGGCGAGAGAAGGCGGCCCAGGTCGAGAATGGCCAGATCAGAGAGGCGTCGCCCTACTTGGAGGATTTGAAGGCGGCAAGGGCTGCTCCGCCTGCCCCGCTTCCGCAGCCGACTGCGTCGATCCTGCCGCCGGGCGTGATCGAGCGTGGCATCCTCAGGCCGGTTGGGCTTGCAGGTGACTACGTGCTTTCGGTGATGGGCTTGGGCTCGCATGCGGCCGAGTTCAATGAGACGGGGTGAAAGACGAGGGGTGCGCGTGCGAGACTCTGGCGCCAGGGGACATGTCGGCGCTCATGTAAAGGGTAATGCGTCTGCGTTCCAATGTCTACAGCATGAGACGGGTATTGAGCAGTATAGAGGCGAGGAGCATCACGTGTCACACGCCCCATCAGAGCCCCCACTTCTCGACGGCATCATCTACGATGGGCCGAATGAGCTTTCTCCCACCATTCGCAACAGTGTGCGTCCACACCATCTGTCTCGGACCCAAGGTGGCTTTCCCATGCCACGGCTTGGCATTGAGGACGTCTGAGGACTCTATTGCCTCAGAGATGTGGGCGAAGAGAGAGTCGGCGAGTGATTCGGAGAGTCGGTGATCCGGGCGAGTGACGAGGATAATTTGACGCTCTTTGATCTTGCGCCCTTTGCGTTTCAGGGGAGAGATTACGTCTGCCTCGTCTAACTCGTCCTCGTCCTCGTCTTCATCCTCGTCCTCGTCGCCCAGCCACATCTCCTCGACCTCCTCGCCGTCCTTGCCCACGTAGCGCTTGAACGAGTTGAGGGCCACCGTGGCGTCTGCATGGATCTCGCTCGTCCAGTTGCGCTCGATTGCGAACCAGTTCTGGGTGGTCTGATTGGGAGTGATGCCGATTTGGTAGCTGAGTGAATAGGCTGAGAGAAGCGTAGAATTTAGTGAATGTTCGCACCTCCTCGTCAGGTGCGGCTGCTACTCACGAATCGAAGCAAAGCCCAAGTGAATGTCTGGCTTGTCCTCTGGCGTCTCGACGATGCCGCCTTTCCAGTCCCTGCGCAGAAGATCGCGCACATTGAGATGGTCTAGATCCTTCTTGGCATCCTTCAATACATCAGCAATGTCTTCCATCTTATCGTACATGCTCTCGTCCCTCCAAGCGGAACGCCTAAAGAGCCTCGAGGCGACGAACTTGTCCGTCGGCGTAGCCACCTTGCTCTGCAGCCCTTTCGAGTCGATGGCAATGGCAGAGAGGAGCAGTTCGAGAAGCTCATGCGGCAAGTGATACTCTCCTTCGGGCAAGTTCTCGACCTCATTGAGCATCTGACGGCCGACGAGCGTCGAGCAGCTAGCCGTGGGGAGGAAGATGCGCGGTGATGCATGTGGAGCGTAGTCTCGATCGACGTGGTGATCAAAGATGGAGAGAATCGTAGCATTCTCCCAGTCTGCGACGGGCTGAGGGTGGTCGACGAGGACGATGCCGCGAAGCAATGGTGCCAGTTCGGCCGCCGGTATGGGCAACTCATCGAAGGTGAGGAGGTCCTGGTGGCCTGGGCTCATCTTGACATTCTCCAGTGCCAGCTTGTTCTCTGGGCGCAAGTCGAGAGCATCTTCTGGTGTCTGAAGAAGACCAATTGCTGGCTTGGATGGGTCGACGTGCCCTAGATGGTAGGCCCAGGTGAAGGCCGACGCCATTGAATCAAGGTCGCCCCCTTCGTTGCCCATCACTAGAGTCCAATTGGCCGCATTGCCTTTGGCGATGTCTTCAAGAAAGTAGGCCTTGGTGGCTGCGGACCATTCTGAAAAGTGTCCGACGCCTGCTGGAATTGAGGATGAGGCAGAGGGTGAGGCGAGGAATGGGACTTGGTGAGTGGAAGCGGCGATGCTGAATGGCGACGAGGCCGCGACAGCGAGGGCGGCCAGGATGAGATGCTGCGTATACATGGCGGAGGAGAATGCGCGAAAAGAGGATGGTGCTTAGCTGAAGAATGAAGAGCCGCGATGATCCATGCCAGAGTCAAAGACGTCGATGTTGTGCCAGTGAGAAAAGGAGCGAGCGAGTGAAAGTCGCTATGGAGCAAGCGTGGGCCCCTGCATAGCCGGAGACTTGATTCAGAGGGCGGGCCATCGCCCGCCTTGGCAGCTGCCAGAGAAGAGCAACTGGCCGCGGCCAACGACGTCAACTTGGTCTCTCGACTCGTGAACCTCTCTCATTTTGAGACTTTGTCCGCCATAGCTGCAGCATTCGCATCAAGAAACGAGAAGATGCTTGCTCGCCAATTGAAAAGTGTTGGGATTGCCCCCCCTGCCTTGCAGACCGACCTTCTGTGGGCCGTCGTGTCATCAAGGATGCCAAATTTGTCGTGAGGCTTGCTTGCCTCTCTGCCTGCCTGGCTTGCTCTTGGACGGGATTCTTCGGCCCGCGAAAAGCGTGTCTTGCAGCGAAAGGCGGCGGCAGCGCCAAAGGCTCGCCATTGCCGCTCTCGTCTGCTGCCCCCACAACGATGGCGCGAGGCTTGAGGAAGCGCGGCTGCCGCTTCGCTGACGGATACGAGACCCAGAGAGGACAGACAGACAGACAGGACCAGAGAGAGAGAGAGGGAGAGAGAGAAGCGCACACCTCATTCGTCCTTGCTCTCTCAACTTGACTCTTCACTATCTCTTGGACATCGACATCGACGGCGCACCACTTTCCTTCATCCCTAGTCGGGGGCACAATTAGCCCCTCTGATCTCAGCGCGCTTCATTGCTCCCGGCGAGCCCGTCTTTGAGAGAGAGACCGCCTAGAGTCGCAGCAACAGCAGCAATATTGTTGCCGCTCTCAGTCGTTCCTGGCGCGCTGCTTGCACTCGCACCCGCACCCGTAGACCCTGAGCTGCGCCGCAATTCCCTCGTCTCTTAATCAACAATGCCTTCCTTGAGGAGCAGGAAGCCGGCTCACTCGTCATCACCTTCGTACGACAGTACCCAAACTATCAACGGCAACGGCAACGGCAGCGGCAGCAACTCGACGTTGTCGTCCTCACCCTCTTCATCATCATCATACGCCAAGAAGGGATTGCCTACCGTTGGCGTCACACAACAAGACGACAGCGATGGTTATGCTCCACTGAGCGACCTCGCTCGGGGTAGCATCAATGGCGCAGGGGCAGCAGAGCATGCCGCTGCTCTCAACGGCCACACGGGGCCTTGGACAGTCAATGCCGTCAATGGGCATGGCGGTGAAGATGAGGAGGAGTCACAGCCGCCCAGCTTGGGCACTGGTTCCAGCGCTAGCATCGAATCGCTCGAGAGCGTACAGTCGAGCTACCAACGCAAGGCTATGCTACAGCAACAGCAGGCAGCTGGCATTAATCCGACAAAGGGCGTAAACAAGGCAATGACAATGGCTACAATGGCTCAAGCTGGTATCGCAGCCTTGCCTGGCAACGATCCGAAAGCAGCGTTTGCAGGCGCTACTTCACACGACTCATCGACCGATGGCACCCCACTGCTTCATTCCGAGTACGGCTACTGCCCGAACCAGTCCTATCGCCATACCTCGCAGCACCCGCCTGGCGCACCGCTACCGAGTCCAGAGGAGGAAGAGCCATCATACTGGGTCGTTTTGACAACGTACATTTCCTACCTAATCCTCATCGTCATTGGACACATGCGCGACTTTGTCGGCAAGCGCATCTTCCCAAAAGCCTACCGTCACTTGGTCGAGGCAAATGGCTATGCTGCCCTCAATTCGGACTTTGACTCCTTCTACACTCGTCGGCTGAAGGCAAGACTCGACGACTGCTTCTCTCGTCCAGTCACCGGAGTATGCGGTCGCACTGTCCTGTGCCTCGACCGAGTGACCGACGACTTCAATGCCTCGTTCCGCCTTACGGGCGACAAGACGCGAGCGCTCAACATCTCGGCATACAATTACCTCGGCTTCGCTCAGTCGCACGGAGGATGCGCGGATGCCGTCGAGGAGTGCCTGAAGCGCTACAGTGTCTCATCATTCGGCTCGAGGCTCGGCGCTGGCTCCCTCGACCTGCAGAATCAGGCAGAGAAGCTCGTGGCCAAATTCGTAGGGATGGAGGACGCCGTCATCATCTCGATGGGCTTCGCGACCAACTCAACGACAATCCCTGCCATTGCCAGCCCGGGCACGCTCATCATCTCCGACGAGTACAATCACTCCTCGATCCGCTTCGGCGCTCGTCTCAGTGGTGCGCACATCCGACAGTATCGCCACAACGATATGAAGGCGCTTGAGTCTCTGCTGCGCGAATGCATCTCGCAGGGGATGCCGCGAACACATCGCCCTTGGAAGAAGATTCTGCTCATCGTCGAAGGCCTCTACTCCATGGAGGGTACACTCGTCAACCTGCCCGAGGTTATGCGCCTCAAGGCAAAGTACAAGTTCTACCTCTACGTCGATGAAGCCCACTCCATTGGCGCCATTGGTCCCAATGGACGAGGCGTATGCGACTACTTTGGCATTGACCCGCGTCGCATTGACATCCTGATGGGCACGTTCACCAAGTCTTTCGGCGCTGCCGGAGGCTACATCTCAGGCAGCAAGGAGCTCATCAACCGAATTCGCCTCACAAATCACGCCAATGTGTACGGCGAGACCCTCGCCCCACCGGTCATGACGCAGATCATCTCCAGCATGGCCTCAATCATGGGCGCAGGAAACGATCCGGCAGAGAAGGCTCTTCTCCCACCTTGGATCGACCTCCCCGCCCGCCTCATGGACGGCAGTGAAGGAAGGGAGCGTCTGCGTAGGCTGGCATTCAATGCACGCTATCTCTCTTCGGGATTGCGCAAGTTGGGTTTCATCATCTACGGTCATCGTGATTCTCCCATCATCCCGCTGCTCATCTTCCACCCGGCAAAGATGCCACTCTTCTCCCGCATGATGCTCGACCGCTCCAGAAGCATCGCGCCCAGCCAACGCCCTGCAAGCTTCACGGTCGTTGAGGAGCGAGACGGCGAAGTGGACTCCTCGAAGCTCCCCAAGGGGATGGACGACCCAGCCGACCTCAACCTGGCAACTCGCCCTGCTCGCCCTCCCATCGTCGTGGTAGTCGTCGCTTACCCGGCTACGCCGCTCATCTCGTCGCGCGTGCGTTTCTGTGTGTCGGCGAGCCACACCAAGAAGGACATGGATGACGTGCTGAGGGCATGCGACGAGGTCGGAGGACTGCTCTCGATGAAGTACGGCAGTGGTGGACCGGGAGGGCAGTGGGATGTCGAGGAGGTTATTGAGAGATGTGAGGACCTGGTCAAGTGGGATGGTGAGACGCCCATCTAAGCGAGCTGTTCTCGGTGCAAAGGAGGCAGGCAGAAGACGGCAGCACAGAGAGGCTTGCCCACAACGACGTCGTCGACGAACTCAGTGGCCGGTAGCGGTACGCAGACTGAGGGCCGGCGGTGTCTCGTCGTCGTCATCCCCCGATGGACAGAAGTTATACGCACGCAACGCTCGTGTTGGCATCGCGCCAGTTCCCTTTGAGCACCAGCGCCCACTCTTTCACTCCTTGTATGCTTGCGTCCCTCGCAGACAGAGTATTCCACATTGTGCATTAGACTCAAGTTGCCTGTGCGTGTCCACCGTATCGAGCCACGTCGAGCTTTCGGGCACAGCATGGTGCCCCTCACGCGTGCGCCAATGCCAAGCCAGACTGTGCTGGCCTCGAGAGGCACGCGTAGCAAGGCGGCGATGATGTCCACAACGGTGAAGCGACAACGATGAAGCAAGGTGTTGCACCTTCACACACCAACCCTTTCACGCCATCGCGGACTCCCCGGCGTGAAGCGTGGGACAGCAAGCCAAGAAAGGTGGCGCTGGTGACGGGGCCCCCGCTCGTCGCGTGGTCGCAAGATGCAATCGAGCCAAGGTCTGTCCTGTCTGCGCACAGCCCAGCTAATGGCCAAGTCATTCCGAACGGCCGCGGGTCATTGCGACCACATGGCCATGGTGACGACGGCGTGTGAAGGATTTGGCAGGATTTTAGCTCGACAAACGGGCCGCTAGCAAGCAGCAGCAACAGGCAGCAGCCGTCACGCAGTGCCATAGGGACCTTTCTTTGGACGTGTCAAATGCCGACTAGAGTGTCGCGATCTAATCAGGCGATCAATCTGTGGCAAAGCATTGATGAGTGATTGCAAGGACCAAGCAGTGGCCGTGGCACGCATCTATCCGTCATTGAAGGTGGAACGAAAGGTGACGAAGCTCATGCCTTGGAACAGTGAGAAGAAGCAGCCAAGGCGTCCGACGCGGCTGCTTGATCGTCTAGCCAGCCTCGTGGAAGCTCGACCTCGACGTCGTGTGAGGGATGCTGCGTACGAATTGTTCCCTGACGGCCCCCTCCCGTCGGCGATTTCTGCATCTTCGCCGAGATGTCGATCGTGGCATTATGGCTTCGATTCGATTGAAGTGATCTGGCCCAGCGACTGATCAGTGATTGAGCTTGATGTCGGTGGTTGGTCCCCTGCTTAGGGCGCAGGAAGGGGGACCGGGTCCCTCCCTCTTCTTTCTCGCCGGCGCTGCCTGCACCCTTTCGAATTGACAGGTCGAAGCCTCGGCTTGCGTTGGTTTGCTTGCTTGGCTCAAAGTTGACCGGCGGACGCGCCTGGATTTTTCCGCTTCTTCCGATTGAGTGCGCAAAGCGCAGAAGGCGCGGCGTCTCTTGACTTGACTTCACCCTACCGACTCAACGCGCAGGAGGGACCACCTACGACCATCGCGAGCTACAACGATGGGTCATCCCGAGAAGTCACGCCCGCGCCTACACCAAGTCCTGCTGCCCTGACAGGCTCAGGCTCAGCCGCCGCTGCCGGCAACCAAATCCAAGGCACCATGGCGGTCGAGGAGAGCAGATGGGCCAGACGCGTCCCAACGCACCGCCGTAGCTCGCAGCGAAGAGGTCTGCCCAACATTCTACCGCACAGCGGTGTCTGTTGAGCGCCGTTGTGAGGGGCAGGCGTCACAACAGTGCAAGCGAACAAGAGATGGCAGGCGGGGAGGGGGTCTGACCCTATTCGCCGATAGAGGAGGGACCGAAGAAGTTTCCGTGGCCTTGGCTCTCGGATTCGTCGAAAGGATATAACACCCGCTAGATCGCACTAGCTCCTCGTCCTCATTCAATCCAACTCACTCCCCTCACCCTTCCCTTACAACACCCTCAAGAACCCTCCGTCTCCCCTCCCTTACACTCCCTTCGCCATGCTCTCCTTCAAGTTCGCTGCCCTCGCTACGGCCCTCGCCGCTACCGTCTCTGCCCTCCCTCTGCAGAAGCGCATGAGCGGAACCGCTACCTTCTACGAAGCCGGCCTTGGTAACTGCGGCTGGACCAACTCCGGATCGGACATGATCGTGGCCGTCTCCAACTCCATGTACGCTGGCGGCTCCAACTGCGGCAAGAAGCTTACCGTCACCAACCAGAAGACTGGCAAGTCCCAGCAGGCCACCGTCGCCGACCGTTGCCCTACCTGCGGCGGCTCTCAGGACCTTGACATGTCGTGGGGTCTCTTCTCTGCTCTCGGTGGTACCGCCAACGAGGGTGTCTTCCCCATCAGCTGGAGCTTCGGCGGCTCGTCCGGCTCGTCCAACAATGACAACAACGGCAATGACCACAAGGACGAGGAGAAGAAGACGACCTCCCACTCTTCTTCCCCGCACAAGGAGACCCCTACCTCCACCTCGTCCAGCTCTTCGTACTCGGCTACCCCCACCTCGACTTCGCACTCGCACTCAAGCTCTTCGTCTTCATCTTCGTCGTCGTCGCCGTCGTCCTCGGCTGCTCGCTCCTCTTCGTCTTCGGCTACGACTGCTTCTGCCACCAAGGCTACCTCTGCCAAGGCTCAGGCCACCGCCGCCAGCTACAAGGCCCCCGCCGACAAGGTCAGCGGCGCCCCCGCCTGGTGGGCCGAGGTCACCGACTACTGCGGTCTTGACAGCCAGCCCAAGTACCCCGTAGCCATTGCTCCCTCGAAGCTCTACGGCAACGACGACCTCGTCAACGCTTGCGGCAAGTCGGTCAGCCTCAAGAACCCCAAGAACGGCAAGACCGTCGAGGCTACCGTCGTCTCTTACCTTCCTGGCGGTGAGGACAACTTCATTGCTCTCGGTGAGGCTTACCGCATGCTCGCCGACAACTACGACGCTCCCACCGTCGAGAACGTCGAGTGGGGCTTTGCCAACAAGAACTAAGGCAGTTCACCGCCTTTTGAGCAATAGACGTGGCAACAGCAGCGATCCCCGTTCATTACACTGTTACGCAGCATTGGCAATAAGCGCTCTCGGCGAGAGCGTCAGGACATCCTAGTGATGCATCCTCTGTAGAACACCCAACTCCAGACCGCAATTGGCAGGTGCCACCGGTGAAGGCAGGACTTCACGCGGATGCCCTCCCGCCCGCTCGTCTCATCATCTCCCACAGTCCCTATGTAGACTTGCTCTTTCGACTTCTTTTCGTCAGTGTTGCTTCTGCATCACGGACACCCCACCCTCTTTCAGTCTTTTGTCTTCTCTCTAGTCACCCTGTTTATCACCCTTAGATGGCATCGCTTCGCGCATACCAAGTGGGCTCTAGTCCCATTGCAGCCGGAGCTGCCTTTTTGCAATCAGAGCAACTCGTGCTCCCACCACTACTCTGCCTGACTGTGACTGAGTCTTCGTCCGATGTCTTTGCCTGGCGCGCCATGACTCTTTCGTCGTCGTGGTAAGCCCATGACGACTACGGTGTGTTGCGCTGTGCTGTGCTGAGGCCAGGCATTGCCGCGTGGCACCGGCTTGGCCCGATGTGATGCCGGTCGACCGGGCGAGATTCAGCGCGTGTGAGAGGGGCGGGCGCGCAGAGGCATTTCTAAGCCAGAAGCGGCGGGTCGACGGAGTGTGTGACTAACGCTCATCACAGCAGCAGCCACAGCAGCCACCCAGCAGACACGCATCCGGCGGTCGTCTCAATCAAGACATTTGACCCGGTGCTGCCGTGTCCATTGTCACTCTTTGCCACCACACCATCACCAACCATCCTCATCATGATCGCGCAACGCCTGCCATCGGCGAGAGCGGCTCTTCGTCAGGCGTCGTCGAGCGCTTCGGCGACGGCATCATCGACTTCTTCATGCAGTAACATCACCCGATCAGCTCGCTTCTCCTCTTCAGCATCAATAGCATCATCATCACCAGCATCAGCCAACACTCCATCACGGTCAGCAATCGCCACCCCCAGGCTAGGTCGTCGCTCCCCTCAGCAGCTGGCCAGTCTGCAGCAACATCGCGCCTTTGCCACCTCTAGGCCTGCTCGCCAAGCCACCCCAGTCGAGGAGTACGTTGCCTCCGAAGAGGATGGCTTCGACATTTCGTCAGTGGAGCGAGCAAAGGACGAGGCAGACGTCATCATCGTTGGCGGTGGTCCAGCAGGGCTGAGCGCAGCCATTCGCATCAAGCAGCTGGCAGAGGAAAAGGGAGAGGACATCAGAGTCGTCGTACTTGAGAAGGCGGCCGAGGTCGGCAATCATATCCTGTCAGGCGCAGTCATTCAGACGAATGCGCTTGATGAGTTGCTACCCAACTGGAAAGAACTGGGAGCCCCACTGAACCAGGAGGCAACTGAGGACACGATGCGCTTCTTGACGCCTACGGGCTCCTTCCCGATGCCTCATCCGCCACAGATGAACAACAAGGTGAGCACGCAAAGTGGCTAAATGGCGCCTGCCACCGAGCCCCGCAGCTGACCACGATTGTGCACGCCACTCCGCAGGGCAACTACATTGTGTCTCTCTCACGCGTGACAGCCTGGCTAGGCGAGCAGGCAGAGGCGGCTGGCGTCGAGATCTACGCTGGTTTTCCCGCTGCGCAGGCAATCTGGAATGACGAGGGCACAGGTATCAAGGGTGTCGTCACGGGAGAGGTCGGCCTTGACAAGAAGTCACAGCCCAAGGACACTTTCGAGCCCGGTATGGAGTTCCATGCCCCTCTGACCCTCTTTGCAGAGGGAGCTCACGGCTCGCTCAGCCAGGAGATCATTCGCCGTCTCAAGCTGCGCGAAGCAGTCGGAGCTGACCCTCAGACGTACGGTTTGGGAGTCAAGGAGGTATGGCGCGTCAAGCCCGAGAAGCATCAGGCTGGCCTTGTAGGCCATACGCTCGGCTGGCCCCTCGACTTCAAGACGTACGGCGGTTCATGGCTCTATCACATGGAGGACAACATGGTATCCATCGGCCTTGTCGTCGGTCTCGACTACGAAAACCCATACCTTTCCCCCTTCCGCGAGTTCCAGCGTATGAAGCACCATCCCTACTTCGCCGATCTTCTTGAAGGTGGCGAATGCATAGCCTATGGTGCGCGTTCGCTCAACGAAGGTGGATACCAGTCCATCCCTAAGCTCAACTTCCCCGGAGGAGCCTTGATCGGATGCTCTGCTGGCTTCTTGAATGTGCCCAAGATCAAGGGCACACACAATGCCATGAAGTCTGGAATGGTCGCTGCTGAGACGTACTTCACTGAGTGGGTCAAGCGCAAAGAGGCTGGCGAGCTCACCCCTGCAGCAGAGAAGGAGGAAGAGGCACCGGCCACCCCTTCCTTTGACCTCGAGTCATACCGTACCAACCTTGACGGCACCTACGTGATTCAAGAGTTGAAGGAGGTGCGCAACCTTCGTCCTTCCTTCCACAACCCTCTTGGTCTCTATGGCGGCCTCATGTACTCGGGTCTCGACTCTCTCATCCTCAAGGGTCGTGTACCCTTCACGCTTCACCACCAGGGCGAGGACTACCAGTCAACGAAGCCAGCCAAAGAATGCCAGCCTATTGACTACCCCAAGCCCGATGGCAAGCTTTCCTTCGATATCCTCACATCGGTCAGCCGAACGGGCACGAACCATACCGACGACTCGCCTTCGCACCTCGTCGTCAAGGAGGGAGACTACAAGGGTCACGTTGAGCGCAATGTCGGCGAATTCGGCAGTCTTCTGGGTCGTGCCTGCCCTGCGCAGGTGTACGAGTATCAGGATGCAGAGGAGGAAGGAGGTAAGGATGAGCATGCCTTGGGCAAGAAGCTGGTCGTCAACAGCCAGAACTGCATTCATTGCAAGCTGTGCAGCATCAAGGTGCCGGATCAGAGTATCAAGTGGTGCACGCCCGAGGGAGGAGGAGGACCCGCGTACTCGATCACGTAGGCGTGTGCGGTCCACGAGGGTTTGAATGGCTCGACCGCCGCTTGTCGACGCCTCTCGCTCTACTGCAGCTAATTGCATTTTGATTCAAAGTGACATGAGAGCCTCGCCTGATTCGAGAGTGTGATACGCCGCGACTGCTTGCTCTCATGACTGCCCCATTCCACTTCCCGATGCCTTCGACCGCGGGAGCCAGCCTACTTCTTCTTGGAGCTCGTCGTCCCCTTGGGAAGTTCCCTAACCCAAGGCAAGAAGTCCCTACCCTGAACGTACGGCTGCAGGACAGGGGGGATCTTGAGTCCTTCCTCCGTCTGCCAGTTCTCGACCACGCAGCACAATGCCCTCTCCGTAGCGCAGAGTGTGCCGTTGAGCATGTGTACGTACGTCTTCTTTGTGTCTCCCTGCTTCTTCATCCCGCACCTGACCTCGAGTCGCCTGCTCTGGTAGTCGGTGCAGTTGGAGCAAGAGACGAGCTCCTTGTGCTCTCCTTGGAAGGGGAACCAAGCCTCCAGATCATACTTCATCGCCGCCGCATTGTTGAGCGCACCGGAGACGATGGCCACAACGCGGTAAGGCAGGCCGAGGGATTGGTAGAACTCCTCGCTGTTCTGCAGCATCCTGTCCAGCTCATCCCAGGAGCTCGCCGGATCCGTGATGACGAATTGCTCGACCTTTTCGAACTGGTGAACACGGAAGATACCCCAAGTGTCCTTGCCGTGAGATCCGGCTTCTTTGCGGAAACAGGTCGAGTAGCCGGCGTAGCGAACGGGCAGTTGCTCGGAGGGCTTGTCGAACCACTCGTCTGAGTGGAAGGCGGAGATGGGCTGTTCGCTCGTCGCGATGAGGTACTTGTCGTCCTCTCCCTCGTCCGCGCTGGCTGCTACTGCTCCTGCGGGCTTGGAGGCGTCCTCATTGGAGATAGCTCCACTGCTGGACTCGCCGACCTTGTACAGCTCCTCGTCGAATTGGTCGAGCTGGGCCGTCTTTGCCATGACGCTCTTGCGCATCATGAAGGGTGTCATGACTTTGACGTAACCCTTTTTGCGAAGGAAGTCGAGACCGTAGTTGATGAGAGCTTGATTGAGGTCGACGCCGTCGCCCATGAGGAAGAAGCCACGGTGGCCTGCTACCTTGACTCCGCGGTCGGGGTCGAAGAGGTTAAGGCGCATCATCACTTCGTGGTGGGAGAGGATGCCCTGGTGCCGGGAAGGGGGAAGGAAGTCAATGGGGGACGTCGAGTTGCAGGCCATCGCCGTTTGTGTTACCCACCGTCTTCTTCTCCACCTGAGCATTCGGTCCATCAGGGTGCCATGTCTTGATGACAGCATTGTCATCCTCCGTCTGACTGATGGGCACCTTTGGCCCAACGATGTTACCAATGGTGCCGGCCTTGTCCCTCATCTTCTTTTCCTTCGCTGCCACCTCGGGCTTTAAGTCAGCCAGCTTCTTGTCGAGGTCCTTCTTCTTTGCCAGCTCTTCGTCAGCATCCTGCTTTGCCTTCTTCTTGGTCGTGATCTCGCGTTGGACGGCATTGATCTCCTTGGCGAGCTGGTTCGCTGCAAATTCTGCGGATGTCCAGTCCTTGTAGAGAGCGAGGACCTGAGGGAGGAGGTGAAAAGAGAGCAGTTGTGTGAATTAGCATGGTAATGGGGCCAGTAGAATGCCATGCGGCTCTGCTTGCCCACGCACATCATCGACGATCTTTGGGTCTGCGCCTCGCTTTGCCTGCGAGTCCTTGACGACTTGCGGGTCACCTCCCTTTTCCTCCTGGAGAACTGCAGATGTGGTTTGCGTATGATTTCAGTGATACTGTGACCTTGTTCGAGGTCGCTGACTTGCCGCACTCACGAATCAGATCAATCATGTTGGCGGGTGAATGTATGCTGAGAAGGAAGTAGGATGTGTGTGCATTGACCGCGTCGACTCGACTCGACTCGATTCAGACTTGGCGGGCGGAGCAAGACGAGGAGCCTCGCCGCCTCGCCGCGACTCGAGATTCGATTTTGGCTCCGTGTGTGCGCGCACGCTGCGATTCAGGCAGGAAGAAAGTCGTCGAGGCCAAAGCAGCAACGACGGCAACGACGACGACGAGGCTTGATTCCATCAATCTAACACCAACCCATCATGGCAGCCGTTGTAGATCTCCCCTTTGAGCTCCCCGCAGCCCCCTCATCCTTCAAGCCGTCTGCTCCGGCCAGCATCTCCAAGCTCGGCCAGGAGACAATCCTCCCTGCCGGCCCCTCATACGTCGCCCACACTCGTCGTCAGCTGCGCCAACTCGACTTTGCAGCTGACGATGCCCAGGAGCAGGCTCGCCTCGACGAGCTCAACAAGCTCAACGGCGCAGACGACGAGCTCGACAACGACATCGGCGATGAGCCAGAGAGCGCCGACTTGCTCAATCGCGATCCCAAGCAGTGGAAGGGACAGGACCACTACGCTGTCCTCGGTCTCTCTGGTTTGCGTTACAAAGCTACCCCGAACCAGATCAAGATCGCTCACCGAAAGAAGGTGCTCAAGCATCACCCTGACAAGAAGGCGGGCGCTTCTGGTCTTACCAACGACGATTCGTTCTTCAAGTGCGTGGCAAAGGCGCATGACGTCCTCTCCAATCCGGAGAAGCGCCGTCAATTCGACTCAGTCGACGAGGGTGTAGACGACGACGATGTACCCACAGGAAAGGAGAAGCCTGAGCAATTCTTCAAGCTCTGGGGCCCCGTCTTCGAACGCGAGTCCCGCTTCTCAGTCACAGAGAAGAATGGCCCCACGCCCGCTTTGGGCGACCTCGACTCTTCCCGCTCCCACGTCGATGAATTCTACGACTTCTGGTACAATTTCGACAGCTGGCGCAGCTTCGAGTACCTGGACAAGGAGGTCAACGAGGGCAGCGATGACCGTGCAGACAAGCGTTACCAGGAGAAGAAGAACAGGAACGAGCGCGCAGCGAGGAAAAAGGAAGACAATGCTCGCCTGCGTAACTTGGTGGACAAGGCCTTGAGCCTTGACCCTCGCATCAAGAAGTTCAAGCAGGAGGACAAGGCTGCCCGTGAGGCCAAGAAGAACAAGGGACGTCCTGGTGCTCCCGCAGCGGGCAAGACGCCTCAGCAGCTTGCTCAGGAGAAGGCGGCCAAGGAGGCCGAAGAGAAGAAGGCTGCCGAGGAGGCCAAGAAGAAGGAGGAGGCGGACAAGGCTGGTCGACAAGACGCCAAGAAGGCGCGCGAAGCGGCCAAGAAGGCGCTCAAGAAGGAGAAGAAGAAGCTGGCAGACGCTATCACTTCGAACAACTACTTCCAGCCTGCCGGAAGCGCTCCTTCTGCTCAGGTGATTGAGAAGGCTCTCAACTCGCTCGATGCTCTCGTGGCTAAGCTGGGCGAGGAAGATCCTACATTGGTCGTCAAGCTGCGCGAGGATGTCGAGAAGGCGGGCGACAAGAAGGCCGTGCTTAACAAGGCGGCTGAGGAAAAGGGTGTTGGTGCTGCCGCCTTTGACTAATTCGCGTGCCACACTACAACCCGCTTTGGTCATGTAGACAGACTCATTCTCTCAATACACACTTTGGACTTGCCCACTCTCTTGTCGTTGCTTTGACCTCGCGAGCTTGTGCTGTTGCTTAGTCATCCACCGAGAAAGGACGGGCGGGAGTAGGATTTTGGTCAGTGGAGCCGGCTGGGCCGCTTCTTCGCGCTCAACTTTAGCATTCATTTCAAATCCTCGCCCTTAATCATGCTGCGACGCTGCTGGGCGACATCATCTCAGGCGGCGACTGGCTCGTCGATGGCAATGCAAAGCTCATCGGTAACACCATCGTCACTTCGCGCCATCTCATCATTAGCACAACCACCTGCCAGCCTCTCGCCACCACAATGTCGCCCTCCTCTGCCTCCACGGCGGCGTCAGCTCAGCACCTCATGCGCTTCCCGCAATCAAGCCCATCCTTCTGCCTCCTCATCCTCTCTGGCTCAGAAGTACAATACAGGCACCTACGACCCACTACCGGCTCTCGACGCTTCAGGACAAATTCCTCACGCTCCGTACGACCAATCCCCCCTCGCCCTCTCATCCCCCGAGTACCCAAAGGGCCATATCGTCCTTCACCCTTATACCCAACCGCGGCCACAGGATACCTGGCCGGCCAGCATAGATGCCGTCTGCCCCCTCTACGTCGAGCTGGGCAAGCGAATTAAGTCAGATCTCGAAGGGTGGGGCCTCAGCTTTTCTGAGGGGGACGCGAGAGCTACAGAGGCATACAGTCGGAGGCAGGCGGGCAAGGAGCTGGAACTGCGGTTCCCTGCTTGGGATTCTCTGACGTCAAAGCTGGAGAGGCCCACACCTGGACACGAGACTGAGCAAGAGGAGTTCCTCCTCCACCTCTACACGGGGAATGGCAAGCATGCAGTGCTGGGCCCGTACTCGCTTCGCACCCTTCCCTCCTCCCCCGGTCGACTGGCTGCGGCTGTAGAGAGCGCTTTGGAGACGGCGCCCCTTCCATCAGCCCGATATGGCCCTAAGAACGGAGTTGCAGAGGAAGCGCACATCTACATCTGCACGCATGGCAGTCGTGACTGCCGGTGCGGTGTTGTGGGAGGAGAGCTCCTCCTCTCCTTGCAAGCCGCAGTGCGCAAGCATCAACTTACCACTCTCCAGGCCTCCTCACCCGGCTCACCACCCCCGAAGCGAGTGAAGGTCTACCCAATCAGCCACATAGGCGGACACAAATTCGCAGGAAACGCCCTCGTCTACCCGCATGGCGATTGGTACGGAAACCTGCGCCCTTCTGATTCGCCCTTATTACTCAGGGCGGCTCTGGCGCCGAGCACGAGCAGGCATGACTTGACTGATCAGAGAGAGAGGCTGGTACATTGGCCACGCTGGAGGGGCAGGATTGGAGTTGGGAAGGAGAGGATGCAGAAGGTCTGGGATGAGTGGGGAGGTGGGAGCGTGCAGAGCGCCATCGTTACGCCGGCGAGACGGGGGGCTAGGAGGGGGCCGCCAGCCACATCTTCGCCGCCACCGCCACCGCCACCTGCAGTGGAGGAGCAGCCTGCTCCCACTCCTGCTGCCGCGGACCCCATCATGATCCCCTTCCGCAACCACTCTGGTACGGTCACCCTTCTGAGCGCCAACCTAGGCGAAACGCTTAAAGACGTGGCTAGGCGACACAACGTCGAGGAGATCGAGGCGACGTGCGACGGGAAGTGCGAGTGTGCGACTTGCCACGCGTATCTCGTTCAACCAGCCGCGGCAACGACAGCGACGACGAAGGAGGGAGAAGAGCTGAGCGAGGTGGACCTTAATGACGAGAAGAGCGTACCGGGGAAGGAGTTGATGCCTGAGCCGAGCGATGAAGAGATGGGTGAGTTGCGCTCGACTCTCGATATTGAGTCAGTGCGAGATCGTAGACTGACGCCCTCCTGTACGTCCCGCACACAGACATGCTCGACTACGCCATCTCTCGCAAGCCTTCTTCGCGGTTGACCTGCCAGGTCAAGGTTACCCTGGAGTTGGTGGATTGGGTCAGGACAAAGGGAGGGAGAGTGCAGCTGAGCCGGTACTGAGGACGGCGCACAGTGAAGCAGTCAGGGATCACCGAATGACCTGTCATTGGTTTCGCATTAGACTGTCTCGGTAGACGAGCGCAATACCACCACCTCCATTCCCACTATTCCTCCTCCTCATCAGCGTCCGGAACAGCCCACGCCCCTCTAACAGCCTGCGTCGTACTCTCATACAGCTCCAACTGCAACGCAGCCAAGAAGCACGGCACGCTCTGTCTCATTCCTCCCTCCGCCAACCAGTATTCGCGGAGATGCGGCACATTTGCCAAACTGAGATCCTTTGCCGCTTCTCCCGTCAACTTCATCCTGCCCACTCCTCCCTCCTCGCTCGCAAAGACGAGGCTCGTAGCACGGGAAGTGGATCGCGCAAAGGTGCTGTTGAGACGGACAGCGCCATTCTCGAGGAAGCGCACCTTGAAGCCGAACAAGGATTGGATGGCCGATCGGAATTCGGAGGCTTTGGAAGTGTAAACTTGCTTGAGGCGGAGCAGAGTCTTGTCCTTTAATGCGAGCTGCGATGTCAAGGAGGCAATCTCGGTGCGCAGGTTGGACACTGTGGCAGCCGGAACCAGGCCGGCTGCTGCTGCGGCGTCCCCATTTCCGTCGACAGGAGCAGTGGCTGCAGCTGAGGAGCCTGCCTCAGCGAGCTGTCGACTCAGGTCCTCCACCCTTTTGACTAGCTCCTCGTTCTCGCCCTTAATCCGGTTCATCGTCTTGGTCCTCAGATCGCGATCCACGTCCACCGGATTTTGCTTGAGGACCAGACAGCGGTACTTCTCCTGATCAAAGTGTCCCAGCCCAATTCGCTCCTCCGCTTTGCCCAGAGCAGTATCCAGGCGTTCGTTCTCGCGCTGAAGGACGAGAAGGTCAGAGCGGAGAGACTCGACCTCTTGTTGAGCGGCGAGGTGCGAGGATTTGAGTTGGTGCGTGGCTTCTTCGTGCTGCTGGGCAAGGGAGGAGATTTCTGAGCGCTTGTGTTCCAGCTCGGACTCGAGGAGAGAGATGCGCTCCAAATGGGCAGCAGATGCGGCGGGCGTGGCTTGCGCATCCTCCATCTCTTGGTCTTCGTCGCGCTTGATGGAAGCCGCCGCCGCCTCAGCCTTGCTGGCCTCACCGTCCCTCTTCTCCTGCTCTTCATAGCTTTTCAGCAAGCCGCGGTACCTCCTGTTCTCCTCCTCCCACTGCGCCTTGACGCGTTGCAGTTCGACGACCTTGTCATTCGCTTCCGCTTCCTGACGCTTGCACTGTCGCACTTCCTCCTCCTTGCCCTCAAGCTCGGACTCGAGTGACTCTTGCCTCTGCCTCGCGCTTGTAATCTTACTTGACAAAATCTGAGAACGTGTCAAGAGGCCAGAGACGAGTCCGCGGAGATTGCAAAGGTACGCTGGCAGGCTGGCGCGCTGTATTGGCTGTGGGGCCAAGGGAAGGGTAGGCAGGTCCCCATCGACATCGCCGGCGCTCATGGCCGCGTCTGCCTCAAGTTTGGAAGAGAAGGCATTAGGCTGAGCGAGAAATTCGTCCCATGCCTTCTCTTCTGCCTGACGACGCTCCTGATGCTCTTCGAGCTCGACAACGCGTGACTGTAGCGTGGTGAGGGAGTCGACCTTGTTCCTTAGCAGGAGATTCTCCTCTTTCAGGACGGCGTTGCCTTCGGCTTGCTTGCGGAGTGAAGTGGTGGTGGCATTGAGCGTAGCAACTTGCCCTTCGAGCTGGCGAGAATGGGCGAGGATGCGATGTAGCTCCCGCTCGACGGCTGCGTCCTTGCTTGGCGAGGCAGAGGAGGAGGCGACCTTGCTCTCTAGCTCAGCCACTTTGGCTTCGAGCTCCTGATTCGTAGACATCTCTTGACTCAGCCGCTCAGCGTCCCTCCGCCTTCGATCCTCATCCATTTGCGTGCGCCCCTGCAGCTCAGCCTTCTCAGCCTCTGCTCTCCCCAACCTGACCCTGAGCTCATTCAGCTCAGCCTGACTGTCCTGCCTCTGCCTCGCTGCATCCTCGGCGGCGCCCTGCAATTCCTCCTCGGCTTCGCTCCTCGCCGCCCTCTCCTGATTCACTTGACTGCGCAGCTTCTCCCTCTCCTGCTGCCATTCGCGCTGCTCAGCTGCTCTCTCCTCCTTGACGCGCGCCCACTCTTCTGCAAGCTCGCGGCGCTCGCTCTTTAGTCGCTCGACTTCTGTTGCAAGCTTGCGATATGCGTCCTCTAGTCCATCGTAACTCTGCTGCGAGAGCAAGAGACGAGATTCATATTGAGATTTGATTGTGGATAGCTGTTGCGTGGACGAAGGAGAGGGAGGACGTGATGATCGCAGAGGAGTCGACGTGCTGGTGAGGGGACGCTTCGCTGATGAGGGAGGGGCGCTGCCAACGCCGTTGGCATGGTCAGGCAGGCTGGTATTGGAGACGGTTCGCTTACCGAGAGGCGTGGCTGTTACACCTCCAGCGGGCGCAGCTGAAGATGATGACGGAGGTGCTCCTGCGCTTGGAGCTCGAAAGCCGAAGCGCGATGCGCCAGCAGCTGAAGGAGCGGCCAGTCGAGATGTGCTGGGGCCCGCGGATGACGATGAGGCCGAGCCGCCCTGCTGGCTGAGGTATGATGGGCGCGGCTGACGTGTGGGCATGAATTTGTTGTCTGACATCGTAGCCAACTCCCTCGAGGAGCGAGGCGGTGGTGATGATGAGTGAAGATGAACAAGTGACACTTGGCTTGGACGCGGCCGACGGAAGGCGACGAGCTCAGCCGCGTGGCCACTTTGAGGCGAGCCAGAGTCCGCCCACCCACCCACCCACCGCTCGAGACCACCTACGATGAGTTGCTAGCCAAAGGCAGAGCACCGACTACGCTCACGAACCAGGGCATTGAAGCGATACGATATGGACAGGTAGACCATCGGATCCCTGACTCTCAAGAACGAGAATGAGTTGCACAGGAAGGCAGGCTTCCAGACACGCACGCGATGAGCGAGGTGGATAGACAAGACGAGCTAGCCAGTCAGACCGGCCACTCGCGGGGAGCAGAGTGTCTGCAACGACTTTGCACCGTCACTTGTCGTTGCTCACTCTTTCACTCAAGTTTGTCGACGTCCCAGCGCTCTCAGCGAGCCAAGGATAGCATCGCCGCCACACAGCCGGCCGCCGCATCATGTGGCAGATCGGGGCGCCACCGACTCTATCAACAGATCCCTTGCGGCCTCTAGTCTATCTTGGGTGAGAGGCGAACGGCATTCAAATCTTCTCATCCACCTTTGCGTAAGGCATCGCTACGATGAGTGTAAGGAGGATCTTCATGACGACATCGAAGAGCACCGCCTCTCATCGCTCCTGGCTGCCAAGCCGTGATCGTAGCAAAGAGCGGGCAGGCGCAAGAGGATAGCAAGAGGTAAGCCGTGGTGTCGACCGACTCGACTCGACTTTGCCCCGCTCGCTCCGTGCCGTACTTTGTTTAGCCTACTCTACAGTAGACCGATAACCACAGGCCACGACTACAGCCGCGGTGCCGTTCAAGCCGACTCGGGATCATGAGTTGAAATCCCACGCCATTCTCCGACTTCCTCTCCCCCCACCTCACTCTGACTCTCACTTCACCGCACCAGCGGTCCGCCGCGTCCGCGCCCCCTTCTCCACGACAGAGAGGGACGCTCTATCGACCTCTACTCTCGGTACACTCGGTCTAGCTAAATCGCCTTTCGCCTTTGCCATGCCTCGCATCTCACCACGGCTTGCGCACGGCTTTGCTTGCCGCCTTTCTTGCTCTGCTTGAGTGTCGCCGTGTGCGTCAGTCAGTCAGACTGTCAGACTGTCACTGCTTGTGCTGCTGCAGGCGATGATTTCATGGCATGTCGGCGCCGGGCGTAGCTCCAGATGACGGGTCTCACTGCCGAGGAGGAAGAGGCGCCGGCCTCCGCTCGCCTGCCCGCCTGCCCGAGTGCGTCGCAAGGGTCCGACGCAGACCAGAGAGCGAGCGGAGCCAAACTCGAGGGACGAGGCGCATTTGTTCATGCGTTTGTTCGTTCGGCCCTCAATTCACTAATTGCCGTCTTATTCAATCGCCCTGCCTGTCGCTGCATCTCCACGATCCCTCTTTCCGCTGCTGCTCGTTCCTCTCTTTCCTCTCTTCCACCATCTCAGTCTCCACTCTCCTTGGATCACCTTCAGCGTTCGTCGATTGACCCCCTGTCTCTTCACACTTCTTCGTCTTCTTCCTCCACGTCCTTCGCCCGTCTGCAAGGCCTCTTCATCTTCATCTTGGACCCCATCATCAGCATCTTCTCGCCTATCCTGGAATCGCAAAACAAGCAAGCCACAAGTGCGCAGCATCCACAGCAGAAGCTCATCCACATCTAGAGATCTCTGCCACCACCAGTCTGGCATCCGCGCCGCCTCTCCTCGCCACTCGGCCATGTTGCCACCTTCATCTCTCGCAGGCCCATCCTGCCTCTCCAGCCGCTCGACATCAGCCACCTCGCGCCCGCAGCGCCCATCACGGTCACGCCAGCGCAAGATGATGTCGACGGCAGCGGTGGCGCTCGCGGCGGCGGCAGCGTCGACTGCTACCACGGCGTCAGCGCAGTCCGTTAGTCTCGTCCCTCCCATGACCCAAAACACAGCTAATCCCCTTTCGGCCATCCTAAGCCCTGCGTATGCTGGCATGGGCATCGAACCTACCTCGTTGTATCCCTTCACGGGGACGACCGAGCGCAACAATCTCACCTACACCCTTCTCACGAACCTGCAAAAGTACACTGGCGTGCCTCCGCACATTCGAGTCGGAGGTAATGCTGGCGATACGATGCTCTACAACGCCTCGTCTTCAGGGTACACTATCCATCAGAACGCTTACCCGTCAGGTTCAGGCCAACCAAATCCCAGTGATCTGCTTTACTTTGGCCCATCCTACTTCGAGGCGATGGACAACTTCCCTGAAGGCACGCCGATCACCTACGGCTTGAACTTGGCGTACCAGGGCTCAGGCTGGCTTGACGGTATCGTTGCGCAGGCCAATGCCTCGCTCAATGGTGTGCAGAATGTCAACATCGTCGGCTTCGAAATTGGAAACGAGCCAGACCTGTACGGCCAAAACCAGTTCCGAACAGACGGAAGCTGGACCCCCACCGCCTACGGCAATCAGTGGCAGCAGGCCGCCGTAGCCATCTACAACAACGTGCTCAAGGCCAAGAACATTGGCACCAACTTCTTCGAGCCAGCCGCCACTGCCACGACGGCCACTTCACGCGGTCAGCCGTTCCGCATCGCCAACCTCGTCAGCACCGGCGTCGCAGCAGAGAATGGAATCTACATCGCCGGGTGGAACCAGCACGACTACTTCTACTACTTGGGCGTGAGCTCCTATCAGCTGACGTCCGACCATCTCCTCGACCTGTCTGCCACGTCGTCGCAGTTCAAGGAGTGGCGCGACCAGTCGCAAGACGCCTACAACACGGGCAAGCCCTACTACCTGCGCGAGATGGGTTCCGTTGGCCCAACAGGCATTCAGGGGATTTCTGACACCTTCGCAAATACGCTGTGGACATTCCACTTCTTTTTGTACGCAGCTACGGTGCAGGTCGCCTCGGTCCAGATCCACATGACGGCCGAGTCATACGCCTCGCCTTGGCAGCCGACGGCGAGCAACTCTGACGGATCACAGCCGCACGTCCGCTCGTCCTACTATGCCTTTGCTGCCATTGATCAGATCATCGGCGCAACCTGCAATGTGCGCGTGGCTCAGTACTCGCTCAACAATATTCCCAGCGGCTATACGAACCGTCTCGCCTCGTACAACACGTACACCGACGGCAACTTGCAAACCCTCATCGCCATCAACACGCAGCCAGCTCCCAGCGGATCGAGTATGGGGACAGTGACCTTTACCTACACTCTTCCTGCTTGGTCAGGCAAGACCGTCTACCTCTCGCAGCTCACGGCGGCGGGTAGTGATGCGACGCAGAACACGACGTGGAACGGCATGTCGTACGAGGCCAGTGGGACGGGCACGATGACCCAGGCAGGAGATCAGCCGCAGCAGGTCACGGTCGGGCAAGATGGACTGCTCAGTGTGCGGGTGCGTGACTCGCAAGCTGTGGTAGTCAATCTCGGCTCGCAGATTGGCACGCAGAATAACCAGATCAACACGGCCAACTGCCAGAAGCTGGCGAGCTCTACATCAGAGGGCAACGACGTGACCGTTAGTGGGACGGTCCAGGCTGGTAGTGCAGGCTCTTCGGCGCCCACCTTTTCTTCGCAGCCGACTGGCTACAATCCTTTCCGCAACAGCGTGGCTCTTAATGCAAGGCCCGAGCTGGTGCTCGTCACCCTCGTGGCTGCGGGGCTGGGTTCGCTCCTTGTCGCCTTCTCGTAATTTGGCACACACTCTCAAATGTGCGACGTCTTCATGGACTCCCAACACCTCGCTTCTTGCTATTCACCCAATTTTTCTCCCTCTCCCTTCTCACGGACACTCTACTTCCCTTCTTGTCTACCGTCTCTATATAGTCTCATTAGCTCTGCACTTGGATTCGTCTTGTCCCGCTACTCTCTCGCATAACTAGCTTCTCTCGGATGCGCAGCACTGCTCACTTGATTCTTCTTGTCCATAGCCACCATGCCTTCTCTTGTTGGACTTCTGTTAACAATGCTAGATGGCGAGCGCTTTCCCACCGTGGATCATCCATTCGTTGACCTGCTTGTCAATGCAGCGCCACTCGTCGTTGCCACTCACTCACGCTCTGGCTCGCGTGCTCGGCCCTTCGACCGGTTCGCCGGACCTGAGCCGCCCTCTGATGCGTCCCTCTTCGGCTTTGAGGAGGACGGCGAAGGCGGCGGGCGGGCAGGCGGGCGGGCAATGGAATCCAACGTCTTGACTTGATTCATCGCCCAATCTCGAATGATCGTCGCCTCACTTCTTCGCTCTCGACCAAGTACTACCACCACCACTAGCAGATCCATTCATCTCGCCACTACCCTTCTGGGCAACAGAGCTACCTACGTCACCGCTAGCAAGAGCGCGCTTCGCCCTTCCTCATCGTCTCAGCCACCTCATCGCCGCCAGCCGCGCAACCTTCTCTCCTTTGCACTCAGCTCATCCATCGCAGCTGCAGCGACTGCTTTCCACACCTCAGCAACTACTTTGCAAGCACAAGCAGACGATAGCATGGCACCCGTAGCAGACATCAATGGATCATCACAAGCCAACAGTGGCCACTACAAGGTGGTGAGTAGCGCGCGCGTGTGAGGAGGTGGTCCAGTAGGCTTGGATCGTAGCTTAACCTTCAATCCTCTTCTCCCTTTCCTCTCTTGCCAGGTCATCATCGGTTCAGGGCCTGCAGGCCATACAGCCGCCATCTATCTCGCGCGTGCCGAGCTGAAGCCCATTCTCTTCGAGGGCTTCCTTGCGAATGGCATTGCAGCTGGTGGTCAGCTCACCACCACAACAGACGTAGAGAACTTCCCAGGCTTCCCCGAGGGAATCGGCGGAACAGCTATGATGGACAAGTTCCGTGCTCAGTCTGAAAGGTTTGGCACTACGATCCACACGGAGACGATCAGCAAGGTGGACCTGTCGCAGCGCCCCTTCAAGTTTTGGAGGGAGGGCAAGGAGAGCGAGGCGCCTGAGCTGGCAGACACGATTATCATGGCTACGGGAGCGTCGGCGAAGAGGATGCACATCCCTGGTGAGGACACCTACTGGCAGAGCGGAATCTCAGCATGCGCCGTATGCGATGGCGCTGTGCCCATCTTCAGGAAGAAGCCTCTCGCTGTTGTTGGTGGAGGAGACTCTGCGGCGGAGGAGGCGACGTACTTGACCAAGTATGGCTCAAAGGTCTACGTCCTCGTCCGAAGAGACGAGCTGCGCGCCTCGAAGATTATGGCGAAGCGTCTGCTCAACCATCCGAAGATTGAGGTCCTCTTCAACACTGTGCCCGTCGAGGCAAAGGGGGACGGCGATTTGCTCAACGCTCTCCGCATCAAGTCGACAAAGACGGGCGAGGAGTCCGATCTTCAAGTCAACGGTCTCTTCTACGCCATCGGGCACGTGCCGGCAACTTCCCTTGTCAAGGACCAGGTCGATTGTGACGAGGATGGATACATTGTGACGAAGCCGGGGACCACAGAGACGAGCGTCAAGGGTTTCTTCGCGGCGGGTGACGTGCAGGACAAGAAGTACAGGCAAGCGGTCACCTCGGCGGGCAGTGGGTGCATTGCGGCGCTCGAGAGCGAGAGATTGCTCGCTGCCGAGGAGGAGGCGGATCCCGTCACGATTGCGGCGGCTGAGCATTACACTGGCACGGACAAGGAGTAAAGAGGGAAAGCGTGGTGATGTGGTTCTTTTTTAGATGACGTCCTGGCTGTCAATCCAGTACCATGCCTTTGCAAGACGAAACTTCGATCCATGCTGATGCTGAATACGATTGCAGACTGCCAAAATGCTGCTCTACTCCCAAAGCAACTGTAATCCAGCTGCCAGTACCACCTTACCCGCTCCTACCAACTGTCCCACATCATAACCCCTTCTCCTACTCACGTCGCCACTCTCATGATACATCGGATCAGCAATAGGCCCGTTGCGCTCAAAGACGCTGGTGGCAGGGGCACCCACTTGCCAGAAGCTCTGATGATCTGAGCAGCACGCCGCACTCTTCCCCACGACGAGCTCAGGCGCCCAGAGTTGCGCTGTACGCTGGACAAAGGTGGCGGCACTCTTCGTTCCGATGGTGGTGGGCGAAGCGAGCTGCGGTGCTTCGCCGGGGACGCGATAGGCTATCATGTCTGTTTGAAGTGCAAGACGAATGGGGACGCCTTGCTTTCGCAGATGAGCGGCGTAGTATGATGAGCCTACTAGGCCTTGCTCTTCGCCTGAGAAGAGGATAAGGTGCAGTGGGCGGCGGCGAGATGCTTTGGACCGAGGGGCACTGATGGCCTGTCCCAAGACGCGTGTCAGGGCAAGGAGCATGGCCGTGCCACTGCCATCATCATCTGCCCCTGGGGCGCGCGAGGAGCCGAATGAGCCGCGTGAGTCGTAGTGGGCGGTGAGGACTACGGCGCCCTCATCCTCGTCTGCTTTTCCCTCGTTGCCGCCCTCGCCGGGGATGATGCAGACGACATTCGGATTGAAGCTTCCATCCCCGTAGTGCCAAAAGTCACACCTTGCTCCTGGCACAGCGGTAGCCGACTCTGACGCTCCGCTCTCCTCGAGTCCGAGCGCAGCCCTCTGCTGCGCCAGCAGCCACCTCGCAGCCGAGTAACCCCCATATGTCGACGAATGTCTAGTCATCCAGCGCGACGTGCCCGGCAAGGGGACGGGCGAAGAAGCATTTTCCCCCGTGAGGGCATCTAGATCCTGCTGAATGCGCTCGTGCGACTGGAGGAGCGGGGAACGAAGCCAGGTTGAGATGTAGGTGTCGCTCAGGGTAGGGGTGGGGAAGCCTGGCTCTGGCTTGTCTTCTTGAGGAGGCGCGAAACTTGTAGAATGGACTGGTGGGAGGAGGTAGGGACGAACGTAGCGTGGAAGACAGCGATCCAGCGTGGCTAGGCCGGAGTGCGGGACGAAGAGGAGTGTGGAGCGATTGGTGCTAACCAACGTCTTTGTGCTCAGCGACTTTGCAGCCTGGCGAGAGCGTAGAACTTGCGGGGCGTCGTGGTCCCGAAAGACGCTCCTGACGTAGGGCGAAATCGTATGAGGAGTGCTGAAGTAGTAATTCAGATCGTTGCGGGCGAAGGAGGCGATTTCTGGATCGCCTGCTGGATCGCAGAGCAGTCTGACCTCCTCGTCAACACCGTCTTCGAGGCGATGTGTAACGAGAGAATGGTCGACGACCTCGCGTGTCAGCCAGATCAAACTGCCTTGATCCTCTCGGAGAAAGCTCGTTGACACAGCAGTGGACTCGACGTCGCCAGCCGGAGGCTCCCACGACAGCGTCGCGATCCCATCGTAGTCTGGTACTTGAGCGTAGATGGACGAGGCTGGCTGGCCTGTCGCAGGACTGCTCGGACCCGCGGAGAAAGCGATGCGCAATGCTCTCGGTCTTGTGCTCCCTGTGGAATTCTTGGGTAGGAAGACGAGGCAGCCTAGCATTACCGCCAGCGATGCGGCGATCAACCTGTTGATCCATCGATGTCCTCGTGGAGACAGGAGCCGGTCCGGCAGTCTCAAGAAGGGCTCTGATGCCTGCTTCGTTGGCAGCTTCTCATCTTGAGACTCGACTGGCAGCAGTGGTCTCTTTGATGGCTCGTTCTTGATCGCCATCCTGACAGACGAGATTGCTGAAAGGACTGAATGGCGACGTCGCGGCGTCCTGAGGATCGCCGAGCGCAGGGGCCACCACGCAAAGCCACGCGGCCCTCTTTGGCCGCCAGTCCGCGACGCGCTTGACGCGACGGGGCAGAAGGGCGGGCAGGCGGGCGGGCAAGGCATTCCCACTTTCGCGCCGCCCTCGTCCACCTCATCACCTCATCATCCTATCCTTCACGACCGCCTCACCACCAGATCTCGCTGCTGCACCGCTGCCGCTACCTCGCACAAGGGCACATTGCCCACGATGCTCCTCTCACTCGAGATCACCAACTTCAAGTCCTACAGAGGCACCCAAGTCATTGGCCCCTTTAAAAGCTTCTCTGCAGTCATTGGCCCCAATGGCAGCGGCAAGAGTAACTTGATGGACGCCATCTCCTTTGTCCTCGGCGTCAAGTCGTCGCAGATGCGATCCAGTGGCCTCAAGGACGTCATCTTCCGAGG
Source organism: Jaminaea rosea (assembly GCF_003144245.1). Lineage (NCBI taxonomy): Eukaryota > Fungi > Basidiomycota > Exobasidiomycetes > Microstromatales > Jaminaea > Jaminaea rosea. The sequence goes on along the minus strand of NW_020289975.1, from coordinate 911,379 downwards.
CAGGAGGATGGCCGCCGACCCTGGCAACGCCTCTGGCGAATCCGACGACGATGAGGCAGAAGGAAGCGCAGCTGATGCGCAGAAGGCTACCGTCGTTGCCGTCTACGAGGATGCGACTGGCAAGGAGTGGCGCTTTGAGAGGAGCGTCACGCTGGCTGGTGCATCAGAGTACAAGATCAATGGTCGCGGGCAGTCGTACAACTCGTACAATCGACAGCTTGAGAAGTTCAAAATTCTTGTCAAGGCAAAGTGAGTGCGGCCGCCATGAGATGATGTATGTGCACAAAGCTGACATGCTTTGCCTCGTGTTCCATCGTAGAAACTTTCTCGTCTTCCAGGGAGACGTAGAGGCTGTAGCTCAACAGAACCCAAAGGAGCTCACGCGTCTCATCGATCAGATCTCGGGCTCACTCGAGCTCAAGGAGGAGTACGAGCAGGCCAAGGAGAGAATGGAGCGTAGCCAAGAGGAGAGCGCAGCTGCCTTCAACAAGCGTCGCGGTATCAATGGAGAGCTTAAGACGTTCCGCGAGCAGAAGTCAGAGGCCGAGAAATGGGAGAGGCTGCAGGAAGAGAGAGACGCACACCTGCTCCAATTACTCCTCTGGCAGCTTTACCACATCCAACAGCAGCTTGACAAGTCGCGTGAGGACATTGACGAGCAGAATGCCCACATGCCCGACCTTCGCAAAGGCGTCAGCACCGCAGAGGCCAATGTCGACACGAGAAGGAAGGAAGCGGCCAACGTCCTTCGAGACGTCAGCAAGGCCGAGCGAGACATCAAGAAGCGTCAAAAAGAAATTGAAGAGAAGCAGCCTCAGTTGGACGCCCTCGACGAGCGCTCCTCGCACTCTCGCCGTCGCATAGGCGCAGCAGAGAAGATCATCTCCGACGTCGAGCGAGACGTCATTCGCTCCCGCAATGAGCTGGCCAAACTAGAGCGAGATTACGACAGCGCCAAGCAGGCTGCCCAGAGGGCTGAGGATGCCGAGAAGGAACGTGGCGCTGGCCTCAACTTGAACGAAGCAGATCTCGAGGAGTACCACAATCTGCGCGCAGAGGCTTCGACGCGCAAGCCGTCCGAGCGACAGCAGCTGGAGACGCACCGCAAGCAGCTCAAGGCACAGCAGGCGACTGTCCAATCCCTGGAGGACAAGTCGAAGCGCCTCGCACGCGCACAAGAGAAGCTGGAAGCTGAGAGTGGCGTCGCCGCAGAGAAGAAGGACGCTCTTGAAGCACGACGCACCGAGCTCCAGACTCGACTGCAGGACGCCAAGGCTGAGCTCGCGCGACTGCAATCGGAGCGCACCCGTATCGGCAAGAGGGAGACGGAGCTCAATGATACCCTGCAGACATGCTACACGAAGCTCATCCAGGCCGGTAATGATGCGAGGGAGTCGGAGCGCGAGGCTAAGATGAAGGAGAGCATTGCCAATTTGGCTAAGCTGTTCCCTGGCGTGCGAGGGCGATTGGTGGATCTGTGCAAGCCCACGCAGCATAAGTACGACTTGGCTATCCAGACTGTTCTCGGCCGCAACACGGATGCGGTCATCGTAGACCAGGAGAGGACTGCCATCGACTGCATCGAGTACCTCCGCAACCAGCGCATTGGCCAAGCTACCTTCCTACCCCTCGACACCATCCAAGCCAAGCCCATTAATGACCGTCTTCGCTCGGTTGCCCGCGGCGCTCGTCTCGCCATCGACGTCATCCAGTACGACGCCTCGCTCGAGCTTGCGATTCAGTACGTCTGCGGCAACGCCCTTGTCTGCGACACGATGGACGTAGCCAGACACCTCAGCTACGAGAGGAAGATCGAAGCCAAGGCCGTCACTCTGGAGGGCACCATCATCCACAAGTCAGGTCTCATCACCGGTGGCCAAGCAGGCGAGCAAAAGAAGCGCTGGGAGGAGAGGGAGGTCCAAGGTCTGCAGCGACAACGGCAAGAGTGCTCGGCTGAGCTCAAGGAGCTGCAACAGGAGCGCCACAAGCTTCCTACCGAGGAGAGTCTCGTCGCCAGGGTCGGGGAATGCGAGACGAAGCTGGCAACGTTGCGCGATGATCTCTCTGCCGCTACCAGCCGACTCGATGGCCTGAACACTGAGCTCAACAATGTCAAAAAGCAAACAACCGACATTGCTCCGCGCGTCACCGCTGCTCGCAACGAGGTGACCGCCACGCAAAGCTCGGTCGACAACCTCAAGACAGTCGTCGACGAGGACGACGACGAGGTCTTTGCCGACTTCTGTGCGCGCATTGGCGTCTCTGACATCCGCGAATACGAGGAGCGCCAGCTCCAGCAGCTAGAGCGTCAGCGCGACGCCCGCCTCGAGTTTGAGACGCAGATGAAGAGGCTGGAACACCAGATCAATTTCACCAAGGCGCAGCTCAAGAGTCAGGAGGAGCGACTTCAGACCAACAGGCGCGTCATCGAGAAAGAGACGGCTCGCATTGATACGGTCGCACAGGAGAAAGCTACAGTCCAGGAGTCAATCGACAAGATACAAGAGGACATCAGGGAGCGCAACGATCGTCTCACTCAGCTGCGCGAGGACCATGAAAAGGCGCAACAGCAGCTTACCGACGCCAAGCGCGATCTAAGCAAGGCGGCTCGAGCGCTCGACAACACGATCAAGGAGGTGGCTAACATGAATGACCAAATGGAGAAGCTGGCCTCGCAGCGGGGCGATATCTTCAAGCGCTGTCGACTGGAGGAGATCGACTTGCCCCTCATTTCTGGGTCACTGAACAAAGTCTCGCTCACCAACGACCCGACGGGCGATCTGGTCCCGATGGACATCGATGACGATAACGATGAGACGCAGCATGCCATTTTTGTGCCCGACTTCGGGATCGAGGTCGACTTTGATGATCTGGACGACGCGGCGAAGGAGGACGGGAGCGCAGCGATGGAGGCCGAGCTCAAGTCCAACATCGAGAAAACGTCGGCCGCTATTGAGCGCATGGCGCCCAACATGAAGGCTGCTGACAGGCTCGGCGACACGGAGGCAAGGTACAAGGAGACGGAGGGCGAGTTTGAGAAGGCGAGGCGGGAGGCGACGGCTGCGAGGAATGCATTCAACGATGTCAAGGAGAGAAGGGTGAAGTTGTTCACTACGGCATTCAACTACATCAGCACGCACATTGACAAGGTGAGCGCGCGCTAAGACGACGCGTGTCGAGTCCAGAAAACCAGTGAGCTGAACCTACTTCTCTTGCTTGCCACGACTCGCAGGTCTACAAAGACCTTACCAAGAGCAGAGCGATTCCAGCAGGCGGAATCGCCTACCTCTCACTTGAAGACGACGAAGAGCCCTACCTCAAAGGAGTTCGTTACACGGCCATGCCCCCCATGAAGCGCTTCCGTGACATGGAGCAGCTATCTGGAGGCGAGAAGACCATCGCCGCCTTGGCCTTGCTATTCTGCATCGCCATGTTCAGCCCTCCGCCCTTCTTTGTCCTCGATGAAGTGGACGCTGCGCTCGACAGCCAGAACGTCGCGAAAGTGGCTGCTTACATTCGCCAGAAGGCGCGAGCGGACTTCCAGTTCATTGTCATTTCGCTCAAGGCTACGCTTTATGAGCAGGCAGAGGGTCTGGTGGGTGTATACAGGAAGGCGGAGGAGGTGAGTACGCGTGGTCCGAGAAGACAGAAGGTACAAAGCCAAGCTGACCCCCTACTTGCCTCACTTCTTCCTGCAGAATCAGAACTCGTCGGCCAGCCTGACGCTCGACCTCGAGAAGTACAATTAGTCGAGACGTTGGCAACTGTGTCCCGTTCATTCCCTTGTCTCTTTTCATGTTGTCTTTGCCTGCCTCGCCCCCCGCGCCCCCCCTTGTACCATTCTTCTCAAAGTCATCTGCCCCGCCTCGATTCCTTGTCGCGAAAATTCATTGTTCGTTGTTCAATTGAGAGCTGATAAGCTACTGTCTGTTTAGTTGTACATTTGCGCTGCCATCTCGAGCCCTCACGACCTCCCTCTGACCCTCGACCTGGACCTAGACCTGCTAGTCTCTTTGGGCTCGTACTTGTACAATCGCCTATCCTCGAGCGATTTAGCTGGAGGTCTTCCGCCCGCTTCAGCGAGGCATGGCGAGTGGAATATGTTGCCCTTCAAGGCGCCGAGCGTTGTCAAGCTGGCCACCATTAGCCAAAAGAGGACGACGCACAGGCTCAAAATAGTGGCTATGACGCGCCACGCACCGCTATCCAACTCTTTTGCGAACTGGATTGCCGCTGAAGCGAAGACACCGAGGGGGAAGGTGAGTCCCCACCAGGAGAGGGAGAACTCCAGCGATGTCACCGAGGCCATATCGATGAAGAGGCTGACGGCTAGGACGAGCCAGACTAGTCCCAGTCCCCAGAGAAGCAGTGCTGCGACGATCGAAACGCCGTATATTGCGGTTGCCATTGTCCGCGCATCGTCCGCCGTGGCACTCGCGGGTGTGCCGAGCGCCTGACCTGTTGACTTGGAGAGTGACCAGAGGGTCGCAGAGAGCTTGAGAAGCCCAAATGAGCCCTGGCCACATGGACCAAGGGGAAGGAAGGCGCTGACGACGAGAGCGGCTGGCGGGATCTTGTAGACTGCCTGCGGATGAGCATGCGCGTGGAAGTGGTGGGAGGAGCAAAGTCAGTAAAGCGAGATTGACTAGCGCGACGCGTCTTTTTGCGGTTGCATTGCTCGCTCCACTTGACAACTCACAAGTCTCAGATAGTACAGCGCCATGAGCAAGATTGCCAGGCCGAGACCAGTGCCGAGCTGGATCCACGAAACGATGAGCGTAAGCCTCGCGTGATGCGGAGGCAGGATAGCGGCCACAATGCCACCCGAGGCACCCGTGACCACCGTCGAGACGACGGGCAGGAACCAGACGCCAGTGATCTTGTCGATGGCATGCTGGTGTCTCGTGAACTGAAGGAAGGGCAAACCGATGCAGACGAAGACTGCGATGACGCTGTTGATCCACCAGAGGACCCAGGTGAATGTTGCGAAGCCAGACCCCCAGGCTGGAGCAGCTGAGAGTGCGCACATGTTAACGATGGTGGTGAAGCCCATGGAAAAGGTGCCCAGGAAGAGGGACTGGGTAGGGTGGAAGAGCATGGTAGGGAACATCTGCGGCCAGATGATGTAGCGTGCTGCGCTAATGAGGAGGAAGAGGAGGAAGAGGAGCACATTGAATCCGAAGATGACATTCGAGATGATGCCCAGCCCACGGAACTGGTAAGGCAGCTCGTGCAGCAGAATCGAGACGATTCCCGTACCCATGTTGACGCTGAACCAGGATGGGGTGAAGTTGAGGATGACACGGCGCGTCTCTGCCATGGCTTTGCTGCGGGGCCGAGCTGATGGTGGTTCGGAGAGGGGACTGGGCGGAGTGGACGACGTCGAGAGGCCGTTGGCGCCTTCCTCTTGTCGTCGCACCTCTTGGCCTGAAGGGTGCACGATGGTCGGCGTGGTGGTCGGCCCACCAGCACGAGAAGTGGATGCCTCGCGCATATCGCTCGTGGCGTCCTGGTTAGGACTGGATGACGAAGTGGTAGTCATAGAGACGGTTGGATGGAGAGGTGAACTCAACGCGTAGGGATTCATGTTGCCCTGCCCTGCTGTCTTCTATCAGCGATGCGAGGGTCCGTGCTGGCTGGCTAGCTGATTGACTGACTGAATGGCTTGGAATCGAGATGTACTGTCGACAATTAAGTTGACCTCGCCACTTCGTCGGCCGGCGGCCGGCAATGGCACATAAATTGTCGTGTGCCCGCCTACGCCCGGCGACGCTAAGCCCTAATTAGCCGTGCTTCCGTGCCCCCCGCCTTGCTGACTAAGCAAGAGGAGCGGGCTGCAACACCGTGCAGACATGTAATTGATGTGCGCCGGGCAGGCCAACACTTCCTTCCGCCCGTATTCGCAACAGTCCACTCTCGTTCCTCATCTCGTCCATTCTGGGTGCTCACACGTGCAATGGCACGCAAGGAGAAGGCTCTTTCTGCCAACCCGGCAGAAGCGGCACGCAAGGCTGCTCGTCAGCGCGAGTTGAAGCGCAACAAACAGTCTCGAGAGCAGACGCGCGAGCACAACTTGGTCAAACGCGATGTCAAGCCTTTGGAGGATCAGATCCGCAGCCTAGAGCGTAGCGGTAGCGACAATCCAGGCCTTGAGGCGCTACGTGCTGAGCTCAAAAAGACGCGAGAGGCCAAAGACAAGTACCTCGCTGCGCATCCGGAGCAGCGTCACCTCATCTATCCACACGAGGCGAAAGCGGCCGCAGCGAGGGCCGAAGCTGCAAGCAGGGATGATGGGAGAGGATTATTCAGGCTGGATGGGAAGCCGCGCCATCCGGAACGGAGTGTATACTACGATCCAGTGTTCAATCCGTGGGGCGCTCCACCACCAGGCATGCCTTACGCTGAGAAGCCAATGCACCTCTGGGCTGAGTCGTCGATGGCGCCAGGAGCAGGGCAGCGAGGTGCTCAGCAAGCGGTAGCGATGCCGGCGGAGGGCAGTGCTATGCGAGAGGAGGAAGATGATGAGGGGGAAGGAGATGACGATGACGATGACGACGATGACGACGATGACGATGACGGGATTATCATGCCAGCTGGGCCAGCGCCAACGGCTATGGACGAGGACGAGGACGACGAGGACGACAGCGATGATGATGATATTGTCATGCCCTCTGGCCCACCACCGCCTCGACCTCCTGCTGCGCCTTCATCGATGGCTCAAGTTCATCAGCTGCAATCTCCGGCCCCAGCTGCCTTCAAACCGCCACCTCCTCCTGGTGTACCTCTTCGTCCTCCTCCTCCACCACCGCCTGGGGGATATGCAGGTCCACCACCCGGCTTCGCTCCGGGTCCCGGCCCTGGCAATGGCACGCCCCATCCTCCTTCTCGCCCACCATCGCATGGATTTTTTCAGCAACCACCTCCCCCTCCGCATGGGTATCCGCATCAACCGCCACCGCCACCACCGCCTGGTGGCTTCTACAACGGGCCCCCCTTGCCGCCTCACGTCCGCCCACCCCCGCCTGGTTGGGCGCCGCGGCCGCCATTTCGTCCTGCTCCACCTGGGGCCCCTAGCACTTCCGCGGGCCCCAACCAGCAGCACGCGCGGCCACCCCCTGATGCTCCACGAGGGCCTTCGTCTGACAACAGCAGCGGCGGCGGCGGCAGTGGAGGCGTAGTCGCTTCTTCCCCACCCATTCCGGCGACCACTTCCTCATCCTCCTCCTCCTCTTCAGCCGTCACACAATCCGCCGCCCCTGTAATGCGCGACCTGCGCAAGGAAACGACCGTGTTCCTCCCGTCTAGCGTGAGAAAGCATCGCTCCAAAGACGTCAAGAGGGCGAAAGTCGCCGGGCTACCTGCGCGAGCAGATGGCAGGGGTGGATTGGGCGATGATGATGACGATGATGATGGCAAGGGGCCCGTCGAAGAGGCAGCGCAGAGAGAATCAGCGAGCGAGAGGTTGAGACAAGAGGAGCAGCCAATAGCCTCGTCGTCTACCGCGACCTCTGCCTCGCCGCCCGTACCGGAGCTTAGAGGCAGCTCAGCGACCCCAACACCAGCAGCGCCAGTTGCGGAGCCTAAGCCGGCAGCAGCAGCGACAAAGCCCTCTGGTCTTCTCTCCTACTACTCAGACTCGGACGAGGAAGACGACGAGGACAACGATGACGAGTCCGCAGTCGCTCCTGCACCACCAGCTACTACAGTCCCAGCGGGGAAAGCGGGCCCACGAATCAATCTCGTCGAGGCTCTATCGAAGGTGCCGTTCGCCGCAGGCTCTGCTCCTGGTTCTGCGGAATCATCGACAGGCCAGGCTGGCAAGGGAGGCGACGACGAGTACAAGCGCTACCTCGCCGACGTGGGGGATCTGCTCGAGGAGGGAGGAGGTGGGGACGAGGAGTAGAAGCAAACGACGCCAAGATGGCTAATCTCATGTTGAATGCGTTTATTTGGTATGGTCACAATCTAGAAGTCAATAATTCGTAGCCTACATCAATCTCATCTCGAAACGCTCGCCCGCACACAGCATGTTGAAATGTCCACCACCTCTCGCGCGTATCTGCCTTCCCTCCCATCCCACCCTCTGACTGCATCTACTGCCGCTTCGCTCAAGCCAGACCGACGACATTTCCATCCTCATCCAGATCAATGTCAAAGGCTCCCGGCCTGGTCGACAGGCCCGGCATCGTGGAGATGGCTCCGACCTGCGGGTAGATAAACCCTGCTCCTGCGCTCAGCTTGGCCTCACGAATCGGCACAGTGAATCCCGTCGGGGCACCCTTCAGAGCCGGGTCGTGGCTCAACGAGAGGGGAGTCTTAGCCATGCAGATGGGCAGGTGTCCAAAGCCCTGGCGCGTGTACTCGGCCAGCTGCTTCTCGGCCAGCGCGTCAAGCTGGATGCCCGAGGCGCCATACATCTCCTTTGCGATGGTCTCGATCTTCTCCACCAGGGGCATCTGCAAGTCGTACAGGAACTTGAAGTTGGACTTCTGTCCCTCCAGCTGGCGGATGACAGCCTGAGCCAAGTCGGTAGCCCCGGCGCCTCCGAGCGCCCAGTGGTTGGCGGGGACGGCCTCGTCCGCTCCGTTCTCCATAGCAATCTTGCGCACCAGCTCCAGCTCGGCGTCGGTGTCGGTGGTGAACTTGTTGATGGCAACCACGACCTTGAGGCCGTACTTCTTCGCATTGCTGATGTGCTTGACCAAGTTGGAGCGCGCGCCGGCCTCGAGGAGCTCCAGGTTCTCCTGCGAGTAGGCCTCGGCGAGCGGCTTGCCGGGGGAGACCTCCGGTCCGCCACCGTGAGTCTTGAGAGCTCGGACGGTTGCGACGAGCACAACAGCGTCCGGTACCAGGCCGGACTCGCGGCACTTGATGTTGGCGAACTTCTCCATGCCGATGTCGGCGCCGAAGCCGGCCTCGGTGATCACGTAACCAGAGGAGGAGTCGTTCTCTCCCTCCTCAAGACCAGCAAGCTTGAGCGCTACCCTGTCAGCCAGGATGGACGAGTTGCCGTGCGCAATGTTGGCGAACGGACCAGCGTGCACAAAGACGGGAGTTCCCTCGATGGTTTGCATCAAGTTGGGCTTGATGGCGTCCTTCATCAGCACAGCGAGGGCGCCTCCGAAGCCCAGGTCGTCGGCGGTGATCGGGTCGCCCTTGCGGGAAGAGCAGACGACCATTCGGCCCAAGCGCTCGCGCATGTCCTTGAGATCCTTGGCGAGGGCGAGGACGGCCATGCACTCCGAGGCGACGGCGATGTCGAAGGCCGTCTTGCGGGTGATTCCTGGGATTGATGCAGGGGATGGGGAGGAAATGTCAGCGATCAGCAGCTCCAGTGGATCATTAGTGCTCGCCGCACTTACCCTTCTCAGTGGGCGACTCTCCAACGGTAATCTCCCTCAAGTAGCGGTCGTTGGTGTCGGTAACACGGTGCCAAGTGATAGTCTCAGGGTCAATGTCCAGTCTCGCAAAGCGCGACTTTTCGTCGTCCGTCAGGTCGTCAGGGTTCGTCTTGTCGATGCCCAGCTTCTTGAGGCGACGGAACATGATGGGCGCAAATGTGCGCTTACCCCCCTTCTTGGGCACAAGCCTGTCGAAGAGCGGTCCGTCCTTCTGCGTCGACTCGTGGAACATGCGCGCGTCAAGGCCCGCAGCAAGCAAGTTGTTGGCAGCTTGAACAGCGTGGTTGTCTCCCGTGAGATGGAGGTTGAACTCCTCCATCGGAATGACTTGCGAGTATCCGCCGCCAGCCGCTCCACCCTTGATGCCAAAGGTTGGGCCCTGCGAAGGTTGACGGACACATGCGAAGGCTGGCTTGCCCAAGTGAGCGCCAAGAGCTTGTGCGAGACCGATGGTCGTCGTAGACTTGCCCTCACCGAGAGGCGTGGGGGTGATACCAGCTACGACGATGTACTTTCCATCACGGCGGTGCGCGAGGCGCTTGAGGACGTCAAGGGAGACCTTGGCCTTGACGTCTCCATAAGGCTCGAGTTCGGAGGGGAGGAGGCCAATCTCCTTGCCAATGAGCGAGATGGGCTTGGGCTTCTGGCTGCGAGCGACAATGATGTCTGCTGGGACCTTCTCAAGGGGCTGAATAGGGTTGGGCGAGGTGACGCCGCGTGCGAGACCGGCCTTGCGTTCCTTGAGCGTCTTCTCTGCGCCGCGGAGAACATTGTCCATGAGCATAGCGACGGTCATGGGACCCACGCCTCCCGGAACAGGAGTAATGGCTGCGGCCACCTTGGCAGCGGACTCAGCGTCAACGTCGCCTACGAGACGCTGGCCTGACTTCTTGGTCGAGTCTGGGATGTAGTTGGTGCCGACGTCGATGACGATCGATCCCTTCTTGAGCCATTCACCCTTGATGAAGTGGGGCTTGCCGATGGCAGCCACGACAATGTCTGCGTCCTGGAGGTGCGAGGGCAGGTCCTTGGTGCGCGAGTGAACCTGGGTGACTGTGCAGTTCTTGGAGCGCAAGAGGGAGACGACGGGGTTACCAACGATGTCGCTTCGGCCGAGTACGGTAGCGCGGAGGCCAGAAAGGTCGTCGAGACCAGCCTGCTCAAGGAGCTTGATGACGCCGGCTGGAGTGCAGGGAACGAATTGAGGGTTGCAAGCCTTGGACGAAAGGTGGCCGATGTTGAGAGCGTGGAAGCCGTCGACGTCCTTTGCCGGGCTGACTGCTTCGGTGACGCGTCGCTCTGCCTCTGCGTCGATGTGGTCTCCGAGGGGCAGCTGGACGAGGATACCGTCTACGGTTGGGTCTTCATTGAGGTCAGTGACCGTCTTGATGATGTCGACCTCAGTGCAGCCAGCGGGCAAGTGAGTGTGGGTAAAGTTGAAACCGCACTCCTCAGCTGCGAGCCTCTTCATGCGGATGTAGGTGGACGATGCCGAGTCCTCTCCGACTTGGACAATGACAAGGCGAGGGTCGAAGGATGGGTTGTCGGCCTTGAGCTGCGAGACTCGCTCCTTGACACCAGCTCTGACTGACTTTGCCAGGGCGGTGCCATCGATGATCTTTGCCTGACCAGGAGCGAGCTCACTGCCGGGAAGGGCAGAGGCGGCTGATGCTGCAGCCATGATGACGCGAGGAGAGGTGTGAAAGGGGCGCGAGGTGTTGGGGAACCGAGACGTCCTGTCGGTGGTGAAGTTGGATATGGGGGGCGTAGGCCGACTTGTCAATAGAAGGCGTGCCGACGCGAGAGTGTTGGAGATAGGTGAGCGGCGAGGGGTGATGTTTCTCAGCAATCTTGTGCCTAATGGCATCGAGGTTGAAGAGAAAAGGCAAGGAAGGAGGGGTGTGGGGCAGTTGGGGACAAAAGCAAAGGCGTCGGACCAGTCGACGCTCCTTCTCGCCTTCGCTTCGGCGTCTGTGCGGTGCGAGCGAGCGGAGGTCAGAGTGCCACAACTGGAGCGGAACGGCAAATTGGCTGACGGACGGACTCACAGCCAGTCGAGAAGATCCGGCCACGAGGCAAGTCAAGTCAAGTCGAGAGGGACCGGGACGAGAACACGGAGAAGCGCGGCAGTTGATCTTGAACGCTACTACCATCACCTCGATATGGCCCTCTCACGGCTGGCAGCCCTCAGAGCAGGCGCTCCTCCTATCGCTGCAAGGCATGCTTTTCGCTCTCTTGGCGCACAAGCACCTCGCCATGCATCCACCCAACCTCCTCCTACACCGACGAATGTGGGCGCAACTCCTCCTGTAACACCACCAGTTGCACCTCCAGTCACCACTTCCCTTTCTCCCAGCTCGTCATCATCATCGAAGAAGAGCAAGGGAAGCGGGCCTGTCGGATCTCTAGTCTCATTGACTCTCTTCCTCTTTGGTTCCACCTTCCTCGTCACCTACTACCTTGACTCACGCTCGGCAATCCATCGATGGGTCGCAATGCCTTTCCTCCACACCTTCCTCGACCCAGAGTCGGCACAGAAGCTGGCGATTGATCTGCTACAGAGCGGCATCGCTCCCAGGGACTATACAGGGGATGATGAGGCGCTTGAGTCGGATGTGAGTGTGCGACGAGAGGCTGAGTTGAAGGATGTATGCGCGTGTTGTGGCTGCTGACTGGTCCATCTGTGCCGTCGCACAGCTATTTGGAATGCCCGTTGCGAACCCCATTGGGCTGGCAGCAGGCTTCGACAAGCAGGCAGAGGCCATCGATGGGCTCTTCGATCTAGGTTTCGGGCTCGTCGAGATTGGAAGCGTCACTCCGGAACCACAGGTGAGCAAGCTCGCGCCCAGCTAGCTACCCTCCCTCTCCTCGAAGCTCATATTCTCTTCGCATTCGCAGCCGGGCAACCCCCTCCCGCGATACTTTCGTCTGCCAACCCACTCTGCCTCGATTAATCGATTCGGTTTCAATTCAGACGGCCACCTCGTCGTCCTAGATCGCCTCCTCGCCCGCGTCAGGGACCACCTCGTCGCGCACCCTCACCTCATCCCCAGCAACTTCCTCCCCGACCCACGCTCACCAGACGCAGACCCGCGCATCTCACAACGCGACGTCCACGTAGCCGCTGCTGAGCGCATCGCAAGCGATCCAGAGCTGGTTGCGAGACTGCTCGACGCGCATGGCATGCCGCGATCATTGAGGAAGGGCAGATTGTTGGGCGTCAACCTGGGAAAGAACAAGACGAGCGCAGAGGCAGACGCGACTGACTTTGTCAAGGGAGTCGAGACTTTTGGACCTCTGGCCGACTATCTCGTCATCAACGTCTCATCGCCCAACACGCCTGGCTTGCGAAACCTGCAAAAGCGGGCCGCCCTCGAGTCCCTGCTCAGGCAGGTTGTCCATGCCCGTGATCAGCTTGCCTTCCGTCCTGTACCCACTCAACACGCAAAGGCAGACCCGCAAGCAGCACAGAGACGTGTCCCTCTGGTCCTCAAGCTCAGCCCCGACCTCTCTCAGAAGGAGCTGGACGAAGTCACCTCTGTCATCCTCGAAACGCGCAGGAAGGGCGCCAACCCAGCAAGTGGCATAGACGGGGTCATCATCTCCAACACCACGACGTCGCGCCCACTCTTGCCTGCAACACTTCCCCCCGACTCGCCCGAATGGTCGACCCTGCGTGAAGCTGGCGGCCTCTCTGGCCCACCGCTGCGTCCACTCGCTCGTAAAGCCTTGCAGCAGGTAGTAGGCCGACTGCGCGACTCTGGCCTGGAGGTGATCGCTGCAGGCGGTATCACGACGCCAGAAGACGTACTCCAAGCCACGCTCGACGATGGTGCTACGGCAGTGCAGTGCTACACGGCCTTTGGGTGGCAAGGAGTTGGGATGGTCAGCAGGTGGAAGGAAGAGCTGCGGCGCTTGCTCTCATCTAGGGATGCGAGAGAGAAGCAGGTAGGAGGCCGAAAGGCACCGCCTGCCGTCGCTATAGTTGAAGAGCCGTCGGCGAGCAATACTTGGCGCACTCTCAGTCGTAGCACGGCCCTCTCCCTCTCCCAGCGTGAGGCGGCGCGTAAGCAGGCTGACGAAGAGGCGCTTCGTCGTGGTGTTAGAGGGGAATTGAGGGACTTGCAGCGCCAGATGGGCGGGGACGGTGATGTGAACCGAACGAGGGAAGACGGAGTGTGGTGGCCGGCAGAGACCGACGAGCCCTACACTAATCTGCTCAGGAGTGCACGAGAGGCTCTTGGCCTGCCCAGCCCGGCCTTGGCTGCTAAGAAGGCAAGCAAGGGCCCAGATGGGTCGGGCGACGTGGTTCCCCCTGCTATGGTGCTTGGTGGGTCCACGAGTGCAGGAGCGGGTGGGGCGCCGGTTGAGGACAAGGGGTCGAAGGAGGAGAGGGGCGTGCAGGTGGTGGGAGTTGTGGGCGAGGAGTACGTGCAGGGACCGAGTAAGGCGGGTGATGCGAAGAAGGGAGACAAGGGACAGTCCTGGATGGAGTGGGCTGGGGTCGACAAGGGGAGGCGAGTTTGAGCGCGAGCGCGGCGAAGGAGACGGGAGATTCCTGCAGCCAATCGTAGAGACAATGGAAACGATAGCATAGCCTTTTGCAGACGACCACCGGGGTACAGGGCAACCAGACTGGCGCTGGGTGAATGGACGAGCGACAAGACGAACGAGTCCCATCCCCCCTACCACTCCTCCTCACTCTCCTCTTCATCACTATCATCCCCGCCCATATTGCCCTTACGCTGCGTAAGCGCAGCCGCGAGAGCGCTAGCCAAGTCTCCACCTCCAGCTCCTCCCTCACTCGTATCCATCGAATCATCACCACCTGTCGCGGCAGCCATCGCTCCTCCAGCAGCAGCTCCGCCAGCTGCGCCGTAAGCTGCAGAAGTGGAGCGTGAGGGAGTGGAAGAGGCGCCCCCATCTTCCGTCTTTCGCAGCTGATGGATCCCAGCACCTTGAATTGAGGCGAGCAGCGCGCCACGTCCCTCTTGCGGGGCAGGCATTGCTGCCGGCGGCGCTCCGCCTGGTGGAGGAGGAGGCGGAGGAGGAGGAGCGGCACCTCCTCCACGCGCAGGGGGAGGTGGTGGTGGCGGCGGTGCAGCTGCTCCTCCTGCTGCAGGACGACTTGGAGGTGGTGGTGGCGGAGGCGGGGCTGCGGAGCCTCCGCCTCGTGCTGGAGGTGGCGGTGGTGGGGCGGACGCTGCAGAGGTTGATGTTGGCCTCGCGGGCGGGGGAGGAGGTGGTGGTGGGACGGAGGCTCCTCCTCGCGCAGGTGGCGCCGGCGGAGGAGCAGGAGCAGGCGGAGCAGGAGGCGCTGACGCAGTACTGGCCGGCCTGACCCTCGGCGCAGGCGGAGGAGGTGGCTGCTTCCTTGCACCCCGTACAGGCGCAGGTGGGGGAGTCTTCTTTGTCTTGCCGCCAGCAGTAGCGCCTGTCTTACCAGGCCCACCTCTCGCTCCAACAAAGTCCCGAATAAAGCCCTCGTTCTTCGCTATGTCCTTCTCGCTTACGCCCATACTGCCCAACTTTTCGAGCAGAGCCGCCCAGCTTGGGTCGACGTTGCGGGATGAGAAGCCAGACTCGTTCGTGTAGCCCATGTGAGCCACATGTTGGAAGGACGACGGGGATGAGATCATCGATTTATCGATGGGTCCGCCTTTCTTCTTCTTCTTGCCGGAAGACGAGGCAGCAGCCGCTGCTGTGGACTTTGAAGATGATGGCTTGGCTGTGAGGATGGGGAATGAGGCGAGGCAAAGGTCAGAGGTTGGACAGCTGCGTGTATGCAGGGATCACTGCTGTACCCACAGTACTTGGCTCGAGCATTGACCTTCTTGACAAAGTCATTTGCCTCGCCCTCGTCTGCGAAGGAGAAGCCGATGAGATAGTCCTGGGCAAGAATGAGAAGAGGAGCATAGTCAGCATAATGACCTCGCTGGCCGCTTTCGCCTGCACTCACGTCCCCCTCGAAGGTGTGGAAGAAGCTGCGATCTTGATTGTAGACTAGCCCGTCGTAGAGATCATGGTCCCAGATGACGCCGCGAGTGCCCTGTTGACGTAGTGGCAGGGGCCATCAGTTCAACCACTCCGTACCTCTGCCTCTGCCTCGGCCGCTGCCACCTCAACGACTCACCTTGAGATCGACACATCGGAACCCAGTGCCTCCCGTACTCAGCAGCTTCACAAAGGCCAGCCCACCCTCAATGCCCGTGTAGCTCCATGAACTGGGGTCCGGATGAGCAACATAGACTCTTGCGACGGTGGCTGTCAGGATCTTGTAGGTTGACGAGGGGAGGGCCGACTTGATTTTGGACTTGGACGAGGAGGTAATCGTTGACGAGGTAGGCATTGCGGCGGGCGCGAGGTGGGAGGTGACGATGGGAAGGCTATTGTATGCTGCGTGGGATATCGACAGAGAGCGCAAGACGATGGACGTCCAATCGTAGTCGATGCGACGCTTTCGTCGCTGGTTGCGCTAGCTGATAGGGAGAAGAGGAGAAGTTGCATGGGACCAAGGCGGCCGTGCAGTGCAGCCTCTCAGGGCCGGAGTGGAGTCGAGCAGTCGAACCGACTCGAGAAACGCGGGGCGAGTCGAGCTGAGGAAGATCCGGCGCCGCGCCTGAGCTCACCAGTCTCACAAAAGGCGCATCGAGCAAAGGGTAGAGAAAACGGGTAATCAGATTTGCTAGATGTCTATGAATACATGATTGACGATCTGAGACTGTGACAGGGGGTGCTATGGTGGCGATCATTGGGGTTCCTATAGTTCTGGAGAGGATGGTTTCGAATCGGTCTGAGTCGGCCGCTGGCATGGCGCCCGCCTACATGAATGACATCGAGTCATTCGGAAAGATGTGGTGGTGGTGGTGATGGTGGTCAGGCTGATGAAGATGGTGGGGTTGCAAGGGAGTTGAAGCTTGGAGGTGACGAGAGGGCGCTGCAGCTACCGTGGGCACGTGTGGCATGACCGTTACCGCGGGGATGCTCTGCGCCTCATCGGGCGAGCAGGGGGTGTACGCAGTCATGGGCATGGTCATCGCTGAGACCGCAGCTGCTGGGATAGCGGCTGCGCTCACTGCTTCCTGCAAGCGGAGCATGGGCTCGTCCTTCACGGAAGCGAAGCGCGATGACCCCAACGTGGAGTCGGCGGGCGACAAGGGAGCCATGGAGGAGAGGAGCGACGTGGAGGCTGGTGAGGATAGCGTGGCGCCTGAGGCGAGTAGTCGTGACATCTGCTTAGACAAGAGGGGGGCAAAGGATTGCGAGAGGCGAACAATCTCCTGGGGCAGCTCGTTTTTGGATTGCTGTCGTCTCCACCAGTTGGTACGCCGAATGATCGAGGCTGGGTGGGTGAGGCAAGGAAAAGGAAGGAGAAGTGTAAGCCTGAGACAAGCACATATTCTCGCGGCACACGTTCTCACCATCAAGTAACCAAGGGTACTTTCTTGCGAATCGATCGCTGACCTCGTAAGCCTCGGGATCAAATGCATCGTCGCCGTGCACCCAATAAGGCGGCTCAGCCCCGCTCTCCTGGTAGCTGTCGCCCGGCCAGATGTCGACGCAGAGATCATGCTCGTTGACGATGCCGCAGGTCGCCGCTGTGAGGATCTTGTCGCGCACTGTAGGCCAGGGGAAAGAGAGGTCCTGTGGAGGGGCGGCGAGGGGGCGCACAGGGTCAGCCACGGCATAAGAGTCTCATCGCTCTCGATACGCACGACGAAGGGATGGTGGGGTACAGCGCTTGAAAGGGTGCTAGGCTTCATGTTGTCGGGCACGACGTGCCATCTTAGTGTAGGAGCAAGGGCCGACGTGCCTTGTCCGCTGCCATTTTGCGAGCCCGCTTCGATCATCCGCGCACCCGATGCGCTTTGAAAGTCGAGGGCAAGGAAACTGATGGAAGAGTCCTCCTCGATGTAGTCGAAGGTGAGACCAAGTCGCTGCGTGGCTAGTTGGAGGACCTTCATCAGGTCCCAGCGCGGCTTGAGGAGGCGATTGGCCCACGGGATGGCTAAAGCAGTCATGGTGACGAAGCTACGCATAGCTTCCTCGTCTCCTGCGCCAATGCCTTGGTGGGTTGCAAATCGATTGCGTAGCTGCGCGGTCAGAGGCTGCGTAACCGATGATGATGCGCTGGGCAGATCCGAGAGCAGGCTCGTCACCGGGTGTTGATGTTGGACAGACATGATGTCGGACGTAGAGCTGGTGCTGCCATTGCGGCTGCTCCCCGGATATATGTCATCCTGGACATCGATGCTCGAATGATTGTCGCGAGTGACACCAATGCCACCCGAGCCCAGCCTGACGGGGCCCAGCAGCAGGCCGCCATCAGTGCCAGCCACAGATGGCATTGGTATGTTGTTCAGATGCGACGAGCCTGTCATGTTGTTCTGTGAAAGGGGCTCGGGCGAAGCGAGACAGATGGGCGAAGGTCCCTGCGGTTCTGCTGAGTTGGAAGAGGCAGCGATCATCACATGACGGACGGAATTGGCATTGCCATCGTTGGCGCAGTCCACGCCGCCGCCACTATTGCGCTGCTTCTTGAGCTCGTGCCGAGCCTTCTCGCGATGACGTCGCTGAGCGAGTCGATTCTGTTCTTTGCGCTTGCGACGTCGAGCCTCTTCCGTTGCATCGCCATGATGCTGTGTAGATGGAGGCTGGGACGTGCTGGACAGCATTGATGATGATGATGATGGAGGAGGAGGTGGCATGGCGGCGCTCAGTGAGACGCCGGTGTCCACCATGACATTGATGAGCGCGCTGGTCGGGGGCGGGGAGCGAGAAGGAGGCGCAATGAGGTGGAAGGTAGCGCCGCTGAGAGCACGGATGGAAAGGTGAAGAGGTAGGAACAAGGCAAGGCGACGAGGCCCCGGATCAATCGAGTGGTGGAGAGGCAAGCGGGCAGCCGACTTGAGATCTCGCGGGCGGAGCAAGCGGAGAGGCGGCAAGCTTCAGCCTTTTAGCCGGCGCGGGCGGGGGCGCAGGCGCACGACCCCCACACTCAAAAGCGACGAGCAAAGAGCGACGAGCGACGACGAGCTCGCGAGACTAGCCGCCGCCGCCTTAGCACCGAACGGCCATGGTACGAGAGGGCTCAATCGACGCAGGCTGTAGGCTGCGGTGCCTGGTGTCTATTTCCGGCCAAATATAGCGAGCAGTTCAGTGCGATCAATCTTCCGGCACACCGAGCGCTGCTGCTCGCCTCACCGGAATGGCATGATGGCCCCTGCACGCACACGCTTGACTCGCTCGCAGAAGCCGACTTGACTCGCACTCCCGTCCATGTCCGTCCTTCTTGCAGCCGTCGGGTCGATAAGCTTCTTGTCCTCCATTTGTCCTCAGCATCTCTCACCATGTCCTCTCGCGGTCCTGCCTATTCCGTCGCCCGTCACCTAGCAATAGACACGCCATCCCCACCAGTAGCAGAGACGGCCGTCTGGCTGCGTCAATACCCAATCCCATCGTCACCATGGCACGCCGATGCCCCGCGCTACCTCAATCTAGCGCAGGGCGTCCCATCTGGCATGCCCACTGCAGCTATGAGGGGTAAGATGGCCGAGGAGGCAGCAAAAGACAAGCATCACAGCTACGGACCGGCAAACCCGGGGCTGATGGAGGCGCTGGCGCGCAATCTCAATGCCGTCTATCGCGATGGGGATGATAGAGGAAGGGGTGCCGTTACGACGAGCGATATATGCTTGACAGCCGGCTGCAACATGGCTTCTGAGTTTGCCTTCAGGACAGTAGCAGAGCTCGGAGCCAATCATGGGGTTGTTCTGCCCACGCCCTTCGTGAGCGTCACGCACCAGCAGCTGCGCAGCCGCCGCCGCCGCCGCCTCCTCCTCTGACCTCCGTGCACCCCTCGTACCACCTGCCTCCAGTACTTTAATCACAGCATGCAACTCCTTTCCCTCGCCATTGCGCCGATTCCACTACCATGCTCTCCTTCAAATGGCTATCTTCCCTCGCCCACCGACTTCAACTCCCTCCTGGCAAAGCATCGCGCCGACAGTTCCCTTCCCGAAGTGAGAGCTTTGGTCCTCGTCACGCCCAACAATCCGACAGGAGCCATCTACCCGGCAGAATTGATAGGAGACTTCGCAAAGATTTGCAAGCAGGAAAAGGTAGCCCTCATTCTCGACGAGACGTATCGGGACATGCTGGTGCCCGAGGGCGAGGAAGAGGTCCCAAAGGGAGGCAGTATCAAGCAGGTCAGGCCTCATGACCTCTTTAGCGATGAGTTGGAGGGTGACACGGAGTGGCAGTGGAGAGACGGTGAATGCAGCGATGACACCAGCAAGAGACGCAAGCTGACACCGCCTTGCGTCCGCGCAGCCATTATCCACCTTTACTCCTTCAGCAAATCCTTTGCCATCCCAGGTCACCGGCTTGGCGCAATGGTAACCCACCCGCACCTCATCTCTTACGCAACCGCTTCCTCGCCTGGTACGACTGCTGAGCCTCGCGGCGGCGGCGGGGAAAGTGTCCCGACGGAGAGTACCGTCGCTCCACCGACTCGTCGCGAGTTTGGCCCATTGGCAAAAGCGCAAGACAACACCCTGATCTGCGCGCCCCGTACGGACGTTCAAGCCGCCGTTGGGTGGGCGATTGAGGATCCTGGCGAGGTGGCGTGGAGGAGGGATACTGGAGTCAGCCTGGTGAGAAGGGCTAGGCTATTGAAAGAAGGACTCGAGAGGCAGATTGAGCTCGCGACTCTAGGACTGGGACTGGAGGAGAAGGCAGGCGAGGCGAAGAGCCCCGCCGAGCTGGGCTGGAAGGTCGAGAGTGTGGGTGGCTACTACGCCTTTGTTTCTCATCCCTTCCCCACGGCGGCCGTCCCATCTGCGAATGGCGGGCCAACCGTCAGCTCAACCCAAGTCGCCCGCGGTCTTGCCCTCCTCTTTGGGCTCGGCATCCTGCCTGGGGACATGTTCGTTCCCGCTCCTAACGACAAGGATGATGAGCAAGCTCGGGAGTCTCTGGCGATTGGCGCTCGTCATATCCGCTTGTCAAATGCGAATGTCACGGATGAGGAGGCACTGAGGACGGAGCTGCCGAGACGATTGGTAGCTCTCACTAGACTGTGGGAGGTGAAAGGCTGTGGGTGGGGTGTCTGAGTGCGCCGAGAGACGCTGAATGCAAAAGCGATGTGCGTCTTTGACTCTCTCGTGATTCAGATGCTTGGCCTGGTTCATTCTGCGATGCTACACTGCACTTTCCCAATAGTCCCTTGACCACGCTCACGTTCCACCATTGCCGCCCGCCGCGCTCGCCAATCTGCTCTTGAGGTCGCCCCTACTCCCACCGGCCGGCAAGGGTGATGCTGGCGGCGATGCGGGCGCATCAGCGTCCACCTGCGTGTTCTTTGCCGCAGACGCTGCAGGATCATCGGAGCTTGCCGCCTCCCCCGCGACGGTCGACTCGGACAGAGGTCGAGTAGACGATGGGGCCGTAGACAAGCCGCCATTGAACGGCTTCGATGAAGCCTCCATTCTTCGACTCTCCTCCTTCTCGCCGTCTGCAGGACCCTCTTGCGGCTTCTCCACTCCACTGAAGACGATCTCCTCCATCCTAGCCCTCCTGACCCACTTCCTCCTGCGCGTGTACTTGCCCAGCCCGACCTTGTTCGTCATCTTCTCCCATCCGTTGTCACCGTACCTCCAGCCCGAGGCGTCCGTGGGCAGAGACGTGTCCTCCGAGACGGCCGACGAGTCGCCCGGGGTCTGAGGCGCAGCGTTGTCCTCATCTTCGGTCTCTTCAATGACAGAGGAGGGAGTGTTGCGTGATGTGAAAGAGGAGAAGAGGGTGGATCCGCCATTGGAGGTACCGCTTCCCCTGCGCGTAGGCGTTGACGGCGATCCTGCTGTTGCTCCACTCTCACTGGCTCGCCTCCCTACGGCAGAGGGAGTCTCTCCCTTGCCAGTCCCGAGCCCGCCGCCGACATTGACAACGACGCGCCATTCTTCCTCCTCCCATCTCCACCGGATGACGCGCTTCTCCCAGGCGTTTGGCTTTTCCTTTGTCGGCTTGGGCCGCCAGGTGACACTTTCGTTGGGCAGAGTGAAGCTCGCGGGCGGTGAGACAGGGGAGAGGGTGCTGTCAGTCCAGGAGGCCCTTTCTTGCGGGAGAAGAGCGGCGGTCCAGTCGAGTCCCATCCACCAGCGTTGATTTTCGTAAAGCTCGAAGCGGTATGGGACAGTGTTGACGCGAGGCGAGTCCGAAGCGGAGGAAGAAGAGGTCGACATGGCCTTCTCTGAGCGAGAGTTGGCGGCAAGAGAAGCCGCAGAGAGCTGCGAACCACCAACACGATAGAAGCCTGCAGCGCTTGGTCCGCCGAGGTAGCCAAAAGAGGTGAGCCTGACGGCGCCGCGAGTAATACGGCGGATTGTGGCGCTCTTCCACAGAGCGTGACGCACGAGAGTGGCATACGTGGAGCACCAGCTGAAGGCTACGAGTCCGATGGCGAGGACGGCGTTGGAGAGGTTGAGGGAGAAGAGTGGGAAGGGTGGTAGATAGGGCAGAGCCAATGCCGTGCTCGCTGGCGTGGGGAGGCGAGGAAGCAGCCAAGCGTTGGCGCGGATGATGTGGCGTTGGAGATCCGCAAGAATCGGCCAGCTTGCAAGCTTAGCTTCGACTGAAGTCTTGAGATAGGCGTCGTACAGGTGCAGCTTGGCGACTCGACCCGCAGTGGTGGTGCTCGACTTGAAGTAGGACCAAGCGGGGCCAAAGGGTACCAAGACGACCATCTTGGACCACGCAGCTGGCCAATCTGCAAAGCAGAGCGTCCACACTGTGCCTAGCGTCGTGGCCATGATGGCTGCGCCGATTGTAATCCCGTGTCCCTGCGGATGTTGCCAGGTGAGCGCCTGCCATACGGGCAGGACGATGCGCGCGTGTAGCGTCGAGGTGACGTCGAGAATATCTGACAGCTTCTGCAGCAACTCATCCGTCTGCTTCTGGGTGAGCGTAGCCTGAGCAACAGCACTTGCGTTTGGCCCGCGAGCGCCTTGTCGTCGAAGGAGGACGTTTGGGACTGCGGTCCCCAACACGAGTCCCAGCACCAGCAGCTGAGGCGCATATCTCAGCACGGGATAGGCAAAGAGGCAGAGAAAAGTCCAGCCCAGTAGCAGCAGAACAGAATGCGTGCCTCCACCCTCTGGCTGCGTCCATGTCGCTAGGTGGATGAAGGAGTGAAGGACATTGACCCATGGTGAAGAGAGGGAGAGGAGGCGCAGCACGGGAGGAGGCAGAGAGTGGGGAAACGTGGCTGGTGGTGGTGGCAGCAAATGCTGTTTAGCCACGTCGTCGCCTGTTGAATTGGGCGCCATCGTAGGCGACGGCGAGGGATGGTGATGAAGAAGTGGAATGCACAGAGAAGGGAGCGATGGGCCAAGCTGCAATCGACGGTCCTCCTTCCTCTCGGAGGCGGCCTCGGCCAGCTCCACCCCCGCTCCCGCCGCGCCGTGAAAAGGCAAGGCGCAGGCGCGGTCGTCCGGAGGCGCACGTCAGCCCCAGTCTGAGATACGGTGTTGATATTTGCAGAGATGAGAGGTATCAATGATCATGATGAAGAAGAGGCTTCGAGGGTAACAGAGTAAAGTTAAGACGAGATCGAGAAGATCGAAAAGACTGGGACGAATCGTATCATGAGGGCGAGGATGAGGGTGACCGCAAAGGCGAGCCTCGTTACGATGACAAGGCGCCAGGGCGAGGAGGGGCCACGACTTTCTTGAGCTGGACGTAAAAAAGAGCTAAGCCCGAGGCAGAGTCTCATTCACTTTCCGCCAGTACGCAGTAATTTTGGCGTTGAGACGATCGCCAAGCAGCTCCAAGAGTGCCGCAATCTTGAGGACTTCCTCCGTCGACGGCTGGAGATGGCCGACGAACCTGTTGAGGGGGAAATCGGCTGTGCGTCAGACGAGAAGGACAGCCGGGCAACGACGTGACCACTCACATCGCCGAAATACGATCTTCGTCCTTGTACAGCACGTCGCAGAAGTCGCTGATCTCCAGCCCCCTGGCGTCCATCGCATACAGCATCTCCTTGAAGACGGGATCAAGGGGGGGCCAAGAGGTGGATGGGCCGGGGAGTAAGAGCGGCTGGCGAGCCCCTTTGTTGTCTCCCGAGGAAGCAGTGTCGTTGTTCGTAGAGCTGGCCATGGCTATGCTCAAGGTTTGTGTTGGTGGGAGGGATGACAGCCCTCGTACTTCGACTGCAACGTCGGGCAGGTCTTATGGCTAGACTATGTCACTTTCGAGGGAGAACCATATCGAGTCGGCACAACATGTCCGGCGGAGAGTCTTGGTCTGGCAAAGACGTTGAGCCGATGGCTCAAGCGTGGGAGAAATGGAGACCAATCTCTCGTCCGATACGGGACTTTTCGTTTGCGACGGGATTCACCATTGTCCTCGCTGGTGCGAGTGCTTGCATGCGAGCAACCGCCTCTTGCTCGGTGATATGCTCGTTGGATGAAGGGGTCGCCGGG